>NW_025064859.1:0-602910 GCF_014595645.1 Diaporthe citri
AGGGGCGATGTCCTGCTTCCAGTCCGGAAGGTTGGGGAAGTCGAACTTGATGTTGGCACGTGGCTCAATGACCTTCTTCTTGTAGAGCGCCTCAGAGTCGGCACCGTTCACAGTGGCGTTCTCCAAGGCAGTCTCCTTGGTGACAGCCCTTCGGATCTCACTAGTGTCCATGATGTCCTTGCGAAGCTTGGTCATGACGTTGTTCAAATTGGGAATGAACTGGAGGCCACCGTTCAGGTCCGCCATGACGGGCTCCATTTGACACAAGTCGACGATTTGAGGCGACATCAGGCCAAGCAAGTTGAAGGCCATCTCCTGCTGGGAGAAAGTACGCACGCCCAGCTTCTCAACACCCTCAGCCACGACGTTGTTGGCCGACATGAGACCAGTGCCACGGGTCCAGCCGATAATGGCGCCACAGATGGTGAGGTACGTGCCCCAGTCCTCTGCATGCCACCGGTTGAACAGTGTCTCAAGGGCAAGCTTGGACTCAGAGTAGAGACCATCGCTGCCGAAGGTGCCGTGGTTGGGAGAAAGAGGAAGCATGACTTGCGCAGGTCGAGTCTCAAATCCGCGGGTAGCCTTCTGCGTCTTGATGCTGCCGAGCATACGCAGGAGATTGGTGAGCATGATTCGGTGGGCCAATTCGGACCTGGAGTCAATGCCGTCGATTTGGCGGCCGTTCTCAGGGATGGCAGCAAAAGGGATGACAAAGTCGAGATCCCAGCCGAGACCAGACTTTGGGTCGTAGATGTACTCGATCAAAGCCTCAACATCTTGCTTGCTGCCTTGGTTGAAGGGCACAACGACAAGTTGAGACCCACGAGCGCCGTGGCGAGCATACATGGCCTGGTAGTACTCCGTCACCTCCCGTGAGAAGCGGCTTGTGGTGACGATGACGTGAGCACCACCGCTGATCAGGCCTTGCAAGACCTCTGCTCCGATTGAGCCTGCACCGGCACCGGTCATCAGTGCGTACTTGCCAGCGTAGCTGATACCATCTCTGGCGCCACGCTCCATGCAGTCGAGGTAGACGTTGCTGAGCCTCTTGCTATACTCCCATCCATGCATTGACTTTTGCTTCAAGTGCAGGAAGGGGATGGCCTCCATCTTGCCCTTTGGCTTAGCCACCTTCTTGGCGAGCAAGCCTGGCTTGCCATCATCCTTGAGGATCTGGCTCTCGTTCATGTTGAGTGATCGGATTACATCGCTGTACAGAGTCTTGATCTCTAGTTGGGAGCCCTTGGACATCTTGTGCTGCGCCTTGATCATCTTGTACAGACGGCCGAGGTCGCCTTGAACCTTGGACCGGTTGCCATACTCGGAGATCTTGCCGCCCTCAGCCATTTGCTGAACGTAATGCTCAAGCTTCCGGCAGCTCTGCCGGGGAACTTCCTCATAGCTGAGGTTACCCCGAGCATCGATAGTGGTGTGAGGACCGGTGGGAAAGTTGACGTCCTTGTATGCAGGGTCAACTGTCAGGGCCTCCCGGCAATTCTCGAGAAGCTGTGTTGCCAGCTCTTTGGCAAGCTTGTACGTCTCGCCACGCTCTGTTGGGCAATTGTCGATATGATATTGCATGAATTCGAGGAGTGTGGGGTTCGATTTGCTCATCAGACGAATACACTGGCTCACAATCTCACGGTCGACAACCTGGAGTCGGCCGAAGATAATGTCGAAGTACATGGTCAAGGCGTCTTGCCGAGCCCAGTTCCACGACGAGTCGTATGTCCTCGCCTTGAGCGGGTTGAAAGATGGCTCGATGCCAGCGGCGTAGAAATCACCATGCTCCGCACTCCACAGATCTAACTGGGCTTGCAGAACCTTGCTCGATTTCTGTTCGTTGATGAAAGCCTTGTCTCCAGCCCGCAGGTCCAGTTTGAGGTACCGCGCGAGCAGCTCAAGCTGCTGCTTGAAGAGTGCTCTCTGGTCTTTGGTGAGGGCGTCAATGGCGGCCGGGTCCATCATCATGCCACCACCGCCGGTGGCGGGCCCGGAAGCCGCAGCAGTGGTGAGGCTGATGCCGGCATTAGAGGCATACTTCTGTGCAACATCGTCCAGGAATGCCTTTGCGTCCGACTCCGAGCCAAGACGAGATGGTGGCTCCATGGTGATTGCGAGCAGCAGCACACCATCCTGGCGGCCCGAGGCCAGCCCCCAGCGAGACTCGAGGTATTTCCTTGCTGATGTGGCGTTGAAACCACCGGGCATCTTGGAAGAAATCAAACGAGCAATCAGTGCTTGCGTCTGCTTGCCCAGGTTTCCGTCGAAAGTGGCCTGCATGGATGCACCAAGCTCGTCCAAAGGTGTGTGTCTCCGGCTTCTCTCTGGTGTAGAGCCGAACTCCTTTCCTAGATCGCCCAGAATTTCGTTTTGTAGGGTAGACTTGCCTGCAGCGAACCAACATTAACCTCCTGGCCTCTCCGTGAGTGTAGGCATTTTTTCTGAGGACTTACCGCCAACAAGATCCTTGATAGCCTTGCTCAGAGGGATCTCGGAGAATGGCTTCTTCAGCTTCTGCGCAATCAGCGCCCGCACAATGTCCATAGCAGCAACGGGCGCGTCTGGGACTGCGGCAGCAGGGCCAGCACTAGGTGCGGGGGGCAGCAGCAGCGGGCGCAGGGGCAGCCGCCGCCGCCGAGGCAGCAGGAGCAGGTGCTGATGCACCGCTTGAACTGGCTGCTGGTGTAGGCTCTGGCTCCTCCTCAATTGGATCCACATCGTAGTAGATCTCCTTCGCGTCTTTGTTGTAGCACAGAATCTGACGTTGTACTGATTTTGCAGCATCAAAGGCTTCGTACTTGGATGCGAGGGTCCTCTTGGCCATCACGCCGAGAGTATCAGCAGGACCGACCTCGACGATCCGCTCGGCAGTCTTCTCGGCGAGGAAGACATCTTGAGTTTCGATCCATCTCACGGGCGAGGCGAACTGGTATGCAAGGAGCTCAACGAGGAGCGTGTGGGCGAGCTCTTGCTCAACTTCGGGTCTCATTTTGCTGGCAGTGGGCTGGCTAACTGCGGTGTGGGAAAAGGGACGTGTCGCGCGAAGAAACAATGCTCAAGAATCGACGGCGGGTATCTTCGAAGAATTAGACTGTAAGCGAGGCAAGGCCAGGGGGGGGGGTGCGTTGGCTGATCTCGAGGAAGAGAATTCTTCGAGGCTGGCTCCGAGGGTCTTGTGTGGGTAAAGAGGGATCTGAACGCTGCCACCTGGAGGTCAGAAAGGGGGGAAGAGAGAATAAGGTAGGCAGTGTGGTGGAAGGAGGCAGGGACGGGAAGCTGTGGCCGCCGTGGGGGGTGTGGGTAATGAGGGAGGAGAAATCCAGGTCTAAAGGAAGAAGTCGACCCTCTGGTGGTGTTTAGTGATCGGAATGGGCTGGTTGGAAGGCGGCAACGGGTCAATTAACGATCGTTGTCAACAACTTACGGATTTCATGCAACCCGAATTTCCTCCTTCTGCCCGTCTTGACTTCCAGGTCACCGGACACGTCCCTCCAGGCAAAAAGTGGTGGACGAGGTATGCGTTGTTGGGCATAGGAAGGAACAATCCTTGAAAGCGTTGGGGGTAGCCACACGGGCAGCAAAGTTCACCAGTCTCACTGCAATTACCAGCCGGCGGGAGCTTGTACCCGGTACAATGGTACTTGCTCTCTTTTTTCGTGGGTGGGAAGGGGTGGTCATGCATCCCTGTCAGCCTTGCTTGGCTTGGCCGCCCTCTCGCGCTCCAGCCTTTCTTTGGGGAGGTGGCCCCCACAGTTCTGCCCATGCAGTACAACCCCATCCGTTCCAATGCTCGCGACGACACAACAGCTTTGCCAAAAACAGACCAACAGCGACCGGCCACCCACCACTGGCGACGGCGCATCGCATTACCACCCCGAGCTAGGACGGCAACGGCTACATATCTCGCAGGCGATAAGCTCGGCCAAGCCTGCTCGAGCCTTTGAGCACACACCCTTGCGTTTTGCTGAGGACCTCCCAGGCACGTCAGAGCTCTCGGCCGGCCACTCGTTGTCAACGCGTTTCGCATCCCCATCAAGATGCTCAACCCCATTTCTCCCTGCGGATGAGACCTCGAAACTCGATCCGAGGTGCTCGTATCTCCTCTACGGAGCTATGAGGCTCTCCGAGCTTCCGTCCCGGGATTCCGAAGTGGCACGATCTCTCTGGAGGCACTATATACCTGCCACTGCAACTGGGTAGTACCCATGGCCTGCTGTACTGTACCTCGTCTCGGGAGCTAGGTCCATCTTGGGAGCTTGAGCTTTATCGATACTCTATCGTTATCGACCTGCAGCAAAGCCCAGAGCTTCTGCCGCCCGCCATTGTGTCCATTCGCCCGGGACCGATCCGGCTTGGGTATGCGATGCCTTCCCAGCCGGTCTGCTTTTGCCCGATCAGCCCATGGAGCCATGCGTCTCCCGTGGTGATCACACATGCTGGTCTGCTGGAAGGTGCCGCCATGCCTTGATGCGACCCATGGACACCCAGGCAGTCCATGCGGCAGTGGATTCGACGCGGAGACAGCTTCTTCGCGGGTCACCCAGGCCGCTCTCGGAATACCCACGTATGTACGTACTTGGTACATTACAACCTGCCCATTGATCAGCCATTCCTCTGTACGGTGTACCGGAACGACACAAATCTGTCACTTCTCGTCCTGCCCCGAAGATTCTCGGTCGTCAGGCCATGGTTCCCATGCACTGGGGCAGCGGGTTCGCTATAAGCTTAATTTCACCCGCTGGTCTCGGTGGGCCCATCCTTCTCTTGGATTCAGGGTCTCTCTTCTATCTGGGTAGTCCTCAGGTCTCGGTACACTGCTGGGGTAGGGCTCCGTCCTATACCGTGTCTGATGAGCACATCATACTCGTTGTCACTAGCATATGCTGATCCTTGGATAGGTGCTCTTGGATGAACACCCTCGTGCAAGCAGTGTCTTTGGAGGGACGGTCTACCGGCCAAGAATTCGTACCTCTTGCAGAATCAAAGGTACCCAGGGAGGCGAATCACACTCTTGAACACCCGGCAGAAACATAATACTATTGTTTCATAACCCCTTCCACCTTCACCACTTGGGACTTGTGGTCGCACACCTGGACTTGCTGCCCCCAGAACTACTTGCTATGACGGGCCTTACACATAACACACTGCCAGTCGCAACAGTGATTTTCCAAGGAGAGACGTAGGTCGCGAGCTGGTGACATGACCGACCTTACTGGAATGAGCTGGCCCTGTAGATCGCCTGTCTGTGTCATGCGGCGCCAAAGTCCTGAGCACATGTAGGCAGGCGGGCATGTTTATAGGCAGTGGAACAGCTCGGCGATTGTGACGTGCAGAAGGGGGCTGATGTGCATGCTTGGACTACTGCGGTCTCGCCTTACTGCTGAACTTTGAGAGCTTCGCTTCCTAGTTGATATACATAGGCCAGGGCAGCTAGTCCCCGCCGCCACGGCACCGGTGCCACAATATTTAGGGTGAAAGAGCTACTTTATTATCTTTAGTCCATGCCAGGGCAGTGGACCTAGGAAAAGCGTTGCCGTCGACCTAGGCAGTCTGTCGTAGGATTGCTGACCCGGCTAATTAAAAAGCTTACGATGGAAATTTGGGTTTCGCAGGCGCGACCGGCTGTGGGCTATTCCTGTGCCGTTATACCAGCCGACAAAAGAGAGACTGAATAGTTGCGAGCATTGCAGCATGATCTGTGAGCCGCGCGTCTGATGTTGCTCGGGAGTCAACTCGTCGAAATATGCTGAATCTGAAGGCGCCGTCGATGCATCGATTGCCCATTTCTTGCCCCTGTCCAAGGTTGCGTTGCAGCCCGTCCGTGGCCCTTCCGTCGAGCCGGGGAATTTTTTTTTTGGGATGGGGTTCACCAAGCGGTTGGACCGTTGTCGATTAAGCCATTGACGCATGTACCGGTACCTCAGTGGATGACGCGCGTGTGGAGCTCTTTCCCCAGTCAGTTTAAGAGCGGCAGGCGCTCCTTCTTCAACCCTCGGAAGGCGGTGACGAGCAACTTCCCGGGCGATACGATCAATTTCTTTATATGACGAGAAGCCACGCATCGGATTTGATTTCCTTCACATAGGTATCTAAATACCTAGGTATCTTGCAATGTCTTTGTGCGTGCAGATTTGCCAGTTTGGGAACGGCAAAACAGCAACGACAGTCCGGCTGTGTTGCCGTGTTCTTCTAGAATAGACGCCCCAGGAAGGAGGGGCCCCTGGTGTTCTTTCGTGCAGAGGGCAGGCAGGAACGTGGGAAAAAAGTTCGCGTGGGGCTAGGGTCCCCCGCGACCAGTCGACCCCCCCTTGGCAAAAACGCGAGCATCCCTGCACTCAGGCAGAACAGGCAGGACAAGTTTGTTGGGAATCGAAATTGAATTCGGTGGATTGGTTCAACATACCTTACCATGCAGCCGGACTTGATTTGATGTGCTGTGTAGTGCTGCGAGGCTAGCAAGGACCAAGGGAACTGTTTTGAACGGTCGGCATTACTGATCGCCTTCCGCTTGTCCTTGAGGTTGTTGGTCGAAGCCCTGCTCAAGAGAAAGAAAAAGAAGTGACGAGCAGCAACAACATCGGCTTCGGGCACCCACCTTGCAAGCTTCTTCTCTCCTTCCCCCCCTCAATCGATAACTTTGGACCCAGGCCCCGTTCGTCCAAGTTGCAACCACCATACCTGCTCACTTGATTCATCCATCGTCGTCTCTACCATCTAGCCGTTCCTCCCCTCTCCCACCACCCTCCTCTTCGGCCCCAGTTCACTGCGCCAACATCTTCGCTTCGTGTGCCTCCAGCCTTCTTTCCACTGTGTGTTCACCGCGATAGAGTTTTGCACTCGCTGCTCTTGACTGAGTATTTCGAGTATCTTCGAGACGAAGAGACACAGGAAGTTGTAAGCTGCCCTCTGCGCCGGCCTTTCTCCAAGCCGTGGGACTTGACGCTGACCGTTTCTCAAAGATATCCGTAGATCTCATAGACGATACCCCTTTTTCACCATGTACGGCACGGGTACTGGCGCCCAGACGGGCGTGTCGACCCCTCGGTCTTCCGCCTCTCTCCGACCTCTGACCGTGTCCCACGGCACTCTCGAAACCTCTTTCCTCATCCCTACAAGCCTCCACTTCCACGCCCTCCAACTAAAAGACCGCTTCAGTGCGAGTCTTCCACCACCAACCGACGAGCTCGCGCAAGATGACGAGCCATCTTCCACGCCTGAGCTGGTGGCCAGGTACATGGGTTTCATTGCTGAAGAGGTCGAAAAGGGCGAAGATGACTCTCAGGGCTCTTACGAGGATGTGCTCAAGTTGATTCTCAACGAATTCGAGCGGGCCTTCCTCCGCGGCAACGATGTCCACGCATTGGTTGCAACTCTGCCTGGCATCGACGCAAAGAAGTCCGAGGTCCTCCGCAGCTACTACGCCTCAAGGTCGGTGCTGAACAGGGCTGTCCGCCCCCACCAGTCTGCTCTCTTCCGCGCATCTGAGGAAGGGGATGCCTCCATCTATAACATTTTTGGTGGCCAGGGCAACATCGAGGAGTATTTCGAGGAGCTGCGGGAGCTGTGGCAAACCTACCCATCCTTCGTTGGGGACCTCATCTTGACCGCTGCCGAGCAGCTGCAAACTCTGGCTAACAACCCATCGGCCGAGAAGCTGTTCACTAAGGGTCTGGACATCATGAACTGGCTGCAAAATCCAGAAGCCACCCCGGATGTGGAATACCTGATCACCGCTCCTGTGAGCTTCCCACTGATCGGACTTGTGCAGCTGGCGCATTACGAGGTCACCTGCAAGGCCCTCGGAATCCACCCAGGCACGCTGAGGGAACGAATTAGTGGTACGACTGGTCACTCTCAAGGTGTTGTGATGGCAGCTGCCACTGCCGCGGCCGACTCTTGGGAGACTTGGCCAGAAATCGTCAAGTCTTCCCTCTCGATCCTTTTCTGGATCGGTGCTCGCAGCCAGCAGACTTTTCCTCGGACTTCCATGACTCCTTCGGTGCTGCAGGACTCGATCGAGAACGGCGAGGGGACTCCCACGCCCATGCTGAGCATTCGTGACCTCTCGCAAGATCAGGTCCAAACGCACATCGACGCAACCAACAAGTACCTGCCCGCCGACCGACACATCGCCATTTCACTCATCAACAGCCCGCGCAACATGGTCGTGACCGGACCTCCCATGTCCTTGTACGGTCTCAACTTGCAGCTCCGGAAAGTCAAGGCACCTACGGGTCTTGACCAAACACGGATTCCGCACACGCAGCGGAAAGTCCGATTTGTCAATCGATTCCTGCCGATTACTGCTCCTTTCCACAGCAAGTACCTCGCTGAGGCGACGTCTCTGATCGATGAAGACCTCAAGAACATCAAGATCGATGCTGAGTCGCTTGCCATCCCCGTTTACGACACCAACACTGGGAAGGACATCCGCGAGGAAGTCAAGGGCAATGTCGTCCCAACCTTGATCCGTCTGATCACTCGCGACACCGTGAACTGGGAGAAGGCGACAATTTTCGAGAACGCGACCCACGTCCTGGATTTCGGCCCAGGTGGTGTTTCCGGCCTCGGCATCCTCACCAGCCGTAACAAGGAAGGCACCGGTGTCCGCGTCATTCTCGCTGGCACCGTCAGCGGATCAGCCAACGATGTCGGTTACAAACCCGAGATCTTTGACCGTGACGAGGAGCATGCTGTCAAGTATGCTATCGACTGGGTCAAGGAGTATGGCCCAAGGCTGATAAAGAACTCCAATGGGCAGACCTTCGTGGACACCAAGATGAGCAGACTTCTCGGCATTCCTCCTGTCATGGTTGCTGGTATGACTCCTTGCACAGTGCCGTGGGACTTCGTCGCTGCCACAATGCAAGCCGGATACCACATTGAGCTGGCCGGAGGTGGCTACTTCGACCCCGGAATGATGACTACGGCGCTTCTGAATATCGAGAAGGCCATTCCTGCTGGTCGTGGTATCGGCGTGAACCTCATCTATGTGAACCCACGGGCCATGCAATGGCAAATTCCCATGCTCGGCCGATTGAGAGCCGAGGGTGTGCCAATTGAGGGCCTCACTATTGGAGCCGGTGTTCCTTCCATCGAGGTTGCCCAGGAGTACATCGAAACCCTGGGTCTTAAGCACATTTCCTTCAAGCCTGGCTCTTCTGATGCCATCCAGGCCGTCATCAACATCGCCAAGGCGAACCCTACGTTCCCTGTTATGCTTCAGTGGACTGGCGGTCGTGGCGGAGGTCACCACTCGTTTGAGGACTTCCACCACCCGATCCTGCAGATGTACGGCAGGATTCGTCGCCAAGAGAACATCATTCTCGTAGCTGGCAGTGGTTTTGGCGGCGCTGAGGACACTTACCCATACATCACTGGAGAGTGGTCAAAGAAGTTTGGCTACCCCCCGATGCCTTACGACGGATGCCTCTTCGGTAGCAGAATGATGGTGGCCAAGGAGGCGCACACGAGCAAGGACGCCAAGAAGGCCATCGTCGACGCTGAAGGTGTTGAGGACAGCGAGTGGGAGAAGACATACCAGGCACCCACTGGTGGTGTTCTTACGGTTCGCTCCGAGATGGGTGAGCCCATCCACAAGCTTGCCACCCGTGGTGTTAGGTTTTGGGCTGAGATGGACCAAAAGATCTTCAGCGTGCCGAAGGAGAAGCGTGTCGCTGAACTCAAGAAGAACCGCTCCTACATTATCAAGAAGCTCAACGAAGATTTCCAGAAAGTCTGGTTTGGCAAGAACAAGGCTGGGGAGTCTGTCGATCTCGAGGACATGACCTACGGTGAGGTCGTGCGCAGGCTGGTTGAGCTTCTGTACGTGAAGCACCAGTCCCGCTGGATCGATCCTACCTTCACCAAGTTGACCGTAGACTTCATCCACCGTGTGGAGGAGCGCTTCACGTCCACGACAGGCAACGCCTCTCTTCTGCAGAGCTACTCCGAACTTGCCGAGCCATTCGCTGCTGTTGAGAAGATTCTTGCGCAATACCCCGAGGCCGACAAGCAGATCATCAACGCCCAGGATGTTCAGTACTTCTTGAACCTGTGCATGAACCCATTCCAAAAGCCAGTGACCTTCGTGCCAGCCTTGGACGATAACTTCGAGTTCTACTTCAAGAAGGATTCCCTCTGGCAATCTGAGGATTTGGATGCTGTGATTGGACAGGACGTTGGTCGGACGTGTATCCTGCAAGGACCAACGGCGGTCAAATACTCCAAGATTGCCGACGAGCCCATCAAACAGATTCTCGACGGCATCCATAATGGCCACATCAGCTACTTGACCCGCGACATGTACAACAATGATTCGACCAAGATCCCTGTCATCGAGTACTTCGGCGGCAAGCTCGTTGACTCCGAGATTCCTATCGACTCCGAGGGCGTTACTGTGTCATATGATAACAACAAGAACACCTACCGCGTCTCAAACTCGCCCTCGGCGGTGCTGCCTTCCATTGAGGATTGGCTTGCGCTTCTCGCCGGACCAAAGCGTTCTTGGCGACATGCTCTTCTGTTGTCCGAGGTTGTCGTCCAAGGTCAGAAATATCAGACAAACCCCATGAAGAGGATCTTTGCACCTGCTCGTGGATTGTACGTGGAGATCTTGTATCCAAACACCCCGGACAAGACGACCATTGTTGTCAAGGAGCAGCCCCGCCACAACCAATACGTGGATGTCATCGAGGTCAAGATGACTGCAAACAACAAGATTGTGGTCAACATGGTTAAGGACACAACGGCCCTCGGCAAACCAGTTTCGCTCCCTCTCGAGTTCATTTACCACCCTGAGGCTGGTTACGCACCCATCCACGAAGTCATGGACGGACGCAATGACCGCATCAAGGAGTTCTACTGGCGAGCTTGGTTCGGTGATGAGAAATTGGACCTCGATGCCCTTGTTACTGGCAGGTTCGATGGTGGCAAAGCGACCGTCACGAGTGAGGCCATCAACGACTTCGCGCATGCTGTCGGCAATCACGGCGAAGCATTCATTGACCGACCAGGCAAGATCATGTATGCGCCCATGGACTTCGCCATTGTTGTTGGCTGGAAGGCTATCACCAAGCCTATCTTCCCTCGCAAGATTGACGGCGACTTGCTGAAGCTTGTCCACCTGTCGAATGAGTTCCGCATGATGCCTGGTGCTGAGCCGCTGAAGAAGGGCGACCAGTTGACGACCACTGCTCGTGTCAATGCTGTCATCAACCAAGATTCCGGAAAGATGGTCGAGGTCTGCGGTACCATTCAACGCGATGGCGAGGATGTCATGGAGGTGACGTCTCAATTCCTCTACCGCGGTAACTACACCGACTTCGAGAACACATTCCAGCGCAAGACAGAGACGCCTATGCAGATTCATCTGTCCACGGCCAAGGATGTCGCTGTCCTCAAGTCGAAGGAGTGGTTCCAAGTCGATGATAAGGCACTTAACCTGGACCTCCTCGGCAAGGTCTTGACATTCCGCCTGGAGTCACTCGTTCGTTACAAGACAAAGACTACCTACAGCAGCGTCGAGACTCGCGGCCAGGTGCTCCTTGAGCTTCCGACGAAGGAGATTGTACAGGTCGCATCTGTTGATTACTCGTCGGGCGTGTCGCACGGCAACCCAGTCATCGACTACCTTCAGCGCAATGGAGCATCCATCGAGCAGCCTGTCATGTTCGAGAACCCGATCCCTCTGAGCGGAAAGACACCTCTGCAGCTCAGAGCTCCAGCGTCCAACGAAGGGTACGCACGTGTGTCTGGTGACTACAACCCCATCCACGTTTCGCGAGTCTTCGCGACCTATGCCAACCTGCCCGGGACTATCACCCACGGCATGTTCTCGAGCGCCGCTGTGCGAAGTCTCGTAGAGACCTGGGCGGCCGAGAACAACGTGGGCCGTGTCCGAAGCTTCCACGCTTCCCTCGTGGGCATGGTGCTGCCCAACGATGAGATCCAGGTCAAGATGCAGCATGTGGGTATGGTGGCTGGACGCAAGATCGTCAAGGTCGAGGCTAGCAACAAGGAAACCGAAGACAAGGTTCTTCTTGGCGAGGCCGAAGTCGAGCAGCCTGTGACAGCCTACGTCTTTACCGGACAAGGCTCTCAGGAGCAGGGCATGGGTATGGATCTGTACAACAACAGTCCTGTGGCCAAGGAGGTCTGGGACCGCGCAGACAATTATCTCATGGATACCTATGGTAAGTTTATCTCGATCCATTTTTCGCCCGCTACATCACATGCTGACTGCTCTAGGCTTCGCCATTACCAACATTGTGAAGAACAACCCCAAGGAGCTCACGATCCACTTCGGTGGTCCCCGCGGAAAGGCTATCCGGGCCAACTACATGGCAATGACCTTCGAGACGGTGGCAGCAGACGGTTCCATCAAGTCTGAGCGTATTTTCAACGAAATCAGCGAGAGCACACCGTCCTACACGTACAAGTCGCCCAGCGGTCTCTTGTCCGCAACTCAGTTCACGCAGCCTGCCCTGACGCTCATGGAGAAGGCAAGCTTCGAGGACATGAAGGCGAAGGGTCTTGTCCCCCGCGACAACACGTTTGCCGGGCACTCCCTTGGCGAGTATAGTGCTCTTGCTGCGCTGGCCGAAGTTATGCCAATCGAGTCCTTGGTCTCGGTCGTTTTCTATCGTGGTCTGACGATGCAAGTCGCTGTGGAGCGCGATGCCTCTGGCCGCTCCAACTACTCCATGTGTGCTGTCAACCCTAGCCGTATCTCCAAGACGTTCAACGAGGAGGCGCTCCGGTTCGTTGTTGCCAACGTTGCCGAGGCGACTGGCTGGCTGCTGGAGATTGTCAACTTCAACATCGCCAACATGCAGTACGTGTGCGCTGGTGACCTTCGCGCCCTGGACACGCTGGGCTTTGTCTGCAACTACCTGAAGGTGCAGAAGATCAACATCGAGAAGATGATGGGTGAGATGTCCATCGAAGAGGTGAAGGGCCACCTTGTGCAGATCATCCAGGAGGGCGCATCGCAGACCGAGAATAAGCCACAGCCTCTGGAGCTCGAGAGAGGATTTGCCACGATCCCTCTCAAGGGCATCGATGTGCCATTCCACTCGACTTTCTTGCGCAGCGGTGTCAAGCCCTTCCGGTCGTTCCTGCTCAAGAAGATCAACAAGACCACCATCGACCCGTCCAAGCTGGTGGGCAAGTACATCCCCAACGTCACGGCCAAGCCATTTGCCCTGACCAAGGAGTACTTTGAGGATGTGTACAAGCTGACCAACTCGCCGCGTATTGCCAATGTGCTGGCGAACTGGGAGTCCTACCAAGGCGAGGGCACCGGACCAGCCGAAGGTATCAACGGCGCAGCTAGTGTTAACGGCACTACCAACGGTGTGCACTCGGACTAGACTGCTGTTGCAGAGCTAGATAGCAGGGGGGCAGTCCTTTCCTGGAGGATAATTGTGGTAAAAAGGCCACCTTGCATGCATGGCTTACGATGGTTCTGTGTAATGAATGAGGATAAGTGGTGATGAGATAATAATGGCTCTTGGTGATTGTGTGGGTCCAACATTGATAAGGATGACATGGGACAGGCCGTTTTCCGTTTGAGCAGTTGGGCGGGCGCCGGCGTTGGCCGTGTTTTGCGGGATTGCTAGTTTGATGCAAGATGTATTTATTAGACAGGTATGATCCTGAACGAGGTCGGAAATAAAATAGAGACGTCTTAGACAAGTTATATGTCGCCGAGCTGTCACATCGCTGAGACTGGACTGAGCATCGCGTACCTCCTGACGTGCATCTTGTGCTCCCAACACCGCGACTGGCGAGCATCTGTTGCTCAAAGAAGACAAGGAAAACGTCAAACTGTCCTACGGGCGATAAGATAGCGCCGTGCCAGCTTGGCTCGACAAGAAGCGAAGGGGACCGGGTGCAACGGCAAGCTGTTAGTTGGAGATCCCCGCAGCCGCTCGAGCACATGCAAGACAACGCAACGCAACCCAACCTGCGCTGTGCTGGCTGACTGACTGCATTGTGCCGAACCAAAGAAACCACACCTAACCATCCCAATCTAGGCTCTTACCTGCCTAGGTACACACACTCGCGAGATATGAGCGCCACTCCGCCTCCCAACCAGGTCTTCATAGGGACCTTTATCCACTCAAAGGCCCTTGATGAGCTAGAATACCTGCACCACACCGCTGTCTTTGTCGAAGGGTCGACGGGGACGATTGTCGCCATCGAAAGGGAATGCGACCACACCCGGACGCTGGACGAGACCTTCAACAGGCTAGGATGGAGCGCCGCCGAGTGCAAGATCTACGACTCGACGTCGCCCACCAGGAGGAGTAGCAGCAACGGCAGCAGCAAGATCAGCAGCGCCCAGAACGAGAGCGACGGCTCACTGCCGTCGACATCGCCGCCCCCGCCGCCCGTCAGGTTCTTCTTCCCGGGCTTCATAGACACGCACATCCACGCCTCGCAGTACCCCAACGCGGGCATCTTCGGCAAGTCGACGCTGCTGGACTGGCTCAACACGTACACGTTCCCCCTCGAGGCGTCGCTGGGCCGCGACCTGCCCAAGGCCCGCCGCGTCTACGCCCGCTGCGTGGCGCGCACCCTCGCCCACGGCACCACGTGCGCGGCCTACTTCGCCACCGTCGACGTGGGCGCCACCAACCTCCTGGCGGACCTGTGCCTGGAAAGGGGCCAGCGCGCGCTCGTGGGGCGTGTCTGCATGGACGAGCCGAGCACCTGCCCGGCGTGGTACCGCGACGAGGACGCGGCGGAGGGGCTGGCGCGCGCGCGGGAGTGCGTGGACCACGCGAGGAAGGTCGACCCGAAGGGCGAGCTGGTCCGGCCCATCGTCACGCCGCGGTTCGCGCCTAGCTGCACGGCGGGGAGCATGGCCGCGCTGGGGAAGCTGGCGCGGGAAGAGGGCCTGGCGGTGCAGACGCACGTCAGCGAGAACAGGGGGGAGATCGAGCTCGTGGCGTCGCTGTTCCCGGGGGAGACGGCGGGCGGTAGGGGCTACGCGGGCGTGTACGACGCCTTTGGCCTGCTCTCGGACCGCACCATCCTCGCGCACGCGATCCACCTCTCCGAGGCGGAGGTGGCGCTCATCGCGGAGCGGGGGGCCAAGGTCAGCCACTGCCCGTGCAGCAACAGCGCCATCACGTCGGGCGCGGCGCGGGTGCGGTGGATGCTGGGGAAGGGGGTTGATGTCGGGCTCGGGACGGACGTGAGCGGGGGTTACAGCCCCAGCGTGCTGGACGCGGCGAGGCAGGCGGCGCTGGTGTCGCGGCACGTGGCCATGGGCAGCAGCGACGAGGGGGACAAGCTGAGCGTCGAGGAGGTGCTGCACCTCGCCACGAGGGGCGGCGCGAGGTGCGTCGGGCTCGAGGGGGTCGTCGGCGGGTTCGGGGTCGGGATGCAGTGGGACGCGCAGCTCGTCGCGCTCGATGCGGTCGGGGAGGACGGCGGCGGGGGGGATGGGAATGTTGATGTGTTTGGGTGGGAGAGCTGGGAGGAGATGGTGGCTAAGTGGTTGTTCAACGGGGACGACCGGAACACGGCAAAGGTTTGGGTCAAGGGGAGGTTGGTGCATGAGAGGAGGGCATAGGATGGCCCCGATGGCCCCGAGTGTGTTTGGTTGAGGCGCTTCTAGATGGACTAGATTGAAGATTTCTAGACCTGTGTGTTTGTTACTAGAGAGGCTGGTCTTGCTGCCCTCTTTCCGGGATGGGGTAATCCGGGGAGGTGGATAGATATGGCAAGATTCAAAGAAGCTGCAAAGCGACATCTCACGATACTGCTGTGGGATTGGGCGTGACTTCTCCTAGATAGCATCGACACGAGGATTGAGTTGGAACCCTGACGCAAGATTATTTGTTAATCAGTCCTCAAGAACATGACTTGATGCATATTACTTCCAAAGTCTTTCCGATGAACAGGTAGTTCAAACATTCCATGAGTACTTGTTTTTCTTGTCTCGTTACCCATCCGGGAGTCTGTTGTTCTCCGGGGAAATTCAAGTCGAGTATTTCTGAATCTGCATCACCAGACCAGTGTCAATGGATGTAGCAAGATGATCAAAGTCAAGCCAGATAATCCAACATGTACACAAGGCAAGGACACATGAGTAGCAGTCATCACTGTTGCTTTACCATTGCAGGGATACAATATGTGGATGCCGGGATGAAGAGGCAGCCGCGGAGCCACAGCCCGGAGTATGACGCACAATGGACCCTGGAATTCATACAATATGCTCTGAGGCGGACGATGCTCCTCGAATCACAGGCATCCTAATGCACAAACACCATTGCCATAATCCCTATTGCATTGAGGAGAGACAGCTAACAGACTCTGATGATGGATGCATCCCCCTCCCTATCGCCACACTTGCTATCTTTTTGTGTTTTCTGATTCCTTCAACATGAAATGCAACGCAATAGTGGTATCATCCGGTCCAGTACGCCTGTAATGCCCCAATCCTACTGAGCAATGAAGTCTGTGTCCTCGTGACAACAGACCAAATGGGGGCTCCCCGTAGACCGGTTCTGAGCCGTGCTCCTCCTCAAATCATTCTCCTGACCACTGTGCCATGCCGTGAGAGCCATATGTGCACCGGTCCGACCAAAAAAAAAAAAAAGAAAAAGCAAGCTTCGTAGACCTCGTCACACCTCAAGCAATCTTTCCACATTCTCCGTCCTCGTGGTCGCCATAACCACCCGTCCTTGTCGAAAACTCCAAAAGGTCAGCGTCGACACAGGACCGTCACACCATCGCCACAATCTTGTCCACATCTTCTTAAACCCGCAATATTCTCGGGAGATGATATTTAGAATCCACCAGTGAAAGCATCGAAGCCGCCGCCGTGGGACTTGTCGTCTTCATCGTAGTCGAACGGCTGGTTGAAATCGAACTCGGGCTTAGGTGCAGAAGGAGCAGACGCACGCCGAGCCGCCGCCTGTCCCTGGCGGCCACTGCTCCGGCCGGCCTGACCCTGACCCTGCTGCTGCTGTGCCTGTGCCTGTGCCTGTCCCTGCTGAGCCCGAGTCCGCGCCCGAGCAGCCTGGCCCGCGCCCTCGGCGGCGGCGGAGGAGCTGCCGCCCTGGCCACCAGCCGGCTCCTCCTCAACAAGGTCCCAGTTGAACTCGTGGTCCGGCGCGCCGTACTCGAGCGCTTTCGCCTTCCAGTACCTCGTCTCGGCGTCCTTGCGCTGGCGCGAGCGGCGCGCGGCCTGGTTGTTGCGCACCTGGCTGCGGCGGCGGACGTAGGCGTCGCAGTGCCGCCAGACGGCCTGCGCGTCGGCCGTGGTGTACCGGGACCCCGCGGCGATGGGCACGGGCTGGCCGTCGTCTTCCTCGTCCACGGCGGCGCCCACGGCGGCGGCCTGCGCGAGCCCGTAGCAGTGGTCGCGGATGTCCTTGATCTCGGTGCTCGACAGGTACTTGAGGGTCGTCGGCTCCGTCAGGAAGACGTGCCAGTGGTTGACGCCGTAGGGGCGCCACTCCGGGTCCGGGTGCGTCACGGGGCCTGCCTCCTGGATCCGGTTCGGCGGCACGTGCGCTGGGTGGCTCGGGGTGTTCTGGGCCGTCTGCCTGCCGCTGCTGCTGCCGCCGCCGCCCTGGCCCGGGCTCTCGAAGGAGTTGTTGGCCGGGCTGCTGGTGGTGTTCGCGGTGGCGGGCGAGGTGTCGGTCTGGGCCAGGGATGATCGTCTCCTGTGAGCAGGGGTGGGGGTGCCCTCGTTGAGCAGACGGCGGGGATCGGGCTTGGTCTCTTGCTCCTCCTCCGCGAAGCTCTCGTACTGGCTCGGAGAGATGAATTCTGGGGTGTGGGGGAGTTCGGGGTTCTCGAACTTCGGGACCGGGCTCATGTTTCTGTAGCCCTGGGGCTGTGGGTTCTGCTGGATGCCTCCACCAATGCCAGAACGAGGGTTGTAGATACCCGACGCGAAGGAGCTGGGGCCCATGCCGGAGTCTAGAGTACTACCGTAGAGGCCCATTGCGCTGGGACTGCCCGTGGGGTAGTCCATGCCTGTCAGATCAACGTCGATATGTTGAAGCTGGTTGGAGGCTTGGCCTGGGTTCGGTGCCGCGCCAAGAGCTGCACGAGATCCAGCCTGGTTCATCGCACTGGCTCCCTGACGAGTCGGGCGAGATTGGCGCTTGATTATGCCAGCGCCGGTTCCAGTACCGACTTGGCTGCGTGCGTTTCCGGAAGAGGGCAGGTTGTTGCGAGGCATGTTGTTCATGGAGTTTTCTCCGGGCGAGTACAACTGTTCGAAGGCAAATGGATCCTGAGGATCACTCGGAATATTTCCGATACCGCTCATGTCAGGGTAGAGAAAGTCGCCGTGGCTGAATCCCGGAGAAGTTCCCTGAAGACTGGGAAACTGGGAACTGAAGTAGGACTCGCCGGCCTCGTGAATCACTGGGAGAGGGTGAGTTGGGGAGAGATTCGGGAGTCGAAGACCTGGGACGAAAATTAAAGTTAGCAGCCTGGTAGCTTGCAGGGGGTGTCAGGGGTTGAAAGAGAGTGACGAGCGGGATGATAACCAAGGGAAGTGGGAAGTAGGAAGGGGGTAGGGGCAGACCGGACGAGTTGCTGGTGAGTACACGTTCCAGAACCACGAGGCCGGAGTGACATGATTGTGCCAGTATGAAAGATTTGTGGTCTCTGTGATATTGTTCAAGGGAGGCTTGGAGTGGGAGGGCTCAAGGTATCCTTGCTATGCAGTTTTCCCGGTGATGTGAGTTCAAGATATTGGCGCTTAGAAAATCAGAGGACTTACCTGAAGCAGTGTCGTTGCCCGGGGAAGCAGTATTGCCAGACACTGGCTGGATTGCCGACAAGTCAGGGGAGCCCTGGCCCTCGACTTCAGGGTCAGGCTTGACCTGTCTGGGGGGCATCTTGATTGGACTCAAGAGCTGGACGTCTTCGATCCTGTAGAATCCTGAAGAATGTGTGCTTGTATCGACTGGCCACACAAAGGCGGTTGTTGGCCAATGGTGTCAGATCTAGGATCTAAAAGTTCCGATCAGCAGATACTTATGTCTAGGATTGTAATGAGAGGGATCTCTAGACTCGTGAATGTAGTGCAATGGTGTCAGGAAGGCCAAGGATAGAGGCGATCTTCATCTCGGAGGTATGGCCTCGGGGATAGTGATAGTGGTGTTGGGGGTGTTTGAAAGAGAGGACCGGCGAATAGGGGCCGGAGAAACTCAGACGAGGTGGGATGACTGCTGGTAGCCTCCTCATGTATTCCAGAGGTCACCAAACTCCAAACGTACCTTGACTGTTGTTGCGTGGCCAGGTGGTGCTGATACGGTGCCAGGAATCAGCCTTTGTGGAAGATTTGAAGACACAACTTGTCTTGATCAGCTGTGAGAACTAGTCGACTGAGGTGCTTCGATATTCACAACGGGCATAAGTGGTAATTGGCGGGGCGCAATAGATCACAAAATGTACCCTGGCCTGGTTTCTGAGGTGATGTTCAGTCTTCCAGGGTTGTGCTGAGCCTTATTAATGCTGAAGTGATGTGGGCTGGGCGCGTTTGTTGACTAGGCCCCAAGCAAGACTAGTCCCCTCGGTGGACTGTAGTAAACAACCAGATGTGTAGCAAATGCCTGTTTCCCTGGTGCTGTATGAGGTTGCTTGGGTATTGCGTGTGTCAGGAACCTGGCTAGAATAAGGTGGCTGCTAGGATGTTACTTTCTTGTTGCAGTGGCTTGGGAACAGTTCTGAGAGAATGTCCAGGAAGGACTACCAAATTGTGTGAATGCCGTTCTGGGGTAACTGCGGATGGATAACAGGTGTTACAGACCCTTCCCTTGTTCCAGAGAATATCTGGCTAGCGCATTGCAGGCTCAGATGATGGGGGTCCTGTAAAGTGGGCTGGAGGTTGTGTCCACCTAGACCAAGGTGGCTTTCATACACCTGTCGTGATGGAGATGGCAGAAGCTTAACTCCAATACAGGAAGTTACTGGCATAATCAGGAAATGGCCTCCTCTGACTGATCCACCAAGCTCAGGGAATCGGCTCAAATGACTGATTTATTTGGCTGTAATTCCTGACCTCGAAGAAGGAGGCAGAAGGACCGACCTCAATTTGATATTGGCCGGGATGATCCGGAGGGCCCACAGAGATAATGCAAACGGCGATTTTACAAGGAGAGAATGGACCAAGACCGTAGCGTATCTCGAAAAGCCACAAACGGGACCTTTCAAAGGGGGTTCGGTGGCCACACTCTCTTCGTACGAGACGATGATCTCAAGTCAGGAGTGGGCTGAAAGTCGGCGCAAGTTGAAGTCAGTCGAAGCGCCTGGATGCTGAGTTTTTGGACAGAACCGAACGAACAGTCGGAGTTGAGTTGGGATTGCAAGCCACCCGGGTTATTGAACCTCGGGTCGCAGATTGCCAAAGGTGGTCGATGGTGTGTTGAAGGAAGGTCGAAGCCACAAAACACCAGAAGGAGGGACAAGACCCATAACAAGAGTGCTTCAGGGTTGACTGCCTGCCGGAAGGGATATTGGGACGCCGCTACTGGATTGCTCTCAGGCCGCAAAACGATGTATTTTATATCATTTGTGAACTTGGGCTGTAACGCCCAAGGAAACCGTGAGCCTGGGCAGGTCTTTGTCAGCTGGCACGTTTGGGCAGAAAGGCGGCGTTTGGCCCGACGACTGCAAATGTGGACGAGAAATGAGTAGATAGGAAGGCAACGTTGCTGCTCGCAAAAGGAAAGGATGAGGGGCAGATGGACTTCTTCTTGTGGACAAGGCACAGATGAACTTCGGTGAGAACGGAAGAATTCAACATATCGAGGGGTACAATAAAGAATTATGTAAATGACTCTGGGGGTATCTATCCGCCTCTTCACATAAACAACATGGCCGCATTGAAAGCAAGTCCAACTATAGCGACAGCAACAGTCAGGCCAGCTTGCGATGCAGTATTAGTGGGAGAAGGTGCAGGATCATCCGTCGTCCCTGTTCCCGTCGAGTCGCCATGACCAGACTCAGTTCCGTTCGGCTCTGCAGACGGCCTCACCGTCCCCTCCTTGAAGGTATCCGGCCGAAGGCAGCTCAAGTAGGTCTCGGGCGTCCACGACGATCCGTTCTCTACAATGGCCGTGAGGAAGACGGGCCAGATCTTGGTCGCGGCAGCCGTCCACAGTGTGTCATTTCCCGGAGCTGCAGGCTCTGTGCCGTGCTGGTAGAGGATCTGCTCAGACTGGTATTGGATAGCTATTCATCTTGTTAGCTGCGATGTATTCTCTCAAGGCAGTAAGCACTTGTCTGAATGCTACTCACAAAAGCCCGTTCCGCTCAGATCGCCGAACTGCTCCATACAACTCTGCGGGATTTCGGGCAAGTAGCTGGAACAGTCTCTCTGGATGCCGTTGTTGACTGCTAATAACAACGCCGAGACGCACTCGTCCGACAACATACGGCCACAGCCATAACCGTCCTGCGAGTCAAGGTCTATCGATGCGGCGCTTATGTTGGCCGACAGGCCATGGAAGATGGAAACACATGCCGTCTGGTTGCTAACGGGCGAATCAATTTCGAGAGATATGACAGAGGTCATGGTGCTATTGTCCGGGTCTCCCGAATTTGCGTCCGGGATGGGGACGTCTGCCTTCACCGCAATGCTCAGGGAATACCTGTCAAAAGTTATGAGTCCCGTGGCGTTGGCATCGTCTTTGTCGGCATATTCTGAGGTGGGAATGTCAAACAGCCCGAGAGTGCCATCGCCGCCGATAGTCTGTTCTCCAAACTGACAAGAGCCAAGAGGGACCGAGGCCAAGATGGCAGAAAGCGAGAGAAGAGAAAGTTTGGTTGCCATGGCACCTAATTTGAAATTCTCAATATCGTGTTTCAGAGTTTGAAATTGTGCGTGTGCCGAGTAGTGTTGTTGAAATCAAGGACAGGTTCGATATTCGTGGTGTATGCGAATGGATGCTACTTCACAACACATTGATATCAATGGGCGGATGTTGGCTTTTATGAATAAATCCTCGGCTTAGACGCAAGTATTTTGAGAAAGCGGCCACATGCTCGGACTCTACTTTAGAGCATCGGACTGTGGACTATGCCACTCCATGTTCAGAGTGGCTGCAGCGAATCCTTTGCAATGATGTGAGATTTAGGAGCAAGATCGTGGCGTCAGCTTCTTGGCAGGCCTGGAGCCTGGAGGGAGGAGGCTGTTTACTGAGCCCCGTAGGGCGGTCAATCGGCTTGCGCCACAGATAGAGGACATTTTCCTTTCTGGGTCATTGCGATGTTTCGGTCTTACCTTGTCGACTTCACCTCACGATCATGATGCCGAGGACGATGCACGAGGTATCTCAACCGCTGACCTTGGACCATCGTCGTTTGACCGCAGCCAGTTGGCATTACAATTTTTCGTCGCATGTGACCGCCATACGAATAAGCTTCCTTCTAGGGCATCCCATGTTGTCGAGCGAGCATTTGATAGTTCTAGAAATCACAAATAATGTCTGGTGATGAGGCTCGTACGTATTTGGCAGGATACTTGGCACCTGAAGCAGGAGGCTGTCGTCAGTAGGGTTAGGGTAAGCTTCTCGAGCTGGGGGTGCTTGGGCAGGGGTGACTGGGCCGACATTGGCCTCCCAAGTGTGGTGGGTCGCGTCTCCAACATTTTGGGGACTGTTCGACGCGTCCGCTGTAAGTGCAGGCCCGACGCGTCTATCCACACCACTTTGACCTTCGACCAGAGCCACGATTTGGGCTACCCATGCACACAATTGGTGTCAGTCAAGTCCCCAAGCCATTTTGACGATTTCAATACGCACGATAAAGTCACTGCGTCTGTCATCATGGCTGCCCCTTCCTCTCCAATCACGTACCCCCCAAGCTCGTCGCCTGCAGTTCCTACGAAGCGACCTTTTCGAGATGGCTACCAGCAACCAACGAGACCAAAGGCGAGGGGAGGCTTCATTATGGAGGACTCTGATGAGGAGGAAGATCTGCCAGAGGAGCCAAGCCCAAAACGAATTATGCTCAACGATCTGAGGGCAACTCCGGACTTGACGGCGAGCAACACGGAACCAGAGAGTCCTCCTGCTCTCGGAGAGAGGCCAGCAGGAGCAGACCAAGAGCCCGTTCATATACCAGACGCACAGCCAAGAGACGCCATAGCTGTTGACGAAGAGGAGGAAGCTCGCTATGCTCGCCTCTTCAGCCGAAACGAGGCACCAACGGAGACGCGTATACCGACACGGATTGGGAGGGACGGCTACGCATTCGTCACTTGCTCGGGCAAGTCCGATGGCGTCCTGAAACGCACGACTACGACCAACACTGCCTACAAGGACATGGTTGCTGAGCGATCGAGGACAAAAGAAGGCCGGGCAAAGCGCGCCTACTTTGGTATCGATATCCACAAACTCATGGGAGATGCAACCAAGGAAATCGAAGCTTTCAAGACGAAAACGAATCCGGCCCCAAGCCATACGAGACCGGTCATACAGTCCGTGGAGGACCGATCCGGGAATCTCAGAAAGCCCAAGAAGACCATGCTATGGACGGAGAAATACCGCGCCCGGAACTTCGTAGACCTCGTGGGCGACGACTTCACGAACAGGCAGGTCCTGCGATGGCTCAAGCGCTGGGACACGGTTGTCTTTCCGAACTCAGCTCGACCCAAGCCCGCCGCGCCGAGGAAACAAGCGGCCCAGCAGCAAGAAGAAGAGGAGAAGACACACAGGAAGATTCTGATGCTGACCGGTCCGCCTGGGCTGGGCAAGACAACACTCGCACATGTATGCGCACGACAAGCTGGGTACGAGGTCATTGAGATCAACGCAAGCGATGATCGAAGTCGAGATGTTGTGAAGGGGCGTATCAGGACCAGCTTGGGCACAGAGAGCGTGAAGACGGTCGAACATGCAAAGCCGAAACCCGGTACGAAAGCCAAGGTTGCCCGCCCAGCGTGTGTCGTGGTGGATGAAGTGGACGGTGTCACAACCGGCTCCGGTGCCTCGGGAGAGGGTGGATTCGTCAAGGCTCTGATCGACCTGGTCATGACTGACCAGAAGAACAGTTCTGGGGCCGCAGGCGCATCGGCTGCGCGGAAGAAAAAGAAGGGCGACGACTTCCGCCAAATGAGACCCCTGATCCTCATCTGCAATGATGTCTACCATCCGTCCCTACGTCCCCTCCGCCAATCGGGCCTCGCAGAAATCATTCGCATTGGCAAGCCATCTGTTGATGCCGTCGTGGGCCGACTGAAGGCAGTCTTTGAGAAAGAAGGAATCCCCTGCGAAAAGGATGCTGCACGGAAGCTTTGCGAGTCAGCATGGGGTATGTCGAATGCACTTGATGCCAAGAAGGGCGCCGAGAGTGCTGCCGAAGGCGATCTTAGAGGAGTGATGGTTGTGGGAGAGTGGGTTGCTGGCAGGCTGAAGGCGCAAGATTCGAAAGGTCCGATACAGCTCACACGCCAGTGGGTCGACAAGAATATTGTCCAAGATTTGCAACACGGTGGTGGCGGCGCTCGTGGACTGGGCCGCGGAGGCGTCAAGGAGATTGTCAGCCGTGTTTTCCAAGAGGGCGCTGGATTTCCCCGGCAGGCCGACGTGAGCGTGAACAAGAAGACACGGCACGAACAACCACAAGCTCAGCTGGGTTTCACGGAGCATTTGAAGAAGCATGCCATCGAACGGCTGCGTGAGATGGTGGATACGAGCGGCGAGGTGGAGCGAATCCTGACCGACGTCTTCTCGGAGTACCCCAACCGCGAGTTCAACGACGATTCCTATCTTTCCAAACCAACCGAAGCCTACGAATGGCTCAGCTTCCACGATGACTGCTCGTCACGGCTCTACGCCAGTCAAGAGTGGGAACTGGCGCCTTATCTCAGCCAGCCCGTATTGGCTTGTCACCACCTCTTTGCTAGCCCACACCGACCACAGGCCAACACGGGTTACGACAAGCAGTGGCGAGCCGCAGAAGGTGATCCTGGAGCCGAAGAAGCGCCATTACCCTTCACCGGGCCTCGTGCCGACTATACTGCGTACGAGACAGTCAAACAGAACCGGGCCTTGTTGCAAGGGCTCCAGGGCCAACTACCGGCGACTTTGATGCGGGCCTTCAGAAGCCCGGAGGATATTGCGACAGATTTCTTGCCATATCTGGTCCGTTTGGTCTCACCAGATGTTAAACCGGTCGTCGTGGGTGGAAGCAGTGACAAAGGTGCTGTGGCGAGCGTTCGGCGAGAATCCGAAAAGAACATGGTCAAGCGAGGCGCCGAGGTGCTGGCCGAGGTGGGCATCGCCCTGGTGAAGGGCAAGATCGAGGACTTCAACCCGTCGATGGCGGGACGGACGCAGTGGGTGTATCGCATGGACCCGTAAGTTAAACAGCCCCTGCCTTCCCTAAACCAAATGCTGACCATCTCACAGTGACCTCGACATGCTCTCAACCTTTGAAACGGCAGGGGCACACGTCCTAGCCGCACAGATCCCAGTGCGCTACGCCGTCCGCCAAGTCCTCGACCAGGAACTGCAGAAGACGATCGCACAGCGCGAGACGGCCGCCCGCCAGGCGCGCTTCAGGGCCGGCATGGGCGGCGGCGCCGAGCCGGAGCAGCACGACCTGCTGCCGCACGACGACAAGGAGAACGCCACCGCCGGGCAGAAGGCCCTCGCGATTATGCCGACCATCGTAAAGAAGGACTTCTTCGGGCGCGTGGTCCTGGAGAAGCCGCTGCATGAGATTGACGGGAACAGTGGGGGCCAGAAGAAGGGGCAGGCGGCCGATAAGGAGGAGAACAAGGTCTGGGTCACGTATCATGAGGGGTTGAATAATGCTGTGAGGAAGCCTATTACCTTGGAGGATTTCCTGAAAGGGCTGTGAGCTGTCATTGCGAGAGGCATTGGGATACTTGTTGGTCCTAGACAATAATGCATTATGTGGCGTTATCAATGTTTGTCTTGCCCTTTCAGATGTGTACTCTTTGGAAGCCTTCCTTGCAATATTGCTGTCCACCCTCACCCCTCTCGAGGAGTCTTTAGGCTGTCCAACGTTGCTTGTGTGACGGAGGGGCCTGTTGCATGATGTACTAGGCTGCCTTGGGCCACCTGCAGTGGCACTGCATGTCAGATGGGCTCCCAAGCCGGACTGCGGATGACGCCTCGAAAGCTCGACCCCTCGACAGCCACCCTCTTCGTGTTGGGGACTCTTCTCAAACAACGGATTCAGGGAAAACACATTGAGGATGGTCTCCTGTTGCAATGGCTCTGACGACTCGTCAGGATGGTGACCTCGCAACACCTTCCCCTCTCCTGGCCCTCACGCCGGGGTTGCCTGCCCCTCAACTTGGTGACCTGAGGAGATATAGCAGCAGCGAGTTGTACGCCGGGTGGTATCTCGCCGACCCGCAACAACGGTCAGTCTACCTCCGTGCCCACTTCGGGCCCATCAAGCAGTCTATTTGTTACTGACCTTGTGCATCCTATCAGGCTCTCCGATCCAGCCAAGTCCGCGTACGAGAACGCCCTCGACATCCTCAAGAAGACGCTCACGATCGACGAGTACTCGACACCATGGCTGCAGCGCCAGAGCTGCATGGGGGACGTCCGGGACGCGGTGTTACGGGCCATGGAGGAATACAGAACAAAGTCCAAAGGGAACAAGGTCCAAGAATGGCTTTCAAGTTGTTCGGAAAGAGTCATGTACTATGGAGGTAGGCAGTTGAGCAAGGCCCATGACGTACAGTCGATTTGGCTGATTCAATGAGCGCAGCGATCTTCGACACCTTCGCTCAACACCACCCGGAATACGTATCCTTGGCCTGGGGAGCCATGAAATTTCTCTTTATCTCGGTGCTGAACCATGAAGAGCTTCTCAGCGAGATTTCCAAAGCAATTTCCAACCTGGCGGACGTGCTGCCACGGACTGAACTCCACTCGATCCTCTATCCTACGGCTCGGATGCAAGAGGCGGTCTCGCTGCTATATGCCAAGATTATGGAATTCGTCGTCAAGGCGATAAAGTGGTGCAAGAAAGGCAAGGCTATGCATGCTATCGCTGCCATTGCACATCCCTTCGAACTCAAGTTCAAAAACATAATCGACGAGATTACAAGACGCTCAAGAGCCGTAGACGAACTGGCGAACGCGGCATCCAAAGCTGAGATACGGGATTTGCATTTCACGGTACAACAAATGCATAAGTCAATCGCTCACCTCACCGAGATGATGGCATGTGAGTTCAAACTACGAGCTAATGGCTTACTCTAACCTTGTAAGACTTACTGATGAATGGAACAGTCCAGCAACAGCAACAGACGCTCCACAACCAGTCACTGCTGAGCCTTCGAGCAGAACATCAGCACATGTTTCGAAGAGGCCAGATCGAGGAAATCCGGAGCACCATGCTGATGCTCGACGATACACCAGATTCGTCAAAAAGTCTAGAATTTTGCAAATCAATGCGAAGGCGCCGTAGGCAGACACTACCAACACAGCTGCCTGTTGCTACACTGTCGAAACTTAGGGCATGGGTATCAGACCCTTCTTCTTCTATGGTTCTCGCCCAGGGACGGGGGATCAAAACGAGTTCAGTGGATTTTGCTGTCGACTTCTTGGATGCTATTCTGGACCGCAATTATCCGGTCATCTGGGCACTACCCGGTGACAACGACAGCCCTCAGCCAAATCCATCAGTCACCGGCATCATAAGGTCCCTGATTTCACAGCTCCTGGAACTAGAATCTGGTCAGGCCCTGAATGGAGGAGCGAGTCCAGTCCACATAAGGCAATTCCAAGGCAACACAAGCATCCGACACTGGTTTCAGCTTCTGGAGCACTGCATCGCCGTCGTTCCTCGCTTGTTCATAATCCTCGATACGAGCCTGGTACAACGCTCCCTTGAGCATGAAGCGGAAGATGAGGAATACTTCACGCTCGGCGATTTCATAGACAGTATGTCAGACATTGTCACTCGCCGAGACAAAGATGGGCTCAAAGTCGTCATTGCGTCTTGGAGGTTTGATACGGCTACTTCCTTAGAAGCCTGCGAAGTTTTCAAAGATATCCAGTTTGTCACTGACATGGGTCGTCGGGTAGAGAGACTCATGCGGCAACCAAAATATCGAGCCATTCTCAGAAGGAGAGAGCATTCATGTTCGAAGAGATTCAACTTCCCTGTTGATGAGATTGCATAGATCTTGAAGCTATGAAAGTCCTTACATCAAATTACGTTGTGCGATAAGAGGCATGATATGGGTCAATAAAATAGCCTACCGTTGATTCGCAATTCACATCAGTATCTTCCCCTGTTCTAGTTGGTGACCAGAATTGGTTGAAATGGAGCTGCTTCCTAGCGCTTACACAGCGTGTTGCTGCACTACATGTTGTGTAACCACCTGGACCGCTTTTAGGAGCCTAATGCATTGATGCCTTGTCCTTCAGCCTCCAAGCGGTTTCTTAGAGCCTCAAAAAACAAGCGGGGTAAAACGTTCGCTCATGACACACTGATGTCCTACGCCGCTTTGCGCAACCAGACCAAAAGCCGCGCAAACACACGCGATATCACTGCTAGAGACGCCACGATGGAGCAAAACAGTGGAAATGCCCCAATTCATCGTGCTTCCGCGGAGTCTCGACCCATAGCCGAAACGGGGAACACGTTGTTCATGGATCCTACAATCTCCAAAGACGATACAGTGGGAGACCTGTCCAAAACGAGAGAGATGCTCTCAAAATTCAGCAGCGAGCCTGGAAGAGGTGGGTAGTCACCGATTGTGAATCGGAAGCAGTTTCTTATCTATCGTTGCACAGAATTAAAATGGATGCGTTCTGTCCAAAATGATGGCGATGCGTCTCTGGGTCAGCAAAAGAAACCCGAGTCAATCGCACAAGGACGCTTTGGTGTGCCACGGGTGTCTCAATCTGTGCCTAGTGGTGACGAGCCGGAGAATCAGGCAGACAAAACGAATAGTCTTGAAAAAATCCATCCGATTTCAGATGATGAGTCCGACATGTCGGACGACGGGGGTTGGAGCTGGTTCCCGGATACCAAAGCCAATGACCAGGCAAAATGGCGTCGGACGGCTCTGGCAAAGCGAGCTAACGTCGGTGGAACGACTGCAGAAAATACTCCAAACCCGAAAGGAAATGTCCATTTTCAGCTAAATGGGAATACTTCCAAACCCATTGATGGATTTGATGAGTGTCGCGAGTCTCTTGTGGCGGCTTCGGCTGCAAACGAGAATTCACACTCGACCCAGGCTTCCGGTACGAGTTCTGTGTCCGTTGACCGGAATAACGACACCGGTGCACTTGCTAATCAAAACTAAGAAAAAGAAGTTTCGCAGGGCCCCGGAATAGTCTACAGTCCAGGGAATCTGGTTGAAAATATCTCAGCCGCTCCGGAGGTCTCCCCAGTACGTTCTGAAAGACCGAGCCCTGGCTCCAAACCGTTTCTTGAGGACCAGGCCCGGAACCAGCGCGACCGGGCCTCGCAGGAGCTTCAACCAACTATGGCCGAATCACTAAATGCGATTACGGAGAAGTTCCTCAACATCGATGTCCTGGATCAAAGACAGGACGTTTCCCGGTATATGGCTTACTTACTAGATGCCATCGATATGCTTGGCGCCAGGATCAACTTCCTCGAGGCCAAGGATACCGATAGTAGAAAGCATCCCACCAGTCAGCTTGAAACTCCCCGATCGCCCGGAAGACATACGGACATCTTCGTTGGTAAAGTGCTTCACAGGGTCACCTGTTCTAACAGAAACCACCATCATCCTGTTGCCTACTATGAAGATAAACCAACCTACAGAGACCGACACTCAGGGGGCGAGGGAAAGCTGATGGGTGACAAGATTGTTCACAGTCTTGACGACTACCTTGGTCTGCGGTCGAAAGTATCTTTTCTCGTCGTGCACGACCATTCTTGCACAGGCCACTTCCAGTCTGACGACCGCACGTTCGAGGATAATCACCGACGGAACCTGGGACCAAACAAAGAGAATCTTCGAGTAGTAGCACCTCTGCTCCAGGAAGCATTGCTTAAAGTCGCGGAATACTCCCCAATACAGGGCCTCCCGCTAGCCTTCCTCAGAGACCAGGGAATGGGCGCACCGTACCCGTTTCTATTTCACCACCACAAAAAACTCGTTGAGCTCGCCCGAGAAGAGATATACGAGGGTGTATTGCGTCCTCTGCTAGATTTCTTGGCCACAAATTACAGAAAAGAGTACGAAGAGGCCAATTCTCTGTTCGAGGCAGGAGTTGTGAAGAGTTGCCATCTCACAAAGCTATTCAAACCAAACCAAATGGTTATCAGCCGAAGTGAATCGAATGTATTGCAAGCATGCATACTGTATAGCTGCGTGATACTCCAAAGAGGCAAAGTCTTATTCCAAGGCTGGTCTTTCGTTTATGATGGCAATGGGTTAAAGAGGAACCCTTGGGTACAAGAGATCGATGGCTTACTGGATGAGCGGATTCGGATCGCGGATCTCAAAGTTCACCCGGCGAAATTTGCACGGCCCGAGGACATAGAGTACCTTGAGAAAAGAGGCAGAAGATTCTGGAGCATGAGGAACCAAACATACATCTGTTACACTGGTTGGGACAAAGCCCGACTGTATCACTACGTATGTGCAACGCCTTACTTCCCCCAGCAGTCCTTCTGAAACACTTGAACTTGAACGTGGATCTGATGCATTACAGGCTGAAGAAAGGTTCATGGTCGACATGGCAACTTATAAACTGATGCATCCATTCTCTAACCCTTCTGGCGCGGTCACGGCAGAGCTCATCGAGGATCAGGTGTCTGTGAAGCTAGATCCTTGGCCCCGGAAAGTCGACAAAACCGAGGAACTATCGGACAAGGCCGCGATGATTCTTCCAAGCACGATATTTGGTTTCAGACTACAAGCGAAGAAGTGGAGTGAGCATGTCCCCTCTTCATGCTATAGTCAGAAATGACACGGCATGATGCACGCGACTTGTGAACTGACGATTATTAGTCAACCTGCTTGTTGATAATTTTCACAGTATCAAATGGCATCCAGAGGCCTTCGGACGTCTCGTTCTCGATGATTCTGTGAAGAAGATGATTTATGCACTGATTAATGTACAGAAATCAGCAGGCAGGATGGATGATATCATTGCTGGCAAAGGTAATGGCTTGATCATTCTGCTCCATGGGAGTCCAGGCACTGGGAAGACTTTGACAGCAGAAAGGTATGTGCAACAGGCCCCGTGTTTACAATGCTGAGAATGTCTAATCATGGGAACCACGCAGCGTCGCGGAGATTGCAGAGAAACCACTGTATCGTGTCACATGCGGAGATATCGGCACTGACCCAAAGGACGTCGAGAACTATTTGGAGACGGTCCTGTACCTGGGAAAAACTTGGGATTGTGGTATATTAAGCCCCAGTCTCAATCTCGGAAAGTCACTGACTCGGCCACAGTCCTACTTCTGGACGAGGCAGACGTGTTTCTCGAGGAACGTACTATGGCGGACCTGCAAAGAAACAGCCTGGTATCAAGTGAGAAGCCACAGATGAATCAGTCAGACTTTCAAACCAGAAAGATTTTAATGCTTCTAGTCTTCCTCCGCACGCTCGAGTACTACGACGGGATTCTCATTCTGACCTCGAACCGCGTCGGCACTTTCGACGAGGCATTCAAGTCCCGCATTCAGGTTGCCATCCACTACGAGAGCCTGACCAAGAAATCCAGGAGGGCCATCTGGCGCAACTTCTTTGACATGATCGAGGAGTCGGAGGACGAGGATGCAAATATGGCCGAGTTGGAAAGGAGACTTGACGAGTTGGCGGCACATGAGATGAACGGGAGGCAGATCCGAAACGCACTGCTCACTGCCCGACAACTTGCGAAGCACGAAGGGGAGAGGCTTGACTGGAAACATTTGAACCAGGCTATGAAGACAGCGGCAGACTTCAATAAGTACCTGAAGACGGTCAAGGGTCACAGCGATGATCAGTGGGCGCGGGAGGAAATGTTGAGGTAGTGGATGATGGTGTTGAGCAGAAGTTGATTTCTGTCCTTCTTTTTTTCTTTCTTTTTTTCTTTTGGCATATGGTTCTTTCAGTCCTCCATTCTCTTCTTTTGTCACAGCTTTGCATGCCTAGGTGCGTATGGAGCCGTGGCAGTCGTCTAGGCTCCCAAGTCCCTCGAGCAAGGCAAGATGTTAATAAATTGACATGAAGCCATTCTTGATACCATCCTCCCATTTGGATTGGGTTGAGTAAGGCCTTACTATGCTTCGGCTTTGCAGGCGGAAATCCGGGCAAAGTGTTGTATCAGAACATCGCTAAAGACAGGCCTACCTTAAATCGCGAACGTTATTGACATAGCATTTAGGTTCAGGTGATGAATCAATGGGGAGCAAAATGCATTCGATACTCGTGTTACGATCTCCGCAGATCCCATCCTAGTAGGACCTCCCATGCACTCGCCGGAGCTGGATGCCTGTTCTGAGTGACACGCAAGACCTTAAAGTGACAACACTCCTACTCCTAAGCGCCTGGCCGATGTAGGCACCAACGTACGGGTTCCACGTGCCATTGAACAGAGAATTGCTGGTGCGCCAGCGAAGGCCAGAATCTGAGCGATCAACGTGACAATCCTGCCGCCCAAGACTCAGTATTCCTGACTCCCTCTGCGGGGTCGCCGAGCATTCTTTTGCGAACAAGTTCATTATCCTGGCAGGCAGAACTTTCTTGACAACCCCCACCGGAGCCGAAGGCATATCTGTCTGGCGGAGCAGATGTACGGTGCCCCCTTCCTCAGTCTCGCACCCACCCTTCATGCTACTCGAAACTGGATATTCAAGATTTATCTCTTCTTCTGCTCAAGCTCTTGCCACTTCCGCGCGGCGGCGTGAGATTTGATCGTGACCATAAGCCGAGGACGGGATCGTGTCTTCTCGGGAGGGTCTGACTCTGCTTCGCCCTGCGGCATCTGAAACTCGACGGTGCGTCGAGTGCCGCCGGTTTTGACTCGACGAGCTCCATCCGTAGCAGCCTTGGCCTGAGCCGCAGGCTCTGTGGAGCCTTCTTGGGTTCGGCTTGGGCTTCCCTTTCGAAGAATTCCACGCAGCTTTGGGCGAGAGAAAGTGCCTCGAGGGGGGGATTGCGCATTCGTGGTCTCTTCAAGACCACTGGGTGCTTGTGGGGCGCTAGCCTGAGCATCTCGGGTGTCATTTGTCGGTATCTTCGTGAGCTCGCTGGGTGAACACGTTTTGCGGTCTGGCTCTGGGCTCAAACCCACCCACTCCCACATGAGGTGATCCTTACCCGTCTTTTTCAGTCTACTGTCTCTGGAAGAAGAAGGGCAAAAGTAATCTCACCTGCGCCGATGCGGACTGCGCAGTATGCAAAGGGGTCTCCAGTGGCAAGGTGAGGACCACGTCGACGGGGTATCTTCCATCGTGCTTGACGACGCGCCGGATCGGCCCATCATAGGTTGGTTTGGGAATGCCGGTCGTCAGAGCTTGCTCGAGGTAATCCAGAGCCTCGCAAGTCGGACCACCCAACGGCCATCCTGGAGAATCATTGTCGCTATCGGGGGCGCCGTCGTTCTCGCTTGCATTACAGTCCGGGGTGACTGGTCGGCGACCTGAGGAATCCATGGTGGTCGGACGACGAAGTCTTGTCGTAGTGTGCATCGATGGGACCAGCAAGGATCGGTCAAACTGAGAAGCAACGGGCCGTTAGAGACTGTTTCCGAGTGTGATTCACAGCTGGGCCGGGGAAGTTGCCGAGGCGATTATTCCCCTGATTCAATGAACCCATTCACGAGAGGTTCTGAGCACGTCAAGGTCAGGCGTCGTTATTCCTAAGGGGAAGTACTCGGTGCTCGGTGATATGCTTGTCTGCTAAGCGTCATTCAAGGTGCCCAGTCATTGTATGTCGACCAGGTACACTAAATTGGCAACTAAAGATCAAAGGGAATATCAGTGATGTCCTGGGTGGTGATATCAAGTTGTATTTTTACATTGTGACTATTATTGAGGGATTCTGACACTCAGATGTCTGAATTATAGGGCATGGTAACATGGGCGCTGTAAGGTTGAAATACTGCTCAAGCTTCTTGTGGTGTTGCCACGAAAGAGAATAACACTAATCTGGATAAGTATGATGAACAACTTGAAGCTCTTTGTGCATTATTCTGAAGATAGCGGAAGACGCAAAACAGAAGACGTAAAAGAAGACGAAAGGAACAAAATACACAGCAACCAATGTATAGCCTCTGTCAAGTACATGGGTAAATGTGCATGTAGGGCCAACTGGTGTTTATTGAAATTGGATTTACACTAAATGCAGGAGTGGGCCGAATAACGAATGCTACTTGGTATGTGGAAATATAATTCAACCATGGCAGACAATACTTGGAACGTATTGTATCAATTCGTTGCGACAGGAACCATGCATGGAGGAAAGGATGGATGGATAGAATCATTAGTTTCAATATCTATTTCATATAGAAAAACCCAAGCCGGTCTATATCTTTCGTGGCTGGCGTCTTGCCAGCTCACCACCGTTCTCATTCTTCCATGTGCCCGCATAGTGATGAGTAACCAGAGTCTCGCCGATCGGGCCATCCGCCTCATCGAATTTGTTGGTCATGTTGGCGAATGCATAGCCGGGCAAAATGGTGACATCGAGCACCCGCACTGGCTCTCGGATGTTTTCAATCATCTCGCGCTCGATCGGTCGCCCCAGAGCCTGCCCCAGGCTCTTCAGTATGCTCCGTGTCATTCTCCGGGGGCCGGTATAGTCGACAATATCCCCGACGATCTCCATTGTCAGCTCGGCAATGGTGACGTTCGCCTCGGCTGTGCTCTGATGAATCGAGTCCATGATGTCGTCGATAACCATCAGCATGTGTGGTAGTCCTGGCTTAGACAAAATAGTCCAGCTGGCAAACTCGTGGGTGTAATCCAAACCCCATCCCGCGTCAAACTCCCAACCGACCAGTAGTGACGTCTCGTTCCTATGCTCCTCGGGGATCCATTCATCAATGGGGAAACCCTCACAGGAGACGTCTAGGTCTGACCATACACCGCCCTCGACGTACAAGAGGAGGTATCTTAGAAGGTCCGCTTTGAGGATTGGAACAGTGAGACTGAGATATGCCTCAACGATATCCGGGCGTGATGCTGAGAAAGTCTTTTCCACCCAATAGTCGGCCGAAGGATCTGAGAAGAACTCATATCTGTATGTGGGATTCTGTTTGATGCAAGTCTGTGTCCACTCTTCAATGTCCTGGCTTTTGCCTTTCGGCCCGAGCTTGTACCATATCCTTTTTGGAATGCCCTCGTCGGCCAGGGGTTGCACTTCTTCAGCTGGCTGCTCTGGGCGTTCCCCGAGGCCTAGGCCGTATCCTGCAGGTATATGGAGATGCTCAGCCAGTTCGTCGGCGATTCGGTCCTGGTGGTTCCATGCCTGATATAGAAGGAAACATAGCGCTACTGAGGAGGCGAGTAGCGTGGTTTTCAAGGTTTTGGATCTAGGCGATACCTGTTGTGCTTGTAATAACATGGTGTATGCTGTTGTTCTAGCGCGAACCACGAAAGATCACGGACGAGAATAGGTGCCACGGAAACGCAGCCTAGATGACTGTGTCCTCGCATGGGTTCATGGCATTTGTTATGTGGTCGACGAGCGCGGCCAAGTCTATCTGAAACCCTCCTATATGACCTGGATTGACTCGAGGCCTGAAACGATTTTGGCTTCCCGCACGCAAATAGACCTCGTGCTGTGAGACGGGTTGCGGGAGCTACTCGTGCGCCATGTGTTCTGAATTGGTGTGCTCCAGGTCCAATTTCTTGGAGACCGATCAAATCAACCCATAGCTTCAGAATGACTCGAATCACCGGGTTCGTCGCCTACGTTCCCTTGTCAACATGGCCATGGGACCAAACTATTACTACGGTTCAGGAGCCATCTTCAACCTTCCTGTACCAGTACCTGACCAGAAAATTGACAATGAATAAAACCTTGTGAAATTGTACATTTCTATAAAGATGCCAAGTTACCGCTAAGATCTTGACGTTCCTTCGGCCCGGGTAGCTTCACTGTTAACGTCGCATTGACGGTTGACGAGCCGCTAAAGCTTATTCCAACATCCTTGATGCCGGATAGAGTTTATGCTTGATTGGGCTTGCGCGGCATCACGACTGACCAAGAGACTTGGGCCGGCCTAATTCAGACCGGCGGCCCTTTCAACAGTCGCCTGCAGCGGAAATAAGAAGTGAGCAGAACGGCCTAATCAGGGAGCATCTTTGAGTGGCGTGCCTAGTTTAACACAGCCTTTCCTTGTCAGCTCAATAAGTGTCAGGCCGATGAATACTTGGATGTCACGTTATGGAAGACGATATGGGACGAGGATGCGGAGAAGTTGAAACATAGGGAGACGGCCGTTGAGGCAATGATCGGCCACCGTTTCTCGGTAAAGCCGAGTCGGGCTCAAGAAATAATCCGGTCTTTTCTGTACCTAGATAACACTGGAAGCTGTGAGACAGGTACAGTAGCCCATACCATGCAATAAAGAAGTACTCGTAGGAGAGTGGCATTCCAAAGGACCCCTTGATTTCAAGCCCCTCGTCTGCCGGATGGACCGGCTGACAACTGACCGAAACCCAGATTTGCATCTTGCAGCTCTCATCAACAGAGGGGTCTCTGGCGCGGGATACTGAAGACATGACCTGACTGATCAAGCTGAAGCACTCTGTATGGCTGAAGATGGCAGTCAACGGGCAGATTTTCTAACTTGGCTGACGCTTGCACTTCCTTTTGGAAAGCGTTAATCCAAACAGGGACTTCAGTTGGGCCTTACGCTCAAAGCTCCGTCTTAACATGTCTTCGTTCTCATGCCCAGCGCCAATCCAATCATTACTAGCAACAATTTGGTAATCGCGATTGGCGGCACTGATTAACAGACATCCAATATCAAACGATTCCAGGACCACATCAGGAGCTAAACGCACTCTCTTTTCCCTCAACAGTGGAATGGTTCAAGATACATCAGGTATTCCGAGACTGTATCACTATTTCTGCCGCAAGCAACCCTCCAGGCGTTGCCAAACCTGCCAGCTGTGGGGTCCTCGGAGACTTGTCCTTCAAGCCGATCCTTAGTCAAAGCCCTTTGAGCCAGCCATATCGTCTCTCCCTAAATCTTCGCAAACCTCGATTGATTTTGCGCTGTTGGACTGGCACCATGGACCAACAACCGGGGCCCACTCATTGGTACGAGTGTAGATGGGAGGGCAAGTTGGCCAAAAGTGCACTCTGACAATGGAAGATATGCAGCCAACTCAACCCCTAACACAAAGGGCCATTCACGTTGCTCGACCTGCAAACTTCCTTTGTTACCCCAAATTACTTGATCACATTATTCTCCAGCCCTTTGTGTGCAGGTGATACAACACGTATATCACTACTCTCTCCAGCCTCTCTTTCCTACAGCTCTGTTGTGATCCAGATCAACATCTACAATACAACGTTCAATAAACAGATACATTTCACAACAATCAACATTCTACAATATGGTCTACAAGACTTCACTCATGGGCCTATCCCTCGCTGCTGTTGCAGCAGCTGACAGTGCGGGCCCAGCAATTCTTTATGCTGCCTCCTACTCCGGCGACATTACATCACTGTCCTTGGAAAACAGCAACGGTGGCTACATGCTCCACAAGAACTCCGTCGCAACCGGGTGTGGTGCCAATCCTGTGTGGCTTGAGCAAGACAAGGAACGAAACCTCCTGTACTGCTCCGATGAAGCCGGCACTATTGGTGTCTTTGGGGTCGATTCTGAGACACCTGGCTCCTTAGAGCCCATAATGCAGATGAATTCATCTTATGCCCCAGTGGCCAGCACCCTGTTCAACGTGGACGGGAACCATGGCATCGCCTTCGCGCATTATGGCTCACCTGACGGCGGCCCACCCGGTGCCGCAGGTATCACCACTTATGCTGCAGGTGCTGATGGCGGCCTCCAGCTCACTTTTAACTTGACCACGGTCTCTGCTAGAACCGGTCCGAACCTGGAGCGCCAAAGCGCATCACACATACATCAGGTTGTTATCGACCCGACAGGGAAGTTTATGGTAGCTCCAGATCTCGGCGAAGACTGTGTACATGTATACCGTGTCCAGAATTCACCTCAGATTTCTTCGCTAACGGACATACAACTCCCGCCCGGATCTGGGCCCCGTCACGGCGTGTTCCAAAAGGTTGGCAAGAGCACGTTCTTCCACGTGGTCAGCGAGCTGGCCAATACCGTTACATCCTTTAAAGTCTCGTACGTTGGAAACAACAACTTCAGCATGACCCAGGTCGGTCAAGTTGGCACCTTTGGTGACAAGCCCATCCCCGCTGGTGCCCTCGCAGGCGAGATAATTATATCGCCGGACGGCTTCATCACCGTGTCCAACCGTCTGGACAATTCCTTCACGATTCCCGGTTTGGACCCGAACAACCCAACCCAGGAGGAGCAGTCTGACTCGCTTGCTGTCTTCAAATCCGACAAGCAGGGTAAGCTTTCCTTTGTCAACCTCTACCCGGTAGGCTGCCAGAGCCCCCGTCACATCCAAGCCAACAACGATGGCTCTTTGCTTGCTGCTGCGTGCATGGCCAACAACCGGGTTGTAGTTTTGGAGCGGAACAAGGCTAACGGGGAAATTGGCAACTTCGTTGCTAATTACAGCCTGACGGCGGCAACCTTTGTGGGTTGGCGTGATGGATAAAGGCCCTCCAATTCTGTAAGATTTATTTCACTCGGTGAAACGCTCACGATTTAGTTGGCTTGTGCTCCTCGAATAAATTATTCATTAGATACACTTTCTGACACCGCCTCTTGTACTAATGACATATTTTCTCAAGCCTGCATTCAAATAGACTTTCAAAATTCTACGTAGACTTGTGAGAACGCATAAGAATGACCACACTCGAGGACGAGATTTATAAATGATGAAATGAAGTCATCAACGTGAAATGTAGGTGTATATTCCGAAACAAGATACGATGCTCAACAACAGAGCCGGAGAAATGTCAAATGGTTACTTCTTGAATTTGAGACTCTCGATGCTTGGGAACGTACCAGTGAAAATATGCGAGCACCGGGTGAGCTTGAGATGCCCAATCAAGACTTTGTTGACGAATTGGCAGTTCGAGTCCATGTTTTTATTGAGGTCCACAAATTCCTGTGCGTGAGGGAAGATAATCTCCGCGCAGGTGGCGTTGGACCATCTGGCTCCTTTCCATGGGGCATTTGATCCGCACCTCACGCTAGATCGTGCGTAGTCTTAGGAAACTGTCCATCTGCCGAGGCCATTATGAATGTCTCTGCATCCTTCCTCTAATCACTCTCGCGTGCTAGGAGGCATGTACGAGATGGCCGGACCTCTCAGCCAAGAAATGGACGGATAAGGTTATAGCCGTCGGTCTGGATTGAACACGGGGTTCCCCTCGTTGTGCCCCGCTTCCAATGTTTCCTGGACGGATGTTCACGCCATGTTCTTGTCCTAAAATGCGACTCAATGGAGAGCAGCCACAGCAAATGGTCGAGCGTCCCCACCGAGTCCCCATGGCGTGACCCAGATCCCCAGCCGTGCTCGACGGAGAGAACGGGGAAATAAAAGAGGACGCCCGCCGCGTCCGGGGTGCACGGCCTGGCGTGGGGCAACGCGACCGACGGGCGACGGCACGCAGCTGCTGTGCGTGGCTGACCTGACGGGCGACATGATCTAGGCCAACGCGGTGGGCGGGGATACGGGAGGCGTCACGGTGATCGGTCATGTCAGCGTCGAGTCGGCTTGGGCGCCGAGGCATGTCGCGGTGCACCCTTCGTCAAAGTACCTCTACGCGACGATGCAGACGCCGAGCCTGCTGGTGTCGTACGAGCTGGATGGGGACACGGGCTTGGCTGGGGAGGAGGTGTTCCGGTCGTCGCTGATCCCCGAGGCCAGCTCGTCAACGTGGTGGGCGGCCGACCTGGCGGTCTCGGCCAGCGGGCGGTACCTCTGGGCATCTGCGCGTTCCATGTCGACGGAGTACCCGGGCCACATCTCGGCATATCTCCTGGCCGACGACGGGGCCATTATTGAGCACATGTTCCAGGCGCCCACGTCTACCGACGGTGCCGAGGGGAACGTTGTCGCGCCGGCTCCGTGGTCGGACGAGCACATGGCGGCGACCTACTATGGGTCGCATGTCGTCACGGTCTGGAAGATGGACCACCCAACAACGAACTCGTCCGATGGCTTGACACGATACCAGACAGCTAGTGAAGTGGTCAAGGTCGGGCCGGCCAGCGGAAATGTCACTGGTGGTCGCTGTGGTGCTCTGTTGTGGTCGGACTGGGTCGGTAGCCTTGCAAACATACAGAAACTCGAGGAAAACCAAAATACATCTCGCTCACATCGTGCTAGCCATGCCCAGTAGCAGTAGTATCGAAAGAAGCCACCACCGTCTCCACAAGGTCATCCAGAGTGAGGCCAACAAGCTCATCCTTCCTGTCGCACATGAAAGTCAAGCACCGCTGCAGCACCTCCATGAAGCTCACCGGGAAGCCATTCTCCTCCCTCCACCTGATGTACCCCTCCTCCTCCCCGTCCAGCAAGAAGATCGAATCAATGCCCATCCGCATGACATTCACAGTCGTGTGGCACGGGAAATCCGCCAGGAACTGCTCGGGCCCGTCCTCGATCGTCTTCGCCCACAGGCTCCCCGTCGGCAGCTCGCGCCAGTTGTACTGCACGTGGATGTCCCTCGCCGTGTCCGCCGCCTCGACCAGCAGCCTGTTCGCGTTGATGTCCGCCACCTTGAGCGCGGCCTGGTGGCAGTGCAGCCACAGGGACTGCCGCGCGAGGGCGAGGGCGAAGCGGAACGGCGGGCAGAACATGGCGAAGGCGCGCGACTGGTCGATGCCCGGGATGCGCGTGTTGCGGGACGACGAGCTGTTCCCGAAGCAGACGGACCTGGGCAGCGCGCGCGTGCCCTGGTACTCGAAGGCCGCCAGTGCCAGGGGCATGATGGTCTGGACGACTGTGGGCGCCGTCATCCCGAGTGCGAGGGTTAGGCCCTTGAGATCGCCTGTCCAGATGGCCTGGTGGAAGGCGCCGTCTATGGACCACCGGGACACCCTGCCGCCGACGCCTGCTTCCGGTGGCGGAATGTAGGGCGGCCGTTCTGCGGCGCCGTGGCTTGCGGCGTCGTCCCTCCAGAATTTGGCCTTGCTGGCATGATTGATTTTGGCCCTGTTGAGAAGATCGCGGACCAGTATCCCGGTTGGCAGGGGCTTCTGCGGCAGGTTATCCACCGTTGCTTGCCCCAGGTACAGCTTCACAACGTTGTCTCGCAGCCTAGAGCGGGAAGTGTTATCGGTCACGATGTGGCTGTCAACAAAATAAAATCCTCGACATTTCTCGCCCTGTTCGTTGGGGTAGCTAACGAGCAAGTACTTCTGTTCGAACGACACCTGAAGTCAGCATCCGCACAGAGCTAGCCAGACCTGATACGTGGTCGATGCGGCGACTTTGCTTACCGACCCACGACAGCCAGGAGTGTAACGCAATGCGTCGTGTTCTTGTTGGAGCCTTTCAAGCATAGCTTGTTTGGAGGAGGCGGACCACTCTTCCCAATTCAGTGGTGCGGCATTAGGCTTGGCTATAACTTGCAGCCACTCTTCAGATGACGGTAGCCGAGCGAAATAGGTTCGCGGAAGCTGTGTCCACGAAAGAAAGCTATTAGCGTGTCTTGACTATGCAGAAGCCTTTACGAGAAGTCTCGTCACGCACCGGTTCTGCCTTGGCCGCCTCCGTAAGTGCCCATTTTAACCTTTCGATATCAACAGAATCTTGAATCGGAGCCCCCATCGTGACGAATGAAGCTGCTGTGTCCTTGAGGCTATATTTGTTTGTCAAAGTCGCGCTTAAGAACCACTTCGCCTCAGGGGACAAGGGGAGGACATCATCTAGCTGATCAACCTGCAGACCTGTTTGCTTCGCCACGTCGGCCAAGATAAAGTCGACGGACGGTACACCTTCCAGGCTGTGGATGTGCTCGCTGAGGACAGAGAAAGGCGCAGGTGGTTCGTTGGCATCAGCTGCGTCTAGGTCAGGACTGTCGGTCTTGTTGATTTCTTTCCGGGCGGAATAAGACTTTATACACATGTCGATGACCTGCTGAACCGTGGGATTCAGTATTAGATCCGACATAGCGATACTGCACCCTATATGACGCAGGTCGCTCAAAAGCCTCGTCAGGCTCATTGAGTCAGCGCCTAATTCCAAGAGCGTAACTTCAGGCTGAACACTGTCGGCGTCCACGCGCAGAGCCGCTGTCATTAGTTTAGATATACGGCCAGGGAGATCCACGGGATCTATGTCGACAACCTTTCCCTTGCCTTCGCCATCAGCCGGCTCTGCGAGCGTTTTGGCCAGTTGAGCACGCTGTATCTTTCCCGTGGGGCCTTTTGGGATTTTGTCGTCGAAGAAGTGGATACGTTTGGGGATTTTGAAGAGGGCGAGCCGTTCTTCAAGAAGCCTCTGAATAGTTGCCTCCTCGCGCAGCTCCTTGGGTGCATCTTTCGCGAGGACGACGGCAGCCTCCACCTCCTGGCCAAAGAACTCGTCCGGGACCGCGAAACATGCCGCCTCGCGGACGTGCGGCGCAGCGCAGAGGACCATGGCCTCGTCGACCTCAGGTGGCGAGATTTTCTCGCCGCCGCGGTTTATTATCTCGGACTTCCGCCCCACGATGCGTAGGTTCCCCCCGGCTTGGCCGTCTAGAACACCGATATCGCCCGTGCGGAACCAGGGCGTACCGTCAGAGTCGGTGAAGAAGGCCTTGGCGTTGGCTTCGGGATTGTCGAGGTAGCCCCTCGTGACAGAGGGCCCAGTGATGCAGATCTCGCCCTGGACGTCGGTCGCGAGCGGACCAGCGGCGGGGTCATCGCTGAAGATGCAGAGGCGCACTGAGCCTGATGCTTTGCCGACGTGCCCTGGCGTGGCTTGACCGGGGATGTTGGTAGTCATTTGATGAGCATTTTCGGTCATGGCATATGCTTCCAACACTGGGCAATCGAAGACCCTCTGCAGCTCTTTGAAGGTCGAAGGCAGCAGTGGCGAAGAGCAGCTGCGTAGGAACTTGATGCCCAGATTAGGGCCGGCGTTTGGTGCGTGGAGGAGGATCTGCAGCGCTGAAGGCGTGCCCGAGAGCCAAGAGCAGCTCGATGCGACGAATTCGTGCCATGCCACGTTGGCGTCAAACTTGCCTGGAACCACAACACTTCCCCCAGATGCCAGAGGCGCGAGCAGTCCGGCGACAATGCCATGGATGTGGAAAAGGACCTGGATGAGGTAGCCACGGTCACTAGGACCGAGACCGTAGGCCTGGGCCACGTTCTGAGCGCCGTAGCAGAGGTTGGCGTGGGACAATGGCACGGCTTTGGGCTTGCCTGTCGTCCCTGATGTGTGCAAGATGAGGGCTATGGAATCGGCCGTGGGAGAAGCGACGAGAAGACCCACGCCGTTGGATTTGACCTTATGCTTTTCTGGTTCCTCCGACTGTTCTCCCGTCTCAAGCACTTCTACATCCAATTGCAGAGATGCTCGCTGATCTTGTTCGATCTGGATCGAACAGACCGGAATGCCAAGTTTGCGAGCAGCCACGGTTCCCGGATATGCATCGCCCGCATAAGCTGCGTCGACGACCAGAACGCTCGCTTTTGAGTCGCTCAGGTAGAACTGCCGCTCAGCGTCAACATTATCATCACACGTCCAGACCAGTCCAAATAGGCTGCCGTACCTCATATTCCGGGACGGTGTAGGCTGGGTTCAGCGGAGCAGCGATGACACCACGGCTGACCAAGCCCAGAAAGGTGCAAACGAAGCCGAGGCCGTTGGGAAGGGCCAGCGCAACCACCGGCTGTCCGTCTATACCGACTCCGCTTGAATTGGCCTCACCCTTCGACAGAATCAAGTCGGCCACCTGCTGGCTAGCCTGCTGCAGATGCTGACGTGTCAGTGCTATCTCGTTCGGAGCTGGCGCGAACACCGCGGGCGCGGACGCCTCAGCATTCTCCGTCCCGAAAATGAGATTGGGAAGAGTTTGAGTAGTCATATTTGCAGTGAGACAGAAAATCTCAACTGTTCATTTAGAATGGGACACGAGGGATTGCAAGAGGGTGGAAAGGGCCACTTGACGCCATAAACGAACATTGTTAAAATGTGCCACGTAACTTCCCCTGTCACCCACCATCTCAGGTGATCCAACGAGAATTACAGCTGCCACCGGATGATTAAGCGGAGATTTGTGGGGCCTGAGGATGACGAAGCTCATCACCCCGGAATTGCAGATTGACAGTCAGATGCATCCGTGTGGACCACCAGCCCATACCAGTTTCCCCTCCAGCGACGATCCTGTGATAAAACGGGAATGCCGCTCGTCTGGGCATTTTGCGCTGTGTGGTGCTGGTTGGCTTACACGGCGGGAACCAGTCCCTGGAAATTATCAGCTTACACATTTGTAGCACCTATGTGCATGCATAGTGCACATGTACCGAGAAGAGTGTGTTGATGGCATGGATATCGGGCCTGTCAGAGACGCAGCAGCTATCCATTCCGTATCTAGACGAAGCATCATCGCTTTGGTGGCTATACCGGCAACAATTTAGCAGGTTAGTGGTGTGGGCCAGTGACACGTGCCGGATTCGATTCTGGGCACAGGAATCATGTTGTACCTCCATCTCCAGGGGATCTCATCTGTGGGAGCGATACCAGCACATATGTACATAGGGCAAAAAGTAAAGGCGCCGCTAGTTACAGAATTGTGCTTGATTCAAGTGCTCCTTCTTTTGATAAGCGAAGGTTCATCTTTGCGCTGTGGGAATGGAGCAAGGTGCTCACAATCAGTCTAACACACCAGGCAAATTGGCTTATTGCCTTGTCAACCCACTGTCTTGCAAGGCCGCAGACATTAATGCTTTAATCTATATGACAAAATAAGTATGATGCTTAGAATCAGAATCCTATCGCCAGCATGGCAGGTCTCTGAAAGAATCGCTGGAGGACATGTACTCTGTGTCACACCTTAGCAGAAACCTATCACCATGGGCTTCATGGACACCGATCCGCCGAAATCTCCCCATATCTTTCCTGTCATTTGTCTCCACATGCTCGGGCAAAAAGGAACCATACCGAAATGCACCGAAATGCAATCAATGGCATCAAGAAAAGGCGGCCTGAATCATTCAAAGCCGTAAGCTCGGATGAACTTATCTCAAAGTCAAGCCTGATTTGTCCTTCGAGCAGTCCCTCCCATGTTGCCGAATATAAAACAAGATCCGAGTCTGCCTGTGGGTGCTCATTCTTTGCCAGCAACTTGTCTGACCCAGTAGCAGGGGCAGCTCGCTCAAGGCTAATTGGTCTCAGAAAGCCTGTTAATCTGATCTCAACCGTCGGCACTGCCGGCAATAAAAAGTTGTCCTCCGTTAAGGCCCGTCCTTCGCTCCCAGTGGCATCTGATGCCTCTGGGGACGTGCGATATTTGATGACATCCAAGTCTGCCAGACATTTCACATGACAGGTGTCTGAACGCATATCAGCTTGATTCCTGACTTCTCCACCAACTGAAGGCCATGAAAAGGTTAGGTGATGGCGCCTTCTCTCTTTTTCCTCCCAGTCCTCCCTCGGTGTCGACTCCGTCATTTGCAACAGCATATCAGTGATAAGACGGCTTCGCCATAACCCAGCGATGTAGAAATCATTATCCCAGAAGCTTCCTTTGAAATACTGGGCCACGCCTGACAATGCCACAAGCCTGTCTTCAGATTTTGCTCGTGTCAGCTGCCGTCTTGTGTATTGCCCCAACAAGCCATGCCAGAGGCAGTGTTTGCCGAAGTTATGTCGAGGAAGCTCTGAGCAGCCGCCGCCTGAGCCGCCGGTCTCAGCTGAAGATGCTGACCCTCTTTCCGTGACAGCAGGGATCGGTAGGTGTTCTTTAAACAAAGGCAGGGGCCTTCCCCAAGATTCTTCACAGTCTTCGTCTGACCCCAAAGACTCGTTTGCCCTCATCTCCCGGCATTCGAAGAGGACCTCGTGATCGCCAAAGTGAAGATTTGCACGGGACAAAAGCGGCTCCTGAAACACCCATCCCCGGGAGGCCAGAGGGGATTCATTCATCCGTGCGTTCCATATCACTTGGGGGCCTCCTTGCGAATGAGGTAATTTTGAGGCCCTGATGGGCTTCGTGACAAGAATAGACCGCCGTTGTCGTCGTTCTTTGAGGCGCATATGTTGAACTCTGCATTTGAGTACACCTTCTGCATCATAGGCGACTCCCTTCTCCAGTCCACATAATCATCACCGTCCTGAATGATGCAAAGCGAATCAATCCAGACGTAGGGTATTCCAAACTTGTGGGCGACAAGAAAAGCATCGCGAAAGGTCTGGCGCAGCATCTCCCCTGGAAGACTAGCCTTCCACAGCGCCAACTTGCCCTCCGTCAATTTGTGGAATCCCTGTTGGCCCTGTGGCCAACGGTGACTCAGTGTGATGTACCTCAGACTTTGGGGCATATCTTCCGACTGGGGTTCCACAAGCCGGCACTTCAGGTGGTTTGCGTTGTCACTGATTTCGGGCGCCAATGCGACTTCGATGAGGCGTGTCGGGTTCCATCCCACGTCCGCCTCGTTTCTCCGGAGACGGCATTTGTTATGTGTCTTCCCACATCTCCCGAGCCAGGTTTTGAGCTTTGTCAATTTCTCCTCAGACCTCGCCGAAGATGAAGTAAGGGTCCAAGGGAGGGGTTCAGCTTCGACAGGATACACCCTCTGACCCAGTCTTTCGAGTATGTCTACCCAGTGCAAAGACGCTTCCGCATCCCGAACCTCGTAGATAGAGCCGTATAGTCCCATGCCTTGTGTTGACCCAATTGTTGTTATACCGTGTCAACCAAGCCTTACTGTCATCTAGCTTGCGTCACTTGTTCACTGATGGCTCGGATGTCTCAGCCTGCCCGCGGATCCCCTGCTTCCATTCTTCTCGAACCTGGGAGAAGAGCCCTTGGCAGATATAGCATCCCTCATAAACAGCTGCAAGGAATGACCGGCAAGTACTGTGGATGTTCTGGGTATGGCCGTCTCTGAGAACGCTGATGCAGGAGTGACATAATGCCATATCGCTGAATACTGCAGTGTGAAGGGTGGGTTTCGACTATGTTCCACGATATGATTGATTGTTGCAATGATTAATTTGACCAAGACTTGTGAAAGGATACGACAAATACTGTGGGAATAATGGGTGTCGTTTGTATGGAGGACTGTTTGGGACTAGGCAGCTTTGACCCGTCAGGGTGCTCGGCAGGCAGCAGCCCTGGCGCTGCATACAAAATAGCTAGCACAGTCAGGCCTTCTGCCTTCCTTCCTTCCATAGTTAACAACGATCAACCACTACACCAACCAAACGTCGTATTGCAATACGTGACCCAGCCAACAAATACATTAATAATTTTCTTGCAGAAGGGCAATCGCAGAAGCTTCATGACAATAACAAGCGCACATTCGGTATACCTTTTCTACATAAGAATGAGGCATGGGAAGAGGATTGGCTCCCTTATATGCGCGTCGCTGTTTGCATTGCGAACTCGCGATGTGGATCTACCATCGTTCTGCAAAGCTGAAAACCCGCAACGGGATCTCACGGAGTGCAACTCCGTGATACACATGGGAAATAGAGCGGCTGACGACAAAACGACAGAGTAGAGCCTCCTTGGCTGCCGTGCCACTGTGATACAGTCCGGTCTCACCGCTGCAGTGGTAGCCTCAGGATGAATTTCTGATGCCTCACCCACTTGTCTTTGTTGGGTCCTGCAACGCGAGGGGGCAAGATGACTGCAGGGGATGGTCTGATGATGCGGAACTACAGACAAGCTGAGAGTCCCGTATACAGGTCTCGAAGAATTGTTTCCTGTTCATCTTGTTGCTATCTTGAGTCGGGATCTTACCTGCAGGTACCTGAAGCTTACAGTGGAGATGGTTCGGTTGGATGTGAGTTCTCGATAATTGAGTTTGGCACGTGTATTCTGCTGCAAGGGGTATGTGCACGTCAAAACCTCGCAGAAACGTGGTAGACAGGGCAGAAACGTGGTAAACAGGGGGCAGGACTCCGCCACTCCGGGTGGACGCAGCCCCGGATCAGGGACTCGCCCGAAACTGACCCAGGGCTGAGCCGCGTGGCCCAAGTAAACTCCACCGAGATCATCGACCTTCCTTTCACATAATAGCGCAGCCCATGCCCCTGTTCTCGAGCGCCTTGATCCGGTCCGTGAGCGACTGCACCGCCTCCTCGTTCATGCGCCTCTCGTCCCGCAGCGTCTTCTCCAGCTCGCCCAGCCGGCCCTGGTAGTGCTCCTGCAGCGCCTCGATGACGGTCCTGCTCTCCTCGGCCGACGAGCGGATGACCCCCTCCATCTCGGCCAGCTCGCGCCGGTGCTCCTCCTTGAGGCGCGCCAGCTCGAGCATCACCTCGCGGCCCGCGGCCGTGTCGCGCAGCGCCTTGTTGTCCTTGCCCATCTCCTCCTGCAGCTGCAGGTAGAAGGGCTTGTTGCCCAGCAGCCCCGAGGCGATGCGCCGCGCCGAGTCCGGGCTGTCGTGGTGGTGCCGCGCCGTCTTGGCGCCCATGGCCAGCAGCAGCTTCCAGAACTTGGACCTGAGCTCGTCCTCGCGCCTGAGGCCCTCCTCCTCGGGGACCCTGTCCCACATGGTCGTCGCGAGGGTCACGTTCTTGAGGTTCTTCTCGCCCGTGAGCTTGCGGAACATCTCGAGGTTCTTGGTCGTGTGGTGGGTCACGCGGTTGTCGGAGATGGGGTGCAGGTAGATTATGCCCGAGAGCTTCATCTCCTGCTTGTAGGCCACGGCCAGGTAGTCGGCGATCATCTGGAGGACTTCTGTGTCGGAGAGGTTCGTGTCGGAGAAGCCTGGCGTGTCGACGAAGCGGACTGTCTGTCCGTCCAGCTTCGTCTCGATGACTTGTATGTCTCGAGTGCCTGGGCAAGTCTGTCAGTATGGTGGCTTGAGTTTGTCTTGTAACTCTACACTGGCAGGGGACGGACATACATGATGTGAGGTCGTGTCCGATCTGGAGATCAGTCCGGCCGGTGACCTTTGATATGAACGTTGTCTTTCCAGAGCCGGTCATGCTGGGTCGATGTCAGTGATGAGTTTCTGATGCGAAATGGCAGATGCGTACCCCATGACGGCGATGAGGGCGTCCTTGCTCATGAACTTGTTGTACATGGACTTTGTGTACTTCAGTCCATCGTTGACCAGATTGCCACTCTGCTCTCCCTTGGCACTGTCGGGTCCGCGATAGAAGTCCTCGATGGACTGCTCCGACAGCTGCTGAGCGGCATGACCAACGGTAGGATCAAAAGCCTGCGCCTGTGGAATTTGAGGTACTTCGTGTGGCCCTGCAAGCCGCCCTGAGCCCGCGTTATGGCTTAAAGGGGAGCTCTCATGCAAGTCATCGCTTCCATCGCTGACGTCACTCACGGCTTCGACGTCGTAGATTACGTCGAATCCATCGTCCGATTGGGCCGGAGTGGTGATTCTGACCATGTTGGCTTGGAGGTAGAATGACGGAGATGCAAATTGTTGAAGATCAGTTGTTCGGTGGTTGGTTTAGAAGACGGCACTGTAAGACGTGGGATGGAGGGAGGGGCAATTTGTAGCAGCACACCAATCTTGGTGGCAAACATGGTGCATCTCCCAAGGGACCTTGCTGGTCATGTGGCCAACCAATCCACAGAGTCCTCAGGCTGCAACATTTTGAATAGATGGCTCTGTTTCGGGTGCCTGCTTGGGACCAGGCAGGCTTTTTGGCTTCGCTCCCACCACTGCATGATTATTCTTTGACTGGAGGTCCAGGTAAGCAAGGAATGATGTTGCTCCTTGCCGGGTATGGTAATGTAGCTTTGGGCTTGTATTGTTACACAATCAAATTGGGTACGGATTTATTGATGTGCGAAGCAACCACGCATTTTTCTCAGAACATGGAGACAATTTACATTTTCAAGTCACATGCTTAAAGGTTAATAGCTTGATGTTAGCTCTGTACAAGTTTTTCATGTAGTGTGAATAAAGCGAAGGGTGGTAATCTTGAATGTTTGCCTCATTCTTATCTTATCTTATCAGTAGTGGTCCCTGTCGCATCTAATCTATAATTTGGTATGGCTAATGGGAGCATGCAACACTTCAGCGGAGATGGTGAACCTAAGTGCTCCCTGAAAGAAATGTAAGCCAACGTATAATCTCAGGCTGTATAGTAGTAAGATTGAAAAATAATGAAGCAGGGTTGAGGAGCTAGAGCTTAAGTATTGACTTGACTTAATCTACACAGCAGAGCCTGACGGGCTGTGCAACGTCACCTGCAGGATGAAAACGTTCTCTATTGGCTCATTCTAAGCGTGTCAGCATGTCAGACAACCTTTTCTCCTCATCGCGAGGCAATCAACTTGGCCCCATGATTCTATCTGTGTTTGCTCGGCCTGATCCTTGATTCCAGTTATTCCAGTCCCAAATTTTCCTCGTTTTTCTTTCGCATGGAGGTGGGGGACTTGGGAAAACATGCGAGCAGCAACCCCTATTCTCAACGGCGACATCGAGGCTTCTTGCCCCTCAGTCAGCATGGTCAACATGTATCGATACCAGCCGCTCTCAGATCCACGAGCTACTCGCCTCATCATGCTTCGCAAAAGCCATGATGTCAGCGCACCGCTGTCTTGCGCCATCGTGGAAACCACGCTGGACAAGCCCGCCAATTACTACGCGCTGTCATATACCTGGGGCACCGAAGCTCCGAGCGAAGCCATGTACATTTTTCCCGCTGGAGATTCCACCACGGTCAGCACGTCAGCTGAAGTTATTCTCTTGACCCCAAATTGTGCCACAGCACTCAAGATATTGCGCAAGCGATTGGCAGATACCGATGCTGGGGTATGGGTCGATGCGGTGTGCATCAACCAGTCTAATGTCGCCGAGAAGAATGTGCAGGTGACGATGATGGCCAATATCTACAGTCTCGCAAAGTGTGTAGTTGTGTGGGTGGGCCAGCAATGGGCGCCGAAGAACACAAGGAGTCTGGTATTCTTATCAAATAAATGGCTGGGTTGGATTAAAAAGAGAGCAGCATGCCCTCACAAGAGAGAAGATCTTTGGCGTTGGACATCAGTCCTCATTTGCGGCATGGCGTCAAAAGGTATTGTGGGCGGAGACTCTTCGAGACCGTTAGCAGAATTGGGATTGCTGATCAAACGTGATAGTCTGCGGCGATAAGAAGATGCTCCAGGGTCTGACTGAGGCACCTTATTGGACTCGGGCCTGGACTCTTCAGGAGATTGCGCATTCTCATGTCAAGTTGCTCTGCAGGAATGACCATGTCATTGACTTGAAATCCGTGTTCGACGGTATTGGTTTCGTTGGAACGCGCAGTACTGACCGGCCAGGATTCATCTACCATGAAATATTTTTCCGAAGCAGCCAAGACCCGCGAACAGAACGTCCTTGGCACTGGTCCAAAGAACTTGATATTTATTACATGAGCTGGTTCATCTCTATGAAGGCATCGGATCCGAGAGACAAGATATATGCAACGAGAGGTCAGTTTGCGCGGACGTTCGGCAAGATACCAGTGGACTACAATCGATCCATTTCGTCAGTCTTCGCCGATGCTACGAAGCAGATTATCTGTGACGGTTCAGACGATGCAACTGGAATGTTAGTTTTGGCAAATGCAAGCCGATCAACAACATTGCGCGACCTTCCCTCTTGGGCTGTGGATTGGGCCTCTGAGGACATCACAACGCGCTTTTGGGAGTCCGGTGCCCCGCACCTAGTCTTCAAGGCAACTAGAGAAAGCCAGGCCCGGCACCGCTTCTCTGAAGACTTGAAACGGCTGTTTCTTATGGGCACGGTTGTTGGCACAGTGCAAGAGAGACACGTCGGCCCACAACTGAGCCAACACTTCCGTCCGAGGGGAAAGGATCCCGAGGAAGACATGACGGAGAATCCAGAAACAACGAGGGCAGTCTACAAAGCAATTTCATCGTGGGCGTCCGACCTTACAGCTGCGGCCGAGAACGGTCCGCGGAACACTGAGCCCGCAGCAGGCGTCCAGAACAGTACGTTGCACAGCTTTTCGAGTTTGCTATACCTGATAAACCACAAAAAACCGCAAGAGGCCTTGCAGTGGACACCCAGGAACAGTCCCACGAAGATCGTCAAATATATAGCCTCAAAATCATGGACGCGCCAGTTTTTCTGTTTACTATATCTTGGAACGGGTCGACTGTTTCTCACAACAGACGGTCGCTGTGGTTGTGGCCCTTGGGGCCTTGAACCCGGAGACCTGGTATGTGTATTTTCGGGGCTGCAATTTCCGTTCGTTGTCCGGCCACAGGGCTCGGAGTACACTCTTGTCGGAGCAGCAATTGTTGATGGTGTGATGGACGGTGAGATGTGGCCCGAGGACGAGACCAAATTGACCGAGTGGGAGTTCATATAAAGGGAAGACGGGAGTCGAGGAGTTGAGAAGGAAAGAGAAGACCTGATGAAGCTAGAAGGATCATCTAACAACCACACATCGATGAAAGAGCCGCGAGTGGGTAGATATGTCGTTGACACCTTCAATAAAATCATTAGCTTGCCTTATTCCACCTTGAAACTGATTGGGTGCATCCGTTCCAGCTCTCCGCCTGCTATGAGGCCACCACCACCTGCAATACTCAAAAAACAAGATGTGCTGGTCGTCGCCGCCGGATGCTCCATTTGCTTCTGTTGCAGCATAGAACTCTGTGGCCTCATGTTTGACATCGACCATAGTGCAGGGCCGGAGTGGGTAGAGCTGTGGCAGCTCTCGCAGGACCGGACCCCCTCCCACAAGTCCATCCAGATCGGCTATGCGTCAGCACCCGTCAGCGGCGGTTGAGGTGATGGCGAGTGTTCTTGACAATCGGACGGAAGTTGACGTCTCCGGTGAAGCTGACGGCAAGGTGTGTCTGGGCAACATTTGTGGGATTGAACATGTAGGAGGCGTCTCGGGAGTACAAGTTCCAAGCGACTGTTCGTGGCGATGTCTAGATGACCGCATACCTACCTAGGTAGCTATGCCCTCCCACGTTGGAAACATCGGGCATGAGGAATTGGAAACGTGCAAACTAACAATAGTCCAGTGTCTTGATCTGTGAACATTCACTGACCTCGTAGTCGCTCTTGGAGTGCATCATGCTTGGGCCAAAGCACCTCCCGGTTGGTGGTGCATGTCTGCCAGACCATCTACATCAATCCAAAGTTCTTGGACGCTGCTGGCTTCAACTGCCATCCGCCCGCCCAGTCCTTCTTCCTTCCTCGACATCCGATCTGGCCCTCAATTGCTTCACTCCGTATCCACCAAATGCCTGCCGAAAGCAACTCCAACGAAATCATATTGCACCGATCATGCCCTACCCCAATAGAATTAGTGCGCTGCACGGCTTCAGTGACCGTGGGTAGACTACGGTCAAGCGCGAGTGGATGGCAAGCGCCTGATGTGCTGTCGTTTTAGAACCTTAATCAGGGACACCTGGTTAGCGACAATGTACTTGAAAATGGCAGAAGACACTGATGCGGTATGGCAGAGAGTCAATGGAGCGCTTTGCAAACGGTTTTCGAACAGAAATCTCCATGGCCGAGAGGTACGAGCAGCTGGCTTTCCAAGGTCGGGAGCAAACTGCAAGTCATGACCACCACTGATGTGCATCCCCTTGCAACGAGCGCCATTGAGTTGAACGTTCAGCCAGGTCAGGGAATGGAGTGATTTACTCGAATAAATGAACTGGGAATTCATTAGGCACGCATTGACTCTAGCCATTTTCTACTATCTTTATTCGATCAATTAGGCTGCACAGCTTTGCCAAACGACACCGAAAGCTGTGGAGAAGCCGATTGACGGTTTAAAGTCGTGCAACCGAACAAACGGGTCAGACCCAGCCAGCAAAGACACCATTCACTTCCTCATGTTCACATTTTCCACGTCGCAGGTGCCCCACTAGCATCGGACTTCCACTACGACTCTGATCCAACTTCACACCCTTTTCTTCCCGCTATGTTTTGTATCATTTGGGCTCCAGCACATCTCTCGTTTGCTCGCGACAAAGATCCCCTCTCACGGTCCAAAACACACAAGACAACATGACGGACCAAGCAGACATCCCGCTCATGCAAGCTGGCTTGCCAGACCCCGGCAAGATTCCCACAAGCCCTCTGGCATTGGAGATGTTGAGCACGATCTACCTCACTGCAGCCGTTGCGTACATCACCTACGGTCTCCGCATGTACAGCAGAATCACGTCCAGGCAAACAGGACTTGGTAAGCACGAAGACTCAGCTTTGGACAATGGTTGCGTTTGTATCACGGTGCTGACCTTTCGACCGTTGCACAGAAGACTGGTTGATTACCGCCGCTACGGTTCGCTACCCTTGCTCCATCGAAAACGTACCTTTCTTACACTGAACGACTCACAGATTCTGTCCATGGGCTTCATGGCTGTTCAATACCGGTGTAAGCCCATCTTTCTTAGCCGTGGACGATGTGAGCTGACCAAATTCTGTTCGCAGATCTCAAGTACAACTACGCGGGATTCAAACTATCCGACATCCCGACGACAGGGGACACAGAAGCGGCGTTATTTGCAACGTGGTTGAGCCAGCTGCTTTACAGTCCTATCTTAGGATTGGTCAAATCATCGACTCTCGTTTTCATGTTGAGGATTGCAGGACACATGAGAAACATCAAGAGGTCTATACATGTACGTCCGAGCGGTGATACCTCCTCGTAAAATCGACTTGGATCAGCTGGGCTCTCCCACACTCAATACTGAATCTGCAGCACACCCGGGCTCCGGAACGGAAACATTCATGTAATACTGACGGGTTCCAACAGGTGGCCAACGCCATCAACATCGGCCTCACTATCGCAACATTCATTGCCACCATATTCTCGACCATCCCAATCTCCGGATATTGGGACATAAACCATCGAGTCCAACACGAAATAAACCACGCAGTCTTCATCATGTCAACGTCCTTCCTGACCATCATGACTGACGTTCTGGTTCTGGCTATACCGTTTTGGGCTTTCATCAGGACCCAGCTTCCACTAGCAACGCGCCTTGGAGTCATCATGATCTTCATGACTGGTGGTTTGTCAGTGCTGCCCATCTTCTGTACGTCTGGATGTACAATCACTGACGCTAACAACTGCTCTACAGAGTCACCGCATTCGGCATCGTGAGGTTCTGCGTGCTCGCCGAGGAATACTTCGAGCCCCCTAAGATCCGTTTCATGCAAACGTGGGGGCCGAGCTTTGCTCCGTTCGAGACCAACCTGGCCATCATCACCGCCTGTCTGCCGGCCCTGCGTCCGTTGTTCCGAAAATGGTTCCCAAATGTCTTTGTCAGCTCCAGCAACGAAGAATCGAGGGCTGCTGAGGAGCAACGCGACCATACAGGAGTTGGGAGTGGGAACGACAGGAGCATCACGATGCGGGACTTCAGCCATAAGCGTGGCAACGTCCGCTGCGGAAGCAATTCTACTGCCGGGAGTCATGAGCCGATCATCGACTCCGCGGGCATCAGGAAGACAACTGATGTGAGTCGCTTCCCACGATGGCATTTCTGGACTGGTTGCTAATTGGATATAGATCCACGTCTCATACTCCGCTTCGAAAGCTCAGAATTCCGAAGAAATGGGCAGGAAAGATACGCCACGACCATCGGACCCGGCTCTGGTGGTCTAACTGGGGGCCAAGACCTCGACTCGGAAGCACGCAGGGCACCTGGGCAGCTCCCCCAGTCATCCGGGCCATCAATCATCTTTCAGGGTTCCGAAGCACGAGACCCGGGAACCGACAGAAGTGGATCAAGAGAATATGTCGACAGAGGAGAAAATTGGTGCAGCTTCCAGTTACCATACGACGCATAATGCCTCGTGGATGTCTAGACATATCGGACGCGCAGCACGACGATACCCCCCAACCTTGTGCAGGACATGCATCTGAAGAATCTTGTTAGCTGAACCATAATCTTATTACCCTGTACACATGTATCACGCAAACAGCCTCGTGTCTTCCATGTGTCACCAAGCACACACAGATATGAAGTTGCGTGACGCAACAGTCTATCAATTGGCTGACAGCATTCCTGTGGCGGTCTCAAAAGTCGTAGGACCGGGCATGTTGTGAGAGCAGACAGCCATAGTGACTGCAGAATCCGAGGTTGTCTGAAAGAGAACAGAGCAGAGAAGCGTGGAATTAATATAATTTCAAGAGATCGGAACGGATTGAGAGGTCTCAGGGAGCTCTTGATGGAAAGACCAACGTCTTCCCTTCAGATGCCTCGAATGCCCAAGTTGTTCTTCAGGACTTGTAGAGAGCGGTCGTGATATGCTTTTGAAGGTACGCATATGCATGATTGGTGACGTTGCCTCGGGAAGAGCCCCGGGTTGACGTGACGCGGTTAAATGTGGGCCTCGGCCAAAGCTAATTGGCGCGGTCCGGGGTTCAGCATAGGACAGACGGGGGTTCAGGCTCAGCCTCATCCAGGGGTCCAGGTCGAGTGGCTTGGTTCCGTTTATCCCTTTTGCTCAGGAGAAACCCGGCGCAGACGCCACAACACGGTCAAGAAATTTTGCATACCATGCAGGCCCGGAAACATTGGATGCAGAGAAAATTCCATGCTTCCTCTAAGCGAGCATGTAAGGTTGGCAAACCTACTCTTGCATGGTTCTACTGCGGCGGCTTCCATCCCCTTCGAGCAAATTCTCACAGGGAGCACTCGGGACTGGCTGCTTAGGACTGCAGTCTCTCCTTGGACGAAGACATGATCAGCTTGCGTGTCTCTACCATCACATCACATGTGAATACACTTGCCTGACTCAACTCACTTCTTGCTTGTTTTGCGGAGATAGGAATGTTTACCCCGGGAGACCATGTTTAGCGCCCGGCCGAATGGCCCACATCGACCTGGTAGAGCAGACACCACCATTCATCTCGGCTCCATATCCAGGACTCTAGCACGCGTGGACAGGTCAAAGGTTATCGATCGCAATCTCACGCCATGCAATCGACATTGTATCTTACGACGTGCTTTGGGATGATCAAGACGAATGAATGTCCGTGAACGGATGCAAATCGGCCGAGTGATGTCAATAACTTGCTCTTTCACAGTTACAGTACTCATTTCTGTATATTGCCTCAAATTGGTCGGCTGATCTACATCTTGTCGTCGTGTCGCTGAATAATCGGGTGCCCTAGGATGTTGATCAAGTCCAGTATTGATCCGCTTCGGACTTCCAACGGAAAGATGCTCCGCAATTTTCACAGCCAGAATTTTGGCTGGAGGAAAGACCTTACAATTCATAATTTCTCTGAGCGAGGCCATCAAGCTCGGAATTTGAGCGATGAGGATTCCATCTAGTATAGACATCAATTCGATACAATTGTGGAGTCCCGAAACCCTCCATCGCTTGAAGATTCAGGACACTTCCGCTTCCTGGGAACGCCCAAGGCACCAAAAATACTGGTGTATTCAGATAGGGCTTCCATATGCCCAACATGGATGAACACTGCAAAGAAACCTATCGCAAACGTTGACGTACGCAACTTGAGCGTGTAGTGCAATCCATGTCGCCGCCAGTGAATAGTCCCGAAGTGCTATACACCTCTACAAAGAGTAGGATTGGCTCCAATTAAGCTTTGACAATCCTATGGGGCTACATATCTCATTTTACGCCGTGGTCGGCTATCAGAATCATGGATTAGAGGTGACAGCGTCCCGCCCGCGTGGGACCTGGAGTCTGAGCACGCCTTGCCAGATTGAAACAAACTAGGGAAACATTTGGCTACGTACGCGGCCCGCAGTGGTCCCCAAAGCTGTCGCCTCCGTGACCGGATTTAGAAATCCGTGGGGCGAGCCTCGCCCGGTGAACAGGTTACATCAGCCGCGGGAGGGCGATGCTGTTCATGCTCGTTGGGTGGGCACGAGCTGCCGCATATTAATGGCTGCAGAAGCCAGACACATCCCGGCTGGTCAAAAACGCGACCCCTGACCACCACTTAACATGTTTCGACTACTAGCCAGTCCTTTTCAACGAGCCCACGAGGATCGACGAAACACACGAACCACACAAGGAGATCTAGGTCGACGTCTGTTGAAACTGCCCTGTGCCTGGAGCTCTCGCTGACCCACTTCCTACCAGGAATATGAGACAGGAGACGGCTTACGTCTGCCCTGGCGGCTGGACGGCTCCAGCTGTTGACGACCTCCCAGCCGACGCGGCTGCGCCATCACGCCTGTTGTTTGTCCGCCTCTCTCGGGATTCCATGACTAACACTTCACCTTGATGCGGCCTCCAGTAACGCCATCCAAGGGTCGTCTGTCGTCCATGGTGCCGGAGCTGGCTGTGTCCATGGCAGCCCGTGGACGGCCCACTGTGTCTCAAGCAGGGAGCTTCGCTGGCCACGCAAATGCGCCGTGTTCTGTGGATCTGGGTGGCGGCGTGTGATGGAAAATAACGACGACTACGCCGTAATCAGAGGCCGTCCATGGAATCGATCTCAGGTATAAGATGGAGAGACGGGAACCACGAGAGAGGTTTGAATTTTCCTCGTCCTCATCCTCATCCTCATCAACAAACAACTTCCTTACTTTGCACATTTAGCCTCAACTTCGAGTTTCGATTCACTTCTTTGTCTACCTCGACACAGCCCTTTTTTTCTCCTCCGCCAACATTATCAACATGAAGCTGGTCGTCTACTTCGTTCTTGCCCAAGCGCTGGCCGCCGTCGCCGCGCCGGCTGACAGCACTCTCCCAGCTCCTCCCAGCGGCACTGGCACTTTGCCTCCCCCCAGCGGCACTCCTCCAGGACCTCCTCCGTCAGGAGCCCTGTTCTCCGGTCCTCCTCCCTCGGGAACCCCTCCTCCCCTGCCCACCGACGCCACCGGGGCCAACGTCAAGAGGGCAGACGAGAGCAGCCCCCCCTCCCCCCGGTGGAACGCCCTCGGGACCTCCTCCATCTGGAGTCTTCTCTGGCCCACCGCCGTCCGGCACTCCTCCTGTTGGGGAGCCTTCTGGACCCCCACCTTCCGGTGCGCCTCTCTCTGGTGAGCCGCCAGCTGCCACGGACGCTGCGGTGAACGAGAAGCGAGCAGACGAGTCCAGCGCCCCACCACCGCCTCCATCCGGCGCCCCATCCAGCCCTCCCCTGTCCGGAACCGGCCCGGCCGGCCCACCTCCATCCGGAGCCCCTCAGTCAGGAGCGCCCCCATCGGGCACCCCGCCATCCGGAACACCGCCCTCGGGAACGCCCCCGGCTGAGACTGACGCTGCCGCCAACGTGAAGCGTGCCGATGCTACCACCGAGCCCCCATCGCCTCCCTCTGGCACGCCTCCCTCTGGAACATCACCCTCTGGCGCGCCCCCTTCAGGAGCTCCTCCCTCAGGCACGCCGCCCTCCGGAGCCCCTCCAACTGAGACCGGTGCCGGCGAGAACGAGAAGCGCGCTGATGCCACCACCGAGCCTCCATCTCCTCCCTCCGGAACACCCCCAGCTGGTACTCCTCCCTCCGGTACTCCTCCTTCCGGTACTCCCCCATCTGGAATTCCCCCTGCTGGTGGCCCCGAGCAGTCCGGCGCCCCCGCAGCCAAAAACAAGCTCGCCGACTCCGATGCCGACGCCGCCACCGTGCTCCCTCCCTCCGGCACCCCTCCCTCCGGCCCTAAGCCCAGCGGCCCTCCTCCAAGCGGTGCCCCTAGCGGCGCCCCTCCCAGCGGCACCCCTCCGGCGCTGCCCACCGACGTCCCCACGACCCTGCAGAAGGTCCGCCGCGCCGACGAGACCAGCCCGACTCCTCCCCCTACCAGCACCGAGGGCGTCCCGCCTGCCAGCGAGAACCGGCTCCCGCCTGCTGATGGGGAGAAGTCTGGATCTGGGTCTGATGCTCCTTGTTCTTAAGCGAATGCTTCGGTCCAATCATGGGATATTCTACAGCTGCTTAAAGTGAAAGGTTGTGGGGGGATAAGGTGGATTCGGGGAGTTTTGTAAGATAGAAATTGGATTTCTTGGGGGGGGGGGGGTTAATTTGGTGCGAATATTGGATCCTTTTCTTTATCAGGGTAGATCTCATCTAAGGAATGCATATTGGTCATACAAAATTGAGCTCTCTCGTGCACTGTTTGATTCTATTGTTGAGCAGGCGGTCTACCAGTTCATAAGAGAAAATGACCCAAAGCATGTTTGGTCCCATCGTCATACGCCAAAGGTGGACCCATTATCCGTCAGGCTGGGCCGGACATGGACTTGAATGATGCATACACCTGTAAGGCCCCTTCGACACTCTGTATAAAGCCAAAGAGAACCGTCAAAACCAGGACCAACACCGCTACCCAGAATGTGTACCACTGAACACCGTTCCTCCGATCATTCCACCACTGGGATATTGTCCTTGGCTGTGCCTCGTCAAACACCTGCTTCAGCGTCACCAACAGGTCTCTCCAGAACATGAAGCTCTCGATCTGCCGCCGGTCGCTCCTCAGTCTTCCGCACTGGATGGCTCGGCCGTCCAACTGTGCTGTTGCTGCTGCTTTCAAAAACCACTTCCTCGTCTCAGAATCTGCCGTTGGAAAAAGGAGTACGAGAGTTTGCAGAGTCTCGGCGGCAACACCATCTGGTAAGAGGGACTTCTGGCTTTGGCGTTGACATTCGAGGAATGCCGCGTGGTGGAAGATGTGGACATTGGTAGCATCGTCCGACATGCGCAAGTGGTCAATCAAGTTGTCTGTCCATACTATCTCCAGTCCGGCGATCCGGCTCAGGTTGGGGCCTGTGAAATTCTTTTCCAACTTGACCCTCTCATGGCCGAGAACCGGTGGCTCCGCAAAATAACGCGCCACATGCTGCCGTAACGATCTTTGTGCCCACTGCAACTCAGTCCGACCTGAGAAGCCGTATGAAAAGGTGCCGTAGTTTATCATGAGAAGAAGGCTCGAGACCAGATTCACTGAGTTCTCCATTATTTCGTCTTCGTTGTGGTGTGGAGATGTCAGCTTCATGCGTATCTGGTCCTTGATTTCGGCTCTCGAGAGGCCAGCCTGAAGCTTCGCAGCGATTTCCAGAATATCTGCATGTGTCCTGATGGCAATATGTCTCCCACCATCATGAAGCGCATGAGCACATTCCTCGATGTAGAACTTCCAGTATGGAACCGGACTGTCATTCAGGCTGTTGAGCTGCTCCCAATGCTTTGAGCTATCGCCCCAGAACAGGTAGGTCACTTCCCTTAGGGCACGGGCATGGGGATCCAAGAGGCATGAATCAAGCGGCAAATCTTTCGAACGAGAGCGATCCATTATGGTTATCGACCGAATTATCGAAGGCTGAAGTAAAAGTTGATGGCTCGAAAGACAGTAAATTTGGAATTCGGCGCTCGACATTATCCCTGATTGCGTCATGAGGACCTGGGCAAGGTATGGCACAGCCTGCTTCGAGACAACTGCAGTAAGCACTGCCACGAATACATCAATTTGGTATTTTGGCCACTTGCCTACCAGTCAACAAGAAATGCATTTCAGGTACTAAAGTCATGCCTGCGCCCAGCACACCGCGTATGCGTGCCACTCACTAATGCAGTCGAACAATAGCCCATCCCGCCATCTGCCACACCATGACTGCAGTACTAGTAGGCTGTGAGAGGGGCTATGCGGAAAAGAAAGGGCTCAAACTCGGTCAGCCATGCCTCCATTCTTTCCCCGTTTCCTGATCTGCCACTGCCAGAGTCAACTCTAGAGCCTACTATAATGTCGTCGCCTCGTTCATAGGTGATGAATACACAGACATTCGCGGCTCGACTGTCGACTCTTTCCCCACCTCGACGGGAAGGGTTGACTGCCATCTTCCGCAAAGCCCAGGAACGAGTCTTGCCGACAGCTACTGTCTGGCTGAATCCCGAGGACTCGATTGGACGCTACGTCGGCAAAGCCAAATGGGACCACATCTGGGAGGCGATCGGGCCTGCTCGCGATGTGTTCAACACGGTCGCCTCGAAGATCAAAGACTACCTCGAGAGTGCAGTGGAGCCGATCTCGAGCAGAGTTACCTGGTCAATGTACATGATTGGGAAATCATCGAGTGCAGCGTCACCGTCAATCATTTTCTGCTGCGATGTCTTGGAACACCGCCGACAAGTACGGAACAACATCAAGGAAAGCGGCATTCTGAACGACTATCCAGGCATCAAGACCGGCCATCTGCCGCGGCCACCAGATTTTGACCAATTAGTGCCTCTGGGTAGTGGTGGACAGCCGCGCTACAACCGTGGTGACATAATGGCGTTGACTTCACCGGCCGAGAGCGCATGCGGCTCCCAGCTTTTCATCAATGCGAATGAGAGCAACTCGATGCCACCAGCTCCTGTAGCAACGATAGGTGGTGTGGTTCGACTGGGAGAGAACTTTTACTATACGACTGCTGCACATGCTCTGGAAGCATCACCGGACCCAACCGCTGCTGATGAGCACATCCTTGCCTCTCATGAGTACGATACGAATGATGACGCCCTTAGCCTCGACGGCGATGAGGATTTATATAGTACATCAACTCGCAGCCCCAGCACAGTCGACCCCGGGCGGTGGCAGTCTTCCGCCAGAATTGGAAAGAATTCAGAAGATAATCGATTCATGAGAGATGATATACTGCGACAATGGAGTCTGAAGCACCGCCACGTTGCGGAAGAACCTCTCTCATCCCTCGTATATCCCGGAGAACTGACACTGCATCAGACTGGCAGGCTAGTTATATCTTCGATGGAGGGGGGAAATCCTGGAAATGGACTCGATTACGCCTTGATAGAGATTTCATCGAGGCATCACATTGTGGAAAATGTGATAAAAGTCGGGCCGAACGACGAAGCCACTGTCAGGGTCCATTCCGTAGCCAGACCAGACCTGCTGGAGGCGGATGTCATAGCGGTCACACCTCGAGGTACCGCCAAGGGTCGGATATCGGGAACACCAGCTTACTCATCTGCGCCAGGCACCCAAACGCATGTCAGGATGTTGAAGGTCAGCTTGAACGAGCCACTTGAGAGAGGTGACTGCGGTACATGGGTAGTTGATGCCGCAAATGGAGACCTGTTCGGCCACGTTGTTCTTGGGTCTCCTAGCAGCGGCAGTGCGTTGATAACGTCTTTTGCCGACATATTCCACGATATTGCGTCCAGAGTGGGCAAGTCACCGACCTTTCCCAGAGCAAGAGATGAATACTCCTTCAGATCAGCCGAGAGAACAGCCTCTCCTATTGAACGAGACGAGGCTCTTTCTCCAATCATTCGAACACTGTATCTCTGATGGGCGGGTCAGGAGAACTTCCTCCCACACGAGATAGCATCGCCAGCAAGAGGACATCTATAACTACACTGGTGAGCGAGCCACAAAAAGAAGGGCCATCCGATTTATTCAGAGTCACAGGGCGATCGGAGGAGCCCACCAAGCAAGCGGGCTCGGGAATGGAAAGTGGTACGAAACACTTGCATGCCTCCGAGAACGACAGTGCAGTGCAAACAAGACCATCACTGAATCATGCGCAACAAGCCATGGCTTCAAAACCGGACTCAGCTACCGATGACTGGGTCGGTGATCTTTCTGCAAAATTCGAGCGCTTGATGGTCCAGAAGAGACAGAAACCATCCCGGCAAGGTGATAGATTTCATAATATTCCTGACGCTGGTGTCCAAAGCAAGTCAAGCTTGCCCAAGGATTCGACGACAAACCAGAGCATGGCCATGCTCCACGGCGTACCGCCCGAACCGCCGCTCCGCCCCAAAAACTCTAGGTTTAGAGACTTTCTTTTCACACTGTGTAACGTTCCGATGAAATGGGAGGACAACGAGCTACTGGACCTTGCACTCAAGGAGATTGACCTAAAATCGATATACAGCGACGCCGAGGAAGAGAATGAACACTTCGTCTCTCGGGCGCGAAGCCAGGGTGTCGGCACCAAGCCCGAATGGGGCTATCAGGACTGCGTGATCCGAGCACTTTCAAGATATTTCAGCAGGTCATTCTTCACCAGGGTGACCAGCCCGCCATGTGAGGCTTGCGCATCCAAGCTTCCCACATTGCCTCGTGGCAACACGCAGCCGAACGACAAGGAAAGGGCTGGAAATGCACATGCAGTGGAGCTCTATCAGTGCGCCGAGAAACGCTGCCAGTCTTACACACGGTTCCCACGCTACTGGGACGTCGGGACCCTCTTAAGGACTCGTCGGGGCCGCGAGGGCGAGGGCGCCAATTGCTTCGGGATGATTTGTCGGGCGCTTGGCTCCCGCGTCCGATGGGTTTCGAACGCGGAGGACAATATCTGGACAGAGGTGTATAGCGACCATCAGCAGCGTTGGGTACATGTGGATCCCTGCGCGGCTGCGTGGGACAACCCACTCCTGTACACCGAGACCATGGGCCAGAGACTGTCGTACTGCGTTGCCTTTTCCTCAGATGGGGCCACGGACGTTACTCGGCGGTACGTCCGAGCCCCCGGGCACGCCTTGGCCAGGACACAGTGCTCTGAAGCAGAGCTACTGCTTATCACCCAGGATATCAAGAGTATGAGACGCATAGATATGTCCAAAGAACAGCGCCTCCGACTAGATAGGGAGGACACAGCAGAAGCGCAGGAGTTGGAATCTTACACCATCCCGACGGAGACGCTGAGGCCGGCTAAAAGCTGGGATAAGGCGGAGGTCAAGCCTACAAAGAGGAAATCAGGGATAATAACGCCGAGGAAAGACTCAGTAAGCGTTCCACCACTATCCATCAGAAGAATGATGCTAATACTCTACCTAAAGCGAGAAAGCCTGCCCGGCGAGCAGCCCGAGGTGAGGAGGGTAGGCAACTGGGACCTAGCTGCAGCAGCAAACAAGGGCGGGTAGTGAATGTGAGCAAGGATGTTCTGGTGTCCACTTGATGGGTCGACGAATTACGACATGCTGAAACCAAATATGTTCTCCGTGGTAAAGATGCGATACAGCCATCCACGTTGTGGAATCCGTCCTGGAGCCTTCTATGCAACCGCAGTAGGACGCAACACATCCCTTGCCTCACTCGCATCTTCTACATCTTGCTGCGCATGTTCGACGTGCTCTGCCTTTCTTTTCCCCACATCAGTCTCGACTGCTGGCGTGGAACTCTTGTTTGCGTCCCAGTAGCGCACATCAAACCCGTCCCACTCCTCTAGCTTCGCCTGTATCTCTTGCTCGTAAACATTCAAGCCCCGGAGGTACGTCAGCATCTGCGACTTCTTCCCCGGTATGTTTGCGCCCGTCCACCAGCTCTCGGTGAAAGGCATCAGGGTCTGCGCGTTCTGGGCGTCCACGTATGCCTCCCACTCGTCCTCGGCCTCGGGCGTTGGCTCGATGGACTTGATCTTGCGGCCTTGTTTCTCCGAGTCCAGGATCTTCTTGATGGCGGCGGTGGCGAAGTCGGATTGTACCTCGATGATGGAGCAGCCGTTGGAGATAGCGGTGGGGGCGAAAGGCGTGTAGCACATAAATGCATTTGGGAAGCCAGAGGTGGTAGTGCCCAGGTAAGAACGGATGCCACCCTTCCAGTAATCACGTATGTCAGCATTATTGCGGCTCTTGAGGCCCATGTTGGTCAAGCTGCAGGTGCATTAGCGTCGTTCCACAAAGAAGAGTCTGGATGAGGAAGTACTCACGACCCGCTGAAGGCGTCAAATCCCGTTGCCAAGATCAAGACGTCAAAGTCAATCTGCGTGCCGTCGTCCATCTCGATACCTGTCTCGTTGAACTGTTTCGACGGCGTCTCTTTCGTGTTGACGACATCGACCCACGGCTTGTCGATCATCTCGTAGTAGTCAACTTCAAGGGGTGGCCGCTTTGTGAAGATCCAGTAGGGCATCTTCTCTGCCGGGAGCGGGGCCATGTGTTGCATCTTCTTCTCGTCTGTCATTCTTTCGCGGACTTTGCGTGCCCAGAACTCGTCTGTTAAAGCTCACGAATCAGCATTTACCAGAGTACTTTTGCTCGAGCTGATGAGCAGCTCTGCAGCCAATCCGCGATCTTTCACGTGACATACAGTGTAATTTGTTCGCCTCCTCTGATACCAAAACATCAGGGTAGGACTGAGTCCAGATGGCGAACGAGCCGCGCGCATAGAGATCCTCCCAGAGCTTGTTGCGCTCCGCTTCGGGTACATCCACGGTCATTTCGGTAGGCTGGTCCACGGGCAGGAAGCCGTTCTTGGAGGTCCGGCTTTCTTTAAAGATCGCGCCGAGGTAAGGGTGCCAGCTACGGTTCTCTACCTCAGAGATTGGTCTCTGCCCCGAGGGCAGGCAGGTTGAGGGCCGACGCATGAAGATGGTCAGATGTTCTGCTTGCTTAGCGACATCCTGGGTGATCTGCACTGCAGTGGCGCCGGTGCCCACGAGCGCGACCCGCTTGCCCTTGAGGTCGAGGTTCTCAGGGTAGAACGAGGAGTGGTAGAGTTCGCCTTTGTAGTCTTTCAACCCGGGGAGGTCAGGGATATGGCGCTGGTGCAGCAGTCCGGAGCAGAGAAGCAGGAACCTCGTCTTGGCGACATGGCCCTGTTGAGTCTTGACTGTCCACTCGCCGGCATCTTCGTCCCACGAGCAGTCGACCACTCGAGCATTGAACTGGGTGTCCTTCCGGAGGTTCAGAACCTTGTCGGCGTGTGCGAAGTAAGCGCGCAGTTCGCGATGGTCTGGGTATCGCTCTGTGAATGTCCACGTAGTGTACACCTCAGGGATGGTCAACTGATAATAGGGGAACTCGGAATCGACCCTCGCCCCCGGGTAGCGATTCCAGTGCCATGTCCCGCCAAAACCGTCCCCCGCTTCGAATATCTTGGCATTTAGTCCCATCTTCCGCAGGCGGTAAAGCATAGACACGCCTGAGAAGCCGGCGCCGACGACGAGAGCGTCATAACGAGAAATGGGAGCGTCTGCGTGATTCATTGTATCGTCCATAGTTCTAAGAGGTGAGCACGAAAAATGAGGAGTTGCATCCTGATCCAGGGATGAGCTATGGTTTTATACTACCTATTTACGTGGTGTCGATATAGACTAGTTGGACCTCGGTTGAACCTCAAACCGGACGAATCGCAGCATGACGTGTGAGATGTCGCCAGGCCACGCTGGCAACCAATTCTTCCAATTTCTAAGCGGAGCCCAGGCAAACACTTCACTAGAGTCCCCCGCAGGCCACCAAGCCTGGGAACCCGGGAATTGAATGGAAAGGCATACAGCCGGTTTTCGAGGTTGTGGTGAATGGAATGTTCCGTCGGTTTGACCATCTCCTCAGTTTCCCCTCCCGGCGGTTCCGCATTCCCGCAGGAGCATGTTACTTCGCTGCTACTCTTAGATCTCCATCATAAGCCTCGGCTGATGCACGCGTTGTCGTCATGGTCTTGGACTCGAACCATAATTAACGGGAACGGAGACTCGAAGACTCCGGCGGAGAGACCTGCCCGGTTGCGCATGCAGTCTTTGTATTCTGTTTCTACATCCCCTAGATACTATCATAGGCCCTTTCCCCAACCCCTCCCCCTTATTTGCTATTCCTGACTGTAAGAAATAAAAAGCGCTGCCAGTGTGCAGCTTAGAGAGTTTATATATTCTGACACTGACTAGTAAACCTATGATACTAGGATATTGGATCCTTCTGCATATAGCCGAGAGCGAATGAAGAAGTTGCTGCACACCATCATGACTTCCCACAGCCCTTGTCGCATGTTGGGGCACTAGCGGGCAGCCCAAGTTGGAGGCAAACTACGGCCGCCGGCCATGTCCAACCTCCCTGGAATCTCCGCACTTCAAGACGCCATATCCAAGGAGCCATTGCTTAGATAGGTGTGCTGGTCGACCTCACGACTCACGTAGCTACCTCGTTCATCGCTGGGCCCACCCTTGAATGACGTCGAGTTTCTGCCGCCGACCACATGAGGTTCGTGATAGGGCCCTTCCACGCTTTACGCTTCCAACAATCCGTGCCATGCCAGTGATGGCCTAAGACGCATGTGGCTGGATCGTATGGACTGGAGACCTCACTGAAGACACCATTGACGACGAAGCAAGTCTCTCTCCTGCCGGCTTAAGAAAAGGGAACGATGCGAGAGCACGCGCGGTGGATACAGCTATAGCGCTGGAAATTTATAAAGTCGGGCTGGAAATGCGAAATCGTTGCTGGTGAATTCAAGTGTAGAATGCGAAAAAGGAATAGGTCGAGCAATTGTGAAGACACATTCTGTGGCTGTGTTCTTCAAGGGACAAGGTCCCTGTGTGGTGTCTGACGACAAGGTGACTGAAATCATGAACATCGACATAGAAGAGCCATGACAATGTGGGTTTGGAGGAGCAGATACCATCATCTCGTTTAAAGACGGTCGAGGTAGGGCGAACATAGCCATGATCAACAGAGAGAGATAGAGAAAACTTCAGTTGGCGTTTGCAAACACCAGGCGACCTGCACTGGCAGGCCTGCGACACGGTGGTCCCCGTCAAGTTGCTCCCGTGCACCGCGATAAAAGCAGCTGATATCTTCCCACAAGAGCCGCCCCAGTTGCTGGCGGCTGGCTGACAGATCAGCCAATCGAAACACATCTCGCCAACAGACCAGGGAGTGTTGACCACCAGCAGTACGTAGGAAGTCATACGGAATCCTATTTCCTTATTGAGAGGACGGATGTTGAAGAAAAGAATGGAGCTTCTGACGCTGCCTATGCCACAGGTCCATCAAGCTTGGGGAGATGTGAGAAGCTGCGTGCGAGATAAGTAACACAATTCTGCCTCACTGTTCCGGATGGGTTGAAGATACTTCAGTGATCAGTCCTCACCGTCTGGAACGCAACAACCTTGCACGGCGTGACATAGAGCTCGACGGCATGTTGACTGAGACCACCCGGCACAACGTATATCGTGGCATGCGTGGACAGAGCCGTGTCAACAGGCGGGCTTTATATCTTTGGTTCCTGCGCCGTCCGACATTGTGGATACGAAGCTGGGGAAACACAAGTACATCCTTGAGAATGTCTGGCAATAGATTAAGAAAGACGACGCATGTTAGGCGGGCTAGAGTGCCCTATGTGGCTGGATTCGCACTGGACCGATCTGAACTTTGGGACTTTCAAATACTAAGTCAGTTCTCTGTCCCTTCAAGGGTTGTAACACATCATCCGTACCAGTAACAGACACTGGAATTCCAGCCATGGGGGCCCGTTGAGTTCTTATTCATGATCCATAAAAGGAACTGTGATAAAGCCAACAGGTCGCAATGCATGTGCGTAACCAACCGCAAAGCGCCCAGCCTGCGGGGACTCACAGAAATCAGGCCATTGGCGGCCCAAAGTGTTCGCTTGGGTTGCACAACGCGCGCATTACGCTGATCGGTTCAATTTTTACGGGTACGCATGTATGCGTGCTCGCGGCGGGGAATCCTTCGAGTTGCGACTGTGAGGTCTCTTGTTTTGTACGGGGCGTTGCGCTACTTAGCATCCCAACGACATCGACAGAAAATAGTTTGTCACGGGAAATGAGAAATAGACGGCATATGTGGAGCCACGCAGAGCCCACAGTAAAAGGGTCGGTTCACAGACGTCTTTTCCAAACGGCATCGTGCCTCGTAGTCTAAGTATGTATGAGGGAGGCACAGCAATATATTGCTGCGGCATGCAGGCTCCCCGAAGTGATCAGCAATGCCACGCCATTAGCGCTCACTCAAACCAACTGGGGATTGCGGGGTGGAGCCATGCCACTGCCCGGTCTTATATCTTTCTTGACTCTGCAAATCCATCCTAATCAGTCTTGCAAACTTGAAAGTCCCAACTGACGCCGGCCTATTCAACGATCTTGATACACCGTGTGGCTCCCATTCCACGACAACATGACGGATAGAATCAGCAGGGCTTACGAAGATGCTGTTGCCTCGAAGCTACTTGCTGGAATAGCGGCCATTGCGGGCAGGAAAAACGGTAAGCATGGGCCCAGTAGCAGGACTCACGCACAGAAACACGAGAATCCTCGGTATTTTGTCTAGAGGCGTGATCAATGGCTGTTACTGACGTTATCAAGGTGATACTCTTTACCAGAAATCCTTTGGAAGAGCTAGTCTGAAGGAAGGTCGAGAAGACGCCTTCACGTCCTCGACCATTTGTGCGATGGCCTCAACGACGAAACTCATGACCTCCGTGGCCGTCTTGCAGTGTGTCGAGCAAGGCAAGCTAGACTTGGACGCAGACGCTCGGCCCCTCTTGCCGGAGATGGGCAAATACGGGGTCATCACTGGGTTCGACGATGAGAAGAACGAGGCCACCTTCGAGGCCGATTCCACACCTATCAGCCTTCGCATGCTCCTGTCCAGCACGTCTGGCCACGAATACGACTGGCTCAACCCGCTCCTTGGGCAGTGGCGTGCTTCTCGAAATGAAATACCGTGGTCAGGTCCACTTCTCACTGACAAGTCTGCGATTCCACTTGTCTTTGCTCCCGGGACCGGGTGGGCTTACGGCGCGGGTTGGGATTGGGCAGGGAGGCTGGTTGAAATAGCCAGTGGCTTGACCTTGGAAGACTTCATGCACAAGCATATTGTGAGTCTTCCTTCTTGTTTCAAGACTCCTTTCCCACCTCGTTGCTTCAGACAGCAAGGATGTTTCTCTACAAGTTTCTCACCCGTTCGACCTGTCCTTGAAACGAGGAAATCTGGCGTCTGGAACGTTATCTTGTTCCCGTCCTGGAAAGTCAGACAAGCTGACCTACCTGTTCAATATAGTGGACACCTCTAGGGGTTGAAAAGGAATTTTCTTTCTGGCCCAAGACCAAGCCCGAAATGAAGAGCCGAATGGCCGACATCAGCACCCTGAATGAAGCAGGTGAACCTCCTGCCACGGACGAGCCGACTTTCGACATCCTCTTTGGTGGGACTGAGTGTCTCGGGGGCGGCGGCGGCTTTGGTTCCGCTGAAGGATACTATACCTTCCTTTCGGCGCTGTTCCGACGCGACAACCGTCTCCTGACGGCTGACTCTTACACAGAGCTCTTCCGGCCCCAGCTGGACAGCAAAGCAGAGGAGGCCTTCAACAGGTATCTGGTCCTCTCACCTGCTCACGAGCAGTTCATTGGGATGGGCATCCCCAAAACGATTCGCAAGTCGTGGTCCTTCGCAGGTATGGTGGCCCTGAGTGGCCAAGAAGGCCGTTTCAAACCAGGGGCTACGTTTTGGGGAGGCGTACCATGCATGATGTGGTTTATGGATCACGAGGCGGGCATCTGTGGCACCGCCTTTTGTCAGATGCTTCCGCCTATGCACCCGAAGATCATGGCACTGCATGAAGAGTTCCAGAGAGGTTCATTTGAGGCGGCACTTGCGGAAGCCTCTCGCTTGTGAGCTCTCACTTGTGAGGACGGGTGGGATTTTCCCAGCGAAAGTCAGCAAGATAGATGATGAATGACTGTATGAAGGCGAAGCAGGGAGTTTGGCTGCACAGCCAGCAATGTTGGCGCGGAGTAGCGAGGACGGTGTTGTTCTGTGTCGCTAGGAATTGAGAAGACACGGCGTCATAGCACTGGCGGTATTTCGGTTCAGGTCTTCCTCGTCACGCTGTTAGTTTCCAGCCAAGACCACTGCTAAGAGCAGGTGTGCTCCAACGGGTCAATTCAATGGGAAACGACTGCGCTGGTTGCGTTGACGAATAGTAGTCTAGTGCTTTTCCTAGCTCCAATGTGGTTACGTGTAAATCTCGCCAGTCTGCGCGTTAGAGGGTGTCTGGGGGTCCGGGTGTTAGTAACCATGTTGTTGCTTGCAGTGGCCCGGCCTGTGATGTCTTCTTCAGTCCAAGAACTCTGTCATATCATCCTGGTTTCTGTGGCGGCGTCGTTCCCGTGGCAAGCATGTTTGGGGATTCCGCTCGTCCTGGGAAACGTCGAGAGTCAGAAATTATTTGATAAAAGGTGGGCTACGAATGGACAGAACGCCCTCCTGCTGGGAGCTTATTCTCCTCTGCAAATTAAGGATTCTGGTATTCTGTGGCAATGCTTGTTATCTCATTACGCTCTCAGCAACTTCCGATTTGCACTCGTTGTATGATAGAATTGCATTAGGACTGAATAAAATGATATCATCATAGAAAAGACGTAATCTTGCAGGTCACAGAAAGAGTGTAGTTGCCAGTTGGTCATTCAGTCGCACTTGGAGACTGGGAAAGCTGTCCCTGGGGCTCGAACCGAAATTGTCGTCTTCAGCTCGCCCGCTTAACGGAGAACGTGTTGGGGGTGAAAGTCCCATCTGGGTCAGCCGTCTTCCTAGCCGCCATCAGCTTCTCATACTTGGCCCGGTCGTCGTAGTAGAACTGCCACGACTCGTCGAGGTCGAAACTGCCATACGAGCCCCACAGGACGCGACGGTCTTGCTTGCTGAAGATGCCATCAGGACCGAGACCCTGCTCGTCATTTGTTTGCGCCCACTTCTCCGCGGCACCCTTCATTGCCGGCTTGTGAAAGTTGTCGATAGTGAAGCAGAAAGTCGAGTCACGCCACTGCCACAGGTTGTCAGCACACAATTCTTGAGTTGCAGCATTTTCGAGCTCCACTTACACTGAGGGATGTTCCATTATCAGCGTTCGTCCTGAACCGGGAGTGCTTGCCGCCGAAACATTGCAGCTGAGCAGACAGCCACTGCCCATTCCCAACCGGCCGAACGACCTCGTCCATCCTGCCGACGACCCAGTCGACCCAGCCGTTGGTGCTCAGCTCCGTCGACGTCGTCAGGTACGTCCTCTTGACATACGGCAGGTCAAACTCCCTCGTGTTACGAAATATCCAGTCTGCCGTTAGCTCCGACATGGGCTTTTTGTTCGCGCCGGTCTGGAACCAGCAGCCCGTGCGCAGCCGCTCGAAGAACTTCATGTCGGGCTTGTCGTCCTTGCTGAAGGGGACAAACTGCGCATACACCACAATCATGCGGGGCCAGACAGGGTCCTCGTCCTGCCCGAAGATCTCGGGGTGCTCCTCCTCCATCTCGTTGTCGAGCCCGCCCATGAGGCCCAGGATGTCAAACGACGAGCTGAGCACGCTGATGCACAGGTCGTAGTTGCGCGGGAACTCGTCGTCGTCGTTCATCTCCGCCAGCACCTGGAGGAGCTGCTTGAGCTTCTTGGTGTCGTACAGGTGCAGCGCCTTCATGCCCATGGAGCCGTCGTAATCGGCGTCGCGGTGCACCTCCACCGTGAAGTGGGTCAGGACGCCCAGGTTCCCCGGGGACCCGCCCAGCCAGGCGTAGAACTGCTCCGGGTCCCCGGCGAGCGTGATCTCCCTCTCCTCGCCGGCGTGGTCGATGATCTCCAGGGAGCGGATGTGGTCCCCGAAGAGCCCGAAGCTGCGGCCCAGCTGGCCGTACCCGCCCGTCTGCACGTGGCCGCCGACGTGCACGGCCGTGCACTGCCCGTGGGGCACGAAGGCCTTGTTCTTGCCGAGGAAGGCGTTGAACTTGCCCAGGCTCCAGCTCACGCTGGCGTGGACGTAGCTCTTGTCGTCCTTCTCGAAGTACGCCAGGTCATCGGGCCCCTGGAAGCTGTCGCGCAGGTCCAGTAGGATGTTGTCCTTGCTCGTGGACGAGGCGCCGCTGTACTGGTGCCCACCAGTCCGGATGGCGATGGCCTTTTTCTGCTCCTTGGCATAGAGGACTGCAAGCTTGATGTCTTGTTTGCTCTTCGGCTGGATGATCAGCCCGGGCTCCATGTCGTGGTCGACGCCATGGGTCGTCGTGGCGTATTGGTATTTCCATTCGGGATAGTCCTTCGTCCCGATGACGAATTGCTTGCCTGTCACACCTTCTATGGTCGCCATCTTGTTCGTGATAATAGCCGGAACGCTTCCTGGGAACAGCCTTTCCCATATTTTCGCCGGTGTTGCGAGCAACTCTCTTAAATACTTCAACGGTATCTTACCGAATGACGTCAGACGCCGTCCGGTCAGTATGTTGTGGCTGCTCATCTTGCTCGTGTTTTATGCTGTGCTCCCAGCCGAGTGTGGGACGGTGAGATCTTGTTGCTGGGCAATGGAGATGGAGGTGGGTCATTGGATTCCTCCTGGAATGCGGTGGCGTTTATGTAGCAGACGGACAAGGCTAGATTTGTAGCAGAGGGGGCCAATTGCGTAAACAATTCAATCAGATGCCCTTGCTCAAGAATGAGGCGAAGTACAAGTAGACAGTGACCGGTCATTTGGTGGCAGCGCCCCGTATATATGCGCTGCTTGTCAGCTGAGATGACACATTGGCATCTGGGCACGCGTGTGAGAGGTGCTGCTTGCATTCCTTTCAGCTGGGGTGGGCCGTGTGTATGTGACAAAGGACACCACTTCAGCTGAGATCTTAAGTCGTGTCAGGTTACCGGTCTACGATGCTTTTTTTGACTGCATATTACGGTTTTCGTGGTTAAGCTAGGGTAGTCACCCTTCTAGCGCTGCTGTGGTTGTACACATGTACATGCGGGAAAGGATAACTACTGCTTGCACAGCCTTCACATGTTCAGCGCTAGATGGAATCACCCATCTCGAACAAAGAACAATAATCAGCTCATGTGTCACACAACGCATAGCCCGTTCCACAGTTGCTTACAGGTCCTCATTCTCGTTGCATATTGACTAAGCTACAGGGTGCACATCCCTGTAGTGGTCTTGCCCACTTTTCGTCTTGGTTGGTGGTGTGAGTTGACTATTTGAGGCTGCAGCTGACGTTGCAGTAAGGCTGCAGCTCAGCTTACACCTGTTCGTAGAGCAAATGAAGGATGATCCGAATGAGCATGTGATTATGACACCTAGTAATGCTAAAGACTGTTGATCCTTGGCATTCGTGGCTGTCCTTCAACCACATGGCGTCAACTAGATTGCCACAAATCCGTGCAGGTAAAGAGTAAATTCCAATATACAGCCAACAACATTGACAATGGGTCTAGGAGAGCATACGTTGAAGCAGTCTTATGATTAGAAAACATTGACTCGGAGCTTGTACCGCTTATGCTTGAGCCACGTCAAGAACGCACTGTTAGTTGTGTTGTCAGGCCAACTTGAACCTTTGGAAACTATGCATCCCCATCCCCACTGCCCGTTGGTTTGGTATGAATACATCGCTGGAGTCTTGGTCGTGTTTACAGTATTCAGGGGTGCAAAACGAAGCTTAAGAATTCCGAAGTCAATATCTGTCGATGTCCATTTTGCCGACAGTAGGGAACTCCCGTCTCGCTGGCTCTTCCAGTTCTCTCCTCCATTGAGAACGAGGGCCATAAATATATGGCATTCAACTTGCCGTGAAACCTTCTGTGCCTCCAGAGTCTCCGCTGTGTCTTGTGTCATTGTTCCATGAGAGGTCTTCCTCGCTCGACGACACTGTGCCAACCAATCTTTTCAAGTTGGTGTGGTTACCCTTCTTTGCAAGACCATGTCGACCACCTCGAACCTTGCTACTATGTATACTGGTGTAACCCGAGAGTCCCTTCGATGATTGATCCCGTGGACCAACCTTGACTGGAATGGATTAATTGGTCATTAAAGCCACATTCCGGGACCTATCATGCTGGCTATGTCTAGTCTGGGCAGTTGTTCTCGATGAACTCGGCACTTTCGTGTGCATCAGGTGATCAGCGGCCCGGTCCTTATAATAGCGTGTCTTGTCTTTGTTCTCTCGATCAAGCAGTTTCTTCCATTCGGGGGTAAGCCCAGCAGGGATAAGAACCGGCTCAGTCCTGCCAATGGTATCCTCGAACACTGGAGGGTGACGCCAGAGGTACTCGGTTCGCGGTATTCCTTCCTTTGTCATGTAAGCCTCTTATCTGAAAGAATAGGAGCGCCCCTTGATGATCTCTCTCCCGAAACTTTACGGCTCTTCCCGTTATGAGACACCTTGCATTCTGTCGGCTTTGCTGTTTTGGGTTGTTAGTACCCTCCCCTGTTTGCTACTGCGTAGTTATCCAATTCATTTGCTGGTATTTCAACAACACTACACCCATCAGACGACCCAATGAAGTTCTTTGGATGTAACACCTCAGTGCTGATAATAGGCAGTATGTGATGGTAGACATCGTAGGTATGAATTTCTCGAGTGATTCTTTTTTCAACATTTTCATGCTGTTTGGGTTGGACAATTTCCCTCGTGATGGCTGCATTGTAAGTTAGTGATATATTTGACCACGAAGCGAGTTTGAAACGGTGATCCTGTCATTTGGATAATTTACATGTGAAGGTCTCACTTGCTCAAAGAGCGTGGCGTGGGGTACCTAAGCCAACGCTTAACGTACTGGGTCAGACTGATTCCGTCACATCTGTATCCGCACTTGTGACACTCGGTGATTTGAGTGCACGGTCTCTCGTACCAGCGAAATATTGATTCGAACGTCTCTTCTGTGTGGACTCACACGTTTCAGACGCTGGAAGTGGTGGGAGCGGTTTGCTAAACCGCGCTGCAAGCGGTGAGTAGTGTCCATGTCCATTCTTCATCCTGTTACCTCTCAATCTTCTCCACAGCTGTGCTCAGAGGACCATTCGACTTTTTCGGATGCACCCTTTCCACAAAAGCGTAACTCATGGTTTGCATGATGTACATGCATCTTTGCCCGATTGTGAGGAAATTAGCTATGGTACAGCTCAACCAATCTTCCAAGCGATGGACTTCGGATTGCGTGGCAAATACTGACATCAGCGTGCAGTCTAGAGGTTTAGGAATGGCGGATTGAATGCTCCGGTGGCATTAAACAACCGATCAGATGTCGATAGTAGAATCTGGCCGCAATTCACTCTTGGATCGCGAGATGCGGTGAGACGACAGCAGTCGCCAAAATGGACAAAATCCATCAGCATTGACGTCACTCACTGCTCACTACAGAGGTTTCGAACAATCCTAGCATCTAGCAAAGCACTGGAATTCGTGTCCCTAATGAAGCGAGCGACGCGGATAAACGCTCCAGCGATCGTGCTTAATAAGTGGCAAGTGTGGACCTCGGGGCGAGACCCTCAGGAGGAAAACATTGTTCAGGCCCACCTGACATCATTCAGCCCTATGTGATCAGCGCCTCACTTGTGTATGCAGTGTTCGATCTTCTTTCACAATGATTATCTTAAGTAAACAGCTTATCACCACTCTCAGCTGGAGCACAGTTCATGTGGGGATGTGTTGTCCATCGCAGCGTCACCGGTGGTGCGATGCTGGGGATCACAACAGCGGACATTTCGAAGTATTGAAGACAATGCGATGTCATTCAATGATGTACAGCTTGGTATTATTTATTTGAGGGAGCATCTGTTTATGATACGACTCTCTACTTCACTCCGAGCAGACTATCGAGCACAACGGCAACAATATTACCGTACCGCAGGCAGACACCATCGACAGTTCCCAGCTTTAGGTTTGACTTTTTTTTCCATTCCCAAGCTCAAAAAAACACACAATGGAGGAAGCAAAGTCAGCGCTCAAAAGCCACATCGCTAGGAACGCGAGCGCGAGACTTGTGTCCACGTAGTAAGTCTACCTTTCAGCGTAGCCACCGCAGATCACACCTTACTGGGTGGTATTATTACATGTGAGGAAGGCGACTGACACTGGATTAAGTCTGTTAAACCAGCAGTGGAACATGAATATGTGCAGCCAGCACAGCACGAAAATGTGTACAAGCCAGTCGACCGCGAGGTACACAAGGACCACCATCACACCAAAGTCCAGCCTATTAAACACAAAAAAATCTTGCCCGAGAAGCACACTCACATACAGGAGGGCCCCGAGAAACGTGAGATTCAGAATGGCAGCGATAATCACGTCAAGAAGTGGCTAAAGGAGGAGGCCGACACCCTCGGCATCCACCACAACCAACGAGAGGTTGGCAAAACCCAGAACACGAGAGCCGCAGCCCCATCCGTGGAGGGAGAGCACGTGCACCACCACGTACACGAACACATACAGCTCATCATCCAAAAGGAAACCGTCCAGCCCCACGTGGTACACCGGACCAAACCCATCCACGAAGTCCACCAGCACGAACCAGAGCACCACGGCGCATCCATACTACCGTCCGTCACACTGGAGGAATCCGAACGACAGGGCGGCAGCGTCCACGGCTCCAGCGGGGAGCGGTCTGATGCGTTCGCCGGCGAGCCCGGGCGCCTGGACCGCGGCCACATCGACGGTGCTGGCGTTCGGGGTACCACCAGCCTGACGCACCCAGATGGTGAGTCTGGCGTCGGGTATCACGCTCCGAGCACCCGGAGGACCACGCGCGGCGGAACCCCGGAGATGTACGGGCCTTCTGCAGATGCTCGGGGCATCAATGAGAACGATCATGAGTATGGTCTCTCATCAGAGGGGACTCACCACCATGGTGCCGACTCCCTCGGCTACACTACCTCGCCGAGATCTGGCACACGCGGGAAGTCGAGTGTCCCTCGTGGCAGCCTCGAGATGCGCCGGACTAGTGAGTCTACGCCAGGAGCGACACACACCACCACGAGTCCTACTCAGCATAAACCCACCTTTATAGAGAAGTTGAACCCCAAAAAGGACGCCGATGGAGACGGAAAGGCAGGGACTATGACCTAGAGATCTCTTAGGCACAGAGCACCGCAGTGGCCTGCAATGTGTTATAGCCTTCATCGGTGCAAAGCAAGTTGCAAGCGTACAGGGACCATCTCGCGGAAGAAAGGACCCCATAGTTTTGCTGAGTGCACGATGAGTTCAAGTATGAGATTGAATGGCTTCAACTTGGTCGTCAATTATAATGGAATAAACCGTCCCCTGCCACAAAGGCACCACGGTCAGTCGATACAAAATCAAGAAGCCCTAATAGAGAAGCTGACGAACTCCCCTCGGCGCCCGTGCTCGGGCACCAGTTGCGCCCCGGAATCCTTTTTCGGATCTCGGCCCAGGGGTATTCAGGGGTGAACAATTTGGTCGAAACAACAAACCCCAACCCTGCTCTCATGTCGAGGGAGGGCGTGGGTGTCTCTCGGTAAACTAGACGATTTGGTACAGCCAGTGTAAGATCCGAGAGAAGCCGTCAGTGGAGAGTCCATGCAGGTGCGTGTATTGATCTCAGTCAAGGTGGACCTATACAAGTTGCATAGGAAATAGACTACATGTAATCTGCGCGATCTACCAAGATACGTGAGGTCGAGACCGGCCTCGACCAAGCTGATGTGTCTAAGACGCGCCTAGATGACTTACAATGTAGATGTGACATCGTGTACGTATAGGGCTGAATTGCAGGGGCAACTGCCGAACCGCGATACATCGTCAAGCACGGAAATACACGTGTGTATGCCGCCCGAATTGGACGGAGTTGTTGATCCGTCGTGACTAGATGTGTCAATCCAGCATCCACGCGTTGCGGTCAATTTGCCTGGCGTGCATGCTTCTGTGGCATCGTCCTGTCTGCATGGGTCCATCCCTGCCCAGATGTGCTCAAACGCAGCCCGTGGAAAGCTTCCAGTAGCGATGCGAGCCACATCGACAGTGAGGCCTCGAATAACAATTGCTCGGAAACAAAAAAACAACAATTGCGGGAGAGAAGGTCTTAGGTAGGTGCGGGTAGTGCCGATCCCGTCCCACCTCGTAAGCGCTGCCCCCTTGGGCCGGCAGTTGGGCCAGATCGCGGGCTCCCAATCTAGTTGTGACCGTGGCGGTTCCGACGGCCCACTAACGACCTGGCTGGGCTGACTTTGTTTCGCGGGAACCCACTGGCCCCAATTTAAACGGCACAGTAAACTTGTTCCGTGGAGTCATGGAATAGGGAGAGCCTCACTAAGCCTTGCTCTTGCTCGCCCCTGAGCTCATCTTAGCGATATGACCGTACGTAATTCTGGTTCGCATCCCCATGGGAATCCGGCACAATAATCCAGCTGCATGCAAGTTGAAGAGCTATAAATCCATCTTGTTCGCTCTTGGCTTGATCAAGTTGAATTAATCCACCACAGTCTAACTATCATCAGTTGAACGATAACAAACTCAACACCCGCCAAAATGCACTTCACCAGCTTCTTCTCCCTCGTGGCCGCCCCGGCCATGGTCCTCGCGACCCTCGACCCTGCCACGTCCAACACCAAGGGCAAATGCCCTACCTCTCCCGCCTGCTCGGGTGAGTGATCTGCAGACACAATCCTATCCGAGAATACTATTCTTGGGCAAGGCGGCTCACCATGTTACTCCAACAGCCACCAAGGTCTCAAAGGCCATCCAGGCCGCTGAGTGCTCCCACAACACCCGCGTCTCCGGACAGCAGACCTTCGCCGTCTTCGAGACGGACCACAAGTACGACAGCAGCCACGGCGCTCCCTACGGAACCTGCAGCGCCTACACATGCGAGGCGCCTACGAGTGCGGACATGAAGGCGGATGAAGACTGCTGGACCTTCTTCTGGACGTGAGTTCACCCACGCGACACAGTGTCATGCCCTCTATATTTCCCAGGCATGGACCGGGAACTAACGCATCTTTGTTGATACAGTGGTGAGGGCGAGTCCAGCGGAGAGGGCGCGGGCTGCATCAAGTCCCCTGACGATGGAACTTGCGGGTGCGAGAACTCGGACGGCACCTTTGTTGCTGGCAGCGACAGCTGCACGTAAACGTCTCTCGACCGGGCCGTTCGTCAAGATCACGGCACGTTGATTCTTGTGTAAATATCACTTAGAATGTACAAAGCCTGAAAATATACCCACGGAGCTGCAAAGACGGCACTCCTCAACCGTCCACTCGCGCACCCTGCATCGTATTTGCAGCATTTTGAAGCGGCACAGGTTCTGGTGCTTCCTGCGGGTGACTCGCCGGGTAAATTTTGAGAAGGCCGTGTGCAGACCAGGTACAACGTGGCTGAACCAAAGCCTGAGTGGAGAAGATTTGTCCCGAGATTGTAAGGCAAAACGAATGTAGCAATGGAGGAGACTGCCCTGTCACCAAATCTGGGCATGGAACTGTCCAGCGAAACGCGTGGACTATCAACTCACTATTTCATCGATGAAAGTTGCACGCACCGTTATAACACAGAGTCTTTGATGGTATGCTCGAGTTTCTCTGCTGCACCATCGAGCAGCCGCTAGCCCAGGTTGTGCAGCGATATCCGCCTATAAACATTCCCACTATACGACCATTATGTTAACATTGAGTTAGTCATCAATGATTGTAGATAGTGATTACTCATGAGGCTCGGTGTATTCTACTAGGCAGCCTGTCCATGCCCAAACAAAAACATATGTCATAAGTACCTAGGTAGAGTGTGACAGTGGGAGCTACCGCTCTTGTCGGATACATGGTGTGCCTATGACACTTTAAAGGCACAATTTACTTCCGCTTTTCTCTTGGTCTTGGATCATAAACCTAGAGCATTATTAAACATTCGATTTTGTGGAACGCACAGGCAAAAGGTACGGGCAAACGGAAGCCGAAGCTGACCAATGTCGCTGTAGCTGGTGGCTACGAGCCTGCAATGCCAGATCTGGCGGCCGAGCCTTGCCTAGCTTCTACAGTATCGCAACATTGAATATCCTGGCCGCCAGACGGCCGCCACTGTGATAGACGCCACGCTGTTCAATAGCTCTCTACCCTTTGTGCCAGCTCGACTTCATCATATCTCTACAATACAGGCTCAGACAGAAAATTCGCAACCCCCATGGCAAACCGTACATAGGCTGCATCGGGACAACGAACTCGTAATACTACTAGCTACGACTCGGGTCTTGCAATCTCGCCAGCAGCAAAGGTTGGTTGCCAAGGATGACGATCCCACCGTCTACAGGGCCCGAGACACTCAACCCCATCACGTGCATCTTGAGGAATGTTGGTCAATTTAAAATGGGCAACTAAGATCGGACGGACATTGAACCTAGTCTCGGCATTTGCTTCAGTGGCTCTCGGATACCCAACCATCGATGTCCGATTCCGAGTTCTGAAGTCGACACCGCACACGGCCTTGGCATTGGGGTGCAGGAAGGCCGGCAAGGTGAGCCCTGGAATGCAATCCTGAACCTTCTTGTGTGGCTCGACGGCAGAACATTCACACGTGCTTTTGAAAGCATTGACACGTACTTTTATCTGAAATGTAGATGGCCGGCATCAGATTTGAGGCCCTCAAAGAACGGCAAGACCCTTGACGTCGTCAGCGGGGACTGCGTGGATGGTGCCATCTTTTCTTGGCCGCCCATTCTTTGACGATGTGTTAGCTCCATAGTAATCAGTATGCCTTTATTTTTGAGTATATACGGCCCCTAATGCATGACCGATTAATAATCGGCGTGCTACTAGGACTCGTTACATTTTTATCGCAATCGCACTCGCTTAAAGACTGGGCCTCGAGTCAATGCCAACCTATGAAATGGGGACCTCGGTTCCTTAGAATCCAAAACCTCTGTGCACATTGAATTTTCGACGGTGGCAGAGAAAAAAAAGGCCAACATGCTCTTCAATCCGGCTGATGATCAACTGCATCTAACCCACTTGAATACTATCCCCATCTTCCTCTGTAGACGAGACGCCCTCTTGCAGAATGGAGGCAGTCAGTAATGAAACTCCCCACGATCCTTTGGAGGCGATGGCCTCGCCTTTGATGGTCTCGCCGTTGATGGTATGCCAATCTAGAAATTCCTTCTTGTATCGTTGTGCCAAATGCTTTGGTTGAATTGACGGACCGACCTTGCAGTTGGCGGTGCATTTGTGCGTCTTAGCAATATCAGGCCTCTTCGTCAAACGACTTTACTTCCATCCCCTCTCAAAGTACCCAGGACCTTGGTATCACGCAGTGACAGACCTTCCGGTGGTCGTGTCATTGTGCGGAGGGAGGCAGTTCGCATACTACAAAAAGCTGCATGAGAAATATGGTAGGATACAGCCTCGTTTGCTCTCCGGCCAGCAGTGCTCAGCTAACAGGTTAAAGGCCCTGTCGTCCGGGTTGCGCCGAACGAGTTGAGCTTCACTACTCCCCAGGCCATGGAAGACATTTTTGGGTATGGAAACAAGGTAGGCTAAAATGTGACCAAGCGTATTGATGCGTCGCAGCTAGCTAAAATTGCACCAGAAAGGAGTGCAGACGACCGAGAAAGACTCCCGCTTCTCGCTCTCCACCAAGATGCAGGCTCCATATGGACTCATCAATGCCCCCAAGGACCACCACGCTCGTCTCCGCCGGGGACTCGCTGCCGTGTTCACAACTTCCGCCCTCATCCAACAAGAAGTCATCGTCCAATCCCACGTGGACGAGCTCATCGCCGCGTTCTCTAGCGCGTGTGACTCGGCTGGCAATGGTACCGCAGTCGTTGACATGGGCACCTGGGGCAACTTCTTCGCCTTTGACGTGATCGGGTCGCTCACCTTTGGCAAGCCGTTTGGGTGTCTCAAGTCTGGCGGAAAGGAAAATTTTACATGGGCCAGGTCTCTGCGAGAGATTGTTACAATGGGCACATACGAACAGGCAGCGAGCAGGCTTGTCGGGTTAAATTCAGTGCTACAGCCATGGGTGGTCTGGCTACGTAAGCAATTCTCTCTTTTCCACTTCACATTGTTGTTGTTTTGAATTCGCTCGCTCATGGTTCGGTCGCTAACTATGAATATTACAGTGGCTGACAAGAGCGCTTACGGGAGCCGCCTCCAAACATACGGGAAGACCTTCAAGGCTATCAACGACAGGGTTTCCATGGGCGTCAAGGAGGACCACAAGGACTTTGTGTACCACATCCTGAAGAACAACGAGAATCGACACTTGCTGTCCGAGGCCGAGATCCAGCTGAACCTCACGGGCTTTATTATAGCAGGGGGCGAGACCGTGGGCCTCACCCTGACGCTGTGGGCATACTGCATGGGCACACACCGGGAGGAGTACTTCAAGCTGCGCGACCTCATCCGCGGGACCTTCGCCAAGGCGGAAGACATCAAGTGGACCGCCCTCAAGGACATGCCATATCTCAACGCCGTCCTCCGCGAGAGTTGGCGCATGCCGATATTCGGCACGGTCCAGCGCCTCCGAGTCGTCCCGGAGAGCGGCATGCCAATCGATGGCCACGAGCTCCCGGGTGGCACCGTGGTGGCAGTGGCTGAGTACGCCGCCATGCACTCGCCCGACAACTTCAAGGACCCCTATGTGTTCCGCCCAGATCGTTGGCTCAACACCGATCCCGAGACTATGGATAACCTTGGCCTTTCACGTGAGTCCCTCCTCTGATCTCTTATCAAGCTCCTACAAGTCCGGGGTTCTAACAATAAATCAGGTCCCTTCTCATACGGACCAAGAGATTGCATCGGAAAGAATTTGGCAGGTATCGAGGCAAGGTTGGCGATCGCGCAAATAATTTGGCACTTTGACCTTGACATTGAGCCTATTGACAATGGTGGACCAAACTGGCCATGGAACAAAGAGGACGACTTCAAGCATGTCAAGGCAGTGGCGGGGCCGATATTTAGCCCTCTATGGGTGAAGCTTACAAGGGTTGTGAGGTGACCGATTCTGTTACAAAATGGGTTCTCTGCTTTCATGGTGGAGTTAGGGTCAAATGCATTAGACGTGAGACGATTGATTAACTGCTGGCATAATAAACCACTCGGCCAAAAGACCAGTAATTTCCAATCGCTATTGGAAATAACCCAGCAGTATATAAGCGCCGTACCATCACAAGACGGAAATTAATTTCACACGCAAGTATTAGGTATCGTGGTAGTGGTCAAGGTTTTTAGGTCGAAATGAACAACATTTGTTTTTATGGAAAGGAGACTGCAGCGGTGATCTTCGTTCATATCTTCTAGAGTGAGCAAAGTCTTCCTGGTCCCACTATCGAGCAGTGATTGGGGCAGTCCACACACGGACATGATAAATAATACCATCACGCGTTCAATGCTATGTGATTCGTCATGTGTAACGCCCTAGCATGTAATAGTTGACCTGGATCCCAGACCTGCGGCATGGCATCCTCTCTGGCAGCACGAGCCCCTGCTGTCCATCTGGACAAAGTGATAAATGTTACACTTCAAGCTTTGGAGAAAATCTGAAGCTGCGCGGAGTAGGAAGTAGAATCACAATCGATTGGGGTGGCCTCAGAGCGACAGATTCATGAGAACTCGATGTCTTACTGATGCAGGAAGGTGTTTACCTTCAGAGCGGATGAAGCAGAAAGAGCCGAAACTGACCCAGTTCGATAGAATGAGGCTTCGGGAAGAGATACGGGCGCAAAAGCATGCCTAAAATAAGCCAGGGCGTATAGGCAGGTACTTATAAATTGATTTAACCAGTACAGATAAACCTTGAATAATATAAGAATGTGCCCTCGCGAGCAATAAAAGCGGCATTCAAGACTTCGCGATCAGCCAACGCTCGTAGACTGTGTTTCGTGAGCTATTCTGGTAGGCTGGGCTAAACCAGAAATAAGGGCCGGCCCGCATCAAGCAACAAAAGCGCAACCAGCTTCATGATCATGTCCGTGAGCAATGCCACCTGATGCAGGCTACGGCGAAGAAAGTGGTGGTGAAACTGGAGACAGCGGCGACGGGACAGCGCGGATTGATCATGATCAACAAAGAGGAAGCAGAAGAGCATTGCGAGGGTTCCACCAAGCACCACAGTCAGCGACATTCCACAGATTCACATCGCGACGGAGAGATGAGGCCGCTAACTCAGCTACCGAGCAAAGGCAGTGTCAATGAGCAGCCCCCAACATGTTTCCACGCGGATCTGGGCACCGGGCACGCTCTGTCTACTCGCAGGTCTTTAGACCGCCCAATGCAGCACAGTCCAGAGGAGAGCCCCGAACGACAAACTTGAACTACTACTCAAGTCCTGTAGAGCGAATCTCCTCTCAATGTTGTAAAACCCAGGGTTGAATCGTCTGTTGAATGTTTGATTGTGGGGGATGGTCGGCTCAAGCCGAGCAGTAATCGGGAATGATGGAAAATCAAAGCAAGAAGAATAGAGGACTAGCAGGAATCTAGAATTGTCACGAACCCATAATCCCAGAGGGGTGGTCCAAACCTGCAGAGCCATCACCGTCAAGCAAACGCGTGCTATCCAGCCCTGCTCTCGCTCCTCATTGGCGGAAATTCCACCCACACCAATGCGTACAGGGGGGGGGGCATCCAGACTGCCCTAAGACGCCTCCCGTATCCCTTCCGTCTTAGCAGCCTAGCAGCCCTCCCACACGATGACACGCTAATGGTGATCTGGCTGGCAGCTGTCCCCCCTAGGGCGATTCGACCCAAGATGCCGGGACTCGACATGGGCGGGTCACAGACGGCCGCCTCCACGACCACTTGTCAATCCGGCTGTACGGATGTCAAATCGGTCTTCGGCCTAGTGACTTGCATCGTGCACAGGCAGTCGCATCTGACTGCGTGTGCGGTGCCTGATCTGGTCCTTGCTTCAGCAATTTGCCCCGGCACATGCGGGCGGCGAGACAGACACATGGAATGGGGAGTGCAATCCAGCATCGCCGTTGCGGAAATCAGGTTCTAGCGAGCAGAATTGCCTGGAATCTGCAGCCACCGCCCCTGTGGAGGCCAGCCAAGCACTGGAGCTGCTCTCAAGCTTATCAAGCTCACCAAGCTCACCAAGCAATGCCACACTGACTCGTGGGGGCTCCTCCCGCCGCGCCGCCTGAGGCTCAACCGAACTTTGGATCCTCTTGACACCTGGGCGGCTTCTTGGCTTCCTTGGAACATGGTCAAGCGAACTTCAAGATTACACACGAAAGAAAAGCCAGAGCACTCCAGGTGCGCTGTCGTCGTGACCAGCAACTGGGATGGTTTTAGTCTCGCAGGATCCATGTCTCCACCGTGAGACGGCCCCGGACTCCTGGGTCACATGCCATGAGCCCCGGATTCCCACGGTCCCCATTGTTTCCCCAGCAGACCACATTTCCCCAGCAATTCTAGGCCTGGATGGAAGCACCAGGGCCCACCTCCCCGCCACATTCTCAGAAACATCTCAGATCCTGGGGCATCAATATTGGCCTCGACCGTGCCTGCCGTGCTGGACCTATTCTGAGTCCCTCCGACAGTCCCATACGCCGAGCGACGCCGTGCATCGCCTCCATCATCACCGATATCAATTATCACCGATAGCGTATGCACCACGCCGCAGATGCCATGGCGGTCATCACACCCTTCAGTCTACGGTGCCACCTCCCTCCAGGCAAACAAGGGGCCGAGGCAACAGAGGGTTGCGTTCCGATGAGCTGCCGCTTTTCCGGCCATGCTGGGGATTGAACACAAATTGTGGCTGCAGCTGCAGCCATATGCATAGGGCTTCTCTTCCTTCAATGTGCCTCGCCGCGTGGCAGAAGCGCTCCAATTCTCGGAACCCACAACGAAGATATGTCCTGCAGGTCGAAGGCCTCCTTACAGCACCCATCCCGGTATTGCGGTAAGGACACGATTGGTGGAATCCGCCCCAGGAAATTTCTCCGCTTCAACCCCAGACGGCGAGTAGGAGGAAACCCGGGGGAAGACACCGTTGTTTTTAGAATCATGGGGGAGGGGAAACAAGTGCCTTCGAATCCTTCGCCGTGGGCTAACGGACAGACTACTGTGGCAGGTCGAGATGCATGGTCGCTGAGCTGGAGATCCATCTCTTCTCGCCCCGTCCTCGTGGACAAATCAGTCAAGCTTTGGGCTAGCTGACCAGCTCGACCGGGCATAGCTCCATATCGACACCCTCCAATCTGCCCGCGAGGGAATCCTTGTGAGTGGCCATCCGGCCCTGGAAAAAATGGAGACTCGACTTATCATTGTGTTGCAACTGTTCGGCCCTTTCCCTTCGCGAATGCTGCGGTGTTCCGGTGAAGCTAATGTCCCCATGGGAAAGAGATATTGCACCCTGCAGGTCCACTCCTCATGCATACATAAATGCTTACTCCCTTCCATATCCACCATTTGTTAGCTGCCTTCCTCACACCTCCTTCGTCCTGACATCCTCGGCGTCGGTGACTTGCATCACTCGGGTCTTCTCCCATAGTTGCCTCTCTACCTGACAGTACCCAGCAGGTCGGTTGACCGCCTGCAGAGACAGCCAAGATGCCGTCCTCAAAGTTGTTGTACAACTGGTACGTCGACCTCGTCAACTTGTGAGAACCCAACGATGTGCTGACCAGATACGTCTCACCACAGGTACATCTCCATTGTGGCAGCCATGTGTATGGTGCTCTATGGATATGATGCCTCGACCTTCAACTCGATCCAGGCCTCGGACAACTGGCTGAACTGGTTCAACCTCACCTCGGACTCTACATACATGCTTGGGTTGATCAACACGGTGTACTCCATTGGTGCGATCGTGTCTGGCTGGTTTCTCGGAGGCCCAGTGGCAAGTTGCGCCGAGGATAACGTCTACGTGGACTTCCGACTGACAAGACAACTCAGGCCGACTTTTTGGGACGTCGTTGGGGCATGGGGCTTGGCTGCTTCGTTACCATCTGCGCCACTATGATGCAGACGTTTGCTCCCAAAGGCAGCCTCGGCTGTTTCATGGCAGGTCGTGTTATCGTTGGCGTCGGGCAAGGAATGGCCTTGAGTAAGTAAATCCACTTGATCCCCATATCCCGGTCACTTCGAGCTGACCGAGATCTCACAGCTGCCGGGCCCGTCTACATTGGTGAGATGGCGCCTCCCGAGATCCGAGGCTACATCATGGCCTTCTGGCAGACCTTCTACTCGGTCGGCTCCTTCATTGCGTACTGGATCAACTACGCCTGCGGGCTCCACCGCGAGAAACTCGGCGAGTGGGACTGGAAGATGGTCGTCATATTCCAGGCCCTCGTCCCTGCGATTATCATAGTCCTGCTGCCCTTCCAGCCAGAGTCCCCCAGATGGTACATCAAGAAGTCCGGCAACATCGAGGCGGCCCGCGCCTCCCTCCAGAAGATCCGCGACACCGACGCCCAGGTGGAGGAGGAGCTCATGGTCATCCGCGAGGCCATCGAGTACGAGAAGGAGGCCATCTCGTCCGGCTACGGCGCCCTGTTCAAGGACCCGTCGATCCGCAAGCGCATGTACATCGCCTTCGTGCTCAACGCGGGCCAGCAGCTCACGGGCCAGGGCACGCTCAACTCGTACTCGACGGCCATCTACAAGAAGGTGTGGAAGGACAAGGCCAAGATCAACCTCATCAACGCGCTCAACGCGACCTTCGGCATCCTCTTCACCCTCAACGCCGTCTGGACAGTCGACCGCTTCGGCCGCCGCTGGCTGCTCATCGTCGGCGCCCTGGGCATGGCCCTGTGCACCATGCTCGTCGGAGTGGTGGGCCTGACCACCCCGGGGACGTCCTCCAAGTCGGAGCCCGTGGGGATTTCCATTGTCTTCCTCCTCTTCTTCTTCATCTTCTTCTACAAGCCGTCGTGGGGCGCGACCGTGTGGATCTGGACGTCCGAGATCTTCTCCATGAACGTGCGCGCGCAGGCCGTGGGCATGTGCTCGCAGACGCAGAACGTCGCGCAGGCCGTCTTCAACCAGTTCTTCCCGCTCTTCCTCAAGAACGAGGGGCTCAAGTGCATGTTCTTCTTCATGGCTATCAATGTCGTCCTCGCCGCGTTCGTCTGGTGGGTCGTCCCCGAGACCAAGCAGGTCCCGCTGGAGGAGATCGACGTGCTGTTTGGCGGCGCCAACCACGTCGACAAGGGCGCCCAGATGCTTGGCATCCCTGAGACGGAGAGCGGCGCGCACCATGTTGCTGAGAAGGATGGGCGGGCGACGGTCCAGGAGGAGGAGAGGGCCAACCAGATTCATCATGCTTGAGGCATCGGCTGGTGCGTGGGCTTCGTTGAGGTTCGAGACTGTTTCTATTTGTTAGAAGACGAGATCAGTGTCGATATACCTGCATGAGGGCTTTAAATTGACAATTTAGCTTCCCGACACAAGCCTACCCATTCTTGGTTTCGATGTGCCTATGTCATAGATCCCAAATGTCCAGTCATCCCGTACATGATTTTGGTCATTCAAATGAAGGAAGCAAAAGATAAAAAAGTTCGCTCAAGGAGCATAACTAATTGGCCTGCTCGTATATCTGCAGCCTCTTATGCCCAACCTATCCGGCGACCTTCTTCACACCGAACATGGTTCGTCGACCCAGGCACAAGCGGTCCTCTCAATACCACTGCCAAGATGTTGTAGGCTTGTTCCTGCTGAGCAGTCGGCGCAGGGAGGCTCCTAAATGTGATTCCGGAGTGCTGGGCTTATTGCAGAGGGCCGTCGGTTCGAAAGATTATCCCCAGGTTTAAACACCGCTGTGCCAAGGGGATCCCCGTCACTGGACGAAAAGACGCTTGCGCAAAGTTTGAGGCACCAACAAGATGAGCGACGAAGCAGGTTCTTGCCATGTTGCCCCCTCCGGGTTCCTACTCCTCAAACTTGATGAGAACGCCATCCTCCTCCTCCGATCCTACGTTGGATGCAACCTTGGGCTCGCGCGCGATGAAATGGGTCGTGTACCGGACCTCGTTGAACTCGACGAAGCCCTGCTCCTCTGCCAGCACTCAGGGTTAGTTCCTACCCAAGACACCAGGGAAAAGGCGAGGGTTGGCAGCTCACCCCAATCAACCGCCACCCTCCGCGGGAGACTGCGGCCAAACCGCGGCCACAGAAACCCATCCACGACCGCGACGCCGAGGAACTGGGGCCGCTTCCGCACGAGGTCCCGCTTCCACCCGCCCGGCATTCTGAGGACAACCTGGCCCGCGTCGTCGTGCATGAACTGGTTGTACTCGACGATTCCGTCGGCGCGCACGACCGAACGCGGCACCGCCGGCTGCAGGTATGGCTGGCTGTTGCGGACCCAGCGGTCGCCGCCGGGGGAGACGCCGATCTTCTGCGCGAGGCGGTAGATGCGCCGCCGGCGGGCGCAGTTGCCCTTCCGCTGGCGGTCGGTGGCGTTGGGGAGGGTCATGAGCCTGACCGGCATGCCCTGGAAGCCGTTGGCCGCCTCGTCCGCGCCGACGAGGGCGCTGATGTCCCCCGGGTGCTGGAGGGTGGCTTGGTGTTTGTTCTCCTCGTCGTCGATGGCGGCGTTGGTGCTGGCCATTTGGGCTCCGGTCGAATCTTGCCCTGTGGCAAACGGGGGAGGAGGGTGGTCGGACTGCGCAACCTCTGTGGCGTCGTCTTTGGCGGGCGTGGGTGCGCTGTCGCGGAACTGCTCGAGCTCACGCAACATGAGGTGCGCGAAGTATAGCTCGAGGTTCATCATCGCTTGCTGTGTTTTTGGTATTTTGCGAAGTGGACGTCAATCTGAGCAGAGTGAAGATGTGTCAGTGACAAGATCAAGTAGGCGTTTACGATGGCTGCGGAATCATCAGAAAGAAATATAACTGACCAATTTCGATTGACAGCGAAAGCTGCTGCGATGTGGAAGATTGTGAAGTTGTCACGGCTTGGAGGACTGCAACTTGATAATACTTCGGAGATATCGAGGACAGACGGGTGGGGGAAGCCACAGGTAGATGTTGTAGTCTGAAAGTTGAGGAGGCCAAACGTAACAGATTCGGAAAATAAATAGGACGCAGCTGGGACTTGAAGTCCTCAGTGATATCTGACCATCTGATCTTTGTGAATGGCAGACAATTGCTCACTGCCGTATCACTGAATACCTCTGCTTCCTATTGTGTACTGATTGTGCTTGTATTGTGTGCCCCGGGCACCCTGGATGCACCGGTCTTCGATTCATAGAGGACGCTATTCGATCTCTATTTGGTACCTAGGTAGTAAGTGTCATATCAAGCAGCCAGTATCAGCAACGAATAAGATACGGAAAGTATTGTCACATGGGAGGTCGAACGAGATACAACCAGTCCTTTTGGTGCGTTGAACTATAACAGGGCGCTCCACATTAATAGAGAATGGAGTTTTATCGCGCTGGTGGTCCGTTGCATTTTGTACCGAGTGCTGTAGTCAATGTGTACCACAAACTCTATTCGCGGTCTCCATTAAGCTGCGCATTCTATTCCTAGTCGGTCCTGATTTCAATTCCAGTCCCTTATTCCCAGTCATCCGCTGCAACCTTCATCCAGTTCACGCCAACGAGTTCCAGCCCATGCTTCTTGGCAAACTCGACAGGCTTGAAAGACCGTCGCTGGGTGAACTCCTCCCCGCCGACATCCTCAGGCTTGAGGTCCAGGCCATGTAGGACTGGCTCCCGGAACAAGACGAAGAGGTATCTGTGAGGTTTTGATCTGTGGCGTGCGTCAGCGTGGGATCCGCAGTACACAAGCTGGAACGACGATTGCAATGAAACATCCGCCTGGCATGGCCTTCCATCCAAAGTAAGACGTCCACGGAAGTTACTCACTCCTTGGTAGGGCCTGGCGGGTGATAGGCCGTAGCGGGTGGCTTCGTCGCAGCGACAATAGTCCCCTCGCCGCTCAGGGGCTCCAGGCCGTTGATGATCCAGTGCCTCCAGAAGGCAAACTTGGGGTCGTCAGGCGTGGGCGCATCGGGGTCGACAAGCATCAGCGTGTACGATGTCTTGTGGTCCACATCGGCCTGCGCTGTTGTTAGAACTCAAGCACTTCATTGGCAAGCCCTGAAGGCTTTGGAGGGTGGCTGGTAAGAGTTGCCATACCTCCCGCTGGAACGAGATGTTGGGCTGGACTTTCGTCTCGCGCACGCGGAACAGGTTGCCCAGGTCGACGGCCTTGCCGTCGTACGAGACCTCGAGCTTGGTGGTCGGGCGGAAGCCCTCTGGGATGAGCTCGGCTGCCGGGCCGGGGACGAGCTTGGCGTCGCTCAGGGACTGGGGCAGGCGCTGGCCGTGCGTCTGGAGGGAGGCCTTGACCTGCTCGATCGCCGCCAGGACTGTCTCTTTTGCGGCCTCCATCTTGAGCTCTATTTTTCGAATATTCGGTGGTGCTGGGTTTGTTTAGTGGGGTTCGTCACGATGCTGGGGAAGAAATGAAGCCGCGCACAGATATTTGAGGAGTGTTGTTGTTGCCCAGCTCTTGATTGTTGGCGAGTGGTGGGAAAACCAAAGGCCATCTTGGCGACAGCTGCAAGTGGGTACAGCTGTAGAGGAACCAGAGGCGAGCTCCAAAGAGGGATTCGCCCCGCTGCGAAGGTACCGCCAGCCATCTGACATCATCATGATCTGCACCTCCTTCCCACACTCCTCCCTGCGCCGAAATCAACCTGGTGTACATGATAGTAGACTACAATACACCGGACAGATGCGAGAAGCAGCACTGGAAACCCTGAAATAATAAAAATACCGAAGTTGATCTCTGAAAAGGGACCAAGTGTTGCCACTGCACGTGGCTGACAGGAGATTGTCACTTTCAGATAAGTCGGGAAGTACCGGTAGGACCTTGTCTTGAAAGGCTATTTCACCAGACAAATAATTCTCACGGGACTTACAACACTTCATAGTATTCTTCATCTTCAACAAACTAAACATTTGTGCACAGGCAAGGGACGGATGGCCCGCTCGAGGGGTCGCTCGCAGCAAAAACTTGACAAGTGACAGACACTCGAGCGCTGAAGACGACGAATTGATATCACAAAAAAATAGACCCTGGGCCAAAAAAGTTTTATTGTCGTGTCTTGCTACAATCCAGAGTTCCAGACGATGGCTGAAAACTCGCGACGCTCCCATCCGAACTCTTCTCCGTCTCCTCCTACTCCTCCTTTTGCTGCTCAGCCCTCTGCCTCGCCATGGCGTGCATCTTGCGGGTCATGCGGCGCGGCTTCTTCTTATCCGGCCAGTCCTCTCGGGCCAGCATGCGACCCAGAAAGTCGCCCAGCAAGCGGCCCTCGCCGGAAACATCATCATCTTTGTCGGTGGCGTCGTCGGCGACATCATCGGCTTCATGACCCGGAGACTCCGGCGCGCCGGTGTCGCCGGTGACGGCAGGTGCCCCGGTCGGGATGGGTTCGGGGTAGGTCAAGTCGGTGAGGTTGGTTATCGTGGCGGCAGTGAGGGTATCGCCGTCCCTGGAGGCGGTGACGTCGCTGGTGGCAGAGGCGATGGTGTCTCCTTCCGCGGCCCGCCGATCCATCTCCTCCCTCACGAGCCGCCGCACCTCCTCTTCCCGCCGGGCCTGCTGAGCCTCCTTCTCGCGGAGCGCCTCGGTCTCCCGGTGCTGCTGCATCCTGTCCTCGAGCTCATGCAATCTCCGGAGCAAGCGGCGGACCTCCTGGATATCTCCAAGGTCGGCCCGCAGCTTCTCCATGTCCTCCTGCCCCTGGCGGAGCTCCTTCATCTCCTCGGCGTAGCGGGCCTCGACGGCGCTCTGCAGGGTGTCCTTGAGCTGGCCGAAAACCGTGGCCATCAGCTGGTCCATCCCGCTGATGGTGTCGAGATTCCAGTCGTGGTCGTCCACCTTTATGGAGCTGATCCTGCGAGTGGCAAGCCAGTCTCTGTGGCTCATCCCGTCGGGTTTCGCGTTCATGGCGTTGATCATGTCGTCTCTGAACGTGCGGGCGATCTGCTGCACATTGTCGACCACGTTGGCTGAGGGAGTACCTAGCTTGGGGTCACTGATGCGCTTCGCATGCTCTTCTGTCGGCTGCTGGGTCTCTTCGGCAACGAACTGCCGAGTACGGTCCCCGAAACTCTTCCACCTTGGGGTCTCGTGTATCAAGGTAAATATACGGTTGGCTGTGATCAGTAACGCCAGTCCGTCAAGAGCCTTTTGGTATTCCGCAACCAAATCAGCGTGGTCTGAAACAAGCTTGTCAATCGACAAGCCTTGCTCCCGGATGAGCTTGTCGTTCCCTTCAATCAACTTGGTGTGCTTGTTGAGCTCGTTCTGGACGTAATCGTCGCGTTCGCCGGCGAGGTGCCGGGTCTTGGCGATCAACGTGTCGTGGCCCTCGATTGTCTTGTTGACGTAATTGACGTGTTCCTCAAAGGCCCTTTGGTTATCCTCGACGGTTTGTCTGTACTGCCCAATGATGTTGCACAGGGAAGCGTTCTGCTCCGTGGCGGCCCGCGAGCTGTCTGCGATGTCCTTCCTGTGGCCCTCCAGGACGTTGACGATGGAGCCGAATTGGTCGGCGTATTGCTCTCTGAAGTCGGTGTACTGCCTCAGCTGATCTTTCTGGTCCTTGTATATTTGCGCGAACGTTTCTCGAAAGGCATTCCCGCTCCTCTCAACCAACTGCCCGTAAAGCTGAAGCGCAACCTCAATTGAGTCGAGCAATTCCTTTGCTAAACTCAGCCCGCCTCTTAGCTCGAGATGAACGGACTTCAGAGCGGCTTGCGAGGGCTTCTCGTCGTGGACGCCATTGGAAATTGGGTTGGAAATCTTCTTGTCAGGAATGGCATTCGGAACGGGCTTTGAGGGCTTCTTGTCGAGGGAAGTCGATCTGGAATGTATAGGCCGCGCAGAGAATGAAGATGCCGAAAGTAGGGATAGTAAAAGGCAAGAGGAGCTTGGTCAGGGGTTTCAAGATCCATGTCAAGAACCCTGCCAGGGCCAGGCGACTGCCCAAGATACGGATGGCTTGTATTCCGTCCGAGTCCATCTTGTGTCTTTGTTCGAGGTTGATGAGACAGTATGTATCTTGCACCAGAGATGGGTGTGTGGAGACTGGATCGGAAGATGTACTTGGCAGAGGATTTGTCGAGGAGGTATAGCACTGAGCGGGTCAGTCGCGCTATGTTCAGAAGGCCTGGGGTCACAAAGGTTAGAAGGCACAGCGATCAAATACTGTGTAGACCGAGCCGAAGGGAGTGTGTGATGGATGGAATTGGCAGTAGCGAGATACATACAGACGAACACTGATGAGTTGAGATGGCACACTTGAGGTGCAAATAAAACAAAGGCCCTTTCGATGGTGTCGTTGGATGATGTACGAAGAACTGGTTTGTTGATGATTGTAAGGTTGTATGAAAATGGGGAGATTTGTCGGTTGGCCCGGCGAAAGGGCATCAAGGTCCCTGGTTTGCGCTTGTTTTATGCTGATAAAGAAGTCAGTGAATGGTCAAGCACTTTGGAAATACAGTCACGGATAGTCCTGTTGCAGGGTGCACGGAATGCATAGTGAGCATTTCGGCCATTCTTTTCTCCGGTAGCTATTATAAGAGCTTCGGCTTGCTCTTGTTGCTTTAGATCCTTTCTGATCAGAACAATCAACTCCCCTCTATTATTTTTGAAGACAGAATTTTGTCATCATTTCGACCCTGTGCGTTATGACCTTCTTTTATTCCTCCTCGCGTTAGAGTGCCCTTTGGCATAGCACTGGGCTTCTATCAGAACAGCGCGCCTTTATCTGTGTGGCGCCCGTTTTCAGTCCTCTTACTACTTAGTGAATGCCTGTTATGCACCTGCCATTGGGTGACCTCGGGACGCAGGATAGGAACGGCTAACTATACCAAGTCACTTAGCACTTCGACCTTGGTCCTTTCAGGTGGGGCAGCACCGATCTATTGTGGAAGCAATTATTACAGTATATTCCATTAGATAGTGCTTTTGACTACACTGGTCCTGAAACCTTTACCGCTACCTACTGTGTGCTGCCTGTGGACTGATGTTGTTGGCTCTCGCCCGATCGACGCTGCACCAGAGATCCAGTCGTGTTTGTTGCCCCTTGGTGCTCGCCCTGAGCCTCGTCCGTTGGCACTTTGTAACACCACTCCTCGAAGCAAGCATCGCACCCATCCGGCAAGCTCACACCCTCCTCCTTCATCATAATAGCGCACGCCAGACACAGCCCCCAACCGTCGGCGCCGTTTTGTGTCGCAGTCTGTGCGCCATTTGCGATCATGCCCTCCGTCACCTCCGTGTCGTACTGGAACTTGGCTGTGGCGAGGTTGCTCTCGTATGTATAGTTGACGTTGGGCAGATACACTATCGTCACCGCCTCCGGCTCGTTGCACCCGAAGAAGGCAGCCCGCTTGTTGAAGCCCTGCTCGAAGAAGACCTCCTGGACTGGGATGGTCGGCATACGGTCTGCTATGCGGGAAATATTCTTGGTATACCAGGAGGCATCGATCAGGCAGGCCCCGGTTGGGTAGTTGTCCTCGTCCGCAGAGGAGTCGCTCAGGAAGATAACGGAGACGTTCCGCGCAGGCTCTAATAGTGGTGCTAACGGATCGTTGTGCAGGCCGATACCGCCGTCCACCATGTATAGTTCATCGACCAAGAATACCTCCTTCGCCTCGTCGCCGGTGCCGTTGAAGCCCTTGAAGGGGTTCGGAATGCGCGCAAAGTCGAGCTTCTCGTCCACGTCGTGGAGCACGTCGACAAGTTTCTCAAGAACATTCTGCAATTCCCCGAACGGGTTCGACTCCACGCACGCCGAATTGCCCAATAGATTAGACCCGGTGCCAAGGACGAAGCCCAAGTTATCGAAGCCAACTGTACACTCCGTGTCGCCGGCAGCGGTGCCAAGATATTCGACGGGGATCCAGGCAGACACGTCGTCGTTCCAGCTGCCAAAGTCGTACGGCGTGAACTCCCACACGGTGCCGTTGTCCGTGGGTCCGCAGAGCCCGGCCTTGGTGTTGATGCCATTGGCATCGATGATGGGGAACGGCACGCTTTGATCCAAGAAATTAGAGAAGCCAGCCACGTCCGACAACCGAGTGGCAACGCCTCCCCTATCCCCCTCGATCATCTGGTACGACAGCAGCCGCGACCACGCGTCATCCAGCGAGACCGGGTAGCCCGCCTTCTTCTTCTCCAAGATGTCCGCCGTGATATCCGCGTACGCCGCGAGGAACTTCCAGCCGTCGGGCGCCTCGATGCCGTGCTTGAACGCCGGCTTCCACAGGTCGTCCGCCAGCTGGCCCACGGTGGGGAAGTTGTTGCCCGCCCACGACGAGACGAGCCAGCCGCCGCCGGACACGCCGGTGTGGTACGTCAGCGCCTGCAGCAGGCCGCTGGTGGCGGCGTCGCCGCCCTCGCGGCCGTCCATGGCCTGCATCACGCCCGCGCCGGTGAGGAACGAGCGCCACCCGCCGCCCGAGACCGAGAGGCCGAGGGCGGGCAGGCTCCCCGACCCGAGCCCGGGGCTCTGCTTCTCCAGCCACGAAGCGAGCGAGACGTCGGCTTTGGCCTTGCGCCCGACGCGGTATGCTTCCTCTCGGCCGCTCAGGTCGGTGTTCCCGTCGCGGATCAAGGGGCCGCCCGGGCAGGGGGTTGTTGAAGGAGCGTAGGGTGAGGTGGCGGCTGCCAAGCCGAGGCAAAGGGAAAATAAGGAATGTGAACGCATATTGCGGAAAAGAATGACTAAGATGATGAAAGAATGGATTTGTGGTGTTCAACCATAACCCCTGCCTGAGCAGCGAGAGGAAGGGCAGACAAAGATCGGCTGCAAATCAGAAAAAAGAATGGAGATGGTTGGGACCAGACATCGCGGCTTTAGGGGCTGGAAGCAGGCAGCCAAGACATATTAAAGCTTAGCATGAGAAAGCACAAGAATCAAGCGCACGTCAAAAGGAGAATTTCTTTCCAGATCAAAGGGTCGTCGACGGGTTCTATTATGGAACCACGTCGGGCCCGCTGCTTGCCATTCTCAGCCCTGCAGCCGAACAAAAACGGCCCCGCAGGCTCTTCTCTCGTCCGAGTGCTGGGCCACGCTGACTCGCGGTTCACCGTTCATGCGAGATTGGACGGCAGGCTCGGGTCTATCCGAGAGCACGAGTCACGGCCCTGTCTTTTGAAACTCTGCCGACTTGCGCACCGCCTCACTGCTGTTGGTGGTGATAGGGGCAACTCAGCGGGCGACTGCCGCGTATCCGGGTTGAGTTGTTGAATCGAGATATGAAGGCAAGCTGATATTAGTTGCTGGCGTGGAAGGACTCCTCCATGTCTTTCTACCCGGCCGAGCATGTCAGGATAGTTGTACTGCAGTACTAGGTATTCATTCTTTAGACACTCGACCCACAGCGGCAGATCACCGACGGTGGGTCGATCAGACATCGGCCTTCGAGATGAGGCACGTTCCCCCTTTTGCAACCACAGCGAAGGTGATAGATGACAGTATTCCAGTGGCAGTAGCTGTGAGTTGGAGGATAGTACCAGTACATAAAGCAGGCGTAGCCAGAGGCCTATGATTGGGGCTCTCAACTCCCAGGCGTTCGAGAGACCTGCCTCTCACGTTCTTCGCACAAGAGTTGGTAGGCAGCCCCTGATCGTTCGCCGGTAAATGTTGTCGAGATGTCACGCTCAAGAAATCTGGAAATGTGGTTGACTGGATCAATTTCAATTACTCAGTCCTATAGCCGTCATTGCGGCGATGTCGAGACATGAAGCGGCTCATGCCGGGTATCTAGAAGTACAATATGAAATGCTTCGAATCATGGCCCTCTCATGGGTGTCCAGTACTTCCCCCTTTGCCTGTCCTATGCCTTGCCTCCATCTTCCTTCCTGCCATCGTCCTCAAATGCACCGTCCCGGCGCCTCAGTCCTCCCTGAGCCATGGAGCTGTTTCGCAAGCCCCTTTCGGTCGTCGTGAGGTCCCATCAAGTGCTTGGGATCTTTACCCCCGCCGCCAGCCTCCGTCTTTCGTCCAAACCACCGTTCCCGCCAATTCCAAACCACAACATAGAGAACCGTTACCATTCCAGCGAATCCAAAGAGTAGAGTGTCGTAGAGAGAGATTGTGTGTGTGTGTGTGTGTGTGTTCCAGGCACCCGCAGGTTGCTATCGCTATCCCCAAGGGGATGGCTTGCCCTCCGACGGACTCAGCCTCAGCGGCGAGCATCGAGAGGGAGGCCCAGCCACGCCAGTGACAGAGCGTGACCCAGCGATAGAGGTTAGCAGGCGACTTGGAACCGCCGACAGAGTGATTGGTGTCGGCAATGTCGGACTCGAGAAGGTTCCCCGGCAGCCGCAGGTTACTGGTGCTCATCCCCAGGGGGATCGCCCGCCCCTCAGAGCAACATCCACAGTGGGTGCATCTGGAGGGGGGGTCAAGCCACGCCGTGATGGGCGTGGCCCAGCAGCCAGAGGTTAGCGACTTACCGGGGGCTTCTCGGTGATTGGTGTGAGTCGTAAGAAAGAGAGAAAGAGCAGGTTCCCTGACAGCCACAGCCCAATCTTGATGATCATCCTCAGTGGAGTTCATACAAGGTCCAGCCACGCGATTGACGACGTGGCCTGAGCGGCAAAGGGCTGCGGGATGACGGGGGAAAACCTGGGTGACCGCCAGTGCTCAGTCGGCCGGGGAGGAGGGCTGACTGGCGTGACCGTTGAGGGAGGTCGTTGGCGGGAGGGTGGGTGTGGGTAGAGTGGTGGATTCGTGGTGCTGGATTTATGGTACCGATATCACGCTGCTGGGTTCGTGATTGGTGGTTGGGTGATCAGGACGATCGATGAGTGCTGGATGGCATGGGCCCGATAGTGCCGAAAGGTAGGTGTCCATGGCAGTGAGATAGCCGATGACGCTGGTGGTGGTACAAGTAGAGTAGTCAGACAGGATGGATGATTAGACGCCTAGGCGGCATCTGGCTTGTGGTGTTGGAACCAGTTGGCCATGTCAACCATGAACATGCCGCGCGTCTGTTTGAATCCGCGGTCGAGGTCATCGAGGTCCATGATAATGATGGCCTGGATGAACACCTCCTCGCGGAACGCGCTCAACAGCCTCACCATCTCGGACTTGCTGTAGGCTCGCTTGCCATTCGGGATCTTAGCCTGCTCGAACAGGAAGTCCAGGTTGCGCGCCACGTCCTGCTCCCTCACTATCTTGATGAAGTGGGCGACCTCGTCGCTTCTCACGGTACCAAGCACGGCCGCCTGAATTGTGAGGTTGTTATCTGAGAGGTAGTGGGCTTTCCAGTCGTGGAAGAAGTTGACTGTGTACTGGGTAGGCCTCATGCTGGGCGTAGGAGGGACCATCGTCGTGATGTGGACATCCTCGTCGTTGATGTCGTTCGGGTCGGCGTAGTCCACCTCATCGTCGGCGGTGGCCTCGGCGGCCTTGAGCGCTTGGGCATTCTTGTGCTCAAAGGCCTTGTCCATTTCATCCCAGGCGGATTGCTCATTGAAGTCGTCCTTCTGGCGCTTGATCTGGGCCGCAGTCAACTTGCTGGCCTTGCCCTTGGGCTTCGCCATGGGACGGTCGGTTTCCATGGCGTCATTGACCTGAGACTCCTGTTTGTCGTCCATGGAATCATCGTGGGACTCTCCCTGGGGAGCCTTCGCACCATCCTCGGGCTTGCGCGCCTTGGCGTCCTCTTGAGACTCTCGCCTGTGAATCTTGCCAGCGTCATGTGGGGTGATTTGGACGTCAGCCGAGTGCTTTCGAGGGTTGACATCAGTCTCGTACTTGAGTGGCTCGGTGGCCTCGGGCTTGGTCTCATCTCCAGACATCTGGATGTCATCAGCGTTGCCGCCAGCTTCACCTTTCGCCTGCTCGGGAGCAGAGTTGCCGTTGTCCTCCGATGGCTGCTCGACCGGCTTCTCGACCTCCTTCGAGAAGACGTTAGTCGTTGTGGCTGACTCAATGGTGTCAGAGGTGGCAGCAGGGTTGGCGAGTGGAGAGGTAGTAAGCTTGGGAGCCGAAGCCGCGTGGTTAGAAGCCGGAGAGGTAGGGTTGTACATCGGAGACGTAGGGCTGTAATTCGGAGAAGTATGGCTGTAATTCGGAGACTTATGGCTGTAAATCGGGGACGTAGTTCTGGAACCCGGTTGCGCAGGCCTGTAAGAAACAGGAGAGGTAGGAGAGGGATGTGTATGTGCCGGAAGCAGAGTGTTAGTACCCCCGATGACGGTCGTCCAGCCCGGAGACGCAACAGGCTTGGGAGCCGGAGCCGGAGCCTTCGGCTTCAAAGCAAATGGAGAGGTGTTCACAGCGCCATTGAGCCCGGGGATGTTCGACTCAGAAGGCTCCTCGGAAGGCAAGGCGGTCTTCTCCACAATCGTCTTTGGGGCCGGAGTGGAGCCGTAGTTCGCGGCGAAAGCAGCCCGCTTCTTCTCGGCGAGTGAAGCCATCTTGGTCTTGGTCGTTTGAGTCTTGTTGGTGGTCTCCGTGGGCTTGCTCGGGGTCGCGCCTGGCTTGCGCTGGACCATGGGGTCGGCCTTCTTCTTGGCCGGCTTGGGAGCGAAAGGCTTGGTGGAGGCGGGATTAGCCGGTGTGGATGGACCATTGGTCATGACGGTATCAGAGCCACCAGCATTAGCCGACGGTGCGTTGTTAGCAGCAGGCTGACCAGTCCAGGGAGTAGCCGGGGGAGCGTTCACCAGAGGCTGCTTAGGCTTCGGCGCCGATGGCTTCACATCGTCGTCGTCGATGTCCATACCAGCCGGAGGGTCGAAGTTGAGACTTCCCGCCGAGGCTGACCAGTTGATCTGCGGCTTGTTGACAGCCGGAGGAGGGCCGCCGAAGCCGAACTTGCTCGGAGCAGGTGCCTTGGCAGGAGTCGCCGTGGGATTCGGGAGCCCCTGTTGCCCGGTGGGAATCATGGGACCACCGGCGGAGGATCCGAAGTGCGATGAGCCGGTACCAGTGGCGACGGGAGCAGCTGTAGGGGTCGGCGCCTGGAAAGGTGGCTGCGCAGGACCGGTGCCAGCGAAGGGCTGGTTGCTTCCCATCGGCTGTGGCTTTGATCCGAAGCCCAGGTTTCCGTTGTTGTTCGGGATCACTGGCTCACCAGAGGTCATGGGTGTGTCATCCTGCATCGCAAAGTTGGGCTGAGACGGTTGGCGAGGGGGCTGGGAGAATGGCTGCTGCTGAGGCTCCGGATCCGCGTCCTTCATCTCATCATCCAGCTCGGCTATTCCTCCCATGTTCACATCAGGTCTCGGGACGGGCTGCGGGTCCTGGTTAGGCGGGGTCGGAGTGACTGTCCAAGGTCCATTTCCTTGCGGCGCCGGAGTGGGTTGCGGTTGAGGAGCCTGAGGCTGTTGTTGCTGGCCTTGGACGGGTGCGGGAAACTGCTGGGTGGGGTTCTGGCCTTGCATCATGGCAAACATACCGTTGACCACGTCCTCCAGCTGGCTGTGGCGCTCATCCTGCTCCTTCTTCGCTGCGTCGGCCTTCGCAAAGCGCTCGGCAAACTCCTTGTCCTTCGAGGCAATGCGCTCGTCGTACTCCTTTCGGATGGATGCCTCGCTGAGCCTCATCTGCTCCTTCATGGCCTCCTGGAGGTCCTGCTTCTCTTTGTCCGACGCCTCCTTTTGCTGCCTCAGCTGCTCCTCGAAAGACTCCTTTTGCTTGGCCAGAGCCTCATCCAAGATCTGGCGTTGTCGCTCGTGGGCGGCCTCGATCTCCTTGACCTTTTCCGGAATGTCTTTGTGTTCTTCGAAGTAGTGAGCGTGTGTCTCGAGCTCGCTTCCGGCCCAATCGAACCAGGGGGAGGCGTTCTCCATCTTTGGGACGACGTCACCCATTGCGGTCTCCAGGCGCTCGATTCGCTGGTCGTGGCCATCGGTCTTGGCAGTCAGGTCGCTCACCTCCTTGGGATCACAGCCACCAGTCTTCGCTTGGGGCTGCTCGGAGGCGGGGGTGGTAGTTGCGGCGGCTCCGAGGTCAGCGATGTTGACCTGCTCGACGGGAAGTGGGTTCTCCAGAACGTGGACACGGCCTCGCAGCTCCAGGTCGGCCCGGGTGTTGGCGTCGATGGCTGTCTTCATGGCGCCTTGAGAGCCCTCGACCAGGTCAACCTTCTCGGACAAGCCGTCGAACCGTGTCTGAAGGCTCAAGGCGTCTTCCATAACCTTGCCAATAAGCGGGCACAGAGACGCAACATCACGGCCCTGCTGGTCAACCTGCTCCTTGTCGGCCTTCTTGGCCACCCGTTGGTCGACCTCGGCGATGCGAGCCAAGTAGGCCTTGCGGACGTCCTCAGAACGCTGCTTCTCTTGCTGCTCGAGCTCGGAGATTCGCTTCACGACGGCCTTGTGGTTCTCAGCAATCCGCTTTATCTCTTCCGCCGCTCGCTTCAGCTCTTCCTTCAGAAGGTTCTTTTCCTCGTCTTCCTTCCAGCGCTTGAGATCGGTATGCTCCTCCGCTGGCTGGGCCGGCGTGTCGGGCTGCTTAGCCACGGGCAGGGACCGAATGACAGCTGGTTCTTGAACGGGCTGCGGCGTGACGATCGGGGTTCGCTTGCTCAACATGCGGGCCATTGACGGGCCCTCTTGAGCCAGTAACTTGGCGTCCGTCCTGGCGTTCCACTCGTCGTCACCCATGCGGTTCATGACATTCACGATGGGCCTTGAAGCCAAGCCCGTTGCCCGTCTGCCAAGGCTTGCGACGGTCGGCCCGCTCTCCCTAGCGTAGCGGGTGGCATTGGCGAACGGGGCGGCGTTGGCGGAGCCGGTGGTGTTGCCCGCCTCTGGCTTTGGGCGTGGGACATCGTCGTTGGTGGCAGCCGGCTGTCTTCCAAGCATGCCGAGGGGGTTGGCTACAATTGAAATGTATGTCAGTCGATGTCAACTCGTATTTGCGACGATGCCGCGGAAACGATACTCACGAATGATAGAGGTCAGGCCGGCCGGCCAGTAGCTGGCGGCGCCCGAAAGGGTGGGGATGATGCGTCCGATCAAACCAAACATCGTGGATGGTATGAGGAGCGTTCGCTTCGTTGGGTATCAGTTATGGCGATGCGCGAGGCAAAGCAACGAAGCGATTGACCGCGGAGGGTACGTGGTTGATGGATAGTAGGAGGTGAGTGATGGAAGAGGATATGGGGTTGATGGGTAGGAGGAGGTATGGGTTGATGGAAGGGAGATGGATCGAAGATGGTATGTGGATTGACAAAGAGTAGGAACTCGATGAAGTTGTTGTGTCGGCCAAACTGTGGTCAAGTCTCACAAGTTTGCAGACGGGTGCAGAAGAGGTTCTGAAAACAAGATCGAGCTGGGAGGTTGGTCGAGGGTTTAAGTAGTTTTGGGATCTGAAGCCTGGCCGAGGGCCGGTAGAAGTGATTTCAGATGGGTGCAAGTTGAAAGTGAAGATTGGAGGGGAAGGGTTGGAGTGAAAATAGATGTGATGGTGGGCAGACACTCAGCGCGCTGCCACGGCAGCCCACGACGCGCCCCGCGATCGCACGGTCAAGTGAATGGGGAATGTGAATGGAGGCGGGGAACCACAGCAAGTGACTCGATGTCTGCGGATGGACAATAGCTACATAATCAGCGGGTCCTATTGTAGCTCTATTCAGTCGTTTGTTTGTAACGCTACAGCAAGACGATCTGCCAGTCGTTGAATACTTACAGATTCACTATTACTACGAGGACGAGATTGGGGGAGCAGCAGCGCACACGAAGCGCAATACATTGAAAGCTTCAAAGCAATGCACCTCTCAATAGAGTCGTGATGTGTTCTAGTGACTGAATGCCCCTTTCAATTATGCCATTCATGGGTTGCTTCGGTAGCTTAGCAGCAGTGTTGTGCCAGATGACGTCGAGGCTGACAACTGCCCAAAACGGCACCCCGCGCCTAGTGTGTGAGTGGGGCGTGTCATGTTTACCTCGACAGCCTCGCATCGCGACCACACAATCGCGACCAACGATGGAGCTCATTCAGGCGCCAGAACAATCAGAGAGAATCGGAGGTATTAATTTGCAGTGTGAAATTAGTGCATAGAATACTCCAAGGGTAGCTATCCCACGATGCAGCGTGTTGTGCTCAATCGGCGCGGCGGAAACTTGATGAATCCCTTCAACTCCTCCCTTGTGCCTCCTCGTGCGCCCATCCATCCCTGTGCTCCTACAGCATACCTAAGCACGGTTGGCGTGTCTGGCGTGTCGAGGTTAGCCAAGCCAGGCCATACTCCGGCGATCAACCACAGTGGTGTTCGCCGAGAGGACGACCTGCCTCGTAGCCATCCCAAACACCCGTGCTCGTCTGGCCGCAGTCGCCCGCCCTCTGAATCTGCACTTCAGAAGGAGAATCTAGAGGGAGGGTGACTGAGAAGCCGTCCGAGTATCCACCACTGCAATTGTGTAATGCCTTCCACCTCTTTCATGCGCGTGACACGATAGGTATCAATTATGACGATCGGCAAATGAATCAGTCGCAAGAGCAGCTATTAGCTGCCAACTGTCATCCGCCACTCGCTTTTCGAGGCTTGCTCTTGTCCGTGGACATCAAATGTAGGGCCATTGGGGCAGGCAAGAGTCGATTGTGTCCGGTCGAGGCTAGCGGAGGCTGCTGCTGAGAGCCTCTGAGCTGCTGCTTGCTGATTGGGGGAGCAGGCGCGCCCAGATCTCAGGTGTCGAGGAGACCGGGAGGAACGCTTAGGCATTGGGATACTGACTGATGCGTTGGGGCGAGAGAAGGAATGGTCGGAGATCGGAGGGAAGTCAACGGGATGGAAGAGGGTAGCCATCCAATGGCTTCAGGCGGTGCCGCTGCTACCGTCTCGTTGCAAATGTAGGAAAGCTGCCCCAGAGAGATTCACCGCACTAAATCTCTTTCGCGAGGAATAATGAATCGGAGACTATAGGGAGGAATGCTGATCCTTGTGGTCGGTAGTTAGTGGTCACAAGGAGATAGACGTACTTAGGTCCCGTCGAGGGAACCATTCAACTACGCCCGTAAGGGCGTACTTGGCCGGTAATCTTGACAGCGCTGTTCATGCGCTGCAAGAAAGTCGTCGAAATCAGGCCGCGTTGATGGCTTGCGGCCGAGCGCCTCCGGATTATTAGAGAGGTTGAGGATAGGATATACTGGCTGGCGCCTCGTAGCGCGCGTGTGTGATTAAGTGGCCGACAACTTGTCGGCAATCACTTGCCGCAGGTAGGGCGATTGGTGGTATAATTATGCTTCTTCGGTCGAGTGGGGATCGAATAGACAGCACACAGCTGGTGCTGATTGTCTCGAATTCCTTCAAGAGTGAGACGGTTCTTCTTTGTACAGTATTTCGACAAGAGACATCGGTTTCGTTGTATTTTCAGGCTTCCTCGTCGTCGTCGGCAGGCGAAAGAGGAAAGTTCTCGGGGTGGTTGTCTTTCAGGCCCGCAGGCAGCAGGTGGAGGTTGGACTTCCGAGCCCAGTCGATCGTCAGGTCAGACTTTCTGTCTTCGTCTTTGATCACTGTGTGTTCGCAATTCTATTAGCTCTTGCCTGGCAATAAAAGGGGCCATAGGAGGGAATGGTTCCAAAATGACCCACCTTGGCAGGCGTATTGCCGCACCATGTCCCGATCGTCTCGTATTTGCTGATTGCAGGCCAGAATGTGATCTCGCGCGCGGGAGTCCCGGAGAGGGTGGCTTGAGAAGTGGTGCTTGCAGTTCCCGCGGGGGCACTTTACGAAGGCGTATATGCCGTACCCTTCAGCCGTCCTGTAGCCGAACAGCCACGGCCTCTTCTTGCCCATCTTGGCGATCTTGCTCATGGGGATTGAGTTCCTGCTGAAATTTATGAAGCTCGAGGACGGCACCGAGTAATCAGTTGGGAACCTGATGGGCTGCGGTGTTATGTCCCCAGCCAACGACGTCAAGTGGCTCTCGGCGCTGCCGGGCTCAAGGTCTCCGGGCTCAGGAGTCGCCTGCCTTGGGGTTGCTGGTACAGCTTCAGGACTCGCGATGGGCAGGCCAGCAGGAGGCGTATCCTTCGTCAGACGCCGTCGCTTTGAGCCTTCAGGTCCGTGGCCATCACCAGCCTCCACGCCGTCCCCCTCGCTGTCGTCGTCGTCGTCGCCGTCGTCGCCGTCGGGTGTTCTGGCGCGCTTCATGCCAGCTTGGGAGGGAACACTGTATGAAGCAGAGCCTCTAGCCCCAGAGCTCGAGCCAAGGGCGCCAGAATAGGCCGGCTCCTCCGTCGGCTGCTGCTGCTTTGATGCCCCAGGCGCCTGAGCTTCAATTACCTCTGCGTCTTCACCATCGGCGGCATCGTCTGCTGAAGCCCGGAGGCGCTCAGCAGAGGCTCGGCGGCGAGAGACACGACCCGCATTCGAGGGGCCAGGAGTGGCGTTACGGTGGGATCGTTGGCTCTTTGGGTCGCGGTTCAGGTCCTCTTCGGTTTCATCTGCGTCTTCCTCGCGGGGCCGCTTCCGAGATTCACCACCCAGCTGAGCCTCGCCTTCCACGGGGGCCTCATCAGCGCCTTGCCTCGTGCTGGAGACTACCGGTGCCAAGAGAGTTCGCAGCTGACGCACGCGCTCCTGGCCACTCTGGAACTGCTCCCGCGCAAGACGCCTCACGTAGCCTTTGTCAGGTTCTTCTTGATAACAAGGGAGGCGCCTGTTGTAGCCAGGTTGGAAGTAGATCCACTCAGGGTCCACCCATTCTTCGAAGCCCTGAGAGTCAATTGCCTCGTACTGTGCCTGAAATGGCTGTCATTAGTAATTCGTACTGGAACGGCTGGGTGGAACGCTCGAGTTGGCTTACCAGGAGCCTCTCCCCGACGGGTCCCTTTTCCCGGAGCAGCGCCTTCATGAGGTTCTGCAGGTTAGCCCCCATTTTTGTGTATTCGGATTTCGGTCCGTTGTAGTATCGACAGTTCCAAAAGAAGAGAACCATGTCGTTGAAAAACGCGGTGGCTCCATAGCCGACCGAGCTGTCTGATCTCAAGCCCTGCTCGATGAATTTGAGGTGTCGGGGCCTCGCAATTTCGGGGTAGTATTGCTCGAATTCTGTCTCGTCAACTTGGTCGATGAATGGCTCGCCGTCCTTTTCGGCCATCAGGCGATGCAGAATCTCCAGAAGGAGAACGTTCCAGGAGGGATCGTCGTCCGGGTTCTTGTTGTGGTGGTGTGGTACTCCATCAATTCCAGCAAACGGCACCAGACTAATGGTAGGCTTTGGCTGTTCCCTAGCATGCTCAATGCCATCCAATTGATCCGATTGCCTCTCCGCCTCTCGAGTATCGGTTCCCCGGTCTTTCTCAAACTGGTAAGCAATGTTGCGGCAGATATCGTTCCGCGGGGAACAGTTGTCAGAATTGTACGATTTCAGACGTTTGACGAGGAGGGTGTCGTCGGAGGCGGCAATCCTGGCCTTGATCTCATCGTATTCCTGAGAGTAGCGCTTCAAAATGCCATCGGGCCCATTGTACTTCAGGTAGACTGCCAGGAACTCCTCCTCCTCTTTCTTGCGGACTTCGGCCAAGCGGTGCCTACCGAATGGGTGTTAGCTATCAAGCATTGAGCAGCAGGTTCTACTAAAGCTGGCCAGTATATGGCAATAATTTTCAGACCCTTATTCAACAACCATAGGCTGTTTGCAGCCCGGATGCCAGCGTTGAGACAGACTATCAACTAGGTCGATGCTTTTACTTGCAAATGCTCAAGTTGAATGTGATGATCTGCTTACCAAAAAGGAAAGACCTCTTCTTTCAGATCATTGACACGGCGAAGCTTCAATTCTTCGGGAATATCAGGGTGGTTGCGGATATCACGCAGAACGCCTTTGTACATGTAGAACTTGCCACCCGGCTCGAAGTCGTCGCCGTCGGGGTTCGGCAGGCAGTGGGTTGCCATGGTGTGGTAAGCTGCGTCACACGAGAGGAAAGGCTTTGAGGATGATCGGTCGGGAAGTCAAAGCCTCTGGAAATTGAGGTATTCGTAGAGAGTCCCTGTATACTAGATCAACCAATGGAACGTTGGTGGAGAGCGTTGTGGCCGCGCAAATGTCCCACACTGAGCCGGGGCTTGGTCGTGGTGAAGTAGCTAGGGCGTCGTATGTGACGGATACTGGGATTGTGTTGACGTTTGTGCCGGGTACTGGGGATTGATTCTCTCTTTCCGAGATGATCAAGATATTCGCAGATGTCAATTGCTCTTAGGTCGCGTTGGTCGATGGATATAGATTGTGGATGTTTTGAAGGGGGACCGACACGCAGAAACTGGGTGCAGCAGGCGTCGTGCCCTCGATTACCAGCGGACAACAACTCCTGAATCAGTCTAGATGGTTGGTTGTGGGCATTGAAGAGTTCCCCGGTGACAAAACTAAGTAACCCTGCGCTCCATTCAATCGTACCAGTGAATTGAGTTGCAAACATACTCAAGCACTCTAACCAACTTATCATGCGTTCCCAGCTCCCGCACACGCCGCATCTGCCCCTGACCTTGCGACACCACAACACGCCTCAGCGGCAATCAATTTTTTTATCCTGCAGTACGTTCCTGTTGCTGCCTGTGCTTTCCATACCCAGCGACACTGGGGTATCCCGAGTTGTTTCGTCGATGACAACACCGCCCGGTGCCCAAGATCACCAACACAATGGCGCGAGAGCGCAAATACTTCCGCGCGCGCCCTGAGCGCAACTACACCTACGAAACGTGAGCATATGCAAATACACGTACCATTTCTTTACTCTACACCCGTCAGGGGCCCTCCAGCACGCCATTGAACTTCCTCAAACTGACTTTTCGCCGTTCTAGGACTTTGGCCATTGACTGGGGAAGCGAGGCTGTTCGAGCGAAGCTGTACTACAAGATGGGAGATGGACAGCCGGCCGAGAAGCTTTTACAGCACATCTCGATCATGAAAGACATCCAAATTGATCGCCGAGAGGTCAAGCGCCAATTCACTTCCCACATTTATCCCTATGGCAACACTAGTCCCAACCCTCCTGGAGAAGATGTTTACCCAGGAAACAACCGTCTTCCAGGACGTCGTTCCATTTCGTCCAAGCTTGGGATGTATGCCGTGGTGGGAATCTCGGACGAGGTTGCCAGACAATCTCCCGAGCTTCAGGAGTTGCGGGCACTAGTCCGTCGGAAACCGCAGCTCAAGCAGATCATTCGGATAGGCATCGAGCAAATCATGTACCGTGTCTTGCGCAAGGTCTACGAGTCCTTCGCCTTCTTCCGAGAGCCCACGCCTCGCGTCCTCGACGCCATCGCACTGACGATCCCTGCTCAATGGACAATCGAATTCGAAGAGGAGTACGGCGAGCTGCTCATCTCGGCATGGGATCGGGTCTTCGACTGCAGGGCTCCACAGCTCATCTTCCTCAGTGAAGGACAGACCAATGCGCACTTCGCTTTCTACAGAGACACAATCACAGCGATGCATGATCGCCAGCATCTCTCTCACCGGGGTTTCTTCGACATTGGAAGGTGCAAGAACGCTGTTCTGATAATCGACGCAGGAGGACACTGCACCGTGAGTCTCACAGCATACGCGCATGGCATCTCCTTTGAAGCTGACAAGTGATCAACATAGAACACCTCTCTGGTCACTGTCTGCCATGATGACAATCAGCTCGAGGTTCTCCCTGATCGAGGTGAGCCTGAAGTCCCTTGTACATCTGCAGTGTTCTGATACGATCTATTTTAGGCGCCATTGGAGGCACAGCCCTGTGGGCGTGGCACGTACTAGAGCGGGCGAAAGCGGCCTGGGAACATACTAATCCACTGGAGGCTATGCCTGTGGAGATTGAGAACCAGATCCTGAAGATATTCTATCTCAACTGTCCAGACTACAGAGAGGACACAGGAGCACCGTTTGACATCTACGACTGCGGCCCCAACCGAGACATCTTCCACCACAGGCTCAGCCCCGAGGAACTTGTTCAGACATTCGAAGACGCGAATACGCATGCCTTTTCCCTTATTGAGGACGGGATCGTTGAACTCAAGGCCCTCCGACGAAGTTGCGAGAGGATCAAGATTGTGATCGGGGGCGGTTCAGCACAGGGGGCTATGTGGTTGGCATGCATGACCAACCTTTGCACAAGGCACCAGATGGAAGAGCCAATCTACATCTGGCAGATTGATCACATCTACGAGTATGTATACCACAAATTCCAGGTGTATTAGTGCAGCTCACTGAATACACATAGGCATGCGAGGCTCGCAGCCGGCGCAAACTACGCCCTAGCGAAGGCAAAGTCTGTGGCCCAGTTTGTTGACAGAGCTGCCTTCGGCCTTGCCGTGAAGAAGGGCTTCAGAGGTGCAGATGGATGGACCTACGATTGGCACTACCGGGCCAGCATGCTATGGGCACGGGTAAGTGGATCACATGCTTGATATCTCACGTGCCATGAAATTTAACTAACGCTCACACAGGGAAACAAGTGGGCCAAGACCATCACGACGGACGGCACGGAAAAGTTCAAGGTGATCTGCCAGCCCGAGTACGACAGCCCCCGAGCCAAGTCCACCATCGAGCCGAACTACAAGGCCTACGATCTCCTCCCAATCCCCTGCCGCACGAAGGGCATCCTCCAGTTCGATTTCGAGATCGACACCGACACCGACCAGCTGAAGCTTACAATCAAACACAGACGTGTGTCGAAATTGGGAAAGACTGGGAGGTCGACCGAGCTTGGGAAGGTTGAGTTCGATCTCTGGGTCCCACCCGGCAGCCGCTGCCTCCAGATCTGGGACTGTGTCGAGGACATCGAGAGCAAGGTCACTACGGCCTTTGCAGGACAGCAAGATGCAGAGGACACGGACGGCTCGGAGGGCGACGAGGCTGAAGAGATGGATATCGACTCGGGCGCCCAAGAGCAGCCCATCCAGAAGGCTCGCAAGCTTCGCAGCAGCCTTCGTGGATCCGCCTCACGCGGTCAACAGGCTGCTGCTGATGTTGATATGGATGCCATGGCGCCCGAAGAGGAGGACCAAAACCGTGGCGGCAACTCGTCCAGCGCGGCGCCGCTTGTTCAAGCTCAGGCTGGTGCGCCTCAAGGCTCCGCCGAGGACGTGGAGATGGGCGGCATGGAGGACGAAGAGGAGACAGCTGACACCATCACTGTGGCTCCTGTGCCCGAGGAGCCTTCTCAGCCTCCTCATACTAGAGGCCAGGGCGCGCCACGCCGCCGCCGCCGTGGATCCCGCGTCTCTAGAGGAATCTTCGCGCTGTGATGAGACTAAAGCCTTGCCAGCTGCGCCGGAAAGAGCCAGCCTGGGAGGTATACAAGAAGAAGACCTTTCGAGGTTTACGAAGGAGGGCTTGGCTGGCCGGTGTATCTATGAATATGATGTCTATGGAGGGAGCCCTATGGCGAGGCACCTTTCGCTGAGCTGAGGATGGCTCATGGTCGTAGCATATCTTTTGTGGCCCCTCTGGGGCCAAAGATTCGATTTTGGCCTTTTCGACAACCCTGGTAGTGCTCTATGAAGTTCAAGGGCAGGGTTAATTCTAGATTGGTAGCCTGCACCTCACTTGCAAATGAGACGTCACTTATTTTCATCACAGTCCCTCCTGATACAGATCTGAGCTCCAGCTTTATTCAGTTGAGGGCTTATCACGAGAGCAAAGTAGTGCCGGCAGCAGAACGTTGGTTGTTGGTTGTAAGGCTCGCATTAATGCTGCGCCGCTGCGATGCGTCTTGTGCTGAGGTCACGATCGACAAGCTAGGTTTCAGCGTCCCAATCACTCCGACAGGAGTGCGGAAAAGGGGTCCAACTAGAGAACCAACGAAAGTCAACGGGCCCGGCCGACTCATGTTCAAGGGTAATTTCTTGGATTCCTGCGGAGGGTATTAGTCCACGCTTGCCTCGACACTCATCCGCTTCTGGGGACGAACATCCGAAGCCCCTATCAAGACGACGCAGCAATATCACCACCACCATGTCTCAAAGACCCATCCGCATCGCCATCCCCGGCGGTGGTCTCGCCGGCGCCACCCTCGCCCACGCGCTGCTCAAACACGCGCACCTAGACGTCCACATCTTCGAGTCCGCCGAATCCTTCAAGGAAGCCGGCGCCGCGGTGGGCATCGCCCGCAATGCCCTCTCGGCCCTGGACCTCATCGGCCCCACGGCGATCGCAGCCCTCCAGCGCGCTGGTGCCGTGCCCCAGAAGGGCGTGCGCTTCATGCTGGCCCAGGGCCCCGACGCCGGCGACGGGGGAGCCATGATCGACGAGATCGACGCTGAGGCCCACCAGAAACAGATCGTCAGCATCGTGCACCGCGCCGCGTTCCTGAGGGAGCTCCTCGCGGATGTCCCGCCGGCTCGGATGCACGAATCCAAGAGGCTCGAGAGGGTCACCCGCGGCGAGGAGGGCCCCCCTGGCGAGGCAGCGCCCATGACGCTGCACTTCGCCGACGGTTCCACGCACGAGTGTGACGTCCTCGTCGGCGCGGACGGCATCCACAGCACTGTGCGCCGGATCGTCCTCGGCCACGACGACCCGGCCGTGCGTCCGCGGAACACAGGGTGGTGGGCCATCATGGGCCTGAGGCCCCTTGCCGCGGCGCAGGCGAGCCTCGGGGAGGGCCTCGTGGGCGTGGATGACCCGCGGCATTATGGCTGGACCGGCGAGGGCGCGTATCTCATGCACGACGCGCTCAGCGACGGGCAGCTCGTGCAGCTCGTCGCCTGCGGCATGGACGAGGACGCCCGCGGCTCCGGCCGGTGGCAGACCACGCTGAGCGCGGATGAGATCCGCGAGCGGTTCCGGGGTTGGCCGGTGCGTCTCAGGAATTCCGTTGAGAAGGTATGTCTATGATAAACCCAGTTCAGAGGTACGCTCTCTCTGAATCCAGCTTACACCTGCACAGCTGCTCTGCGACGAGCCGGAGCAACCGGCACGCTACCTGTGGGAGCACCCGCCAGCCCGCACGTACGTCTCCGGCCCCATCGCCGTCATGGGCGACGCCGCGCACGCCACCACGCCCTGGCAAGGCTCGGGGGCGGGCATGGCGATCGAAGACAGCCTTGTCCTGTCTACTCTTCTCGGCCGGGCGGAGACTGCGGCTCAGGCCTCGCTGGCCCTCGAGGTGTACGACCAGGTCCGCCGGCCTCGCACGCAACGAGTTGTCGAGTCGAGAAGGGGGACGGGTATTATGCGGACTGGGTTGGACAGGGAAGTGGGTCTTGATCTCCTGAAGTTCCGGAAGAGGTTACTTTCCAGGTGGGACTTTATTATAGATTTTGACAACAAGCAGCATTGTGCGGATGCATTGGCAGTTATGGAGAGGCTTCTCGGGGCAAGGCAATAATTAGAGGCTCCATCTCTGTCTTAAGCAACAGCTTAGGTTTATTTGTAGTAATGACCTAAAGCCACTGAGAATAACACTTAGAATTAATACAATTTAGTCCTATTGTCCTCGCTCCTATTTAAGCATAGACGCAGCATCGACCGACCACAAAGCATCCATATCGCAGATTGGAACGGGTCAAGTCCAGGCAAAGAAAGACGCACCGGCACTGTACATGATGGAGTCCCACCAGCTCTCAAGGTGCCAAGTCATGCTCGTGCTGTTGACGAAGGACGTGCTCAACCGCACCCGCAGGTTCCTGCTGTGATCGTAGTCCAAGGAGTCAAGCGCCATGATAACCTTGGGCGTCCCCGAGAACGCCACACCGAAGTCTCTGACGCCCGAGTTCTCGTGCTGCGGTTTCTGCCAGGGGCGCACGTCTTGGGTGTCGATCCTGCCGCTGGTGACCCCCGGCTGCTCCGCCGGGTGCGCCAGCCAGGTGACGCCGGCGGAGTAGAGGATCGAGTCGGCCCACGAGTCGGCGTGGATGGTGAAACCGTTCTTGTCGATGTCGGTCGCGGAGGCTATGATGCGCCAGTTCTTGCTCTTGTCCATGTCCAGCGACTGCAGCCAGGTGACCACCTTGGGCGGGGCGCTGAACGGCGTGGTGAAGTTGATGCGCTTCGAGTTCATCAGCTGCGGCTCGTTCCAGGGGCGGGTCTCCTGGGTGTTGTAGACGCCCGTCTGGGTGTAGTTGAAGGCTGAACTCTTCTCCAGGTATGTCATAGAAGCCGAGTAGAGGACAGTGTCGGCCCAGCTGTGCAGTGAGGCCTTGAAGTTCTCGGTCGTGGCTTCGCTCGTGGCAGCGGTAATGCTGATGTTGGCGGCCTGACTGATGTCGAGGGAAGTTATGCCAACTGGCAGCTGCGGAACAGAGTCATACGTCTTCTAGTAGTACTTGACCTTGTCATTGACCAGCTGCGGTTTGTCCTCGGGGCGGATCTCCATAGTGTTGAACTGTCCAGCATCATAAGTGTCAGCTGGATAGCAGAACTTGACGTATTCCATGTCCAGAGCAGAGAGATCAACCACATTGTTGCTAGTGCCCTTCCCATCTGTGGTCCATTCGTCAGGGATTTGGTACAGCATGATGCTATCCGGGTCGAAGGCTGAGGCCTGAGTGTCTGACGTGAGAGGGAAGATATTGTAGTCAACCTCGGCCTTGGTCCAGTTGTGGCGGGGACCGCAAAGATCCTTGTAGACCTTGTCCTTGTTCCACGAGATGTTGGCATATGGATTCTGATGCTCATGGATCATACCAAGCGCATGTCCAAACTCATGAAGGATGACAGAGCGGATGCCATCTTCTGAATTGCTCTCCTCAATCCATCCGAGATTCATGGACGTCTGGTTCTGTGAGCTGGCGAGGGAAGAGTCTGTACCCATCAAGGACCAGGATGCCGAGTCAGGTTTGAATGCGATGAGAATGTCCACTCCGCCCGAGTCGACAAAAGTGAAATTGAGGTTTGCATACTGGGTCCACTGTGGAGCATATGTTTTGACTTGATCCTGTTGACTTTTGATCAGTGCTTCAATTCTCTGATTCCGGCTTCCGGTGCTTTGTCTGAACACCTACCTTCTGCCAGGAAGAACCACCCTGGAACCCAATATTGAGTTCTCGGCCAGGTCTCCAGAACTTCCCGGTCATCATAGCAAGATGCTGAGACCCACCAAGCAGCTGAGGTGCCGGGGGTAGTGTGAGAGCTCCGTTCCGAGGGTTCTCAGTCAAGGCTGCGGAGACACTCCCCATGGGTAGGATGCCGTTCTCATCGTTGAAACCAAAGGTTTTGGTGAGGCAGATGGGCCAATAAGAATCCATGATGGAGAATATAGGGTCGTAGCAAGTAGTCTTGATAGTAGTCATTGACTGGGGTGATCGCTAGGTCTGTCGTGATTGACGCTACCTGGAAACGGAAGAGCAACGATAATTTGAGAAAACGAAAGCAGGAAATTGGTGGAGGTAACCAAGCCGTGTTCATTTGGAAAGCTCAGTACCGTCGAATTATGAGATGTAAGAGCTGCGTATGCTCCGCTCTTTCCTCACAAGCCGCTCTTTCCGTTCACCCACAGCTCTTTCTGCTTCAAGCCGTCAAAAGCCCCTTGAGTGGATTGAGTTATGAGCGGCTTAATAATACGAGCCGTCATTGAGAAGGGTTGTTATCGAGTAGTGTGTACGCGGTTCTTTCCCTGTAAGTGGAACATATGCGGCCTGGGGGAGCGTACATACCGCTCATGAAAACAGGGAACCGACGGTACTGCAGTCTGACAGCCCAAAAGCCAGGAATCGACAGCTCAGAATTATCCTGAGATTTCAGTCAGGGAACCAAGGAGTATGATAGAAAAGTTTTCTAAGCAGGTTTTAATTCTCAGTCCATCCGGTAAATAAAGGCCGAAGCCACATTTCAACTCAACGGGTGCTCTGAACATGATGGGTGCTGGCATCCCTAGCTAAGGAGGCTTAGGCTCCCCACAACTTAGAGGACTTCCCGTAATTGCCGTTCGTGGGAATGTGAACGGCATTCTACATTTCCTAATCGAGGCAGGTACTACCTTCTTCCGGGAAGGGTATCTGTCAATAGATCATCAAGCAACGATCTAGAGTGTCTTGTCCAAACTGCACTGGTCAGCCCAAATTTGCAAACACTGAGCTCAGCGACAAGTCGGTATGACACCACACGGAATGCATTGAAGCCCACTTAGTAAGTGCAGACTGGGGTTCATTTTTCGTGGATGAGCTCCAGCTTTCCCAAGCTGCCGGCGTCAGCCAGATGTTCGTGGCCGAGAATGTTGGCTCAGCCCTGGAAACCGGCAGTCACCTGCAGCTCTCCGTCGGTATCTGGAAACTAAGGAGCGCCATGAGGAAGTGGCCATTATCGTCAAGCCAACGCCACTGTCGTCCTGATCTCTTGGCTCCATGAATTAGGAGACCGCGCTGCTACAAGCATGTTCCACACAACCATAACCTGTCTTGGCATACACAGAAGAGACAGCTCTTGGACCGAACCCAGGTATCCGTAGTTCGATTAGAATTATGCTATCGTCAGCGAGAGTGACAGTCTTGGAAAGGATAGACCACCTGAAATTTGGAGGGATTGATCAGAATCGCAAGCAGTTGCTTGTATCGGACAGTTTGCAGATGGTGCGGAATGTGACTGAGATGTGTCTTTGTCTGTGGAGGTGGCTCTGGGCAGCAAAGTCTTACTTAGAAAGGTGGACAATAGCAATGTGTCCTTGACAATTTGGCTCCTTTGACGAGACCAAAAGGCCAACAGAACTGAATAAATGGCTTTTTATAGGACCGGCCGCGTGCTCGATGACTTCTTTATAACTTGTAAAAACAACATTATACGATTTATTAACGAGGAGCTGTGTGTTACATTCAAGCCGTCTAATATCAGCAACTCTTGGACTATAAGTACAAATTAATTTCTCACTGGAGCAGCATTTCTCTCGCCGCATCATTGACACGCGATCCTCACTTATCACTTCTACCACAATCAGGACTCTCGGTTGACATTCATCAAACAAGTCAGACATCCTCTACCTGTAACACATCTTAGCCACTGAGCGAGTATGTCTTCCGCTATGAACGAGACGGTATCTTCTAACCAGAACTGGAAGAAGGCGGGCCGTAAGACAAAGCGCGGCAAGCCCACCGGTCGTCGTGAGGTCGTCGAGAAGTACAAGGCGATTGGCTTGGACACTCTCGGCTGCGGGAACCGCAAGCAGCAGGCGATCCGGGGCCGCGTTTTCGGCTACGTATTCAATGAGCCCTCTATTGTCGCCCCCATGCTCGCCAAGGAGCGCCGCCGCGCCAACAAGCCTGCCCTCCAGGACCAGCTCCTTTCTTTGGAGAACAAGGAGTCTCAGGAAGAGTCTTGGCACGAGGCCCGTGGAGAGGTTATCGAAATGATGGACGGGATCTGCCGCGAGAACTCGCGCGGGAGGGCCCAGAAGCTTGGGCTTGAGCCGTGGTACTTTGAGCTTCCCCGGGGCCTTGAAGATGTCGACTGGTTCGGCTTTGACTACGGCCACCTTTCCGGTGAGTTCTGGGACAACCTCAAGGGAGTCATTGGATGGGCTCGGGAACAAGGCAACTATGTCGATTTTGAACAGGCAGCGTGGATGGCAGCCCCGCACTTCGGCGGCGAGGATTGCTTTATTTGTAAGAAGATGGCTGAGTATGGAGAGCTAGGCTATTGTCGGTGGATAGGCTAATACAATGATCTTGGGCTGTTTCGTCTAATTTTGAATTGCTACAGTAAGAAATGTGACATGCGGCGTGGGTCTATAGATGTACTGCAGAGGAGGATACAGCAATGGCAAGCTTACACAGGAGCCCGACACCCCATCGGCTCTCTGGAGACATGCTATGGGCTATAATCTTTTGGAAGCATTTAAAGAAGTCCTAATTGACGGTCACCCGGATGCCGCCTCTGGCGAGGCCAAGTGAATGGTCAGAAGGAGGCTGCACAGTCTTGTATGTAGCATGTGTTGAGCCTGCGGATGGACATGGCCAATTCAACAGGGCTGAGGAAGGTGCCATCTCGAAAACAGTGGCCCGTCAGAGGCTCTACATATCTAGCATTGGAAAAAGCAAGAATGATCTGTTAATTGGTAGATGACACAGGAATCAAACTTGAGCAGCACAAGGCAAGGCTGTCGTAGAAAAGCTTTGGTGGTTTTATTAGGGCTTGGCTACGTATAGAACGTAGTCAGTAGGCTGTCGCAACACAATGACGGGCATATTTGCCAAGACAGATCACCAGCGTCTGGCCGCGTGTAATCTCAAGGCCGTGCATTCTAGGTTGCGCCTCCCAAACGAGGGAACTGTTGCCGCCCTCGCCCCCGAGCCATCCGAGGCAACGTCTGAGGAGTGGCAGCCAAGCCTTGTGCTTATCGATCTGATCAGAGAGCTCCAGGCCGTCCAGACGACCCCTGGGCCTGAAGACCCATATTGGGCTTCGCTTAAGTGGTACGTCACGGGCGGAAGGCCGCATGTGTGGGGGGCAAGAGGTTTCGTCGCGTAGCATTGGGCTAAGCTTGGGCCTCGGCGCCGACACGGGCGCCTCGAATCATGTATATGAGGCAAAACGACCGGTGTGGTGTCGTCATTGTCGGAGAGTCAGGCGGCTTCGGAGCTTCGGCGCTGGCCGGGGGCCGGAATTATGATCACGGAAATGTGTGTCGGGAATTGACATCAAGATCTTGTCTGAATCAATCACCAACTCGCGTGATTCTCAGTTTCCAATGTATGTACATACTGCGAGCGGGAGAAATGCATACTTCCCACGTAGACGGAGATGGTGAGGCGGGAGAAATAACGTGCAGCATCAAATTACAAGTCTATATAATATCAAAACTAATGTTTGTAGATCCTTGCGGGCGCCCTACATGGCCCATATCTATAGTGTCACAAAGACCTTCTGGGTATCATAAAAGAAATGAGAAGGATGAACCTGAATATCCTCTCCTACCCCTTATAAATGCGAATGCATCATCCTCTGTGGAGAAGCTTATATGAGATCCCTTGGTGCACGATCCGCCTCTCTTAATGACATGGGGCCGGACCCAGCCCACCCCACAGCCTGGAAATCGACCCTGTTGAAATAGTCAACGGGCATTCTCGCCGTTATGGGGTCTCTGCTGAAGTTGAAATCAGACATCTGGGACACGGCTGACCCCTCGGAGCCAACGCGCCTCATCCTGGGCCGAGGCGCGCTGAGTCCTTCGCTGGCAATTGTGTCAAAAGAGCTGTAGCGACCTCGTGCAGCAGGGAGAGGCTGAACGCCTCCCGCGACCCGGATCGGGAAGTCGCTGCCGAGGGCTTCGTGTATAATGGCGCTCGGCGGCTGAGTGACGACGATCTCATCCAGTATGCTTTGGACGGAAGGACGCCGTCGCTCGGGTGGCTGGAATGGGCTGCTAAGCGGGGCCTTCGCCGGCGCCCTGGACAGCTTCCTTTCTGGATGCGGGCTCTCAAGCATCTCGTATCCATAGTGATCGCATTGAGACTGTGCACGTGACTGGTAGGTCCTCGTATAATCGGTTCTCGTATAGTCGGAGCCTGTGTCGATGCTCGGCTTCATGCTGGCCCGTGGGCTGAGCTTTTCGACATCGTTGGTCTCGTGGGACATCGAGCAACCAAAAGGATCCGCCACGGCTTCCTCAGGAGTGCGAAGGCCTCGCGCCGGCTCTCCGTGGTATTGCCTCCTCCGCTGCCTGCAGCTGGAGCGCAGGCAGTCTGCAAATCTCTTCCTGGCAGCGCGGGCATAAAGAGGACGCAGGGTCGGGAGACAGGCGCAGACGATAGCAAGACACACTTCGCCGATCGACCACGCGGTAGCGTCGAGGTTCTCGTATGTGACATCCGGGTTGAAGTTTACGATTGGTAGGTATTTGATTCTTATGCCGGATATGGCGCAGTTGCTTCGAGTACATTGTCAGCGGGATTAGAACGTGCCGCCCCCTAGGGTGAAATCCACTCACAAGAGACCCAAGCAGAATACAAGGATGAGGAGGAGCCGCTGGGCTATTGAGACTCGCATGCTCCAAAGTACCGGTATGGGCAGGGTAAATATCACAATGTCGCTCAGTATGTTGCCGGCAGAATGGATGTACAACTGAAAAGTAGGGATGCAGGTGGCCTTAGTCTCCTTTTCCCAGTAACCCCGAATTGGGTGGCACGTGAAAATGGAGAGCATGACCAGTCCAACGCTCCATGAACCGATGATGAGCAGTGCGATGTTGATCGCTCGGCGGAGCTTTGAAGCGAAGATGCGCCGGTATTGTAGTAGCAGGGCAATCTTGATTGAGCCCAGCGCGCAGTAGTACAAGATGACGGCGAAGTAAAAGCGCTGTTGACAGCGATTAGCAGGGGCTCAGGTAGCTTGTATTGTCTTCAGATAGGCGCACCTTGAAGTGCTCTTCGATCTGCATCTCACTCAGATTCCATATATGCTGTCCAAGCCCCACCTGGGCCACGAGACAGACCGTGATACCTTTGGCTATGATGAAAACCTGATGAACACACGTTAGCGTCCGGATATCCATTCAGTAGCTGAAGATGTGCTCGTGTCTTACCAGTGCTATCAAGACGGCCCAATCGTCCAGTCCGATCCAGTTGTCGAGGCGTTGTCGAGTGTAGAAGCGCATGGCTACCACGAGCCCAGTAAGCGGTATCACAGTCGAGACGACGGCCACCACAACCCCAGCCCTGTTGTCCATCGGCAGCTCGACCACATCCGAGCCTCGAACATCCGAGTCCATCTTGTCCGTAAGCTAGCCCATCAGCGTGTGCACCGGTCGAGCGTATAGTCCGTCGGTGGTTGAATGAGACGTTGCCGCGTGGGAGACATTATACCAGCGAGACAAGCGTGGTTCGGAAAGGTTGGCAGACATTGGCATCGACATATTTAAAAACCTTCTTAGAGTTAACTCCCCGCCACCCGTCCGGACGGTGTGGGTGGCCTTTCTGGAACGGATCAGTAGCCCTGCCCATAGTGTGTGTGTGTGTGGACCCACAAGAGAAACTCCGAGCGGAAGTACATGTTGTGTTGTGCCTGAGTAGAGGTGCGTTCCCGACGTGCAACATGCGACTCGCGAGGTCGCGAATCGCTGACAGGGTGCGAACTCTATTCTGACCTCGCTTCAGGCCACTTTGCTCGCCTACTGGAGATGAGCGGCATGGTTACATTGAACAAGCCAAAGTCATCCTCCCAAGGCGATTGTAAAGGGCTAGCAAGAAAAGACCAGTCCAGACGTTGGTCCGATGTAGCCTGTTGCGGCCCAACCCGCGGTTTTCTGGGCGCGACTTCAGGTCAAACTGCTGCGAGCGCAACGGCTGCTCAGCCAATGCAACTTTGAGATGACAGCCGCCGCTGGAACGCGCGCTATCGTGCGCTTGGGGAGCTGTGTCAGATCTTAAATCCGGAGGGGGCCGAATCAGAGGCGCATGCATCGGCAACTCTAATCAAAAGCCTAATTAAACTTTGGCACCAGGAAGCAGATGGTGCTGCTGGTGAAACCCGCGGGCCTGAACCCACCCGAGTGGACAAACCCAAAATCCTCTCGGCGACTCGCAAGACACCTGCTGTCCAACAATCGCACCTGCCTTTTTACCGGGAAATGTTGAGACGCTCAGGAGGATTCACTTTTTGGTTGTCTTTGCTAGACTTTGGATCGCTCCGACCACTGGAACCGTGCCTTTTGCTCCAGCACCCCGGTTCTTAAACGTCAGATCAAGTCTATTTCCTCGTCTTGGTATCGCGTTGGCTCCTCAGCTCAGTTTCTGTGCGCTCAGCTGTCGTTGTTCAGATATGAGCTCCAGCTGTTGCCGAGCTCCCCGCAGCGAGCCTTGGGACGCCGACCAACACCTGCTTGACTCGAAAGCTCGCTTATGTATATGACACAGCCGAGGCCAAGACCCGTCGACATTGGCCATGGCTTTCCCGTCATGTCGTTAACAGGAAGAGAAGAAAAATCACCTGACGTTTGGACTCCACTCTTCCGCCCAAAACGAACTCGTGGAGCTTGTCACCTTAACGGGCCCGCCCATGACAAGCTCCTCCCCACCCCCGCCCGAACGCTACCTTCCCGCGGGCGCATAATTGCTTGACGTCTCGACAGAATCAGTTCCCTGACGTAACGGTTTGCGCTCACCGGACGAGATTGTTTCACCTGCCCATTAGTTGGCCACCATCGCGATATTGGCCTAGCACATCGCGCTGGCGCCCTTCCAGTTACTACCCACGGCCGCAACTGTCAAGTTACAGCGATGGTCGGTCCGACTCGTAATAACAACGGCGCCGTCGTTTTTTTACGAGCCCGGAAGTCTATTGGCTAGCCTCAGTCCCCAGAGAGAGACGGCAGCCATCAGTACTGGCGACGACTAGCGTCAGGGTCTGCCTCTCCTGGCCTACTTCGACGTGCGGCTCGGATACTGGGACGGCGATGTGAGGGAAGGTCTGGATCAGACGACACACGGTGTATGAGACTTCCAGCAGCGCGAAGTCTTGTCCCAGGCACAGGCGAGGGCCTCCGTTGAAAGGAAGGTATGCCCAGCCCACGTCTTTCAATCTGTCCTCTTCCCATCGCTCCGGCCGGAATGCCTCAGCGTCGTCGCCGTATATATCCTTCCTCCGGTGCATTGCGTAGACACAGTAGCCGACTGCCTGTCCAGGCCGAACGAGAATGGGCGCCTTGCCGTCGGGACCGCCACCAACCGGCAGTGTAGTCAAGCGCATCGCCTCTCTGGAGTTGACGGGGACGGAGGGGTAGAGTCGCAATACTTGGGCACAAGTCAGACCTCGGCAACTAAGGGGGAAGAGACTCAGCAGTAGTAGTGCTTACCTTCTTTGACCACCAGACTAAGGTACGGCATCCGTGTGGGCTTCAAGTCATCCCGAGATGGCGGCTGCGAACCAGGTCCAAGGCCACACACGCTGGCAATTTCCTCTCGCAGCCGGTTGAGAACCTGTGGATGTCGAGCCAGCAGCCTAAACGACCAAGACAGAGCGCAGCCAGTGGTGTCGCGCCCTGCAAGCAGCACATTGAAACACTGATCCCGCAGCACCCGTCTATCCTGAGTTTGCTCCGCCAGGGCGTCAATGAACGAGTACTTGCTGCGCAATTCCTCGTTGCCCTTCTCTTGTATCTGGCCGCTCGGCCGCAGTGCCTTGTCGACTGCCTCGTCCACAAACTGGTGGCACCTCCTGCAAGCATCGCGGAAGGCCCTGTCGTTCAGCAGCCAGTAGAACTGGCCGAGGCGGCCGCGGTGGGCGAGGTAGTCCTGCGCCAGGTTGAAGGCCTGCGCGAAGGACGACTCCTGACCCGCGACCTTGCCCCAGTCGAGGTCCAGCACCGATTCGCCGAAGAGGAGGAACATGGTCGTGTCGAAGGTCAGCTTGAAGAAGAGCGGCTGGAGGTCGACGGTGCTGCCGTCGCCTGGGATCGAGTTGATGAGGTCCTGTACGCAGTTCTTGATCTGTTCGAAGTTCTGGGACCTGTTGGAGGCGAACTGGGGCCTGAGCAGGGCCCTGGAGTGCTTCCAGAGGGCGCCGTCTTGGGTGAAGATGCCGCTGCCCAGGAGAGGCCGAAAGTGAGGGGCTCGCAGACCAAGGCCGTAATCTAGATGTTTTCACTGAGTCAGCTTGATTGTTTCCGTTGTTCGGCCATTATTGACGTGCCTTCGAAGTTCGCAGAGAGGACAGCCTCAATGTTCTCTGGGTCCACCGTGTCGATTCCCGTTGCGCCCAGCAGCTCCTGGACGAAAGTGGTACCATTGTCGTCGACGACCTCGAGGAAGAACTGGAGGATCTGCATCGTCCTGGCGTACTTGAGAGCCTTGACCAACATGTCCAAGCCCAAGGGCCACGTTGAGTTCCATGTTTTCGGCGGCAGACATCCTTTCTCGGCGGCGAAGCGACTCTCAGCCTGGGATATTGTTAGCGACTGATCAAGCTCGATGGGTGATTGATCTCTGCTTACTCGGCGGCGCTGGCTGCGGCCCAGAAGAAACCATGCCAGAGCTGCTGACAAGACGATGCTGAGGATAGTGCGAAGTGCACGTGGCTCGTAGAGCCCTTGTGCCGCCTTCTGGTCCATCGCGCTTGGCGGGCTGAGGGTGGAGCGGAATGTGGGGTGCTATCACGGCAAGCTTAGGCCATTCTACTTGGAGGTCAACTTCGCTGGTCGATGACAAGGGGTGGTTCGTGGTATTCAGGTAGATTGCTTGAATGATCTGATACCAGCCCCTACGGCATTTTCCATCCTACAGTGCGACCTCAAACGACCCATGTTGACTGCAGGTTTGGCGCCCCGAAAGCAGGTTAGTGGTCACCCCCCACGTGACCTCCCTAATAGACGTCAAGCAATCCACATCACCACTAGCCCTGGCATCAGTAACTCTTTGCGATCCCGAGTATGTTGGGCGTCAGTATCCTGTAGTCAATAGTATAGCTTCCCACGAAATTTGCAAGCGCAGAATTGCTTGAGAACGGCTTAATGCTGTGGTTTGAGCGATCAAACTATCTTTGATCACGACTCCCGTCTTGAAAGCCAGGACGGGACTGAAAGTGTTCTTCAGATGATACAGACATCAGATGTGCTTGTAGGCTCTCAGCTGGTCGAACCGATCTGGGAGCCTGATTGCGAAGGTTGAAATCTGAGCCACGAGGATCCCCTTTGTTGGCCCCAACCAGCAGTTAAAGGGCACTCATTCTTTTCCAGGTGACTACATCCGAATAAGACCACTGAGTCTCAGTATGCCACCTACATTTCGAGCATCGCTCTTTTATATCCCCCTTGGAGGAAAGCCAGCTAAACGTTAGGTCGGTCGTCTCCCAGATTGCTGTCTCCATAGATCCCGTCTCAAGTTGCGACCGGGCCTTTGCCGTTGAGGTTGGAATAGGGCCCATTTGGACATATACATTCACTTTGGGATTTTAATAAAATATCATTGTGCCATTCAACGCGGGCTCTTTCAAATGCATACCGAAATCGCTCGTCAGTATTACCTCCTCGGCGGCAGAGTAGACGACGGGTCGAGCCGTATTCACTTGCTTTACTACTGGGGACCTGCGACCGAAACCTCAAGGGCTTGACGCAGTCTATTGATGTACTTCTGGCCTAGCTGACCGCCAGTTCTACTGTTGAGCGAAATTGTCCCCTCTATCCACCGTCAACTGTGTGCAGACAAGCTAGATCGAGATTTCGAGGAGGGGTAACAAACGGATTCCCACTTTCCACCAGCGGCCGGTGATAGAATCCATCCACTTGGCTCCCTATTCACTTTATGAACCCCTCAATCAATCCCCAGGCTCCCTCTCTGCAGCCTTCAACGCTCTGCAACAACCTAAAAGGCCAGCCCATCTCCCACACCCAACTCTTCCCTCCTTCCTTCCAACCTCTCCTCAACCCGATCTGGTTTTGCCTTTGAGTTGTCTTTCTTCGACACAGCATCGTGCCCTACCAGATTACATCAACGATATCGAGCAAAGGAAACTTGTTTCCCTCCTCCAAATTGTTGATACCCTCGCCTACCCAAAAGGCCTTTCTACGTACACCAACCGACCGTCCAGCTCGAGCAAAGGGAACTTGTTTCTCGACTCCAGATTGCGGCGAATGTACCGTACCCCGACGAATAGTCGAACCATCCGAGCGAATACATTGACGTGAGCTTTCTGATCAATCGACCACCTGCAAAAATTGCCCTGCTCTTGTCCATCTCCTGCCACCCAGTCCCTCCATCAACAGCCCTAACCCATCGCCGACAAACAATCGTAGTTTTGATAGTAGCTAAACTCGTGTTTCGTATTCAGATACCTCATCAACCTGAACGAACCTGCACTGGTTTCGCAACACTGCTCACCATGCCCGACGTTATACAACGCGTCTTGAGCGCGTTGTGGCGCCTTATCCTGATGGGCGGCATATTCGGCGTCGCCTACATTGTTTGGGATGCCCAAGTCCACCCTGTTCACACCATTCTCATTCCCGCTTCCTGGTTCTTTTACAGCTACGTGCTGGTCTTCCCCACGTCCCATCTCGCCGCTGGCCTCTTCTACTACTTCGGTCTACTCGATGACATCAAAATCATGGTCCTGATCTTTATCTTCACTGGATTCCTCTCGTTACACGCCCTCTACCAGCACCACCCAGTCGGCATGATCTACATCGTGGCTTTCGGTATAATCGACTTCTGTATCATCCAACGAAGGGCTTCTCGAGCTGCTATGGAGTCAGCCACGACGCAGCCTGATGCAGCTTCTGTGGAAGCCGAGGACTCTGACGAGACTAATACCGACACTGACCACGAATCAAGCCTCGAAGATGAATCGGAGCACTCTGCGGAGCCTACGGAACCTGCTGAGCCAGAGAAACTTCATGACTCTGAGCCCTCGAATGGCCAACTTGTTCTCATCGCCGTTCCTGCTGGCCCGTCGGTCGAGGAAGTCGGGCAGCCAAGCTCTTGGGCTCGCAGCGCGATGAAGATCCTCTGGTCCTTCCTGTGCGCCATTGTCAAGGTTGGAGCTGCGGCCCTGGTGATACACTTCCTCATTGATGTGTCGCTCAAGGCCTGGACGCTCACCCCGGTACCTGTGGACATCGCCCCTCTGTTCGAGCCTGAAGTTATCATTCAGGCCAACAAGACTGAGCTTCCGATCCCTGTCCCAATGGCCGAGTTCACCCCTACCGGTACCTTCGGAAGCCCCTGCCAAGCTGCCCCGACGCCAACGCCGGTCGCCAAGTCGATAGTAACTGTCATGTCAACACCGATGCCGACACCGATGCCAGCGCCCACACCCAGCGCCATGCCAGAGCCAGTGCCAGAGCCGGAACCGGTGGCCGTTCCTGACGAGGCGTTCGAGCTCCTCAACCGCCTGTTTGACTTCCCCTTTCCCGATCCAAAGCCTCTTCTAACATGGTACTTCGACCTTCCCCCTTCATCGCAATATGCCGTCATTGTCGCTTCCCTGCTGGTGCTTTGGTGCTTCTCAAAGCCCCTCGCTATCCTGACACCCAACCTCATCGTCTTGGCTGTCGACTACTTCGCCGCAGCCGCAATGCTGCCCCTGCTGTTCCGCTACGGCTTCGCACCCAAACAGGCGATCGTCATCACCTTCGCAGCAGACTGTGCTTTGACCGTGAGCATCTGGTACGCCGTGTACTGGCTTTTGAAACTGGAGGCAGCGTGCCGAAACAGCGCCACCGGCCTCGACGATGTCAAGAGACAATCCGAGGACAACGCTTCTGGCATCGCTGATCTCAGGAACCTATCCGAGGATACTGCCTCTGGCCTTTCCGATCTCAGGAGCCAGTTCAGGGAGAATGACGCCGGTCTTACAGGCCTCGGGAACCGCTTCGAGGAATTTGTCACGCAGAGCAAGCTGGGGTGGGCCGACACGGTGAAGCCGATCGCTGTCTTCGAGAAGGTGCTCGACATACTTGTATTTTGCGTCGACAGCATCGGGAACAGGGTTGATGCACTGGCAAAGACAGTCAGGCATCACACCACCGAGATATACGCACTCGGCAAGGAAGTCGGCACCAAGGCCGACCTCGAACAAACCATGAGGATCCTCGAGCAGATCTCTGGTAGAATTGCTAGCCTTGAGACTTCGAAAGCAGATGCAGGTATCCTACAGGCGGCACAAGACGAATTGAAATCGCTGCGTTCCTTGGTTGAGAACCTCAAAGCCGAGAAGGTAGATGCCGCAGAACTCGAGCGAGTCCAAAAGGAGCTGAAAGACCTGAAGAGCCGCATCGATAATCTGGAAACCACCAAGGCCGATGCTACAGCCGTTGCAGATGTGGTCAGCCAAGTGAGGGGCCTAGTTACGGATCTTAACGAGATGCAAAAAGCCCAGTACCAACTCAACACTCGCGTTGATACTCTCAGGACAGAGATGGACGGCGCCCAGAAAGACATCAAGTCTCTGAGCGAGACGAGAACTCAGCATGGAGATTCGATCAACAGACTCGACAAGGACGCAAAGGAATCAAAGAATAAGTACAATGATCTCAACAGTCAGCATCGCAACGATAGGAAGAGAGCCGACATGAGGATTTCCGAGCTCGAGAAGGAAAACGCCAACCTCAGGCGGGACGTCGGCAACCTCCAGGGCATTGCGGAAGGCTTTCACGACAGGATGGCAGCTATCGAGGCGAAAGAGGACAAGCACGAGCAGGATCTGAACCAGCTCCGGGACGATGTCAGATCCGGCGCCGACCAGCTCCACTCTGAGATCGACTCGAATCAGAGCAAGGCCACGCAGGCACACAGTGAGCTGGAAGCCAGCGTCGACACCCGCTTCGCCGGCTCCGATAAAGCTGTCAATGATCTCAAGGAGAAGACCAAGGAGAAACTTGTGGAACTGTCGAAATTCACGAGCGAGGAGGCCAACAAAGTCTCGGCTGAAATCTGGGGGGAACTTGAAGTGCGAACGACCAGCATAGACAAGAGCCTTGTGGAGATCTCCACGAGGATCGACACGGCCGACCAGAGCAACTCCGGGGTCCTGCAGCGTGTGCAAGCCCTTGAATCGCAAGGCGGCAGTTCCCTTGCCCAGCTTGGAGCCGATGACTACATTCGGAGCAGGTTCGAGGAGTACATGGAAAACTTTCTGGTCAGTAAGAGATTCTGGGCCGTTGTTGAGGACACGCAACTGATCTTGAAGAAGCAATCCAATCGAGAGCGCCTGCGTGGCCAGGTTCAGGCAGCCATGGAAGAGTTACTGGACACTGAGGAGATTCAGCAAACCATTTATGCCAACCTCATGGAGCGAAAAGCCCTCGACAACACGAACGGTAACGACGAGCCCCTGGGTGACCCCCCTGGGGTGATCTCCGAGGGTCGGGCGACCCCTCCCGGCGACATTTCATCGGACGACAATACCGGACCCACCATCCCTGAGGAATCAACCATTCCGGACGACGCTGACGACCACCACGGCACTCGCGGCGTCCCTCCTGGTGATCCCCCTGGGGTGTGTCTCAGAGGGCGCGCGGCGAGCCTGGGTGGAAGCACGTCGGACGGTCCCTCTTGTGATGGTGGTACTGGACCTCGACCCTCGGGCGAGGACGACGATGACGCGCTTCAGCCGAAGCGGCGGGAGGGGAACGAGCCGTGTGAGGCTGGCGGATTGACTGACGAACAACTCCATGGCCCGGCCGATCCGGAGCAGCCTGGCGGTGAGGACGAGGAGACGGACGAGGAGGGGGAGGATGACGACGATGATGACGCCCACAATGACGGAAATGACGATGGTTCGGACGACGATGGTCCGGACGACGATGGTCCTCCGGGTCCGTCTCCCGGAAGCGGCGGCTCCAACGGTCACAATGGCACCGGTGACGACGACAATGATGATCAAGACGGACACAACGGTGGCGCCCCTCGCCCGTTCACCAGCCATGGCACCACCTGCGGCGCTCCAGGTCTTTCCAACTCCTGCTATGCTTCTGACCCATCTCTGGACAGCGGTACGCAACACAGCAGTGGAGCAGACGGTGGGCCACAGGACGACAATGACGATGGCTCAGAACACCCTTCCGAGGAGGAGCACAAAGACAACCCGAACAAAGCTTTGCGGAAATTGAATCAAATGCACGGGAATAGGCAACAGGCTGTCAAGAATGCGATAGACCGAGTGGAGAAGGAGAAGCGACAGCAACAGCAAGGGCAGAACCTTCCGGCGCCAGCGAAGAACCAGCAAACGGCTGAGGGACAGCTAAAGAACGCACACAGGAATCTAGCTCACACTCAGAATCAGCTCATCAAGGCGCTGGATCGGGCAGAGCAGGCTCGAAACCAGCCAGGGCCAACGCAGAACCCCCCGCAGCAAGCGAAGGATCGACGGCCGGAAGCGCGGAGGCTGCTGAAGGCAGGGCCGGGCCTGCTACAGGAAGCGGAGAACCAGTTAACGGATCTTCGGTCGAGGCTCGAGCACGCGCAGAACGAACACATGCAGCAGGAGAATCAGGACGTGCATCAGAAAATCGAAGACACGAAGGAAAAGATCCAACTACTACTGCGACAGAACCAGCCAGCGTCGAGTCAGAGTCAGCCAATACACCGGCAGAGCCAACCAACTCAACTCCAGAACCACCTGAAGCAAGCACAGGGCCACCCAATGCAGCCATACAGCCAGCCCACACAATACCCAAAACAACAGACTGGGAAGGGCCAAGAGCAGTAAGTACCACTCTTCTCCTTGTACGGTTCCCCCGTCTGTCATGCTCTGGAATGTTCAAGGATGCATGACTTTGGGACCCGTAGCAGGTGGTTAACACATACTAGGCACAAACGCAGGTTCAGACCTAGGGGAAAGGGAGGGCGAAACAAGAATGAGTCTATGAGCCAAAATTCTGAGCAGCCATGAGGTTCCACGAAAGGACAATGACACAAGAATGACAAGAAAGCGAGCAAGGGGGATTTGAGAAGACACTACAGCATTGATAGCTCAGGTATGGCATGAAGGGATGTACTATATGATGTAAACTGAGGAAGGGGGTTGAGAAGCTTCGGAGCGCCCAGCCCCCTCCCCCTCAAAAAAAACAAAACACATCATTAATGAGATAGACACGAAATTCACAATTCTTGGTACAACTTTGGCATCTGCATCTGTGTGATTGATTGTTCATGCTCTGTTGGCCATTTTTATGACTTCATCTACAGTAAGATTGGAACTGACGAGAGACTCTCGCCAGGTTAGCAGCAAGGAAGTAATAGAGGACGCCTAAAGAACTTCATGTATCCATAACTTGAGTCCCGGAAGTGAGAAGCTGGGTCGACATAAATCGCTCCAGTCTCGCTCAATGAGCTCTGCTACGCCTAGAATTCAGCGTGGAGCCTGCAAAAGACTCGATACCTGGGCCAGACACATAGTCCCAATCAGCTTCTTCCACACCCGTATGATAGGCCATCAGGTCGGTGGTGATAATGAGCTGCTTTCATATATTCAACTGTGCAGCGTAGCCTTTGTCTCACCCATGCCGACTCTTGGCGAGTGCTTCCCCCGCTGGCCCAGCGTTCTGTGAAACGTAGATCTAGGCGAGACTCATGTCCCCATTTGTTCTTTCGTACAATTCATGTATGTGTATGTCCGTTCCCTGGGCAACACCCATGAAAAGGAGAAGACAGAAAAATCTCAAGAGCACTAAGAAACCAGGAAGCGTCGGGCCTGGTTAAGAACAAAGTGAGTTTGAGCATCGACTAGCCGCAAAGGTGCCGGACTGGATGTTCGCGTGGGAACTTCTCCAGATGGCACTGGTAACACTAGAACTATTGTTTTTGAAGCAGTAAAATTATCAGCATCTAGTTTTCAAAAGCTGTTGGAGGTCTGAGCCTCACTCATGCTCGATCTAACAAGGCAGGGAGGTTGGGCCCCCTTGGGTACTCTGCCTTCTGCTTTCCCAGAGAAAGCTCCTGGGCTCGTTCTCTACATGACTCAGGTCAAATGAGCAGCTATCCGTCAATGTGCTCCGGGTGATGGAGTCTGGATTGGATCTGGCGATATAGCTTTTGAATGGGAGGAAAATCGATGGCCACTTACTTCAAGCCGATTTGCCATCAGGACAAGTATCCCGTAAAAGCTCTTATAACGTAAACGCAATTAGGGTATATCACAAGGGATTGTAGTTCTCTTATTCCGTCTCTGGGCGTTGAGTCGCAAATTTCAAGTCTCGTAGCCGATTCTGGACCCACTACCCTGAACCGACGCCGACTTGAGGTGACCTGCATATACATATTGTCACGTTTTAGGCCGCTATACTATAAGGACAAAAGTGACGCCACTAATGCACAGTACACCCGGGTCCTTATATACGCGACACATATGTAAACAAACCATTCATTCACTCTCGAGACTGTTCAAATGCAAATCATTCGGTAATCAGACCAGGCCTTCTACTATGTTGATTTCGTTTGTAGGTTGTCTGCCCCGTCGGCATTCAGCCACGACCCTCGAGAGAGGACGTCGCCAGTGTGGCAATACCAGCACCCATGATACCACATCTAGCCTGCACACTTCAATTCACTTGGTGGCTTGATACTTCTGCAAAAACCGCAGCATCTCCAAAAACTGTCAGTTCGACCTTCCTCTACCCAACATCAGCACCACATCGACCTGGCCGCAACTCCAAACAACCGCTCTTTGTGGCAGCGTCCTCTGATTCCACTTCCCATCGAGCGATACCAAAGTCGTCTTCCTAGTAAGTTCTCTCGAACCATATTTGGCGACGCTGCTTCCTGTATCCCTACCAGCTCTACTCCAGGCAGCGCATCGCCGTCTGGTCCGATGTCATAGGCTGATAAAGTGTGGCAGCTACAACGGAAACGCAAATAGACCACGATGCCTTGGCCCACCCGTAATCAGTCGATGCGGCACTTGATAGCCCTCATGATAGCCATGATGGGAGTGTTCTTTTGAGTGATGGGCCTTGCCATCTTGCAGACTCGCGATGACATGGCGCCTCAACCCCCGAAGAAGCGCAAGAAGAAGGTTGCCAGGCGACCCAAGAAGAAAGCCGGTAACGTCAAGAACCTACCAACCACCGATCCGAAGACTTCCCACCTCAACGTCCTTCCTTTCGAGCTACTTAGGCACATCTTTGGATACTTGGCTCCCGACAACGTCCAGCCACACTTGAGTGACATTTCCCTGTACGCCTACAAGCAGGCTCAGAATGTGCTACAGAACGTCTGTCTTGTCTCGAAACAAATGGAGGCTGTCGCTCGCCCATTGCTTTACCAAGGAGTCATAATCAATAACTCGGACGCCCTGTCTTACTTTCTTCGGACCCTTGATGAGAACCAACCTCTAGGGCAGAGAGTCAAACAACTTGTGTTTGAGGTTCCCTGCTCCTCACAGGATGAACGCTACCAGAAGCCCAATATTGCAGTCCTCGGATCACGGCCAAATTTCGAGAAAATCCAGAAGACAGAAGAGATGGTATCAAATTTCGATCTATACGAAGAATAATGTGCTCATCTCAGACAATACTCGTCTGACTGGGGTTGGGGCGATGACGAGCCTGACCAAACATTCAAGGAATGGGCTTGGGACAAGGAATGCGCATTGCTGAATGTTGTGTAACACAGACAACGCCGAAGAGGCGCTGCAGGCGTGCTGCAAGGCGGGCCACTCCGAGGCCTTACAGCCACCTGAACTGGTCTGACGGGAGGATAAATCTGATCGAGGCGGGGCGGGGTTCATCACTTATTTCTTACTGTCATCTGTCCTCCTGTTCCTCACACTCTTTATCCATCCAAGCATGTGCAGCATCCCCACCTCAATCCAACGCCCGATCTAGGTCTCAACTCGTGCGATTTGCAATCATTGAAACCAGCGAAACATGGAGCCACTTACAGCTCTGAGCCTCTTTTGCAACATCGTGGACATTTGCGACCATGCCATCAAGGTATGCAAAGCGTCGAGAGACATCTACAGGAGCACCACAGGCCGAAGGGCACAGGATGAAGAGCTCCTGAAATATGTGGGCGAACTCCAGGAAATCCTTAATAGTGTGAGGATTTCTTCGTCGAAACAACACAGGCAATCTATACAAGTCCATTTTGGAACCCCTTGATCGACTGGAAGCGAAGTCAGCTGCTGTCAGAGAAACACTGGATTCCTTCCGCACGAACAGGCCCGGCAATCGCCTATCAGCCGTGATAGCCACAGCCAAGTTGGTTCGAGGTCAGAGCAAATTAGACCGAACCTTGCAGGGAATTGGATAAATGTCGAGATGACGTCCACTTTGCCATAGCACAAAGCACACGGTAAGCATGACTTGGCCATTACAACTTCTTAATTCGAATTTGTCTGTTATGAAGGAGGCGAAAGGCGGCCAATATCACCCAGACGCTGGTCCACCATTGCCGTCATGCCAGAACCTCAAGCAGGAGGAAACATGCCTTGAAGCGCACTGCTACCTCCAAACAATATCCAGACAGGGGTCTGGATACAAACTTTCGCTACCAGTGCTCCTCAGTCTCCTTTGTCGCTTATTTTTGACGCAGTCCAGAATATCATCATTGATTGACAAGCCCCAGGGTCCAAATTGCGGCGATATCGACGCAAACAGATCGGCTTGGTCAAGGCCAACATGATATTCAGTCCGCCCTGGATAGTCTCGAGGCTCGATTGCGAAGCCTTGACAAGGGCGTCTTCGAGGTACCAGGCATTGTCAGAAACGCCAAAGACATATCGGAAGAAGTGCGCACAAAGCTTTGTGCATTGTCGATCCTCGGTCGACTCGGAGACACCAACCAGAGGTTTTGGGATGTGACAGAGGCCGATTCCCACACTTTCAATTGGATCTTGCGAGATGAGGGCGAGAGTAGCCTTTCATCTCACGATGGCGAGCAAGAGCCGAATCGGGGAGGCGAACAGGCAGAATCAGCATTGGAGAAAACAGAAAACCTCGGCTATGAGAGTACCCAGAGGGATGTCAACGTGCAACTCAGAAATTGGCTCCTCGACGGGAGTGGACTGTTTCACGTCTCAGGAAAACCTGGATCCGGCAAAAGTACGCTGATGAAGTACTTGATTAAACACCCGAAAGTGATAGATTCACTTGAGCAGTGGGCCCACCCGAAACGCCTGGCACTAGGGAGATTTTTCTTCTGGAAACCAGACCATGGACAAAACAGCCTAGATGCCTTGATTCGCGGGCTTCTGTATAGTGTGATACACTATGATGCTGGCTTAGTCCATTCGGCATTTCCAAAGTGTAGCGGAAACTCCTTCGAGCAGCTTTCTCTCCAGTCGAGGGTGGAAATGACGAAGGAAGATATTTTCGAGGCTTTCAACAACCTTGTCAAGCACGGCAACGTATCCAAAATGTTCAAGTTCTGTTTCTTCATCGATGGCCTTGACGAGCTTGACGAAGAAAAGGATACGACTCATTCGAAAATGATCACGATTCTACGCCAATGGGCAGATGGGGCAAATGGTTCCATCAAGATATGCGTGTCAAGCAGACACTTTCCGGTGTTCGAGAACATGGTTGCTGATCATCGTATTCGACTCCAGGATCTCACCAAGTACGACATTATCGACTTTGTCCAGAATTCGCTGCGGTCTGACCATGTTTTCCGAACAGAGATGACAGTCAATACCCAAGACTGCCAGAAGCTTATTAATAGTATTGTGGAACGCGCCGATGGCGTGTTTCTCTGGGTCGGTCTCGTTGTGAAAGCAGTTGAAAGGGGGCTCTCAAACGACGACCCAATATCCGTGTTGCATGAACGTGTGAAGAGCACTCCTCTGAGACTTGAGGAGCTTTTCAGATCACTTCTTGACTCCATTGAGGATTGCCATGCACAAATGGCCGTCCTGCTTCTAGCAATCGCTCTGGTGCGACTCGCAGACTCTGGCGACAGCCTTGTTATTTCCCTTTCCGGGTGCCGACAATTCTTCCGGGCAATGGAAACATCCAAACCAGTCAGTATTGACGATACTTTCGATTTCGACAACTCTCCAGAGACTTTCGAACTTACGCCACAAATGGTCAAGAGCACGAAATCAAAATTGCTCTTCCGGTGCAAGGGATTGTTGGAGATCGTCCCATGCCGGCTGGGAGACCTCTCTGACATGGATAAGTACGTCGGCGGCCGCGTCACATTTCTTCACCGTTCTATTTCCGAATTCTTGAAAATTTGGATCCCTGAGCATATGAATGCACTGGGTATCAGTTCCTTGCAGGTGAAAAATGCCACGTGCTGGATGTTATGGGCGGAAGTCGACTTTCTCAATTCTACGATCCAACTACAGAATTTCCCAGCGAAGGACCAGCTTTCGGCGCGATTTCGCATCCGCGTGATGACATGCGCTATAATGGCCAACTTGGGAACGGACACGACCTTCACGCCCGAGCTTTCATCAGAATTTAAGCTTCTGGGCCGCGCAGACGACGCTTTGCTAATGCCTGCTGTGTCGTGTTCCTCAGAAGATCAAACAAAGAAGAACGGAAAAGGGGCTGGCTGCACATGGAACACCATGAGCATTGATGCAACTGAGACTGATTCCACGATTTCACTTCCCATTTGCCCATCATATGCAGGACCGCTGCTCGCCGCTGCAGAAACCCGTTGCTATGGATATGTTCGCTGGAAAATGGCGAAAACACCGCCATCAGCTGAACGAACTGATTACTTTCAGCATTGCCTTGAAATCGCCTTTCACCCGTTGGCCCCTTTCGCACCATACATCAGCGGGTGGGTTGAGTACTGCATGCGAATGGTTGAGCCACTGATCCAGACCTCGAGTGCAGATATCAATGGCACGTTAGGGGGTTGCTGTGGCATGCTTTCGTGGTCTATCAAAGAGGCTGGCGCGCCGATGTCTGTTTTTGACACGATTTGGATCATAGCGCTGTCACACCCCAGCTTTATAGACGCCCCTTTCCAGCAGGAATTCTTTCACTTGATCGAGTCCTTACTGGGGCTTGGAGCTATGCCCCAGTCCGTTTTGTGCCTCGGCACATGGAGGGACTGGTTCACGGTTTCACCAGCCCCACTCGATGGCCCTATTGATATTCAGTCTGACAGCACCCTACAGATCCCTGGGTCTGGCCTCCGCAACTGGTCAGGGGAGCTTTCTCTCGAGCACTTGCAAATGACCTGTGGGCAGGACGATGGCTTTATCACCCTTGAAATGTTGGTGGCTCACGCCAAGCCCCCGAACATGGCGGCCATTCTGTCGCTCATTGAGCGCAATTCACACAATGAAGACGTCAAGTCTGTGGGTGCAAGAGACCTCACCTCCACGGAACGCCTCCACGCCGCTGTATTGGAGAAACATGGTGTACGAGGGAATTGCAAGCTTGTTTGGTTCGAGAATTTGAAAGGCCGGAATGGAGATCGCCCAGTGTGATACGGAAGCAGATGTTCGCACTCGGTGGGTAGGAGCACAGGTCTTCAGACAGCAGGAGTTGGCGCTGAGCCAGCGACCGAACCCGTCTCCTTCAACATCTTAACCTGTTACCCGCCTCGCCTCGAGTTCACAAATGGACTTCTATCGCAAAGAGCCACCACAAATTCTTTTCCTTCTCCGTCTTTTCTGGTCTGAACTTCCAGTCGAGCCAGCGGGGAAAGAGCTTTCGGGTTCTAGTCCCACTAATCCGCTCAAGTCAGCGGAGGGTATCGATGCAATAGAGAAGTAGCAAGGGGAGTCATGTGGCTAGAATTACTAGGACGAAGGTCTTTGCTGATATCATTTTATGACCTTGCACGAGGAAATAGAGCCAGAGTTCGCCTACCTAGCTTTCACAATACGCCTACCCAGCTTTTAGCGTTGGCCTACCCAGTACTTCCTTTTTTTAGTATTATATTAATAAGATTAGGTATTTTTTTTAAGTTTACCCCATATATAAAAAGCTAAGGTAGCTATTGTTTAATTTAAATAATACTTTAAAAATATAAACTTAAAAAGCTTAGAGCGCTTAGAAGCCCCTAGAGCGCCCAGAGGGCCCCTGAGCGCCCAAAGGGCCGCAGAGCGCGCAAAGGGACGCAAAGGGCGCAAAGGGCAAAGGGCAGAAGTAACTTTTAAGTCGTAAATAAAGGGGTAGCTATGAAACCCCTCTGGGATAGCTATAGCTATGCTTATTAATAACCCCATAGTACTAATATTTTATAATGCGTGTAGCCAATTTTCTTATACTAAGTAGGCCAACGCTGAAAGCTAGGTGGGCGTACTATGGAAGCTGGGTGGGTGTACTCTGGCTCGAGGAAATATAGTGGCACCATCTGAACCTTGACTGGGTTGCCGAACGACCACGCGCCGATGAATGTCGCTAATGTCAATCGTTACCATCAAGCCATGCGGAGTTGTCACACTAACTAGCAGATCTCTGGTGGTGGATCGAGTGCCGAGTATTGCAGAGACCCGGCGCAAACTTGAGGGGTAATGTATGGTGACCTCACCTATAGCAACACGAGGAGACTGACTGGAAGGCACACTCCATCGCGATGGTGGTCAGCCCATGGTCACACCGCGCACGCATGTTAAACAGATCCCACTGGTTGCAACCCCGCATTGGCTCATATATCCTCTGGGGTGCAACATACGGCTTAGATATCCAATCCAGTGTCGGATACGCTCATCTGGCCAGTGAATCGTAGCGCATTTTTTGGGGGGGATGGAGATTTGTGTTCTTTGATGTTGTGAGTGTGTCCGCCATCTCTCGCCTGTTCCTAATAAATGTCTTACTCTGCACTGACTCATCGGTATGGCTCCGGCACGCACTGAAGTTGAGCCATCGTGGCCAACGGACACGAATAAGCCCCCAACTTCATACCAAGGAAGTCCGAGGAATGTCAAACACATCAATGCCATTCGGTGGGATCAGGCGCTCGAACCGAAACACTATGAGATATGCGGAACTGACCCCGACTCCAAGATCTTGTTTCTAGATGTGAACATACTTGACTCTACCGGAGCCGAGCCTTACAAAGGCGATGTCCTGATCAAAGGTAGGCAATTTCTGTGACGCATTAGGTTGTGAAATCTTTACGGCATATGATTCAAACCTCCAGGTCCTCATCACTTGAACATGCTTGACCGATCTTATTTTCCGTGAGGCTTAGTTCTATGGCAGGTCAACTCTTTGCTGCTGTGGGCGAAGTACCAAATGTCGAGGCATTGAAACAAGATGCAAGAGTGCGTGTCTTCCGTGGTCAGGGGAGGACGCTGATGTCCGGCCTTGGCGATGGTCACACGCACTTCACATGGAATGGCGGAGACCTTGATCATCTGGGAGACCTGGGCGTTGAAGAACACACGCTGGTCACCATGAAGAGTGCACAGTGTTTTCTTGATTCTGGATACACGATGTAAGTCTAGCGTCGCCTTCATCAACAATAATGTACTCTTGTTGGATTAACCATACTGATGGATCCTATGCGTTGAAGGTGCTTTGGTGCAGCTTCCGCAAAGGAACGCCTAGACGTGGTCATCAGGGATGCAATCAACGCAGGGGACATTACAGGACCGCGTTACCTGGCCAACGGAAAAGAGCTTGCTCGTAGGGATGGGACGCTCGTTGCCGGAATCACGGCGGCTGCGGATGGTCCCGATGAGATGCGCGAGGTTATTCGGCATCATGTAGACATAGGAGTGGATAATGTCAAGCTCAGTATGTCCGGAGAAGAAGTACGTGGTACAATCACCCCCAAGCCCTGCGTGTGGAAACATCAGCTGATGATCGATCAGATAACCGAGACTCTTGCGGCCCAAGATTGCTACTTCACGGACGAGGAAACGGCCGCATGTGTTGACGAAGCGCATAAACATGGGAAGCGACTGTGTGCGCATGCTCGTGCCCGAGACTCTGTGATAATGTGTAAGCTTTCCAGGGCCACGGCGAACTTCCGGGTCTAATGCGAATTGTGCGAGGTGTATCAAATGTACTGAGAAGACCTCACAGGCGTCAAGCACGGAGTCGAGGCAATCTACCACGCATCCTTCATCGACGACGAAGGTATGGACATGCTCGAGAAGGCCAAGACAAAACACGTCGTGGTACCCGCCATCAACTGGCTCATCGCCACCCTCCACGAGGCAGAGGCCTTTGGATACACACACGCCCAGGCCGACAAGGCGGGCTACACCCGTGAGCTCAATGCCGCGATCGCCGGCCTCCGTGAGATGCACCGCCGCGGCATTGTTGTCCTGCCTGGCGGGGACTACGGTTTTGCATGGACGCCCCACGGCACGTACGCCCGGGACTTGGAGCACTTTGTCAAGCTTCTCGGTTTCACACCCCATGAGGCTATCATCGCTGCCACGGCAGGCGTCGCGGCGCTGATGATGAGGAGTGATGAATTGGGCAAGATCCAGAAGGGTTATTACGCGGATTGCATACTGGTTGACGGGGACCTGCTGGCGGACATCAGCATTCTCCAGGACCACAGCCGACTGAACGTCATTTGTATCAATGGTAGGGTACACAAAGCGGGAGGGAAGGACTGCAGATGCTGAGTAAATGAACCCATCCTGGCCGGACCAAAGCTGTCTTGCCTCTTTAGCCAGCAAAGGTCAAGGATTTCATGGTCAGGACTACCGCTCGCATGCAATTGCGCTTGTACAGAAATCATGTTCCAGGCTATTTCAATTAGTTCTATCTTACTCCGCAAGATCGGTCAAAAGTTACCATTCCGAAGCGCCGAGATGATTTCTTCCCAGATATAAAACTCTACAACGACTGCACCTTCACTGTAACCCTCTCGGCGCCAATGCCTCTCGACTTGGCCTCCTCCAGGATGGCCTCTGTAGCCGTGGCCCCGATCCTACTAACGCCCAAACTCCTGACCCTCAAAAGATCATCCAGCGTGCGCACTCCGCCCGCCGCCTTAATCTGCACCCCAGGCTTCGAGTGCGTCCGCATCAGCTTCAAATGCTCATACGTCGCGCCCTTGTAGTTGTACGAGCCATCCGCCTGCTTCACCATGCCATAGCCCGTGCTGGTCTTGACAAACGCCACGTCCAGCTCGCTACAGATCTGGCACAACTTGATAATCTCCTTTTCGGCCAGGAAGTCGTTCTCGAAGATGACCTTCAGGACTGCCCCTGCGGCCACAACCGCCTCGTTGACGGCCTTGATCTCGCTCCTAACGTAGTCCCACTGCCCGCCCAGGGCCTTGCCGATGTTGATGACCATGTCGATCTCCTGGCCGCCCTCCTCAGCAGCGCGGCGGGCCTCGAAGACCTTCACCTCGGTGGTGCTGTTGCCGGCAGGGAAGCCGATCACGGGGCAGACCTTGACGTCGGTGCCTTTGAGGGCGGCGACGGCCGAGGGGATAGCGTAGGGCTTGATGCAGACCGTGGCGACGTCGTACTTCTTGGAGATGGCGTAGCCTTGGGCGAGGATCTCGTCAGTCATGGTGGGGTGGAGGAGGGAGTGGTCGATCATTTTGGCGAGGTCGTGGAGGGAGACCTCGATGGTTGCGGGGAAGGTGACGGGTGCCATTTTATTGGGACTTTAGGAAGGGGGCGTTGGATATTAGAGGTGATGCTTGAAAGGGATGTGCTCGACAAGTTGGTACAAACATTCGAACGCAGGGCGATGCATATATAGTAATTTGCCCGTGTTGAATGAATTGTCTTGTCTGTTTCGTTAAGGCCGAATCTGCTGCTGCCACGAGTTTGATTCCATTCGATGTGTTCACCAGCGTTGGTTGCCTAGTAAAATGAGGGCGTGGGGGGGGGGCTTCCACGCCCCCGCGGGGGTCTCGCAACACCATCTTGAAGCTATCCGCAAGTCTTGGCTTTGATATCTGCTGACTTCCGAGTGTCACACCCGCAACGTCCAGATAGGAAGTTGTCCGGGCTTCCCGTTCAGGGACGCGGTGTGCAAAGATCATGCTATGCTTATGCGTGGGATTGAAACGAGATCAGGATCGAGTAATCATATCCACAATCAGGATCGAGATAAAGTAATTATTACATCCACCAGAACGCATCGCGGCGGAGCTTCTGATAAGTCGTGCTTATGGATAGAGCAATTCGTGCATTGACTTACTTCTTAAGCATCTCGCTCCCGTTCTTGCCTGTGATACCATCTCTCCTCATCTCTCATCAAAATTCTCCTTTTATTATTAGAATTCGAGATCAGCCAGGAGTCAAAATGGGAAAGTTCATAGTCCATTTCGTCCGCCGTGAGTACCCGTAATCCACTCTGCTCACGATCCCGGACTAACTTCTTTCAGACGCTCAAGGCTACCACAACGTACCAACGGAGAACCACCTGCAAATCCCTGACCCAGACCTCACACCACTCGGCGTCACACAATGCGAGGCACTTGCCAAGAGCTTCCCCTACCACAACCAGATAACACACCTCATGTCCTCGCCCATCCGCCGTGCCCTCTACACCTGCCTCTACTCCTTCCCCGGGTCCGTCGAGCGCGGCCTGCCCGTGCTCGCCCTCCCCTTCGCCCAGGAGTTCAGCGACTACCCCTGCGACACGGGCTCGCCCATCTCCAAGCTAGCCGCGGAGTTCGAGGGCAAGGTCGACCTCAGCCTCCTGGACGACGACTGGAACTCGAACAAGGGGAAGTGGAGCCCGCACTGCGACGCAATCGACGCGCGAGCGAGGGAGACGCGGCGCTTCCTGAGGCAGGCCGGCAGGAACTGGCTGGGGGAGAACGACAGGGACTGCCATATCGTGGTCTCGACGCACGGGGGCTTCTTGCATTACGTGACGGGGGAGTGGTCGGGGACGGGAGGCTCGGCGGGCACGGGGTGGCGGAACTGCGAGTTTAGGAGCTTCACGTTTGAGGAGGGGGAGGACGAGGACGCGAGTCTGGTGGAGTTGGAGGAGAGTAGGGCGAGGAGACCCGAGGAGAAGCTCTTGTCGACGGAGGAGCATAGGGCTCTGAGGGAGTTTGCGGAGAGCGAGTGGGTCAAGGGAGGGTATCAAAAGTTGCCGTTGCCTGATGTGCCGTTCGGTATGGATGAAAGCAATTAAGTGGAAGGCGAAGTTTCATGATAGAATATCAACGCAGTAAACGAATAGAGAGTAGAAGAGAAATATAGTAGAGATTAAATAAAGTAGAAGAGACCAGATGGGCTTATGCATATGGGGAACCATCTCAGAAATGGACCGATTGACGTCGCGAGGCCACCGAAGGACTGCATGTTCGACATCTGGATTCTGCCTAATCCCGGCTTGGGATACACACGGCGATTAAGTCGCAAAGTTACTTTAAGGTTTTGTAGCATTTAAAATTGTGGGGTATTCCATTTACAGTATATTTTAGTTGACCATAGTATTATATGAAGTGTACACAATGACAGCTGCAAGATTCATTTGATGAAGAGGCTGATAATGATTTTGTTATACAGATATGTATTGCCGTGATGGGTCCAGAACTTGGCAGCACCACATGCCAAACGATCAAGTAGGTAACAATATCTTATAGTTTGGGGTCGACGTTCAGGAAACCCTTCAATTTCTGGACATGGGCTCTGCCGGAGTCGGTCTCCCCAAATCGGCACGACTCGGCGGGCAGGCGGTGTTCACTGACACGGCTTCCGGCATCTCACAATCACCTCGCCGATGCAGCTGTCTTCCCCTCACTCTCAACCATTCCAAACCAAGAGCGCCCAAAGACCCTCTCTCGCCCAAAATGACCACCCCGCACAAGCCAACAATAGCAATAGCAGGCCTAGCAATCGAGACCTCGACCTTCCACCCAGGCCGCACAGAGGCAGAGGCCTTCCACCCCCGCCGCGGCACAGCCGAGATAACAGCCTACCACGCCGCGGTCATCGGCCCAGGCACACCGCTAAGCAATGCCGCAAACTGGAAGGGCGCCCTCATAGGGCACGCCCTGCCGGGAGGACAGGTCCTTCTCACAGCCTACCAGCAGCTCGAGGCAGACCTGCTGGCGCGGTTGCGCGCCATCGTCGAGGAGCACGCCGCCGAGAACGCCGGCCGGCCCCTCGACGGGCTGTGGCTCGACATCCACGGCGCGATGTGCGTGGCGGGCCCAGTGCGCGACGCCGAGGCCACGCTGCTGCGCAAGGTGCGGGACGTCGTGGGGCCGGAGTGTGTGGTGAGCGCGAGCATGGACCTGCACGGGAACGTCTCGCGCGAGCTGGCGCACCTGTGCGACCTGATTACGTGCTACCGGACGGCGCCGCACGTCGACGTCGTCGAGACGCGGGTGCGGGCGTGCGAGAACCTGCTCGAGGTGCTGGGGATGAAGGAGGCCGTCGGGGGCAGGGGGGAATTCAGGCCGGTCAAGGCGTGGGTGCCGCTGCCGATCTTGTTGCCTGGGGAGCAGACCAGCACGCGCGACGAGCCGGCGAAGTCGATCTACGCTGCTGTGCCGGGCGTCGAGGCCACGGACGGCGTGCTCGATGCGGCGGTGTGGGTGGGCTACGCGTGGGCCGACGAGCCGCGGAACCGGGCTGCGGTGGTGGTTACGGGGTGGGACGAGGGCGCGGTGGCCAGCGGGGCGGAGAAGCTGGCACGGCTGTTCTGGGAGAGCAGGGAGGAGTTCCACTTTGTCGCGCCGACGGGGAGCATGGCCGAGTGTCTGGACACGGGCCTCACGAGGATCAAGGACGAGACGAAGCGGCCGTTCTTCATCAGCGACTCGGGCGATAATCCCACTGCGGGCGCCAGTGGGTATGTCACCTGGGGCCTGGCGAGAGTGCTGGAAAGGGAGGAGTTCAAGCAGCCGGACGGCCCGCAGGTGATTTACGCCAGTGTGCCGTGCGCCGGGTGCGTCAAGGAATGTGTCCGGCAGGGGGTCGGGGCTATGGTGACGGTGACGGCCGGCGCGGGCAACGAAGCCGAACTCGACGCCCCGTTGACGATGACAGGGCGGGTACACAGTATCAAGCTTGGCGACAAGGACGCCAAGACGGAGGTCGTCCTGCAGGTGGGCAGTGTGTTCGCCATCTTGACAGAGGAAAGGAAGCCGTACCACAAGGAGAAGGACTTCACTGATCTTGACCTCGAGCCACGGAAAGCCGACATTGTTCTTGTCAAGATAGGGTATCTTGAGCCAGAACTCTACGACATGGCCAAGGACTGGATGCTGGGCCTCACACCTGGAGGGGTGGACCAGGATTTGATCAGGCTGGGCCACAAGGAGATCAGGAGGCCGATGTGGCCATTTGACAAGACCTTCGAGAAGGAGCCGGATCTGTCGGCTAGGATCATAGCGATGTCCAACGAACCGCTGGACGGTCCGGACGAGTAGTTGGCAGTGTCTCTACGGGATGAGGAGAATGGCGAGGGCTCTTCCGAGCCTGGCTTCTAAGCAAAGGGAGAAGATATAGTATAATATTATAATGGGCTGTATTCTATGAAATGGTGTTGCTGCAGGTGGTACCCATTAATTGAAGGGCATCGGTATGGATTCCCTTCTTGTGTCCGATCCGACAGCAGTATGATCGCCAGCCTGGACTGCGTAGGCATCACGACCATCTCGTTCCACGTGCAGCGATCATTGACCGGTGACAGATGGGCCTGGACCCGGCCTCGCCGCGGGGGAAGTCTCGTCTGGCTGATGGGCTCGCGCGTGATGAAACTGTGAGGCAGGTGTCGCAGCAGAGTGGTTGTGTCAGAGCCCTGTGCTGCTCTCTTGGTTCGCCCCACAAGACCGTTTCCTGGCCCGGACCATGGCCGATGCCTGTATCCACCTCGACTGCAACAGACCCGATGCTTTGGGAAAGGGCATTTGACAGTCCCTCGATCCGAAATGGGCGACTGGAAATTATAATCGAAAGGGATCTCGGTGGGTGTGGTCCTCGGAAATGACCCGGGCGTAGGCGTTGAAAGTAGGGCGATTCGACAGATGAATGCAGCCTCAGATGCCCTGCACTGCGTCGAAATGGCCGCGCCTCATGGTAGACAATGTGTCGCGCCCTAGGATATCATCGGGTCGCACAATGCTCTGGGAGTAGATCGTTGGCATGGCTTCGTCTGGGGGAATTTGAGCGCCTTGTGGTCCATCATACCTTGACGGCGAGCTTGCCGGTGGGTTCCCTGCCCATCTGGAGGTAGGCAACAGGTGCAGCCAGAGAGCACGAGGCCATGGTGGAGACGAGGAGGACGGAGAATTGCATCGTGGAGGATTGTCGATATCGATCGGATAATTCGGTAGTTACTAAAGATCTGCGTTGATGGGCAGACACACAGTCCAGCTGTTTTTGGTTGATCCAGCAACGTGACGATGCGAGAAAGAAGGTAAGGGTCGGGGTGATGAGCTCTCACCCGCGGATCAGCGAGGCAGTGCAACTGTCCCTCTTAAATGGCAGAAGGGCCTTCTCGAAAGATTTAACAGAAAAGGAAATATGCTCGCACCGATGGCACATGTCCGGCTGACGACGCCGTCCAGCGGTTAGCAACTGGCGAAGGCTCCGCTGTCTGTTTCAACTGCTTGGGGGGCGCATTGTGACAGGCGTCTCAACCATGGGACGACATCTCAACAGCTCACTGGAGCTGGCAAGTCTAGCGACGAGCCGATGTGGGCGACGGACATGTTCCTAGCCTGCCAAGAGGTAGATCATTTCGCCCTGGACGCCCGAGGGACTCGCCAAAGGGGTCGCATCTGCTGAAGCGAAGAGATGGTGAGGGAGTGAGGAAGGTCGGGATCGGCCCGTCGTCCCATCAACGGTTTGGAGATGGTGTTTCGTATGCGAGATGGGAGGCGACTCAGAGTTATTTCTTGCTCCTCTGCGCTGCACTCGCAGCATGCATTAGGTCAACGGGACGCATCCTTACAGCATGATGAGCGAGCTGACGACAACCATGACCATCTCAGTGGGAGTGAGGGAGGGAATAAAGCGAAGATGAACAACAGATCTTGCTCATCGATCGACCCAGGGGCGATGGCGGTAGCGATGGGTGGATGGGGGAGGGAGGGTGAGAGATCAACCCTCCCCCAACCCGGACCATGATAGATAAGCGATAAAGCACTCCCATTGCAAGCACCAAGGTTCGTGCCTCAGGCAACAGAGACCAATGGAGGGGCCTGGCCCGCGCAGGGTAGCGCGGGGTAAGAAAATTTCCCAACCTCGCCCTATCTGTTCTTGCTGTGTTTTCCTTGGGCAGCGACAACAATCTTGACGATTTCTCTCGCAGCTTCACCACAATCCATCTGTATTCGATACCCACGTCCCCATCAGCTCCTTTTCCACAAACCGCCAAAATGGGTTTCACCGATCTCGTCAGCGACGCCGGCCTGTCCGTCCTCAACAGCTACCTGGCCACCCGCTCTTACATTGTCGGGTAAGTGTGCCGCTTCGAGTCACCTCCTGCATTGCATCCATCGCCTCGACCCCCTTTCTCCTTTCGCGTGATGGTTCCCAGGGTTCGTGTTTCCGAGGAGCTCGGAGACCTGCGCATGAATGCAGGCCCAGCACTCCCGTTGCACCTCTGGGCCACCCGCACCAAACTCTGCTCCCCTGCCGATTCATCTCGCCCCCTTCCTTCCACGAGCCAGCCTGAAGCCTCCCACTGCCTTCCCTAAGCTAACATGTTCCTCCCCCACCGACAGCTACACCGCCTCCCAGGCCGACGTTGCCACCTTCAAGGCCATCTCCTCCGCCCCTGACGCCTCCAAGTACCCCAACGCCGCCCGGTGGTACAAGCACATCGCCTCTTACGAGTCCGAGTTCCCCACCCTCTCCGGCGATGCCTCCAAGCCCTACACCGCCTATGGCCCTGAGGCCGCCGAGGTCACCCTGAACCCCGCCAAGGCCCCCGCCGCCGCTGACGACGACGACGATGTCGACCTGTTCGGCTCCGATGACGAGGAGGAGGATGCTGAGGCTGCCCGTATCCGTGAGGAGCGTCTGGCCGAGTACCGCAAGAAGAAGGAGGGCAAGGCGAAGCCCGCCGCCAAGTCCGTCGTGACGATGGATGTTAAGCCTTGGGGTATGCTATTCCCCTCGATTTTCCATGCCCCGTTCAGTCAGAATTGCAATTCGCTGGTCATTCTGGAGAGACAGAGAGTGCGGTGCTAACGTGATCAAACCCACAGATGACGAGACCGACCTGGCCGCTCTTGAGGCCTCTGTTCGTTCCATCGAGAAGGACGGTCTGGTGTGGGGTGCCTCCAAGTTCGTCGCCGTCGGCTTCGGCATCAAGAAGCTCCAGATCAACCTGGTCGTCGAGGACGACAAGGTCTCCCTGGAGGAGCTCGAGGAGGAGATCGTCGGCTTCGAGGACTACGTTCAGTCCTCCGACGTCGTCGCCATGCAGAAGCTGTAAGAGACCCAGCTGTCATGCTGGTGACGGGGGATGGAATGGAATATACCAAAAAATCTGAGGCTGTCGAGAGACGGCTATGACTGAACATGGAAATAATGATGGTGTCTATCTACACCGCCTGCTTGTCAAGCTGAGCGCCGAGGAGTAGAATGCGTCAGTAAAGAGCATGAAAACCAAATGCAATGAAACGCAATAGACAGGGTCACCATGGCGAAATCCCGCGATCTTGGCCTTTGCTGTTCCAACTTTGATACCGTTTTGTCTTTGCCTGTGCTCACTGTCTTTACAGAAACCGTGGACTCCTGCCACAGGCCGCAAACCTTCAGCCCTGGCCTAGGAAGTTGATCAGCTTGGTCGAGGAGCTACACGGAGGCTGTGCCTACGCTGTTCAGCCACCCGGCCACGACCTGTGTCTGCAATTCTGAGCAGCATCCCCAGAACAGCGTATTACACCAAGCACGCACTACGAGGGTCAAATTGCTTTCCTATGCTGAGATCCGCCTCGGGGCGAGATCAAACCTTTCTTGAACAGAATTCGACATAGTAGTCACCGCAACAAGGCATCGCCGGCTAATGAAACACCAATCTACAAGCTCATACCTACTGCGTCCTTCTTAAGCAATGGGGTTGCAGAGAACGCATCTGTCACCTTTAAAAGAGTGCCACCAAGCTCTCGGAAATAATTTCTGCACCGGACAGGATCGTAACACGACGTTGTGTCGAGAAAGATCCAACACCTGGGCCCTTCGTTGGAGGTTGCTGGCACAAGCATCTTGGGCGACTTTGAAGTCCAAAGACCTCAGCAAGGACTGTACTGGGTATGTTTACCTACTGCTCGATATTGAACACCGCCTTTGCAGGTGGCACGGTAAGGGCTCCTCATATCCATGTGACAGAAACCGGGCCAACTCAACTCGCCTTTGCAAAATTCGCCATATCTCTTCGCTATCTCCTTCATGCGTAGCAAGTATTTACAACGGCAGGAATAGTGTCATGGGTTTCAATAACATCACCCTGTCTCAACAAGAACTTCGCAAGAGCACGAGCTAAGTCGTTGGTGCGGCTATCAAAGTCTAGTGCCGCATTGGACGGCCTAGTTCTACGGCTATCTTCTTCTATTCGGTAGTCTCTCACTATGCCACTAAGTTCTCGGCTGCTTGGTTTACGGTCATTTATCAAACAGCTGCCTAGGCCAATGAGCAAAGAAATATTCTACCATCAATGCTGAATAGGTCTATACGAGGCGCTAAGCGGTGCCGGTCCACCCTATTCAACCTAGAAGTCGGCCGCATAAGACGATGGTGCCCTGTGCTCATTGATGGACCTCACATGATGCGCATGCATGCGCCGCTCCCATACTAACGTGCGTTGTGTCCGTAGACGTCCACAACTAAAAGAAATTTAAACTTGAAATTCCACAAAATGTCATGCTTGAACTTCCACCTCGTCAAACTTGCACTTCCACCTCGTCAATTCGTGCGTTTCTCGAAACAACAGCTACTTCCCCAGACATCAATACGCGCTCAACCATGGCAGCCATTTCCGAGGCCTTCAGCTCACTGGAACTGCACGATGAGCCGCATCCTCGCCACCACTTGTTCGACTTTCTTGCTCTGCCCGGCGAGTTGCGAAACCAGATCTACCGCCTCACGCTGACTACCGATCCACCCAGGCTAGACCGGCAGCACAAGTACAGCTGCGATTGGTGCACGTGGGACCCGGACCAGCCTCAGAACCGGATGGTCGACCAGACTGGCCAGAACTTGCCAGGCTGCAGATGCTGGGCCCGACGGGGGCTCGCCCTCCTCCTGGCTAATCGCAAAATCCACGAGGAGGCTGCCCCAATCTTTTGGGCCGAGAATCACTTCTCATTCCAAGGCGTCGATAGTTTCATCCGCCTTGTTGGCGGATCCCTGCGGCCTCAGTATCGACAGATGATCCCCCATGTCACCATCTATTTGGACCCGGGCTTGATCACTTGGAGGATGGACATGGACCTTCCTCCCGTGCGGTTCTGGGATGTATTGTTCGAATGCAAAGGTCTCCGCGAATTGGAAATTCCACCGTATCGGAGGTGTAAGCAGGGTTCCACAGATAGGCGGCTCGTCGACACGGAATTGGCTTGCTGGGATCGTTTGACAAGCGAGCTGCCCAATTTGAGGGCGTTCTCATGGTCATACTTGGATGGTGTTTCGAAAGGCAGCATGTTCGACTCATGCCCCGCGGTCCCATATGTCCGTACAGAATGACTCTGCGTTTGGACCTGAGAGTCTTGTCGCCGGAACAGTTCAGACTTTACGGTCCCTTTACTCATGGGGACCTTGTGTGTAGTCGGACTTCATGCTTGCGCGCCTTTCCCTTTGGACCCCGTGGTCCCCTGCCAGGCGAGGTTATTGTGAGCGCAGGAAGGCCAGATGCGCACCGATGCGCTGCCAACATGAGAACTCTCAGAGACAGGCTTGAAGTGGGGCATTCGAGAGTCATGTCTACGGGCTGGATTATGGAATTTTTCTTTCTGCCGTTGAGCCCCGAGACCATCACGCGGAATGCCATGCTTAGAGCACGAGATGAGAATTCAAAGAAGGCGGAGAAGGATGCCGACACTTCTTGGGAGCTGGAAGCTCGTCAATCAGCCTCGTTGAAGATGGGATTTGCCAGGGTTAGGGCGGCCAAGCGGACGGGTATTTCGCGACTCGGATTTAGATGACTAAATCAGGATTCGATTTTCGTCATGACGATGACCTCACGCTCACTAAGACCACTAGCGGTCAGTGGATTCAAGGCCTTGTCTCCGTAGTCGGCCCGGGCTACAAAAGCTTTTGGCCCAACTCAACCAAGGAAGCATTTCAGCAATTGAACAACGGCCAGATTGACCATCTACCACCTGGGCATTCCCCCTCAACAGCCAACCAAAAACACCATGGCCCGCTTCTTCATCACCGGCTCCTCCGACGGCCTCGGCTCGCTGACGGCCCAGCGCCTCATCAAACAGGGCCACTCAGTCGTCCTGCACGCGCGCAGCGCCCAGCGCGCAGCCGACGCGCAAAAGGCCTGCCCGGGCTCCGACGCCGTGCTCGTGGCGGACCTGACCAGCATCGACGAGACCAAGGCGCTGGCGGCCGAGGCGAACAAGCTGGGGCCCTTCGACGCCGTCGTGCACAACGCGGGCCTGTTCACGGGCTTCGAGAAGGTCACGGGCAAGTCGGGCCTGCCGAGCCTCTTCACCGTCAACGTGCTGGCGCCGTACATCCTGACGAGCCTGGTGGGGCGCCCCAGGCGGCTCGTCTACGTCAGCTCGGGCCTGCACCAGGGCGGCACCACCAGGCTGGACTCGCTCGAGGGGTCTGTGTATGCCGACTCCAAGCTGCACGACATCATGCTCGCCAAGGCGTTTGCGAGGCGGTTCGAGGGCGTCGAGAGCAACTCGGTCGACCCGGGCTGGGTGCCCACCAAAATGGGCGGGGCCGGTGCCACGGGGGACATCGAGGAGAGCATCAAGACTTTCGCCATGTTGGCGCTGGGCGAGGGCGCTGCGAAGGGCAAGACGGGGAAATATTTTTACAGCTCCAAGGAGGTGCCGTGTCTGGAGTCTGCGAACGATGAGGCGGCGCAGGATGGGCTTTTGAAGAGGCTGGCGGAGATCAGTGGCATTGAGGTCCCTCAATAATGCACCACAGAGAAACAGCTTTGCTCGGATTTGATTTGAAGTCAACACAGTCACTCATACGAGGCTGCCGGTTCTGGGCCAAGTTCCAACCAGAATTAATGCTTTTGACATATAGCTCCACTGTAGCCGGATACAACATCGCCTGCATGACCAAGGCAGAATACCTTGCCCGGGATGAACACCATTGGCGGCCGTCGCTGAGCTCATATCTTGGCATGACTCGAAGGAGGAATCCATACTGACTGCCAGCTCTTGAGAATGTGCTTGACCATCGGACAACACTTTGTGCTCTGTAAATGATCCAAGACGAACACAAAGTCACAACACATCCATTAGCCTTTTAACAGTGTGATAGAACCTTCCTACTGCCCTTTTTCAAAGTAATGACGGCTGGAACTGAACATCAGATTGCTTCTAGATATGTAAGGTGGTCCATCCGCTCCACCCTCTTCATGGAGCATTGTCCACCCACCCTTTCCGTCATGGATGTACCTCGCTTTCTACAACGGATATCCGATCTTTGCCAAAACGGATTTACCAAACATTTCATGCCCTTGCCTGAGAACAGGGCAGCACAAAATCCCACAGCCAATATATTACTATTTGAGCAACGTCTCCGGAGACTAATGTTACAATCTTGACAGGCATCGTCATCACGGCACTGCGGAGAGAGGCACATTTAGTCTGTATGCTGACAAGTATCATGACGAAGAGACTGGAGGACTACTCGGCCAACGGACAAGATGAGTGATGTTGGGCTGCTATTAGATGAAAGTGCTGATGGTGAACTCCGACTGACCGATGGCTTTCCAAAGTCGAAGGAAGCGGTATAATGAGAGAAGTGTAAAAGCCCATGTCATTGCCTCGATGCCGCTTTAACAACCAGTTTTTGAGAGTGAACTTTTGCATTCCGGGCCCGTCTCCTGATCCTTGGGGTTGAAGCTATCTCAACCTAGTTCGATATGGTCATAAACTAGTTAGGCCGTGTCAAATGGCCCGGCTAGTTGACGTGAATCGGTAAATATTAAGAATGAATCTTACCAACCAGACATCTCCCACTTCACACAACAGATGCACAAGGACTGGTTGGCTTTGCTTCAAACAAACCAGAGTTCATCATACCTCGCTCAAGACAATTCAAGAACAGTCACTCGGCCACATCATCTCCTTTCGATCAGTCTCGTGTGACCAAAACATGCCCCGCTCGGTGACTCACTTTTTTCTCAACATATCCACAGGTCGACAAAGTTCAAGGGCCTTGGTCGCCTGCGGTTGTACTGCACGGCCTGTTCCAAACAGTGCCGCGACGAGAATGCATTCAAGCAGCATGCCCAGTCCGAAAGCCACGTGCGCAACATGGACGCCATCGGCTCGAATCTCGGCCGAATCCGCGATCAGTACTCCCAACAATGCCTGTCCGCCTTCTTAAATCTGCTCCGCCGCGATCACGGCGAGAAGCGCGTGCAAGCCAACCGGTTCTACCAGACCTACATCGCCGACCCTCACCATGCACACCTCAAGGATACGCGCTGGGGCAGTCTGACTCGTTTCGCCGAATGGCTTGGCCGCGAAGGTCTCTGCCATTTCGAGGAGAAGGATGACGGCGTCTATATATCTTGGATCGACACATCCCCCAAAGCTGAGCAACGGGCCGCGGCCCTCCAGGCAAAAGAAACGCGAGGAGGCGGCCGACCGGCGACGAGAGGAGCGCCAGCTGGAGGAGCAGGTCAACAGGGCGCATGCGCATGCGAGGCATCAAAGTCCTCCTTGACCTACGCAAACTGCGTCACTCGGCTCCACACAAAGACGCTGACGCAACTGTCGCGTTTCGATTCGGTCCTAACGCGACTGCCTCTGCCAGCCACACTTTCCAACCGGAGAAGGCCCCAAATATCTTCAAGGCAGCAGTGCAGAAGAGAAAACGACCAGTGGAGGAATCTGCTGAGTCGGGTCGGCAAGGTTTCCCCCTCAAACAACCTCTATGATAAATCTATAACCTCTGGAGGTCCACGGCACAGACTTCCTTTCCAGAGCTTCATCCTCTCTGCAACTCAAACACTCTAGTAGCAGCCACATAATCGCCCTCATGCGTATCGAAACTGTACATAGCCAGGAACCGGTCCCTCCCAAGCGAATACAGCCCAGGCCAGACCGCCTCGCGCGCGATCAGCACGCTCTTGCTCCACGTCTCCCCGCCGTCCACGCTGCTGACAACCTTGAAGTCCCCAGGCACGGTCCCGCTCGAGTTCGTCCCCTCGTTCGTCATGAACCCAGCCACCAGCGTGCCCCCGACGTTGACGACTCCCGCCGGCGCGGACGCCTGCCTCTCCTCGTCCAGCGGGTCGTATACCCTCGCCCGCGTCTCTGACGGCCACGTCTGCCCGTCGTCGGGCGACAACACCCGCCGCACGTCGAAGCGGCCCGACTCGGTCGTCTCGAAGAACAAGATTAGCCTGCTCCCGTCATCATCGTCTCCGCCCCCCAGACGAGCGACACCCGTCATCCCGTCCCGGCTACGAACCCTGTCCGCGCCAGAGACGACCCGCCGACTGCCCCACGTCCTCCCGCCGTCGCTCGACTCCCGCACCAGGCTGTCCTGGTCCCCCGCGTCGTTCTCGGCCGAGTAGTACGCCTGTAGCGTGGCCCCGTCAGCCGCGACGCGCAGGAACGGCTCCCACAGCCCGTTGAGGTCCGCGGACCCGTTGTTGGCGGCGCGCGTGTCAATGTCGCTGAGGAGCGCCCAGCTGCGCCCGCCGTCGTCGGACGCCGAGACGGACAGCCGGTAGAAGGTGTAGTTGTCCGGCACGCCGAGGGTGTTGTTCGGGGACCTGTCGTGGTTCCTGTAGGAGTAGAGGATCCTGCCCGGGGGGTGCTGCTGCTTCCCCCCGTCCCCGCTCGCGCTGCTGCTGTTGGACGCGTTCCGCCCGCCCGTTCCGGGGCCGTCCCCGGTCCCCGGGAACCCGGCGGGGAGCACAAGGGGGAAGGCGTTGTCCAGCTCGCGGGTCCGGTTGTCGCCGCGTTCCACGTCCCCGAGCTGCTGCCACGAGCCGCCGCCATCGGTCGACCCGTACGCCCGAAGGATCTTGGTGAAGCCCTCGCGGACCGCGTATCCGAGGTACAGCCCTTCCTCGACGGAGCCAGTCGCGCGCAGGTAGACGCCTGTGGTTTCTAGCATCACGGGATCGCCGGACGGGGAGATTTCCACGCTTGCGTTGCTCGCTGTTATCGGCAGGCACTCGAGGGCGCCGAAGCCCTGAGATGGCAGTGGTTGGGGGAGGCCCTGGGGGTTCGCTGCTTGGGGGAAGAGTGCTAGGGCAGCCAGGCATGCTGCTGGTATTAGACCCAGCATCTTGAACGAGTGTGTAGGAGGCCACAAGGACCGTCTGAGCCAGCGAGTGTGTGCTGCCCTCAGCCGAACGTCGCAGCTGCCATGTAGTTGGGCCGGGTTATATTCTTACGAGTCTCCATTCTTCCCCTTTACTCGGCATGAGGAAGGTAAGGTCTCATCCAGCAGAAGCAACATGTGACGAATCTATCGTCGGTGCGGAAGCTTAATATTTTGACTTCGGCCACTGAGATCCCGCGAAGCGTAAATAACAGACGAACCTGTTCAGGGGCGCATATAGCATAATTAGAGCTAATCTCGTATACTTCTTTTCCGTGTATCGCAGTGCTGCGCCTGCAGCATAATCAAGATTGGAACTTAGAGCTTGTGTGAAGGTCCGCGCGCAACTTGTTGGGCATAGCCGCACCGCGGCGCGGGAGGCAATCAAAATACGTTGGGAGTTGGAGAAGAGTGTCCATGGGAAGCATCAGAGGTTACGACGCAAGGTCTCGAAATTTGCATAGCGGCTGTATTGACCAAGTCTGCCCACTGACGTACATCAATCGCTAAAACAAAAAAAGCATTACCACACCGTCACATTACTTATTTACCCCCCGAGGCATCCGCAGGCTTGTCCTGTGACTGCTGCTGCAGCTGCTGTTGAAGCCCCAAGCCGACAGCGCTCCCAGCCACACTTCCCCTGGTCGGCGCGTACAGCGCATAGAGGTCCTCCCTCGTCCTCGTGCCCTCGCCCGACGGGCTAGGGCCTGTTGTGCTGGTGTACCCAGGCGTGATGGGCGTCTGCGGGTAGGCGCTGGTCCTGTTCAAGCTGCTGTGGAAGCTCGGCGGCGGCGACAGGCCCGGCGTGTTCATCGCGCTGGAGCGCCCGCCCGCCATGGTCGTGCGCGTCACGTCCGTCCAGGAGCTCATGGCTGACATTCTTTCGGTAGACCCCGAGACGGAGGAGCCTGCCCACATCGACTTATAGTAGGCTTGTGCGTCGTCTCTTGTGAAGACGGGCAGCGGGGCTGTCACGGATTCGGAGGTCGACTCGGTCGGCGACTGCGCGGTTGGTGCAGTCGCAGCGTTGTTGGTGTAGGCTTTCTGCAGGTCTAGGTCGGGCAGCGGAGGAACGTCCTGCATCCTCCTAGCCCCGCTGCTCTCCGCCACGACGCTTTCCCCTGAGTTGGAGTAGTAGCTGACAGTCCTTGAAGTCGCCTGGCTTCCTGGTCTGCTCCTCCTTCCTCCCGTTGAAGTGCTCCCTGTAGAGCTGCGCAGGCTAAGGCTTCCACTCGCTGGGTTCAACTTGAGTGGGTGATGCCTGCTGGACCTCTTGAACCAGCTGACCACACTCTTCCGGATACTCGCCTGCTCGATCGGCTGTGGGTCGAGCAGTGGCAGAAGATGATGCGGATCTCGTCGCTTCTCATCCAGGAAGCCCCGTGGCACCGCGTCACTATGGCCGCCTTCCATTTGGTACGCAGCCTGGATAGCCTCGTTGAGGATGGCCGAATCGGAGCGATCATTTCGGTGGCCGCTGACGTGCCTGGCGTTGAATGGGTTCGACACCTGGCGTTTCGGGATGGCCTCGGGTTTGGGTTTGTAAAACCGGTCGAGTGGGGTGGTGAAGGAGAACGGCAAGGCTGGCAACGATGGAAGGTTGACATTGAAACGGCTTCGTTGACCAATACGAGATGGGTAGTCGCTAGGGTTCAATTCATCTTGGCCGTGGCGACGCCGGCGTCGGCGGATGAGGATTGCCCCCCAGAACAGACCGACGATGAGACCTACGGCAGCTAAAGACGTGTTAATTGGAACCAGTAACCCTCAAATGACGATGGAACGTACCAATGACTCCGAAGGCGATACCAACTTTGCATGAGGTGCTTGGACCCCTAGGTGGCCGTCCGTCATCACCTCCCCGGTCATTCTGCTGTCTCCCTGTCTCCTGACCCCCAGGCGAACCTACGAAGATCGCACCACTGCTGGTAGTAGTTGGCAGTGATGAGCTGCTTGTCAATAATGGAAAATTTGTCGGCGGAGTTGTTATTTGCGGAGTGCTGGTTGAAGTCAAAATCGGAGGGATAGATAGTGTCGTTGACTGCGACGTGAAAGTACTCGATGTACTCGAATCTGACTCGGTATCTGACTCAGACGATTTGGTTGATTTTGTGCTTGGGCTGGTTGTCAGATCTGGGGGCGGCGAGAAGATCGGAGGAGTGGCAGGTGGTGGTGGAGGGAAAGACGTTGAGTCGTCGTCATCGTCACCGTCATCTAACGCTTGGAACTTGTCGTCTGCCTCGTCCTCATCCCTCTCAAGAAGTGAGGCGGTCCCATCAACAACAGCAAGCGTCCGACCCCAGATAGCGTCGTCATCATCTTGTTGTCTGGCAGATACTTGAACGGCTGCCCGTTGTACGCTGCTTCGCCGTGCCCTGGGAAGTAGATAAGATCAGCACAACGGATCCTCGACATGTAGCATGTGAGCGACGATCTTTGCCCCAGCTCAGGACTTACAGCAACGAATCGAGCCGAAGGGATACCATTTCTTCACCAACCGCCTTGGAGCTGCAGCTCAGGCATGAAGCAGCCTTTCGAGTCAGGTCCGGCAGGAGCACGCACAGGGCCAGGCACGAAGATGAGTGCGATGTTGGGAAATAAGGTTGGAAGAAGACGAGCTGTCAGGCGTCATGAAAGAACAATGCCCAGCAGCGTCCGCACATTTGACAACCCACAATCCCAACTCCGGATTCGACAGCCAAGTCACGGGCAGATCAGAAGATTCCTCGGTGTCATTCGAAGTATTTCGAAACCGGCTGGCGAGCAGATAATGGGCACAGCCCTCGGATGGTACTGGAAAGGAACAACAGAAACGGCCTCCTGGGCGCTGGGGAGAAGAGAAACGGGAGAGATGATCGTCCGGACGACACACGTTGACGCAACCGCTTGTGTCAGAACATGGGACAGAACAGCTCAAAAAGTTGGGACGAGCGACGGGCTGCCCAGGGACGCAAGGAAAGTGATAGAAAACAACAAGACGAGCAAAAAACTCTTGGGGGGATTTACACGATGAACAGGGTAGCCGGGCACATCACCGATTTTGAGCAGATCGGGGGGCACCTCATGCGTTGGCGATCGCTGCGTTGCCAGCAAACATGGTGGTGCCATGCAGCCAGATTGCGAGAGAGCAAACCATTATGCGTCGAGAGCGATTCTGGCTGCAACTGGAAGCACAGGTGCTGCACCAGACCGGGATGAAGGCGGCAAGTCATGTTGTTTCAGCAGTAGGCTCGCCCAACGTCATGTTTCAGAGTGTGGGTGATCCCCTCAAGCGATCAGCAGGTCGACAGCGCACACCCCAGGACGACCTGCCCACTGCGCAGTCTGGCGGTGGAGGCCAAGACAGACGAGCCAGGAAAGCGGACGAGGAAGCTTCGGGTTCGGGTCTCGCTTGGCGCTGTCCCACCAGTGGCAGCGAGCGACACAGCCTGACAGCCAAGCAACCCCTCCCAGTTGCAGCAGGCCCCAGAAGCCAAGTCCTCTAGCCCACCAGATCCACTCAGGAGCAGAGCAGGCTAGCTGCGCAGGGGGCGGCCCCCACTAAATAAAGCCCCTTCGACAGCCGTTCCCAGGGTTCTGCGGGTGATTCGGGGTGGAGGTGGCCAGGCTGGTGTTTGAAGCCCCGAGGGTAGAAACACGAGCAGGTGTGACTGAGAAGGCCAGGACCGCCAGTCTGTAACAAGGAGTACTATCACATTCGGCCGCCTTGGTAGGGAGACTGCCGGGTTGTCCAACCGTCCTGTGTCACACTGTTAGAGAGGCCGGCACATCCCACCCCAATCTCCTTCAGAGTGTCTGTCCCCTTGCCGACCCCCGCCAGGTGACCAGCTATTCGACTCGGCAGCTGAAGTTGAGACTGAGTTCGACCTTGAGTCTCCTTTCCATGCGGGTCCCCAAGGAGAAGCTTGTTTGGCCCAGAGTCTTGGGTAACGGGGTGCACCAGCCAGCGTCTCCATTGAGTTTCCCCGTTGGGATCTTCGGCCAGGTCCAGGTCGAGGCCCAGGTCCAGGTCGTTGTCCACCTCGAAGCCCTTTTCCCAAAAGGTTGACGAGAGTGAGCAATCTTGGTTCAGCATAGCGCCTTGATTGTTTATCCCCCAGACATTCGGGCTTTTGCCATCTCCAGAGTTCCAGCAAACGTGCCGGAGGATAGTAGCACAAGGCGGTGGAGAGGTAGGCAGGCCGGCAGTCGATCGAGAGCGGTGGAGACGTGTCACAACGGTCGCATCAGTCGTGGGAGGGAGGGCAGCCAACCCCGAGGCCGGGCGCGTAGATTGATGACAATCAAAAGATGGTATGATGCCTGGATCAGAGGACTGAACCGGGCAGACTCGATTTTCCGTCTTGTCTGCCGTCTTGCCTGGTCTTGATGAATCAACCAATGCTTGGGTGGGAGGAAACCGGGAAACAGCTACTTGCACATCTGCAGGGCAAGCTTGAGCACTGGCTGGCCAGTGCTGCCCTCACCCTAACCCTCTCCACCAAGCACCCTCATACGGCAGACTTCGAATCCAGGGTCTGGGCAGTATTAGCGAAACATCTATTCATGTCATCATCACTAAACGATTTGTATCTGGATTGGATGACGATTGTATGCTGAAGTATCTCGCTGACCATTTGCCTAGGTATACATGGTAGTTCAAGTAATTGTATTGTTGACATAATTATTCATTGTCTGGAAGCGGGTTCAAGCCCTCCTCCGATCCATGCTCAGTCTGGCGATGTCTTTGTCGAGCCAGCCAGCAGTCAAATATGGCTTCGCTCTGGTCGCAGGGGTGAGGCGGCTAGTACGTTAGTTAGTAATGCGACCTCAACGAAGAACGGATAGCGAGGACTGTACCGGTATTCTTTGCTCAATCGACGGTGCCTCGTATCTCCGCGAGTCACAGACAATGATGGAGACCCTGTCTTTCCGTGGCCAGATGCCTCCCACGCGTCTTTGCTTGTGCCAAATAAGAGAATCTCATTCGCCACAAAGTTCCATCCCTCTGGAGGTTCCACAGGGAAACTTTCTTCAAGCAGGACCTCCCTCTGCGCAAACACCATTTCATATGCCCACGCTATATAGCCAAAGTTACTTTAATTATGCGTGTCCCTAGCAAGTATAAACAACCGTATACTTATTTTTATTGCCACTGAGTTTTAAACGCAAAAGTGTTGAGAACTCGTCTAGGTCCTTGTTATAGAAAGGTGGATAGCCCTCGGTCGTGTGACAGCTATTACTACGGAAGAATTTGTCGAGAACTCGGATGTGTACTTTAAGGCCACGGATAATGGCAACAGTATTGCCTTGACCATTTTGTTTGATGGGATGTGTGTAGATAGTGGTAGAAGGTGGTATGTCGAGTGCTTGAGTTGAAAGGTTGCAGAAGGATGGCTTACTTAAACAATGCTCTTATGTTTCCAGGCAGCAAAGCTGTTGGTTGTGGTCTGACTGGCCCATTCTATGGTCAACAGGCAGACAGCCCACATGCTCGAAATGTGTGTACTTAGTACCTGGCTATGTGGGTATAGAGCGATGGGGTTGAACGCCAACTAATGTGACGCTCTCCTTTTGATATTAAATCAACCGCTTTAGGATAACCTCCTGGTAGGTGTGGGATACCCTCCTATGGGATATCCTCCGATGGGATAACCTCCTCTGGAATGCTCTCCTATGGGATAACCTCCTAATAGGATAGATAACCTCTTGTGGGATGATCTGCTTTGCGTTGGGGGGCCTCTTGTGGCTTATCCTCTTGCGGGACACCCTCCTCGCCTTCACTGCCATGAATTCACTTCCCGATATTCACTTTCGAATAGTGCCATCGAACCACCACAAAACCCCGCCCCTTCGCCGGCTTGTCCCAGAGAAAAATGGCGAGCGGGTACACCCACCAGCAACACCAGCAACAACAGCTCAAGCAATCCCAATCCCAACCAACATGGCCGGCGAGAACTTCATCAACAACCCTCGGGACTGGGGCCACGTCAAGTCGCCCTTCTTCAAGCTTCCCCCCGAGATTCGCAACAAGATCTACCGCGAGACCTTCACTGCCTCCGAGGTCGCCCTGGTCATCGATCCCCCGCTTTACGTCAACGTTGTTCCTGTCACCGGCCGTCGCAGCATCTTCAGCACCGCCAACTCCAACCACCACTTCCTGCTCACCTGTGTTCAAGTCTACCTTGAGGCCCTCGCCCTGTACTGGTCCACCACTGTCGTCCGCAACGGTTGCGAGGGTCACTTCTCCCGAAGCTACTTCCTGAACCGAATCCCTGCCATCGCCAAGCCCTACATCCAGCACCTGCGGGATGTCAACGGCGCGCCGAGCCGCGGACCCAAGTGGCTGCGGGGCGAGATAATCCGATGGTCTTCGTCCCTGGCCCAGTCTTTTGACGAGTTTCCGAACCTGAAGTCCTGCTTGATCAAGGACTGGAGACGGGGACCATCGCGGAACCTGTCAGTCCCGTACGAAATCGACGATGCTGTAGCCAGACACCCGAATGTTCACATCATCGAGACGGAGATCACCTGGGAGACGGACCCCCCGGGCCCATTTATGGGGCCGATCCGCCGATACGCATCCGGGTATCCAGTGCTGGTCAGACAGGTACGCAGCTCGGAATCGTCTCCATCTCCTCCTCTTTTGCCCCAGGTGTTGGGTATTCACCTGATGGCTGACGTTGGTTCATTGCAGTACATCTTTCTGAACCGCACCACTGGCAGAATGATTAAGTGGGTCCAAGACCGAGGATTCCAACGGTTCTCTGACGAGGAGTGCGTCGAGATGCTCATGGATCCCGAGCCCAGCAAGCTCGCACAGCAGTTGATCACTTAGATGGATGGACCCGAGGGACAAGGGAGATGCGGTTGAAGCTCCTATCTGGGCGACTGGCGACATACACTGAAGGCACGAGAACGTCATAGGCGTGTGCGGCGCACATCCCTCCTTCCCAGTTGGAGCATGAGCAACACTCAAAGACCAAGAGCACAACAGAAACAGCATGTCACAACCAATTGGAACGGTTGTGTATCATTTCCACACTGTCCCCTGCTTGAGCGAAAGACTGCGCGTGACATGACTCTGCGACATGCGAAGAGCCTCCAAATTTACATCGCCAACAATGGGTCTCAAGCCGGCGCCTCTTCAAAATTGTGGTCTACTTCTTCGGTTCTGCATGCCTGTTGGGTTGCTCACCGGCCCCATGCTTCAGGCCATCCGAGACGGTCCCGACGATCTCGCTGACGGGGTTCCGACGCCCGCCGACCTCGAGTCCTTTGGAAACAGAGCCCACAATATCCCCGGCCAGGCCCACGCCCCGCTTGGGGTTGTGAGCGTTGTGGGTCGTTGTGCTAGGGTTCCTGTGGCCAAAAGAAGAGCTTAATTAGTGACTGATTCAAATAGTGATGCTTGCGAGCAGGAATGGGAGTAGACACAGGAGCTATTTTGAGACATAATTACCCTGGAGGAGGAGGCTGATCCGCCATGGTGATATTAGGTCAGAGGTTGCGAGGCTACCGCGTGAGCCAAGGAAATTAAGTGAAGGAGCTTTGATAGTGTCGAAAAGTTTCTAGTTGCGGGAGCTCCGGTAGGCTTCGCAGCTAAGCTTCAGAGTTAGTTCATCAGGTGCGATTCCAAGAATACTCTTTTATCCTTTTCTCGGCTTCCGAATCTATGCTTCACCCTGCCCACCACCTCCTTCATCGTAACATGTCTGATTTCTGTAGAATGACGCAGCCGTGCGATGTTGATAGCTCTGATGTAATGCTAATCCTCCTATTTTGAGATTCATAGGACATGCCAGTGGTCGCAAGCCTGCCATCCGATGCCCTTAGCGCTGTCGCATCCATCCCCGATATGGCGCCCTACCAACTTGGGAATATCAATGCGAGGCCACCGAGCACACTCTTTCATGTGAAACCCGAGGCCAAATGTTTTGGCTTGGTCTTTGCTTGAGCGATATGATATCATTTACACGTGCCTGCTTCATCAACACGGAGTTGATGGCCTTGCTCTGGAGCAATTCTGCCATTGTCCGGAGTCTCAAACCACAAGATCTGGCCAAGACTATTTCGAACGCCTTCGAGGGGCATCAGGTGAAATAACTGCCTTTCTTGGGAATTTCTCGGACTCGTTCGTTGGAAATGGGTCTCATCACACCGGCTTCTCGCGTCGCTGAACACCATCAAAATAGCCTCCTCGTGGCAAGAATGAAGTCATAAGCCCTGCGACAGGCAAGCTAATTGCACAAAATACATCTCAGGCCAGACATCTATTTTTGCCACTGTCGATATTATCTTTTGGGCTGTCAGCCCACAAGGGCGTACCTGTGTAAGAATGAATGATGGGGCAGCTCGCGGATGTCGTGCCAGTTATGTACGTTTGAGTCTTTCTGGATTAGGTCGTTGTTCTCCAAGGAGCAAGTGACACTCTTTATCCATTACCCACTGTGGGACTGGCACAAGAACGTGACTACTCTCAAAAACCTGAGGCTGACAGCATTTTCTATCTATCTGTACCTAGGTAGGCAGAGTAGCACCACAGCACCCCTCATTGCTTTCGTGCTCAATGAACTGGGCCGTCATTAAGTCTTGCATCCCGTGGATGGCTCTTGTTGCTTTCTCGAAAACCGCGGGTTGAAACAATCAATTTCACGTGTAATGACAATTCAAAGGCCCAGGCCGCCAGCGTAATCGTTAGGCATGTGCAGGACATTTAATCTGTCACAGCACTCATGTGCAGCTCGTGGAGCCGCAAAGCCCTCGCCATCACCAGCATCATTGCTGTTACCGTGTGTATCAGTCGTTGCCGCCGGGGTTGATCATGCCTCAGAATTTCGGCATTGTTGCGCCGGCAGCAAGTCCTCATTCTACCTTCTACGCCCAACGTTGGTCACACATCTGACGGGGCGACGCCGGATGTGGAGAACGGCGGCTTGCGTGATGATGCAAATTAGCCCGTAGGCAGTAGCTGTGGGTTTCTCGGGACAGGCGAGAGGGATGAAATGGATGTACAGGACAGCACATATTGAGTATGATTTGAGTTGGATCTCCAATGTTGCTTCATGCGACTGAGGTTGGAACTTGTGAACATTGTAAGGCCAAATGTTGAGTGTCTCGTCTGTCACGTTGATCTGGAAACTTTTCAGTGAGCACTTCATTAGAAGGCACAAGGGCATCATGCGCAGAACTCGTGTTTATAGAGTCTGTAACTATAGTGTCTTGAGATTTCATATCTGTCCGGTTCGTCCTACCGCAATCTTGGAACCTCCTTGAGGTGCCTGGTTTATTCTGACTCGGATGACGCTACAGAAAAGACCCGTACACGTCAAATACTGAGCTCGAATCCTAGCGTCACGTTAAAGCATAACCTCATTCTGGCCAAGCTTCAATACGAAATGATACAAGGTACACTGGACTGATTGCACAAGAAGCGTGCTTAAGGACTCCTTAAAAAGTAAATTGCATGGCGTTATGAATTACAACATACCATCTGCAAGCATGAACGTCCTCTTCAAAATCATACAAAATACCCGGCATTCCCATCGAGGCTGCAAGCACAGCATGCTTGATTTTATAAATGAGCGCGTCCTCCCGAATCAAGCCCGTGTTTACAATTTGCATTACCAGCCAGTGTCCACTCATCTCAGAGCTCAGATTCTCGACAGCATCAGGTCAAGAAAGTAGGTGGCAAGTCGGGCCCTGCGAATCGTCAGCACAAACTCCCACAAAAGGGGATACAAAATCCACTCACCCCAGACATGCAGCCCATCCGGGCTCGCCTTGGTGCGCTGCGTAGGATAGTCCCTGTTGAGCAGGTCGCCGTCGACGTAGTGCTCGAGGACGAAGCGGGACGGGTCGAACCAGTAGTCGAAGATCTGGCTGCCCATGATGTGGCGGCCGACGCCCCAGCAGTTCTCGTAGCCCTTGTGGCGCAGCCAGTCGTGGCCCAGGACCTGGGCGTCGAAGTCGTGCGTCTCGAAGGACGAGTGGTGCACGTGGCCCTTGGGGCCCTCGAAGAAGAAGAAGCAGTGGTGGTCGACCTTCTCGTCGCCGCGGTCCAGCCGGAAGAAGACGGTATTGTCCTCGTTTTCGTCGTTGTAGTTGAGCTGTTTCGGTGGCTGTCAGCTACGCTGTGGTGGACCCACCCCCAGGGGACTTTTTGGGGTTGTATTTACCTCGCTGGGGTAGAAGTTGAAGTATTTCGTGTAGAACTCGTAGCACTTCTTGAAATTTGTCACGCACATGCCGTAATGGCCCAATTTGTGCACGGGCGTTGGGCGCTTCTCAAAGCGTTGGAACTGGTTGGTCTCACGGTTCTGCTTCTCAGGCTGCAATTGTGACCTCGTCAGCTCATGCACAACTCCCATGCTTACTACCGGCCACCGGGTTCCTCCTTGAAATAGCGGCCACCATGAAGAGCACTCACGAAGTTCAGCTTCAAATCCGGGAACTTCGGGTCCAGCTCCTCGATCGGCTCTTGCCCGTATACAAGGTGCATGGGGAACCGATCGACAGGGTCGAAGAACGTGAGGCCCTTCCCTCCGCCAGGGGCGTCAGTGAGATCGTAGATGCCCGTTGGCTTCGCCTCGGCGGGCAGGATCTTGGCGGCCTTTTGCAGCTCATCCAGAGATTCGACTGCGAAGGCGGCGCCCGCGAACTCTGTCTTGGTGGAAGCCTCTACGCAGAGAACAAAGGGCTCGGACCCGTATCCTCGGTAGTATGTCCTTGGGCCGACGCGCTTGGCCTCGAAGAAGCCGAAGTCGGCCATGAAGACGTGGGCGGCATCCACCTCCTCTGTGCTATACTTGTAGTAGACATGTGCGATGTGATGGAGCTTGATCTTGTCTGGGTTCTCTGTGTTGGCCATTTTGGATGGAGATGTGTGAGATGAATCGACTCGTTCTTGATGGGAGATAGGTAGGAGGTGGGGTGCCGTTCAGGCTAAAGATTCAACGTTGAAATAAGAGCAGCTGGATGAACTATACTCCAAGCTGGCAAGAGTGAGATCAGACGAGCTTGTTAGATGTGGAAATAATGTCTTATACCAAAACGAACAATTCCGTAATTCCGTAATTGATCATGGATGGGGAGGAAGGACCGGGAGCGAAGTCAAAACATCGGCGTCTATATGTGTGCGACGAGACGAGTCGAGCACTGGCACTGAGATAGGACGCCTTTGTTCGGGCCGTGACGTCTTGCCCTCACTATTTGTAGCCCACCCATACCGCCATCCCCCGCGGGGTCCAGTGGTGGGGAAGCTCCATCGTGTCGAATCAAATGGCCGACGAGGGTGCCACAGCAGAGGTCGCAGTAGGGATGCTAGCCTGGCGGCAGTTGTGTAACAGCCGACCTTGCTCTCCGTACGTGCCTGATTCTGTAGGACGAAGTGGGAAAACATTTTGGCGATGCACAACATCCACACTGCAGCTCTATTAGTCAGTCAATCAACACCAGCAGACATCTCAGATGGCAGCGATTGGGATCATAGATTAAACTTTGACATTGGATTTACTTCGGGTGGCTGACTGCAAGATGCAAGACAGCCGGACATCCGTCGCTCACAAATGCTGTTTCAGTCTTTTGACTCAGATCAGCTCTGGGAGCTAGGGAATGGAGGAGACCGTGGGGTGGACGCCCATGCTCCCGCTGTTCTTATCGTAAGCCGATAGGAGACAGACCGACATCATCCTCCTGCCTCCGAGGGGCAAATCGAGTAACCAGAGAATGCTTCGACCCTCCATCACGACTACAATCCCGAATACCATTCGAAGCAGCTGGCCATCACAACCAGACCCAAGCTACCCTGTTCCTCCCGCCCTTGTACCTTCAATCCCAGCTGCAAATCCACGGTCACACTCGAGTCGCATCAAACCTAATCGCAGCTCCAAGCCGGACCCTACTTCTGCTCCCCGCTCCCCTTGGCCGCCCTGCTCACCAGACAAACCTCACCTCCGTGTCACCGTCCTCGGTAACCGGGGCCGCCAGCCAACCGCGACAATGCCCAAGAAACTCGCCAAGTCCTCCACCTTCAGCACGATAGCCTCGTCGACGTCGGACCTGTCCACCGCCTCGACCATCCCCAACCTGCCCCCCATCCTCACCGACGGCGGGCCCCTGCCCAAGCTCTTCGTCTTCGACCTCGACTACACCCTCTGGCCCTTCTGGGTCGACACCCACGTCAGCGGCAGCACCCTCAAGCCCGTGCCCGGGTCCAACAACACCTCCGTCGCGGACAAGGTCGGCGAGCACTACTCCTTCTACTCCGACGTCCCCTCGGTGCTGTACGCCCTGCCGCAGCTGGGCATCCGCGTCGGCGTCGCGAGCCGCACCTGCGCGCCCGACCTCGCCCGCGAGATGCTCAAGCTGCTGTACGTGCACCCGCCGGCCCAGTCGGCCCAGGACGAGGGCGGCAGCGGCAGCAGCAAGAAGAAGTCGTCAAGCGGCAAGTCCCGCAAGGCCATCGACCTCTTCGACGCCGGGCTCGAGATCTACCCCAGCTCCAAGCTGCGCCACATGGAGGCCCTGCACAAGCGCACCGGCCTCCCCTACGGCGAGTTCCTCTTCTTCGACGACGAGAGTCGTAACCGCGATACCGAGAGCCTGGGGGTCACCATGTGCCTCGTGCGCGACGGCGTCACCTGGGCCGAGGTCGCGAGGGGCGTCGCCGAGTGGCGGCGGCGGAAGGCTGTCTCTGCGCTCGCGGACGGCCCCGGTGCGGAGTGAGGCATATTGCAGTAGGGGTTGTATACATATTATGAGGCTTCGAGGGAGCCTCACGGTGTGGTCCATGACGCCGGCCTTGGTCTGAGGAAGAGGTATTTACATCCACGGAGTGGAGATTGACCACGGGCAGGGCTGCCCTGCTCAACATAGAAGCTCTGCGCCGAGTCGAACTGCGCCAAGGCGACAAGCCGCCAAGGGCGGAATGGGACGCGATGTTCCTTTCGAAGCCACCTCTTAACCGCCACCGAAGCCGAAACTATAAAAGTAAAAAGAGAAAGAGTGTTTCTGAACGTTCTCAGGGCTTCCAGGCAACCAGCCCTTCCCAAAGAGGCCTGTTGGCCGCGTCAGCCCATCGTGGCTGAGATGGCCTCATCGAACACGCGATACCATAGATACATGAACAGATAGACATAGATATATTTAGAGGTCTAGCATCCATATGAGTTCATATAGACAGAGGAATCAATTTCTAACCAGTCAGTCGCTGGTGGTTGTTCTAACCCATCCAAGCAGACCATGTGTATCAATGCTCGAAACGCTTTCCACCTTGCGCCCAAGGCGCGTTCAATCTCTCTCCTCCCGTGCCTAGGTCGGAACATTACATCTTCAGAATCCCGCCTGCGTCTATATGGAAGGGTCAACCAGTACGTGCCCTCTTGTGCCAGGTATCCAAATGCTTCTCGGATCTGTTACATGCCCAGAAAGTCTCGTCTAATAACTCCGTCAGTATGCCCCTCCTCCTACTACACACACAGGCTCTCGTTCTCTCTCTCTTTGCTTCCACCCTAAGTCCCCCTCCCCTCCTTCCTGAATCATGACGCCGCCACCGGCTTGCCGTTAGGCACAGCCTCCGTCTCGCCCACCTTCTCCGAAACAGCCGCGTCGCCGTTCAGCTTCTTCTCGTCCACGGCGTCGCGGTCGTCCTGGAGCGACAGCTCCTGCGTCGCGCCGACGAGCGGCGACCCCAGCGGCGTCTTGAACTCGTCCTCGGCGGGGCTCACGGGGTCTTCTGTTGCCGTGGCCGCGGCTGCCGGGTCTAGAGCCGCGGGCTCTGGCGCTGCCGGCGCTGCTGCCGGCTCTGTCGCGGCCGCTGGCGCGTCTCTCGCATCGGTCGTGGTCACAGCAGGAACAGGGACAGCCGCCCCGTTCACAGCAGCCTCGGCCGCGCCCACGGGGAACGCCACGGGCAGGGTGCACACCCTGACGCACCTCTCGACCTTGTCCACGCTCCCGACGGCCACGCACTCGACCCTCTTGCCGCCGTCGATGGGCCTCCAGTACGCGGGGCCCTTGGGGAAGGCCGGGTTCTCCTTTGCCTCGCCCTCCCAGTCGGCGGCGTCGCGGATGACGGGGTCGAGGTTGGGCGCCTGGCCCCAGGCGAAGTCGAGGGTGCCGCCGTACTGCTTGGGGATGTTGGCCGGGTCGATGAACGAGGACAGGACGGGCAGGACCTCGGAGTGCGAGAGGATGAAGATCTTGGAGACGGTCACGGGGTCGAACCAGCGCTTGACCCAGGCCCAGACGGTGGAGAAGAAGGCGGGGGCGCCGATGATCTGGTTGGTTGACGGCTGTGGTCAGTGGATGTTGATCTTCGACGCTGGGGGGAACGGTGGGGCCAGAAAATGGGGGGATCGACGCGGGAAAAGGGAAGAGGGAAAAGAAGAAGAAGAGCTCACGAATATCCTGTCCAGGGTCTCCGGGTAGTGCGCGGTGGCCAGCTGGCTGGCGGCCTGCATGTGGCCCTTGAGGTTCCAGAACTGCTTGAGGCTGACGCCGCCGACATCAACAATGTTGGTGGAGAGGGTGATCGGGGTGCGCGGGTGCTCGCGGTCGGTCAGCTGGGTGCACAGGGGCTGGGCGAAGCGGGTCAGGTTCTCGTAGAGGGCGAAGAGGCGGATCAGCTTGGGCGGCGTGTGCATCGAGGCCGGGGGCGCGGCGGCCTTGGAGTAGGTCTTGTCGACCGACTTCTCGTAGGCCGAGATGGTCTTGGAGTCGAGGTGGCGGATCTCGAAGAGGTAGAGCGGGATGCCGCTGTGGGAGGGAGCGTAGGAGTTAGCATGGCCGTTGTTCTGCTGTCTACCTGGGTATCTCTTGTGCCGTGCGGCATACCGCGAGATATCCCGTCGGCGTCAGGAAGGGAGGGCCACCAACCGTCTATCCCTCCTCCCCGTCCATTGTGGGTACAGCTTCCTGCTCTGCTCGTATGCCTCGACGTCGATGGTGTCGTAGAGTATATCCAGCTGGATGGCCTTGCGCCACTCCTCGGTGTCCTTGAACTGCGTGTGTGCGTCGGCGATGGACCACTTGCGGGCGCGCAGGAAGCGCAGGAGGGTCTGGTCGTCGTGCGAGGGCGGCGGGCCGGGCTGGTACAGGCCCTTCTCCTGCAGGTAGGCCTTGAAGCCCTTGAGGGCGTTCTCCTCCTCCTCGGTCAGGTGGCCCAGGTGGCCATGCGGGTATCCGTTCTCGAGCGCCGCCTTTGTTTGCGATGCCCTCGAGGCGTTGGACTTGACCTTGGTGGCCGGCCCGGCGGTTGCGCTGGGCGACATTGGATGCTGCGCTGGGAGGGGCGGTGCCTGTGGCTTTGGTTCGCTGCACGGAGTTTAGAGTTTGAGGCTGCCGAGCTGACCGGATCAGACCAAAGGCAGTTCGACGGGAGAGAAGGGGAGAGAGGACAGCTCCTTTTTGGTGACAGCGACGGCAACAGCAACAAAGACAGCGAGCAGCGACTTTCAAAATGAAAGATGGGTAACAATAATGAGCCACTGTGCCGCAGGAACAGACCCGGTAATCATCGCAGGCACATGTTGGCGGCCACACACACGCCCGCCCAATCTCCACCGGCGGGCTCGGAGCTGACTCTCAGCCCGCGGTGGGTATTTTGGCCCGGAAGCTGCATCGCGCTTTGCCCGTGTTGGGCATAGAGTCGATCCTTGTTTCTGCGCCGTCATGACAAACCACAGGACATTTGACAATTCATTTTAACCTTACCCACACCCTCACGGCAACCCGAGAGATCCTTGCCCAGCCGTCTCTCCCGGCCTGCTGCTCGTGGTCATGCGGTCTGCGCTTCTACGGCCATGAGCAGACGACTCGGGGAGCTGACCCTCACGTCCCTTTGATAGATCTCCAATGACGTCAGCCAGGACCCCCTGCAAGCCGGACAATCCATTTGAGCGATCGAATAGCTACCGATAGGGAAAAGGAGTATCATCAAGCAACTCACAGCATGTTCAGATGCAAACCTAGTCCGGCCATTTATACAATTTCCGAACTCACAAAAATTCATGCAAGTTCTTGACTATGTACGAATGCACATGCGCCAGTAGTTGCTCGTACACTATGCAATGGTTTCGTCTGATATAACACCAGGTCCCTGCACTGCTCTACATCCGCGGAACCATGACTCTTCTTCTATCGAGCAGGCACCATCTTCAGGATTGCGACATTGCTCAGAATAAGCCTTTGAGAGCTCGATCGAGGTCTTGTTGGGCATATCTGGGTAGTTCGTATAGCAAGACCTGCATACCCGAAAACGGCTGCAGGAGGCCAACCTCTGCATTTCTTGAGTGCTCAGTCGTTCTCATACTTGGGCCCGCATATCGAAAAGGGCAATTTGGCCCCAAAATCTTGTGACTACGAAGCTCGATAAACGAAAAGCTTATGTTATTGGAGGCACTACTGTGAGATCCCAGGCAGGCCTTTTTTATACTTACCCTCTCCAGAGGACCAACAGGTGCTCAGCCAACTGCAGCCTGTCACACCTCTTGGCGTCATCCGAGGATAAAAAGGCCATAGATCGCAAAGGCATACCACAGGAGAACGTCCCTTCAGCTGAGGTCACTCCATTTAGCCTGAGACCGATATCACCCCTCATTCGCATCTCCACCTCGTCATTCAGTATTATCACAGGCCTCACAACTGCTTACCACATGCCATCAGAAGCCTGAAGCAGCTCTCTTCGCTTGTACATGTTGCGTTTCGAATATGCCTAGAAGTAATAGGACACGCAAGAACTTCTATGCAATCAGCCGCGGACGCTGCGCCCCGTCTGTCATCTCATCATGGTAAATAGCAGGACCGGACCCGAGGAGCACCGCTTCAAACGGTTGTCACTGACGATAGGATTTTATTACAGGCATGATGCATCTCCTATGGTTAGTGGGTACCCTAAAAACAAGTACAAGGGATTCGATGATTTTAGTGAAGCCATGGAGTGGCTTTTAAACGCCGGTCACGACACCTTCCACTTTTGCTATGGGCCCGTGGACGGTCCGAAATCGAAGAAAAATGAGCGCAGCGGACAGCCAGAATGCTACGTCGCCACTACTGGACAAGGTGCTGCCATATTCGAGAGCTACAGGTATGGTTGTCCTCAGTGCTCCGGGATCGTGATGCGGAAATCCAAAATCCGGGCGGAGCAGAAACAAATACAAGCGATGTGAAACAACACGTAGATGGGGTTAGAAATGCTACTCAGAAATCATATGCTGACCGTAAGACCGCTGAGGCGGTTCTGCACGGTATGGGGCAGCTACTTAAGAGTGTTGAAGTGCTTAGTCTGAATGGTATTAATGGGTCAGATGAAGGGGAAGACAGTCTCGTTTCTGGGATGGCCAATGTATCTCTGCAGAGCCAGGATCTATGCCACTAGCCACAGCTCGTGGGCCGAGTACTCCGAGGCCCCTTGTTATGCTGACTAGTCAGATTTCCGATTAATGAATCCATCATCCGCCCTACCCGTACCTCGCTGCACAGGAGTAGTTTTGGGGATTCACACAGAGAAGGAGACGGCTCCTTGGCTGCCTGACACGCCACGAAGGGAGGCTATCGCTCAAAGCGGCCGTTTCTCAGATGGTGCCCCGGTTGTTTACGGTTGAGGCGATCTCTATGATAAGTCTCATATTCTCAAATAACATTTGATCACCTTTTAAGGCGTGCACAGACGATTCTGGATGCTGTGTTGTGTCGCTTACTGCTAGGTTTGAACTGGACGACTGTAATAGATGCGCTCGTGTACGTTTCGGGAACAGGCATCATAGTGAGCAGGTAGGGAAGGGTTCAGACGGGCTTTGACGGGCTTTGTCAGTGCCATTAACCTTGCTGCCGCTCTTGCAACTACTTCTGCTTTATTTGTCCAAAAAGGCTTCGTTTCAACACACATCAATGTAGATGGATGTCCTCATCTAGGATTATGTATTTTCCTTAGGTGAACTTGTTCGTTTGAGATCGAACAGGTATATGGCATATGACCACGGATCTTTCCTCGTCTCAATCTGCGGTTTCTCGTACAATAAATCCTCAGCTTATTCCTTCAATACTCACATGCTACTACAGTAGTACTGTTATGAACCAAGAGTAGAGCATGTAAGAGGAACAATCTTCCATCGCAAAACTAACGAGTTCTTTGATCTCGCTCTTCACTGTTACAGCATAGCCTCCTTCGTAATGGCGTAACAACAAGATTTCGGGATGACGCCGTGGCTGCCTGTCCTCTAAATCTTGCTTTGTCTACCCTGAGAACGGGCGCTGTGGTCAGGTCATCGACATCAGTCGCGATTCCTAACGCTGAGGACACCTGATATGATGAACGTATTTATGGGGCATCATCAAACAATGCCGTCAGAAGTTATTAGGTCATAGTCTGACAGCGCCAGGCTCCGGACTATAATCTGACTTTGCCAACTGCCGGAACTATTACTGCGCATATGCAGATCCACCAACGTACGCCTTCTCTCAGATGTTTAGCACCATCAAAACTTCTCGATCGATTTCAAACCAAATGGCTGTGGCTTCGGGACAACTGCCGGCATGCGCAGTCCCGTGGTCGCGGTTCCGCTTATTAACCGGCTCAGGGCTGGTCCCCGCGTCTGGCTCAGGTTAATTAGTCTATAGCAAGGCACTTTAACGTTGATCAGTCCCACTCCGTCCTTTGTTACATTTTTTGCCAAGAACTCTGGAGAACACTCCCAAGGGGGAGACGTGGAGAAACCTCCTTCGTAATTCGGCTTAGCGCATGTCTGCTTCCCAGTCACATCCATACATCGACATTGCCATCCATTCCAATCATCGCTGTAGGGTTGCCCCAATACCGTCGACCAAGGGATGAACATGTCGCCAAAATCCTTGGCGGCCTAATCCCGCTATGGAGAAGAAGATCAAATGCTTTGTCACGGACTATGGCTTCCGAGAAGACTGTTCGATGTCACATCAAGCCCAACTGCGTTGTTGGAAATATATAGCATTACCAGCACGCCAAGAGCTGGCCCAAACTCTGTCCCGTCCAACTCGCTTCTACTATACTCATTGGAATTCTATAGGTCAACCGGTCTCCATGTCTCTCTCCACCGTTTTCCAACTCGCAGTTGCGTTGTGCGCGGTAGCTGGCGTTGATGCCGGCGTTCTGGACAAAAGGCAATGCCCCGGAGGACTGCAGCCAACATACCCGGCTCCCGTCCTATCCCAGGGCTGGACTGCTCAACTCATCGCCAACGGCGTGCGGAGCGCAAGGGGCCTTGTATTCGACAGCAGCGGCGCCCTGCTTGTAGCCCAGGCAAACACGGGAATCACCCGTATCACATTTACTGAGAGTGGCAACTGCGTCAGTGTGGCCAGCAAGACCACTCTCGCCACGAAGAATGATGTACGCACAAGTCCCCAAGCCCACCAATACCTTAAGCACGTACCTTCCTGAATGCCATGCTAACCATTACCAGCTCACTCATGGCATCGCGTTGAACGCCAACGGCACCACACTCTACGCATCCTCGGCCGAGGCCGTCTTCGCTTGGGCCTACAACCCGAGCACCGGCACGGTCACAGGATCGCCGACGACCATCATCAATGGCATGAACAACGCAGACCACGTCAGCCGCACGCTGACCTTCTCGAAGAAGCAGCCCAACCAGCTCATCGTCTCGCGCGGCAGCAACGACAACCTGGACATGGGCACCAAGGACATCAAGAGCGGCCGCTCGATGATCAAGGTCTTCGACCTCAGCGCCCTGACGAGCGGCAAGGTCTACAACTACGCCAACGACGGCCGGGTCCTGGGATGGGGCCTGCGCAACGACGTCGGCGTCGCGGAGCACCCCACCACTGGCGGTATCTGGTCCGTCGAGAACTCGGTCGACATGCTCACGCGGAACGGGGTTGACATCCATACCGACAACCCAGGCGAGGAGCTCAACTACTTGGGCGCACTTAGCGACCCTGCACCGGCGAAACCGCCGAACTTTGGATACCCGGATGTGAGAATCAGCCCAGGCCGATAGCGCGTAAGGATGCTTGAAGAGCACAGATACTTACTAATTGCCTCACAGTGTGTCGCCCTTTTCCAAGCGTCGGGTGTGCCCAACAGCCAGAATCTGAAGACAGGAGTCCAATTCAGCTCCAACCAATCCACGACAGCCAACGACACCTCTTGCGCAAGCAACTTCGTGGCGCCGAGGCTGACCTTCCAGGTATGTTGGGAAATGAAATTGTGGGACTTCCTGTCCAGTCGCTAACAGAATTTACGCATACAGTCCCACATGGCACCACTCGACATTGCCTTCACTGCAGACGGCTCAGAGGCGCTGATCCCCTTCCACGGAAGCTGTGAGTCCTCCCGGGTCTACTGTCAAAATTTTATGGATGGACCGCTGACCAGAACAATCAGGGAACCGTCAACCACCAATTGGGTACAAGTTCGGCATAGTCAAGTTCGCCAACGGACAGCCGGTCGAGCCGTCCACCAGCACAACGGCACTGATTGATATCATGACGAACCAAAATATTAACAACTGCCCAAACAGCTGCTTCAGGCCCGTCAGTGTTGCCATAGATGCCAAGGGCCCGGGTGTTCATGAGCTCCGATACCACTGGGGAGATTTATGTTTTGTACAGACCGGCTTAGAGTGCGTATGCCCAAGCTTTGTAGCACAACGTTGAAGGCTGCCGATGATGACCAATCTTGAAAGAACAAGTCTGGATTCTCATCATGGGCAAATGGAACTGTCGATTCTGTGTAGGGAATTGAAGATGGCTGTCATTACTGTACTATAATCCTGTGTTCTCCGGGAAGAAGTGCCGTGCTTATTGCTACCTTCATGGAAGAGCAAGCTTAAGAACGAATAAATGTATATACATACTCGAAAGTCTGCTGATATAATTCATGACGTATGATTAGATGTCCCAGTCCGACGATGTTTCAGCTTGTGTGCCCAAATCTTCTTGCACACACTGTATAATTAAAGGTGTCATATTGGAACATGCGGATTTTACTGAAGGCTATAGATTTGCATGCCCAGGTTTCCAAATAAGTGAGCAGCTCCGTTTCAGGCTTCACTGTCGCACTTTTCACGCGATGTACGATCAAGTACAAGTGATTACGACGTCCAGGGCTTCCAGAAAGCTTCTAGCACTACTTCTGGCACAACATAGAGAGGCACTGTTCAGCGGCCAAGCACAACTGGGGTGACTGATTACTATTATGATTCCTCTGCTATCCTGTTGGGATTGATTCTGTTCCTGTGCCATCAATGAAATAGATTTTGGATTTCTCAAGAGACTGGCTCGGAAACGTCGACTGCCATCGAGGTCTTCCCTGCCCGCCAGTCATGTGCTTCCCAGTCATGATGACGGACGGTGCAGACTAAGTAAGGGTTGAATTACTTCGTGCGACCCGGGCTAAAAAGTATAAGTGAATAAAGAATGAAAAATATTTTGTTAAGAATCAGGCACAGGAGCCTCAGCACCAGGTACCCCCACCTTGAGTGTGGATTTGTACTTGGGCAACCACTTACCTCGACCATTGTCGTCGCAGGGGTCCGGCTGGTGCGGGGTTAGGGTCCCGACCGCTCATTCAAGCATCGATCATCAGGGGTAACCAGTTCAATGTGAACCTCAAGACAGAAAGACAGACTCGTAGCAACCCATCCCCGCAAGACTTCAACATCGCAGCAAGCAGACCCGCATCACCGAAACTTTAATCAATCTCCGGATCACTCACAACCAAGATGGCCGACGCACGCCACCGCAGCATGTCCAATGCGCCCAAGTTCACAGACCGGACCTACGAGCAGCGCGAGGCGGACGCCAAGGTCAACGGGCCCATGATCCAGCGCGCGCGCGTGGTGAGCAGCATCCTGACGGCCAAGTACCTCAAGGCCAAGAGCATCTTCGACAACTACCACGAGTACGACGTGGACCAGGCGTTCGTGCCCACGACGACGGGCGAGCCGTGCTGGCGCGAGGACGCCGACCCGTGGCTGCGCATCCGGGAGACGCTGCCCGAGTTCCTCGAGGACTACACGCGCATCATCGTCGAGTCGGGCGGCGAGATCACGGGCGAGGGCCTGCAGAACCTCGCCGTCGCGCTGATCCGCGTCGCGAGGGCCGAGTGGGAGGGCGCGGGGAGGGACAAGAAGGCCCTCGACAAGGCCTTCGAGCAGGAGATCCTGGCGCTGGTGGGGAAGCTCAAGGCCGAGTTCAAGCTGCCTGAGGCGCCGGACGCTGACGATGACGAGGATGATGGGGAGGAGGAGGAGGTTGTTGAGACCAAGGCGTGAGATGCACGGCTCAAGGGTTCCGACGGTGTGGTGCGCTGCTGCACGTGCTGCTCACTCGCAGGCCAGTAATCACGGCGGCTGACCAGTGCATAGACCGCGTGGAGCGGTCAGCAGTGGGGTGAGCGCCGGGAAAGACCACACGGCGTACGAAGAGATGAAACCAAACACATGGACCGAAGGACTATGACTTTTTGACCGGCTCGCATTTATTCCCAATGGTTCGAGGAGAAAGCGAGGGAATGATAAGGCAACCCCAGATATTCGACCTCACGGCCTTGCTACAGAATCCAGCGCAGTGTTTGAACAGCTACCCATGTCTACCATGATGAGAAACAGCGTGGCGCGACTATTGCGCAGAGACATGTCACAACATCACGGCTAGCGGCCCGTCGAGCTAATTCCCGTCCCCGGAACGGACCTGTGTGAGACCGGGCCAAGGACAAGGAGAGCGACCTTGCTTGTGCACACAATGGGCCATGCTGGCCGGTGGCGATTGGGGGCCGAAGGATTCAAAGCCGCAGCATCGCCGCAGTCGCACACGCTGGCTCAGCTTCTAAAATTGGCCCCCCTTGTGCTTGCCAAGCCTGGCTGGGTGACCCGGGATTGCAGCGTGGTAGGGCTAGAAAGGTTGACTCCGTTCTGCAGAGCTCCCCTGCATGCTGTCATGCGAAACTCCCCCACTTCCGCCCATTTGCTCGTCCGTCACCGACGACGTCCCCCCACGTTCGGCTCCATCATTGTCTTTACTTGTCATTTTCCAGCCTCTTGATCCCGTATTCCCACTGCATAACTGTTTTTCGTGTCTGCCTGCGCTTACTTATGCCATGCCTTGTCGTCTCTGCGAATAGTATGTTGTTTCATTGTTTGATCTCTGGCCGCGCAACATGGTGCCATCGCGGGCCGATCCATGGCAGCCCTTGAGCTGCCCATCGCGATCGACTTTGGGCCCTGGACGTTCGTTGCGGCTCTCCATGCTTGTCTTCGTCGTCGCTGGATTGCTCACGAGTCAGGTTGGCCTCTGCGCCCCGGACGCCTCCACCGACGACCAGAGTTCCGTCACATGGATCTACCCGAAAGGAGGAGAGGTCTTTCACTACCTCGACACCGTCAACGTGTCCTACCAGTCCTCCTACCCTGAGCCATGGCTATATACCTTTTGTTACGAGAACAAGACAGCCAATACCGTGAGGCAGAGTACGCCCACACCCAATGGGTCCACCCAGACTTGGAACCTTGCCAGCTGACAGCACCTGAGCAGTCCGCATGCAAGAAGCCGAGCCCAATGATGCCTCGATGCTAATTCTCATGAATTTCACGACCCTGACGTCCTGCTGGTTCAACCTGCGCGAGAACACCAGTTCAAACAAGGGATCGAATACTAATAAGTGGTCCCTGGCGGAGATCAAGCGTCAATCTGGGCCGATCACCACTGGTGCACCACTCCCATCCACCACAACGACCACCTCGCTCCTCTCTTCCAGCTCATCTTCGGCAGCGAGCACCACAGTGAGCGCCGACGCCAGCGCCAGCGCCACTGTGAGCAGCAACGATGACTTAAGCACAGGTGCAAAGGCCGGGCTTGGAATCGGTGTTGGGATTGGAACTTCGCTGCTCTGTGCTGGGGCTTTCTGGCTGTACTACCGCCACGTCAAGAAGAAGGAGCACCACCAAGAGGTCTACAGGAGGATCGTGGGCGGACAGGGAGGTGCGGCCGCACCGGGCCAGGATGCTTTCACAACCCCCAACGAGCACCTGGAACCGTGGCGGTACGGCAGCACGCCGCAGCCGGCCCCATCTGCCGTAGGCTCAGCCTATTCTGGGGCGTCAGACCACAGCTCGGACTGGTACTCGAGCCAGGCCACCGTCAACGCCCCTTACCAGTACTACGACCCGGTGGGCAGCAGTCACCATGTACCGGCAGTCCACCATCATCACCCGCCACCAAGCGTGCTCACGACAGCAAGCATGACAGCCGAACCGCGCCCATCAATGATCCGGGACCTCAGTAGCCCCCGCGCCGAGCACGTGCCCGAGGCGGCGGCCATCCGGGATGTGCAAGACCTGAACAGCAGCTTGTATCCCTCCGAGTACAACGAGCCGGTCTCACCGGTCTCCGCTGACAGGGACGCACCGCCCCCTCGCACCTCGTCTGTGAACTATGGACCCATGGGCCGCCTCGATGCTAGCACCGGCGCCGACTTCACGCTCCTGCCTGATTATACGTCGCCAACGGGCGGAGATGACCAGCGCGAGGACGACGACGACCTCTATGGCCCGCCCACCCCGCGATCTCCGCCGCCTCCCCACTCGGCACACGCCCACATTGCGAATGAGCACCTTTCCCAGCAGCAGCCGCAGCCGCAGCCGCATCAGGTCACGCAAGAGCACGCCTGGCAGCCGAACTCTCACAGCGCCAGCACCAACTTTGTCGAGCTGCCGACAGCGCAGACGCACCACGGGTACGGGCCCCGGGCCGAATTGCCAGCCGGCGACGGGGTGCAGCCGGCGCTGAGACAACGGCCCTCCGACTTGCGAGGCCCGGAGCAGAAGTTCCTACTGCAGGACATTGCACCTCTGCGGACGGAACAGCATCGAGATGGCGGATGAAAGCGTCCTGAGGCGGCTTGATTACGAGGCATCGAGTACCACATTTATTCGGCCGTATTGCAGGCTACAGTCGTGCAGTCATCACTGCCAGAAAGCACTTGGGCCATTCGCGAGCCTGAGTGCTGCGTTAGGAGGCCGCGCCGTGCCGGAAGACCGCGTCGGCTGTAATCTGGAGAAGGGGCCTGCTGAGGGAATTTGCCAGCAATATATGGCGGACTATCGATCCACAGAGACAGGAGGAGGGCCACAGTTAGTCGCGGTGAGACTCCATATCCACCAGACCACGGATGCCATGCCGACAATGCCAAGGGATGAACGTTATCGCCGATCTAGCTGAGGAAGGGATCGGCAGATGTTCCCTCTTTCGACAGCCGCACGGGTATCGTCCGGCAGTCTGACGACATCGAGGAGGCGGTTGGGCTAAGAAGAGGCGCACCGAGGGATTTGGGAGGCAAGCCTTCGGGGAGCTGCTTGCTTTTACTTATGAGAACGGATGTGGGCGGAGGTTAGATACCCATCTAGGTGAACTTGATCGCAGTGGACGATAAGAAGACCAGGGTGTAATGTAATAGAGTATAATGAGCGCCACTCAGACGCTGAAACTTCGTGCCATCTGTGCTGTCTGATGCTCGTTAACCGGGGGACAACCAAAGCTGTTATAATCACTGCATATAATAGATCATCCTGCGCCCGATAGTATCACTCCTTCCTCTTCTCCGTTCCACGCGTGGCGGCCACCGCATCACACGAACATCGTCAACACGTCGGCTTCCCGAAAAAAGCCTCCGCCATGACCAGGCTCCTCAGCGGCGGTAAGCGTTGCTGGCCACTATCGAGCCTGTGTACCGAGTCTTGCCTATGCTTTTGTCTCGCCTACCGGAGTGTTCATCTTCCACCCCAGGAGGAGGTACGCATCAAGCGTAGGGGCGCCTGCCCTCGAGGTCGAGGATCCCGGACTGCCGCACCACCAGTTCGTCCGTCTTGGCGTCGAAGCACGCCTGCGTGATGCGCGCGCGCGTCTCCGACGTCTCCCGTGTAGATGATGACCTACCACGAGAACTCGTAAGAGCAGCAGAAGCAAGTGGGAGTCTGGCGGGCAGGAGGCCAGCCTCACCGGTTTCGTGTGATGGCTGAGGAGGAAGCTGCCGCAGCTGACAGTGCTCCGCCTGGCCATCTCCACCGCGGCGTCAAGCTCGATGGTGAGCCCACGTGCGTAGTGGATACCGACACCAAAGGCTTGTCTGAGATGCTCATCTTCGTAGCTGGGGACGAAGAAGCGGCGCTCGAAGTCTCACGGGGCCTGGTCGCTGGCTTCCAATGGTGTTGACTTCACGGCTTTAAACGATCGGAGCGTGTCATTGTCGATCCGTCTATTCTCTTTGTTCGCCCGTACACTGGGCGGTGACGTCCTTCAGTCCCTGAGGATTCTTCGCAAAGGCCCAGGGAAAAGTCTCAAGCTGTGGGACTTTGGGATCAGAAATGTGAACCAAGGGCTCATAACTGTGGAAAAAGCGAACGCTTAATCCGTCAGCGGATCAAGCCTTATATCTTTCAACAAAATGATATTGCGAAAGGCCCTGAGCTTTGAATAAGACTAATGTATCACCAATGGATAGAAGTACCGGGCCATTTCTTTGCGTGCCCTTGGTTAGCATGCGTGAGGAAAGGGCTGGTGTACTTTTACCCCTTCTACTGACATTGATACTCACGTAATACACCAATCATCCAATGGAACCAAGTTTTTTATTAGCATCTTGTCACACAGCATTGCCAGTGGTGTCTGTTACTGCTGTCTATGTATTATGTCAACAGTCGTTGGAGAGTTTACATCTGAAGGTAGATGTCGAAGTCGAGGGCCTATTTAACTAATTGATTAATGCTTTCCTTAAAGAGAGCCCATGCCGGTCCCGTCAGCTAACCGAGTAGCCTTGGTAGCAATGCACCTTGAGCATAGCCTACAATTACCCGTCTGAATAGGCTCAAATCGTCGCTGGTAGTCGAAGCGTGGAAACCGCGGGAGTGTTCTTGGCAGAGTGTCGTCGTCAATGAGGCGGGCAGTACAGGAGTTTAAGATGACCCCGCTCCCGACACCTCACAGCTCCGTCACGGTCACATCCCAATTCCAGATAAGCTTTGCGTCAGCCTCTGCTAAAACATGGATTCGACAAGCGAAAGGGCTGAGCGTCATTCCGGACTCGTTACTTCTCAAAAACCTTACCGAGGCGCATAATTGCGCAAAAAAGAAGGTGGTCATCTCTGCCCTAGGTAAACTCGGGAGAAGCCGCGAGCGATTGTCCGGCCCAGGTCTAGGCCAAGTATACGGCTCGCCCTTTCCGGGCGTCACACTGCATGCCGGACTGCGGAATGCTGCGTGCATAGCAGGCACGAGGAGCGAACGTGTCTCGGCCTAGCCTAGGTTTCGGTCAACATCCGCGTGTCCGCGTCCGTCTCTCCCTCTCCCTGGACAACTCCATACCGCCGCGACAGACACGACATACTCTATCCACTTCCCCAATTAACAACATTGGACCTTGAGCCGCTGTCCCACAAACACAGAACCAATGATATGACATGGCTCCCAAGCTCAAGACCCCCTCAACGCCACCCGCCCCGCCACCGAACCAGCAGCTCGGGACGGTGCTCGTGACGGGCGGCTGTGGCTTCTTGGGCTTCTACATCGTCGGCCATCTCCTCGGCAACCCGAACTGCGGGCCCGTGTGCATCATCGACCGGGATGTGACGCGCAATGCCCACGACAGCCCTAAGGCGGAGTACATTGCCTGCAACATCACCGACGCAGACACGGTGGGCGATATCCTGGACCGCGTGCGCCCGGAGGTCATCTTCCACACCGCGAGCCCCAATGCCACCTACGGGAAGCGCGGCGACTTCTACACGACTAACGTGACTGGGACGAGGACGCTGCTCCGCCTGGCCAAGGAGAGGCCCTTCGTCAAGGTGCTGGTGTACACGTCCTCCAACTCGGTCTACGCCACCGGCACGCACAAGAAGGTCTGGGAGTCGGATCCCACCTGGTGCGGCCGGCCCGCGCCGTGGAAGTGCGTGCTCGAGTACGCCTGGACCAAGGGGACCGCCCACAACATGGTGCTCGACGCCAACGAGAGCTGGCGCAAGGGCGGGCTCAAGACCTGCGTCGTCGTGCCGGCCAACATCTACGGCGTCCGCGACGGCCAGGCGCTCGCGCTCATGTTCGACCTCTTCCTGGATATGCGTAGGCCCCTCTTCCGGGTCGGTAGCGGCAAGAACATGGCCAGCTTCGTCGAGGCCGGCAACTGCGCCGACCTGCACGTCCTCGCCGCCATGGCCTTGCTCGAGGGTCGGGACGGGGTCGGGGGCGAGGCCTTCAATGCTGCGGACGGGGAGGACGTGCTGCTGTGGTGGCACACGGCCATTACCTGCGCTGCCATCCGAGGTCAGCCGCGCGGTGCTGGCAATGCCAGGGTCAGGCATGTCCCGGCGTGGATGATGTGCGTCGCCGTTTATTTTGTCTGGTGGGTGATGCGCATCTTCACCTTCGGTCTCAAGGAGCCGCCGCCGGCGTTCAGTGTGGAGGGTTACGAGTGGTGTACGCAGGAACATACGTTGGACATTCGGAAGGCGAGGCGAGTCTTGGGATACGCGCCAAAGTCTGGTGCGCAGTGGCACGAGGACGTGGTCAGGGACGCGGTCGATTGGGAGAGAGAACGCCGGCGGAGAGCTAAGCTGAGGGAAATGGCGGGCTAGAGAAGTGGTAAGCAGAGAGCCATTTGAGTACGGGGAAGCATACACATCCAATACGTTGAAGAATGAGTGGGAGGCAGCAGCTCAGATGCGGGGATCGAGGAAAGTACACGCATACGTATCGTCATGGGGAGGGCATCAAGGTGACCAGGACTTAAGGTAATCACTCATTATCAACGTTTGAGGCCTTGGGGCTCATGGTTAGGTACGTAGACAGGTAGACCTCTCACGTTATTGTCGTCTGAGCAGCCTCAGTAAACTCGAGTAAAATCAGAAACTTGTTAAGAAACCAGGATGGAGTACCCTTCGAGCAGGGACTCTTGCAAACGGTAGCTTGATACCATTTCCCTTTTGCCCCGTTTGCTGCCTTCACTTTTGAATCTTATCGCTAGCCAGCCCACAGCCCACTCTGCAACATTTACTTCACTTGACTCTAAAGCGCGTGGATCCTTCGAACATCAAACCTTTGACACCCCCGCGTCATACTGATCTGGTCTACTTTCTTCCTTCGTAACCTTATCCTTGGCCAGCTCTCCTTTTCGACAAGGCTTTCCATCGCATGTTGCCTCGAGGACGAGGCCCCCAAATGCAGCTCCTTCTCGAAAGCAATCAGCAAATCTGAGCGACATCCTCGCCTCCAATTCAAGGTACGCCGGCCCTCGACCGACCATCTTGGCTTGCGACGGCTTGCAGCAAAACTGACTGGAGCCATAGATTCAGCTCACTGCATCGCGTCCTCCAAAATAGCTCCCCAACCAAACCATTTCGTCGCAGCTCGAGCTTTGGCACAGTTTCCGCCATGGCGCCTTCCGACGGCAACCAGAATACCAGCCTGCAGGGCGAAACCCTCCAGAAGCTTGTGAAAGCGCAGGACGGCGAGGCCAACCAGATCAGTCAAACCATCAATCCCACCACTTTCCACTGCTACATGCGCCTCCCTTTCGAGCTTCGAGCACAGGTCCGCACAGCAGCAATCAAAGCAGCCAGACCACAATCAAGAATGATACTGTCCCGTGCCCTTGATACACAACCTTGTTGTCGGTTGGCTTCAGTCTCCAAGGAATGGCGGCACGATGTTGAAAGGGCTCTCTTCAGCGAGATTCGAATCGATCCCTCCGACGAGGAGGATGTTTTGAGGCTCAAAGAACTCTTCACGGACCAACGAAGGAGGTTTCTGACGCGGTTTGATATTGCCATCGATGACGACCAGAACTCAGGTCCTTGGCACAAGAACATGGGTTTGTTGCGGATCAGCCAGGTGATGAAGAAAATCGGACAGTTCTTCCAGTACATCAATGGATGGAATTTCTGCAGAGACGGTGAGCAACAACAGTCCATCGAAATCATCTTTACTACTTTGCACGAACCTGGAGGATATCATGAACCAAAAGACGAACGACCTTTCATGTTCGTCAGCTCGCTCTGGGAGCAGAAAGACCTGAATGTTCTCACCAGTCATGGCCTCATCCCTACCAACATGGTGTTGTGGGCCATCAAGTCCGAGTTCCCGTCATCTCTCAACATGGTAACACACTTCACTTTCCTTCCCGATTGTGTGCCATTGCCTGCTGCTCAGAAGATCATACAATTAATGCCAAACTTGGAAACAAGTGTCTTTGAGGTCAGATTCGGAACCGATTGCGAAGAGGGATGGAGCGCCCTCATAGGTAGGATCCCTTAGGCCTCAGATCTTAGCATAGAAGGATATGAAAACAACGCCTCGTACTACAGATTTCGTTCGCCAGCTGCGTACCTCGGCGCCATCTCTCCGCAGGCTAATGTTACACTCGCAAAACTTCAACCGCCTCGAGGACTTTGTCCCACCCAGCATGGGAGAGTGTGCTGCTGTCTTGCGAGACTATAGCCAGAGCCTCGAGTTCTTGCTCGTTTTCCCTTTCCGTTTGCACCAAGCCTTTTTCATGCCTTTCTCGGAAAGACTCCTCCCTACCACGGCAACATCGACATGGAGATGGCCACGGCTGCAAAGCTTTGAATTGAGATTCTTCTCTGCGCTGCCCAATCTGGGCCCGGACCAGCTGACATTAACACCAACCGACATAATAATGGCTGCGGGAAGGGCTGCCATGTCCATGCCGGCTCTCAAGAGTGCGACCATCGAAACAGATACAGACCAGTATTTTCACACCTCACGAGAGCTGCACAGCGCGCTTGGAGGAGGCGCGGGAACTGCCACTGTGGCCCTTGACGGGTTCGAGGAGAGCGAGGAACGAAGGATCCTCACTGCGTGGGCTCACTTCATCCGAGCTGAAACAGAACTCGTTGAGGAGGTGAAACGCGAGACACTTCCGCCTTTGAGAACCTTCAAAACCCTCACAAAAGATGGAGCCGAGTCTTCATATTAGGCAGCCAGGACGCTCATGAGGCTTGTCTACTGCTGTGGGGCCAAGAACCACAATTTTACGGGAGTTGGGCTTGAGGATTATTAGGAGCTACGCCGTCTCAGCTGCTTTCATTTTCAACCGCAACAACCACCCTCTAGCCTTGGTACACTTCTGGGACGAATCAAGCAAATTCGGAGAGTAGGGGACAGTGGAACGATGGATACCGTAAATAGAGCCAACACAGCAAAATGAAAGATTGACCTGGCGGAAATACCCGTTGCCACTTGCCGTGTACAAGGAGAGTTGAAGCCGACTTTGAAGACTACTTGATTAACTATGCGTCCACAATTTGGAAATTGAATATTTAGATTTCTTGGCTGCTACGAAGAGCCATGTCTAGCAATATCATTGACTTTACCTCCCCACTTACTTCCGTACCTAGGTAAGCATCGCAGTTTGAGCCGAACACGAACTAGTGGGCTTAACTTTTCTCCGAAGAAGGCGCCTTCTCCCCCAAAACCATGGCATCATGCCCGTCCCTACTGCCCACGGCCTCCACCTCCAAATCTGATTCGTTGTCGTAGGTCATATATGCATCCTCGTCGATGTCTCGGTGTCGGATCCAGAAGATGGCGGTCTGGGCGAAGAGCACGATGGCTGGGCCGAACCAGACCCACTGCGATGGCTGTGTTAGCACGGGCTCATGCGAGGGGGGGCACAGGGGGGGTGCCAAGGGACTACCCACAACAAGGTACGGGTCGTTGATCACGGGCGTCAGGACCTCGCCGGCGGCGGCGTACAGCGCCGTCATGAAGAGACAGATCGAGAAGACCACAGACTTCATGTTCCCGGGCGCACGGGAGTACGCCAGCTCGTAGGAGGTGACGTTGACCAAGATCTCGGAGACGGCGCCGAGGACGATCATGGGCAGCTCCCACCAGACAGATATGGGCGAGACGTCGTCGCACGCAGAAGCCAGGTGGCCGCAGGGAGAGGTGCGGTACACGTACAGCTGTGCGAGCCCGCCGCAGATGCCCGAGGTGGCGGCGATGATGAAGCCGATGGTCATGCGCTTGATGCGGCCGAATCTGATGTTTCTCTTGGCGAGGAACGGATAGACTCCGTAGGCCATGATTGGGGTGAAGATGATGATGGTCAGCGCGTTGAAGTTGGACAGGAGGTCATTGGGCGCGCCGTTCAGAGTCATCGAGCCTGCCAGGTTGGAACCGGCAGCGCCGATGCCGCCGTCGTTGAGCTGATAGATGGGGATGTAGAGGAAGACCTGACAGGCTGCCCAGGTGCGGCCTACGTCGGTAACCAGGTGGTTGTTCCAGTTCACAGTCCTTCCTTTCTCTGCCAAGACAGCCGGGCGCGCCGCGTCCCAGAAGTCCTTCTTCCAGACCATGAACTTGTTCTCCTTGCAGCAGATCCATGTTATCTTGAAGAAATCATTCAGCTCGGATCCCAGGGGTGGCTTCTTGACGATCTTCTTGTTCACGCCGACGAAGATGACGATGACCAGGACGTAAATGACGGTGGGCAGGAGGAAGGCCAACCAGAAGCCGACGTAGCGCTCAGCATAAGTAGAAGCCAGAGCGAAAAAGGCACCGATGTTGATGAAGCCGTAGTAGATGACCATGATACGCTGGATCGTTGTCTCCGGGTCCACAAGAACCTTCTCGCCCGATTTCAGAACCTTGGTGTACTCGCGCTGGTGCTGATACTGATCAATCACCGTCGGCGCGACATTTGGCTTGAAGATACCAGCACCGATCGCCAGCATGAAGAAAGAAATCATGAAAGGGGCGACGCCGTTGCCAGCTTGCAGCACGGATGGAGCAGCCCCGCCAACCATGACAACATGAGCCACGGCGCCGATGCTTGCCCCCCAGAGGATGGTCTTGTAGCGGCCCAGCTTTGTGTCTGCTATCCAGGCGCCGAGGATGGGAAACACGTAGGCGAGGAAAGTGAACAAGAGAACCAGGGCCGAGGCAAACTGGACTCCCTTGCCGAGTGCACCAGGTACGCCATTGACGTCTGACTTGGCCACGGCTCCAGCACCGTTTCCGCCCTCTGGGAGAGGGTACTCCATAAAGTTGTTGAACACACCAGTCGTGGCGTAGTACGAGGCACGCTCGGCCAGTTCAGCAACACAGAGGATGTAGGCGAGGGCGGGGATTTTGTCGGGCACCTTGCGGAGGGTGTCCCGCTCCTCATCGGTGGGCAGGGGATATTGCTCATGGTCGTATACTTGGCCGGTGGCTGTAGAGGACTTGGTGGCTATCTCCGCGTCGACATTGGCCTTCTCCTCGGGAACTGTGCCAACTTCCGGGTGGATGGCTGGGGGCTCATGGTAGGGCGGAGGCAGCATGCTGGCCTCGCCATGGTCTGTGGCAAGTTTCGCTATGATCGGGTCAGTTTAAATAACGAATGATGAGGGAAGGGGAGCTAGTTGGCATACACATCTTGGCTCGTTGGCAACAAATCGAGAGCCGCCGGGAAGAGTGCCGATCTACGAAAGGCTAGGTATGAGAGAGTAAGTTTCAAAAGCAAGCACAAGGGGCACACTGGAGGTATAAGAGTCGAGCAAACAAGACGTACGTGACATTGCACGCAGTGATACCGCAACCCATGCATTCAAGTCCGGCTGTTTCCCACCATGACCCCGGGGCGCCGCAACCCATCAGACCCACAAGCCATGATGTAGTATCATCGGCATCTCTGATAGCTGCGCCTAGGTCTCTTCCCCATACAAGGGCCAGTTTCTTATCGCAGCATGGCCAACCGCCAGATCAACCCTCGTCTCTTGTGATCACAGAAGTGTGTGCCTTGACTCTTTTCTTGACTTTGGTTGGCTTTCCTGACCCTCGACCGAATCATGGCGACGCATTTGGCAGGCCAAATCGAGAGTCAATATTCATATTTGCCTGCGTGCCCCCAGTTTGCTGGATGGCCACTCTTTCGACTAGCTTCTGGGGCAGGCCATCCCGCGCGTCAGATACCCTGATAGCCTTCAAGATTATGAGCTTCCACCCAGCCGAGGTCAAGCTTTGCCACCCCTGGACCCATCGTCTGTTCCAACGGATGATAGACCATCCTCCCGGTTTGGTTAAAATTTGCCTTTCTTTCATCGGACTACCCTTACCCTTGCGCCGACGATGATGTGCTCACGTGGCTCAGACGACAGTGGTGGCATTGGAGCATTGCGTATGCATGAAACGAAACAGACTGAGCTAGCGGAGTGGTTCGGCCCACACTCACTGAATGTGGCGGCAGATAAGTCCCGGCCGAGGCAGGAGAAATGAGCCCACCTTGTTGACCTGTCTCATAGTGAGGGTACGAGTCGTGATGTGCATGTGTAAGCACAGATTCGTGGACTTGGGGCAGAGTGTTCTGGTACCTCCACATCGACAAGCGAGGATCCACGGCGCTGCCTATGGAGGCAATGGCGGCACCATCCTTCTTCCAAATTCCTCGAGCCGATTTCGAACTCATGAGCACTCCGGAAGGTTGCAACAGATTCAGGTCCAAAGGGGGAAGGTCGTATATTCCAACGTTGCATGCGGACGACTGCGTTATCAGTTGCACCCATTTGCCCGTCCAGATAGCCAAGGGTCATCTCCACGAGGACATGGGGATCCGGAGATGTGGGTGATGCGGACGGTGGATTCCACGCGACTGGCTAGGATGGCCCTGCTGGCATGGGGGTCTTGGCTCGGTTGGGATACACTGTGCGGGTGGCGGCAGCACCACTCCAGACCGTCCGCTAAGATGGTATTTGAAATGATGTTATCGTGCCCATTCGCGCAGGTTATTCGCAGGTCGCTTACGGAATTTTGACTGTTGGTGACGACATGTCCATCTCCATTGGAAACCGCTGCGTGAAGAGAAACATGCCATCTGTCGTTTTCATGCCGAGTCCGGATGAAGCAGGCTGGACTCGGGACTGATTCAGCGAACTGGGTTTGACAGCAGGTCTCTCTGCATTCGTATCAACTCGATGCAATCCTTTTCTTCTTTTCCTATGGAGCTTCCGGTTACGCATCTGTGAAACTATGCCTCCATTGAAGCTCCCATACACGTCGAAAGGAGGATAGATCCGGTGCCAAGACCTGTCATCATACTAGATCGAAGGATTTTAGTCAGTACCTGGCTGGCTTGGCAAAAGCTTGCTTACCTAGTCTGATCGAGCGCCCTTTCTGGGCACTCTGCCTGGTCGTGCAGCTGGTATGTCTTCAACAGGAGCACTGACACGAGCACCGAGTTTGCAAGTCGACTTGCCCAACCCCTGAGATGCTGCATCAGTCAACACTCCTGCGCGCGCCTTTGCAATCGAGCTTCCGTTGGGCTCCCGTATCAGCTCCTCCTGTACAGGTCGCGAGGAGGCTTAGAGGACAAAGCCGTTATAGTGCCGGGTCGGAGTCTAGGCGCCTGGGCTCAGCCCATAACCTGGCTGAGTTGTCTGGGAGTTAATACCAACGTACCGTGCGGAGTCGCTCGCCAAGCCATAATAAGACGGCTGGTGTTCTGGCCGCTGTCTCTTGTGATTTGGTCTGGCTTGCATTCTCGTCATAGTTCCCCTCTTCTCTTTTCTCCACAGGCGGCTCGTGAAAATCATATTTGTCTATTTCTTCGATCCTCGTCCGTTCTCAAAGTTTATAAATGCAACGCAGAGCACCACAACTTCTATAAAATCAGCTTATACCAAAGTTCAAACGTGGGAGTTACCTTTCCCCTGGCAAACTTGCTGCGTCACCCAGGTGCGTGGAAGCATGATCTTTCCGTTTCACTCTAGAATGCTCCAATGGACCAGAAAACTGATTAAATTACGCTCGGTCGAGGTCTTGTCCTTGAAAAGATGGTTGGAGTGGGAAACATCATCCCTGCGGCTAGCCATCACCGGGGATAGCAAAAACATAGCGTCAGCAGCTCCGGATGATAGACATAATGCATGATTCGCAGCCTCCCTGTATAATTAATTGCTTAGCTCCATACAGTTTTCCCGTCCATGAGAAACGAAAATCCACCAATGCCGAGATTTCTGGGCACGCTCAACCTCTCGGCGGGTGGGTAGTTGCGCAGAGCTGAGATCAAGGGAGAACTTAGCTGCTGTGGAATAAAGGGAAAGTGTGCGACTGGTGAGACAGTGGAGTGTATAAGAGCTGCTTGTTACTGTTGAAAACTCATATGGGGGGAAAAGGACAAAGTCTACGACGGGGCGATGACTAATTTCACTTAGTTGGGGCTTCTGCATGCTGACATTCCAGCAGATGGTTAGACGACACAAAAGCTGAAAGTTTTCCCGATTGCAAGACCACCGGCGCCTTGAGGGATATAAGTCTCGGCGTATCTTTCGTGATGCCACCGTCGAGTTGTTGATACTATCATTGTAATAGGGTTGAACCACCGGGTCATAGCCAGGAATGTATCACGCTGAAGCCCTGGCCGTCTGGTCGTGTCGACATTCCAATGGCGCCACTTCAAGAGAACCTTTGACTGTAAAGAGAGCATGAGCGATTTCAGCATCAGTGATATAAAAGCCACACCATCCGTCTGATCTTGAGGAACTGTAAAGTCGCCGTCAATACACGGACATTGTACTCAACGCAATAAACAGACTCAAATCCACCCGAGGTCATCTCACAGAACACACGAATCACAATGAAGGTCCTTGCAATTGCCAGCGTAGCTTTGTACAAGTCCCACCCATCTCACCTGTTTGCCTCACGATGCTAATAGCCACTGCAGACTCCAGATCAGCGGAGCATTGGCTCAGGCCTGGGGTCCCCCCTCGGGAGCTATCAACTGGGGCGGTCTCCAGCACATCCGTGTCTACGCCGTTGACCCGCAGGGAAACCTCAGGGAATGGCAGTGGGACGGCAATGGCTGGGGCGGGCCAAGCTACATCGGCGGTGCCGCGGTACCTGGAACTACCGTTACCGCTGTTAATGACGGGTCTCTTGTGAGTTATATGCCCTGAACATATAGAGACACTGAATTTGTTGCTGATAAGAAGTGCGTCAAGCTGCGTGTGTATTACAAGCACACGAGTGGTTTCATTAAGGAGAGAGTTTATGAAAATGGCTGGGTTGATGGAGCCACGTTCCCGTGAGCTGCTAAACCATCCTGGAATTGCTTCAGTGCCTTTCATATTGGGATAACTTGGGGTGTCCGAGCAGCCTATCCAGAGCTACTTGCAATTTATACAGTTTTACGCTGCCAACGCGGAGCAAATCATCTCTGCCAGTGACTCAGGCTGTGGTATTTCTTGGCTGCTTAGACTCTCTATGTGGCTTGCCAGTGTTATCTCAGCCAGTCTTGCTATCATGTGAACATCATGTCCAACAGCATTTGGGAGCCGGTATGTAGAAAGGAAATATAGCCCTGAATGTTGATTTCTGCCAACTATATGTGCTTTATGTCAAGTACGACGCGTTCCTGGCATCTGCAATAACGCTATTGTCGACGAACTGCGCGATAATGTCTCTTGTCATGGGCTGCCTCTGGTTCTGCGAGGCAACATAAATATCCTCATCCACCATGTAGTCGATCAGGTTGCTGTCCATGTCCACGCCCAGCGTGCCGGCCCACTTGTGTACCGGCCAAACGGCCTGCACCGTGGCGGCATCCATGCCCACCGCCTGGGCCACAAACTGGTACACCTTCTCGGGCGTGTTCTTGAAGGCGTCGATAGCCTGATCCAAAGCCCGGATGAACTCGACAATGGCCCTGCGTGACGTAGGGTCGTTGAGCTTGTCGGTCGTTGTGAAAAGGGAGTAGATTTCCCGGAACACGGTCGCGTTCTGGAAGAAGATGGCGTTGTCCCCCAGCACCTGCCCGCCCAGCTCCGGCGCTGGTTCCCAGATCCCGAAGGCATCGATGGGAGTCAGCGTACGCCCACCCAGCTTCTACAGTACGCCCACCCAGCTTCCAGCGTTGGCCCACCCAGTACAAGGAAATTGGTTGCACGCGCTATAAAATATTAATACTGCAGGGTTATTAATAAAGCATAGCTATAGCTATCCTAAAGGGGTCCTATAACTACCTTAAAGGGGTCCCATAGCTACCCCTTTATTTGCAACTTAAAAGTTACTTCTACCCTTTGCCGCCCTTTGCCGCCCTTTACGGCCCTCTGCGCCCCTTTAAGCGCTCTACGGCCCTTTAGGCGCTCTGCAGCCCTCTAGGCGCTTTGGGGGCTCTGGGGGCTCTGGGGGCTCTGGGGGCTCTGGGCGCTCTGCAGCCCTCTAGGCGCTCTGGGGGCTTTAGGCGCTCTGGGGCCCTCTGGGCGCTCTAGGGCCCTCTGGGGGCTCTGGGGGCTTTGGGGGCTCTGGGGGCTCTGGGGCCCTCTAGGGGCTCTGGGGCCCTCTGGGCTTTTTAGGCTTGTATTTTTAAAGTATTGCTTAAATTGAAAAATAGCTACCCTGGCTTATTAAAAACCTCGCAGTATTTGCATTTTAATGCGGATGCAGCTAATTTTCCTTATACTAGGTGGGCCAACGCTGGAAGCTGGGTGGGCGTACTGTAGAAGCTGGGTGGGCGTACGCTGACTCCATCGATGGTCTTGGCTTGGATTTGCGCCGGGAGGGTGCCGGCGCCACACGGCGCCTTCATGCAAACGTTGCCTGACACCACCGTGTACTCCGAGTCCTTAACACCCGCCGAATTCAGCAGCTTGCTGATGAAGTATTTCGCCGACGAGCCCGACATGGTACCGATTCGTTTGCCCCTCAGATCCGCAAGTGTGTTTATACCGGCCGCCTTGTTTGCCACGACCCGATACGGCACGTCTACGATCGTGTAGATCATGCGAATGTTCTTGTGTGTCCCGTACTGGATCAGCCCTTGATAATCAGCGTTGGCACCGAGGTCCACGGTCTTGTCCGATGGCAAGCTAGCGACGCCGCCACTGACGATCGAGGCCTGGCCCTCGTAGAAATTCTTGATCGCATATGGCAGAGGTGTGTGCTCAATCACCTGCAGAGAGGCAGCGATCTTGATTGCGAGAGCCGGCCCGAAAAGGACCACACGGCCGGCTAGGTGAAGAAGTGTCGATCTCATGGTCACGAACTCGCTGGTTTCTTTCGACTAGGACTTGAGATGCCGTTACAACTGACCTCAATCTCGAGTGCTTTTGGCGACACTTTTAAAACTACACAATTGTGACCTCTCTTTCACGTGTTTCCAAAAGCCTAATAGCTCTACCATACTTATCGACCTGACGCAATGTGGTAGTATTGTTAATTTCTATCTTGGGGCACGACTTCTACCGTCAATTTGCCAGCGGGGTCTGCAGCATGTCGTGAGACAGCTCCGACCTATCGCGACACATTTCCTGGCAGCCGCCATCAGCCGGGAATTTGACTCAATTCCCGGACTAGCGTTCGGAAGGCATTGTTTTTTTTGTTGTAGGCAGAGTGATATGGAGATCACTCCGTTTGATTAAGCTGCCAGTAGGCCGGCTGTTGCGAAGCTTAGGCATGCCGTGTTGCCACACAAGGCGAGTCCTGAGTGCCTCGCGTCGGTACTCCACTTCCGGCCAGAACGATTCCTCCTTTGCGATATTACGGCTATGGGAATTGTCTATTTCATGTATGAAATTATTGAGATTGTTTAAGGCATTGCATTGAGACTTGGTTTCCGAAAATTACAGTATATTGGCCTTTCACAGGCTGGTCAGAGCTTCCAATGCTGTAAGAGAAAGGAATGTGTGCTCATGTGAAGATGGGCTGCCAAAAAAATAAAAAAATAAAAAGAAATACCATAAGACGGAAGCAGCGCTGACCCAACTTCCTACCTCTCCATGATCATGCCAGAGGATGCTGGTGTGGCCTCCACCGCAATTAAGTGGCTTAGTGAGCAGCCTGTCATAGTCTGCTCCAACTGAAATTCCTTCCCTGTCCGTGAAATGATGCACTAAGTTTTCCAAGTGTTGTCATGAATTCTCCCATCGCTTTGTTCCTAAATGACCAGTCTCTTCCACCATAGTTACCATCAATTTTGTATTCCAGAATCAGCGTGCGAAGGTATCGGAAATCGGTGGGGGCACACCAGTAGATGTTTTCCAGGAACTCAATGGTCATCCGAATTGTCTGGGCACAACTTCGAGGATCGGAAATGAGATATCCGTCGACTTGGTCTCCTCTCCATTCTGATTGTTCGTTGGCAAGGGGTTCCGCACGATGCAGTTGTAAATCGACGAAGAGGACCAAGGTCTTTAGCGTAGCAGGAAGCACGTCGCTTGAATCGTACATCGAGACCTCATCGGACTCCATGAATAGCCGTAGCGGGATTCTCAGTGTCTCCAAGTTTGGAAGTACGCAGAGATTAGATGGCTCGCCCGATTGGCCCCATAGCTCACGGTATTGCTGAAAGCGGTCGCCCCAAGTATTCCTGGCTTGAATGTCGATGTTCAAGTGACGAAGGGACCGCATCTGGCGTAGCTCCCACCATGACAGTAGATCAGTTCTCGACCAATGCTGGACTGCGTACCAGGTGGACAGCGGCGAGAGGTCGGTAAAGGAAAATCCGATCGCACCGACCTTCTTCCAGTCTACTGGCCATGAGCCCCGCAGATCAAGACTTGTGACAGCCTTGCCAAGGGGGTGGATTCCCTGGCCTAGTATCGGTTATAGGCAGGCATCAGGCTCTTAAGTATCTCAAAGGTGATCTCGTTGGGTACAGGCAGACCGGATGAGGCTGGCGCATCCATTCTCGCGTCGCCTTGTACACCGAGTGTTTCCATGGTTCCTCTTGGGTCCGGGAAATGGGCGTTGTGGTGGTGCCCAGCCATATTGCACTTGAGCACGTTGGTATTTTCGATGGCTGGGGAGTCTTTGATGTCAAGTTTTCTGTGAATGATGGCCTTCAAATCAAGTGTAATTGCTACTTACTGTTGTGTGGATGTTCTTCGTGGTGGACGCCTGGGTTCCGTGCAGGAGAGCTACCGCAGACTGAGCTCTCTGTGTGAGAATACGTTCGTTAGCAACGTATTGGCAGGGCCGGATGTGTGTGGGATCGGAAAAGATGAATCTTCGACAGCTCCAGCACAGCGACTTGGGCGTGGAGGAACGTAGATAGCAGGCATATGGGTGTTGAAGATTAGGAAAGTGTGCTAGCTGTCTCTTGCCATTTTATATCACAACGCATTGTTGTTGGAACTGTATGCCACTCAACCATAGTGACACTCCAAGTTGCATGACTTGAAATTGACGGTCGCTGGCACACTTATACCAACGTGACCCACTGGATCTCTGACTGAAGTTAGCATTTCATTCAATGGCAGCAATTGCGCGGGTTTAGGAACCCGCATGCAAAAAGCCCATGCTATAAGACACGAGATCTAAGGTAGCCCTTTTCCTACTGGCTTCTTCGATCAAATAACATTCAAGTGGCCATAGTTTACATGGGACACTCCTCTTCTGTAGAAATTGGTCGCTGAGCCTCAAATTAGCTATGGATGCTGTTGATCGACCTTGGTCTCAGCAGGGTGCGATGCTATTTGTGCCCCTTGCCCAATGTCGCCCGATCCTTTCAGCCTTCATTTGCCCTGATATCTGCGTCGTAACGGTAGCTGATTCACCGGCATGTCCAGGAAAATGTAGCAACACTCTCCCTTCTCGGTTTTCAGATCATGGGTCTGGCTTCCCAGACTAAAGTTTATCAGGAAGTCATCCAGATGTTATGGTGCAAAAGACCATTTGGGATCACTTTCGACCCTGCTGCCAGTGGAAGAAGAGATCACTGTATTTCTTCAGCTCAATCACTTCGAAAGTGACATCCACGTTCTTGAAGGCGAGCTTGAGGATGTCGAACCGGTCTTAGAAAGGGGAAACGATGCCTTCGGCCTTGGATGTGTAGTCCATATCTGGTCTAAGTGCCTGGATCCTCCTATGCATGGGGCAGCACAGCGGTAATAATCCATCACAAGGTGGTATGTTGTGCGAAGTATCCTGATATTCCGGACTTAAAGGGTCAACCAGCTGACTGCCGAGGGATAATTGTCTCCGCTGTATGCCAGTGAGCCGAGTGACTGCCCAAATGTAATCCACCTGTCGAAGACCAGGGAACTCGGTTGGGCAGATACTCGTCAGCTCCTCCATGAACCCGAGAGCCGCGACGCGAGGTTGAAACGGAGCTTCGTTGAGTGGAATACGACTCCAGAAGCCATTTCCGCTTTGGTCATCGACTAGAATGTGGAAAGACATGAGTGAGCGAGGGAGAACCTCCGTGGGAGAGACTGTCAGATGACCAGTGGTCGAGCCGTCCGGGGAGGCGAAGACGTTGATGAGCACTGAAATGGAGGTAAGATTACAAAGCTTCTTGAGGGTGAGGAAGTTGTAAGGACCCAGGAAGTCTCTGGTGAAATCTGGATCTCCAACGTCATCATGATGGTCGTGGGGGATGAAAACGAGTGTGTTCAGACTCTTCAGCTTTTCGAAGCTGTCTGACAGGTAGCGTTTCTCGAACTGGTCAGCGTCCATTTGTATGTTGCTGGCTGCCTCTGCCCTCTCCTGACTATCCCTACTAGCTCCCAGGCGCCTTTGGAAGAAAAGGACCTCGAGGACCGGGCACATATTGACGAAATCCATGATATCTGTCGGATTGCTGTGGCTCTCTCTCAGGACCACAGACTTTATTTGCTCGTAACGATGTGCGTTGACCAATGCTGAAAGGGCCAGTCAGTGCAGGATCTCAAGAGACAGGAACAAAAGGTTTGTGGCAACCCGCTAGAAAGCAAATTCTAACGGACTTGATGGGAATCGTAACTGGCATTGGGGGGCATGAGGGGAGGTGCCGAGACTTATGCTCAAGGACCGGCACACCGTTTGTTGGAGACCCTGTGGGCTGAACAGAAGGGTGAAAGGTGCCTCAGACCCCACTGTCCTCAATACATTCCAGGCTTGACAGGGGAGACAGATGCAGGAAAGGCTTGAAAACCTCAGGGTAGACCATGGCACGGTTCCACCAGTGTTGTAGGTGTGCATCGTTGATAAGTCGAACTTGCTCCAGCCGTGGCAAGATGGCAATGATAGAGCCACTATGCTGCGACCGTGTGATGGCCCCCGAGAGTCCGTGAATGAATCGGTGATATGGGCTCATTGTTGACCTGCTGCTTTGTCCCTGGCCCACCATCATCATGGTCAGTTTTCTGAGGCCAGCTGACCGCCTGAGCAGCTTAGAGTAGAAGTACCAGAGCCGCTCGAAGTCAAATGTCTTGATCAATGTGTAAGAAGGGTTACTGGGTCCACGCAAGTCGCTTGGGACAAGCAAGTTCAGCTCCACCATGTGTTGCCCAAGCTCAGGCTTCTTCTCGAGTGTACGGCACAGGCTTCTCAGACTTCGATAGGTAAGAATAGAAATTTCTCGATACAGCTCTTGTCTCGCAACTGGCTCCATGCGCTTGGATACCAAGCACAGGCTCCAGGCCACGCAAGGCGTGTTTTCGGCTTCGCCATTCCGAATGATGTCGATGAGCACCTCATCTGGGAGGGACTCCAGGCTGCTGCGTTCAAGGGTGGTTGAAGTGCTCGACTGCGGGGCGCGGTCGAGTGGAGACTTGTCTGGGCTCTCGGCCGCGATGGAGGGCGAGTCTGGATTCATTGTGTCTGGTTCAGGACGAGGCTGTCGAATTGAATGCCTGCGTTTGCGTTAGTGCGGCTCTTGCTCGTCTGTGCCAAGATGTCGGCGGAGGTCATCTGATCAAGCTCACTTTCGCGCTTTCACTGAATATACAGTTGCTTTGGGCCTTGAAGGTCACGAAAGAACAACTTTAGAAGACATTACGTCGAGACTCTCAAGAAAGGGGAGCTTGCACCTGTGGTTTGTGGGTACTTACTGACACAGTCGCTGGCCAAGAAAACTTTCGTGTGATTGGGGAGGCGTAGTGCTCTTCTCCTCGTGGAGTCTTGTGGCCTCTCGTTGTAAGGAAAGACCGAGAAGACCTTGATGATGGGGTTGGTTGCTTTGTGGCTTGTTGACAACTTGTGGAAGGAACTGCAATGGGGCTGGCGTTGACGGCAGAGACGCGTCCCTCCTAGGAGACAATGCAGCCCCGCAATGGTGGCCCAGGCTTTTCTTTTCATTTTCCTTGTAATCGTTCGTTCCTCCACACCCTCACAGCTGTTAGGCAGACGTGGGCAACCTGCAGGGGAATAGATCCTTGGTGGCACGTCCCCTGGTGCCGATGACAATTACAATGACTACTGAGTCTCACGCTTGGGATTTGTGATGTTTAAGATGCGATCACATGAAGAAGACCTTGATAGAGAAATACATGTCTTTGCTGGATCTGTCATTATTTCGAAGAAGGTAGCTAGACTGGCCTGCGATCATCCTTGTCCTGAAGCTGCCAGTCAACGGAAAGACAGGCTTGTCCAATATTTGCCAGAAGAGACCCCAAAGCCTTAAAATGCATTAGAACGGTCGAGTTGGACGCCTAGATGGCCCCCCTTGAGCAAATGTGTCTCGGTGGCTCTTGAAATTTCCTCACGCCCAGGCTATTCACCCACCACTCCTGCAATGCGACTGTCCCATCCAATCCTCATTGAGTTGTGGAAGTCCAAAGAGGTGGTTTATTTCCATCGAAGGTAGCCTCCCTCTTGAAGAAGGAACTGGACTTGATGTCTCAAAAATGAGGCACGAATGGCTTGGAGGCGGGAAAGGGTTGCATCTTCGGCTGCCTCATCGTCTTGGCTCCCTTGGACAGCACACGAAAAGGGGTTGCCGCAGCTCGAGCTTCCGAAACTGTATGCCACACTCTCAAGATGGGGGAAGCAGGGTAAGTCATCTCTGAGCGACTCGAGAAATGTAAGGGCTGCATCCACGGAGTCCCAACAGACTTCTTTCTGGTGTAACGATCTCCGTCGGCCTCCGCAGGTGAGTTACGCCAGGAGCACCAGACTCTTCAATGACTGTGGCAGGGCCTTTTGAGGAACAGCTGCAGTTCCACCAAGAGCTAACCGGCCTATATGAGCGAACATTTAGAAGGGAACTTCAAGATGTTGCAGAATTGACATCTGCGCCAGATTGAGCACATTGCCGGGGCCGAGGGATGCAGTGACATCGTCATAGTCGTAGAAATACAAATCGGGGTACACGTGGATTTTGAGGGTCCGGAGGGCAGTCAATTTCCTGAGTTTGGTTGATAGCGCTCCGCGCCTGCCACGTGCGATGTAATTCGCCAGTCTTCCGTGACCAAAAACTTCATTTTCAACTGAAAGAATCTCGAGGCATGGGAAAAGCTGAGCAATGTCCTCCATGTCGTACTGACATGCTTGGCTACCCATCAGTTCCAGTGTTATGATATTTCGGCGCACCCTGTTGACCTGTTCCGTCAGCATATGCAATACGGACTCAAAATGCTGGTATTTGTCATTGAATAACGAGGGAGATGAATAGGAACAATTTCATGACCACATAGGCAAAGGAAACATTACTGGGGTCCCACTCACTGTGAAGATGTACCTCAGGCTCATACGGCTCAGCACGCGGTGATAGGCGGCACCAATTGCCATCGTCTCCAAGGCTTCGGACTGTTCTCAGGCTAGGGAGGTCCAGGAAAGGCTCAAAAGCCTCGACACTCATGCCTCCGGCATGACACCACAAGGTCAGGGTCTTCAAACGTGGGAGAAACACTGCAGCTTGTCTGTCCGCAGTGGATCGAATTGCACTGCTGACATGGTTGAAGAATGCTTAGTGATTCTCGTGACGGGACAAGCCACGGCTCTCCACGTCGCCTTGGTCAGAATTGCTGTCCAGGTCTTCGTCAGGGTTGACACTGATCTCCAGCGAGGACAAGTTGACGGCCTGAGAAAGGAGCTTGTAGCACAGGATGCCAATCTTGTCGCAATCCTCCGTAGTACTGTTTGACATATCAAGTCCGCACTGGCCAGTTTGCTGGTAGCAGTCGTCCTGGAGCGTTTTTCGTTCAGCTGCATCGAGTTCGATCACGTCGAGGTCGATGTCGAGATCAATTGCCTTTATTTGTCCACCGAGATGCTGAGCCCCAGCAATGGTACGGTAGAGCCTGATCAGCGTGCCTGGGCGATCTATGTATATCTCCTTGGACAGATAGGGCCGTGCGATGAGGTCAATTCGCTTCGAGACCAAACAGAGGCTGTAGAAGGCAATAGTATCGTAGGCGGGCTCGTCCGTGGAGTCTTTCTCGCAGACGAGATGCTCGAAAATGCCTATCAGAAGTTCGTCGGGCAAGGCCTCAAGGAGACTGCTGTCGGCATTCGGAGGCTGCGCCATGTTTCGTGGGTTGCCGTGCTCGAAGCTGTCGCGAGTGCAGTCGTTGAGAGTGGCGGTGTCGGCTTGAAGCTCGTTGCCGTTGCCAACAGATGCGATCGGTGGCATTTTGGCGGTAGGTGTGGTTCAATGAGTTGGTTCAGACGGAAACAAAAGGTTTGTGGTTTTCAAGTTGCGTGATGTTTTGAAGTCTGTTTCGCCGAGTGGTCAAAGGGCTGTGGAGACTTGGATGCAGAGGTGGCTTGGAGGCTAGCATTAGGAAGGGAAACAGGCAATGCAATGACCCCACAACGGGATCATGTAGAAGTCTCTGCAGGGGCCACTGAACCAAAGCGATGTAATTCTTGACTGGTTGAATAGCAGTGAATCACATTGAAGTTGGGTGTCTGCAACTGTTTTGTGTGGCCCTGAAGCAGACGCTGAGCGACAGCAACCAGAGCTTCAGCACGGCAGCATCACTTCTCAACCCCTAAGTAAAGAAACTTTCTCATTTCATTATAGACGCAATCAGTGTATCGCATCATCGTGCAACCCAAGTCTTTTCTTTGGCTTTGTGCAATGCAGCACCCTTTGGACTTTATCCCTTGCCTCTAGCTTGAACTGCTATTGCCTGTCTTTGATCAGTTATTTGTCCCCCAGAGAAACTGCTATCGCATAACCTGGGTATTTTGGTGCAGATGTCTCTGCATTAAGCCCTTGGACTTCTGTGATCAGCCTCACTTCCACTCCTCTTGTGGCCTCCGTGCTTCATGCCCAAGTGCGCCAAGTGCGCCAACACTCAGGACATTCAAGACTCTCATACGCCACGCTAAACCGTATCTGTTGCTGCTGAAGTGATGCCTGAATCTGCTCAAGATGTTGATAAGAATCATCCCCGACACCAAAAAGGTCAATTCCCTCGAAGTCGCCCACAAGTATTGCCGCTTCCTCATGGGGAAACAAGACACGGTGAACCTTTCTGTTGTAGCAACACACAACCTCTTGAAGGTAGGGGAAAGCGTCGTGTCCGAGATGCGAGAGCGCCTCCATGAACTCAAGGATTGTTGAACTTGGCGGACAAGCATAACTGCGCGGGCCTGGGTTGTCGTCATCGGCTTGGTTCCGTTGGCAATACATGTCGACTTTGAAAGTCAACCGTTTCAATGAAATCGGAAAGACATCCACGAGGCAATCAAATCGATTGTGACCGGTTCCTTGGTAATCCTCGACCAACATTTGGAGAGGGATCTTGAGAGTCTCGAGATTGGGCAGCAATGCTAGAAGTGGGTTGATTGTTGCTGTCATCCAATTCTCCTCAGTGTCGTAATGTCCCAGATCAAGCGACAGAGTCTGGAGATTCTTCATTTGCGTAAGAGCTTCACGGAGACAATGAATACCCTCGCCGAGCGTCCGTTCCTGTTCTTTCCGTAAGAGATCAGAATGAGAGAACGGCCACAAGCCCCGAGGACTCGATATATTCAAGACCTCGATGTTCCCAAATAAGACACCAAGAGCGCGAAGGTCGTAAGCATTAAATGTGGCCTGTCCCAAGTCGGCCACCCTAACATTCTTGAAAGCACAGTCTGCAGTGAAACGTCAGCCGCGGTTAAGAAATGCCACATCCTGCGACAAACCTGATTCAGTGGGGTTTGAGACTTCATTCTTGAATACAGACCAAAGGCCATTGTCTCGGAAGGTTGTGACTTTTCTCAAAGTGTGAATTCGTAGTATGGGTTCACAGATGGCGATGTCAAATAAGTTGCCGTAGTCATTTGGATCGCCAAGAAGTTGCAACGTAGTCAGCCGAGGGAGGAACTCCGAACCTTCTCCTGTGAGTGAAGTCTGTATCGCATGCCTCACTTTCTGGAAAAATGGCTGGTACATGTAGATAGCCATTCCGCCGTCAAGTCCATCTTCTCGTCTGCAGAATGACTGACGAGTGGTCGGCTGGATTCTGATGACCAGTTGGTGAACTTTCGGTGTCCTACGAAGGATCTCGAAGTAACAACATGAGATGATTTGGTCGCAACAGTGATGGATGAAGCTTTGAGGATCACTGTCACCGAACTCGTGGTCCCAGCCCGTGAGAAGGCTTTGGCACTGGGGAGAACGTGGAGGCAAGAAATCCCAAAGTCCCACTTTTTTGGACAGGATCTCGAAACTAATCTGTCTGATGTAGCACCCCAGTTGGGCATTCGCTACCAAGGTCTCGTACAATCGCAGCAACGTCGCAGGAGAGCTGACGGTGATAGTGCGAAAGAGGAGGGGTCTTGCGATGGCATCGACTTGCTTGGATATCAGGCAAAGAGTGCGCATGTTCGTGTGGGCGCTTCGATTCGCCTCGAGTGAATCGTCGTCATGGAGATGATAGAAGGACTGTAAATCTTTCTGCGAGAGCTGCTCGAAGATCCTTTCGAGCACCTCGGTAGGCATCAGCTCGAGCTTGCTTTCGCCTGGAGGGCAAGGCAAGCATTGACTCCGAGGAGTTGGCGAGTCGGGGGGATCCGCCATCTTCTGGGGCTCTGATGTGGGCATCTGTCGTGTTGGAATGGAAAGAGATGAAGTAATAGCTCCCTTTTGATTGCCTCCCTTTTGTTTCGTTGGGAAGGGTTGGCAGGGTTTTGATGTCATGTGGTGTTTAGGTGAGGAAGCCTGGACCTTCCCATCAAAGTTGGGATGAATGGCAGACCATTGTTGGGCACCTTCTTGAAGAGCTTGAATAGCCACAGACTGAAAACAATACCAGGCCCCACCGACTGTGTCCGTTTGTCTCCAAGGTTCAGAATGGGCCACTGAACTGAATGTGGTCTGCTTCTACTGCTACATGTAATTACCTCCACCTTCCCTTCACCTTCTTGGGCCCTCTATCAACCACACCTCCGAGAGCTTTCGTCCACCTGGCCGCGAGACGACTTTCCCCCATCTACCTGACGTCTTTCTTTTTGTAAACTTACCGATTTCAATGACGATGGCTACTTTCGTCGATCACTACGCCGTCCTTGGCGTCAAGTCCACTGCAAACCTCTCCTCCATCAAGAAAGCCTACCGCCAACTGGCCCTCCAACACCATCCTGACAAGGCAGCGCCTGATGGAAAAGTCGATGCAGCCAAGTTCATCAGCGCGCAGGCCGCCTACGAAATCCTTGTCGACGTTAGCAGGCGCAAAGCCTACGACATTCAGTACGATAAGCGCTCCAAGGCTGCCCACGCCACAAGACTTGCGCACAAGCAAGCCACACGTCTCGCTCGATTTTACCAGCGAGAGACAGATGGCAGCTATGGCGGTGGATACGGGCGCGATGAGATGGGCGGCGACGAGGAGGATGAGGTCGTGGAGGACTATCCATCCGACACCCCGACCGACCCAGGCTCCGAGTGCGAAGACACAGGCGTCTACGAGGACGGCTACGCAGACCCCCACTACAAGCCCTACCGCAACTCGAACGACGTAGTCTATGGAAGCTTCTACAGCTGCGGCATCTATGTGGGGGACCCCGACTTCGACTCCACCGACTCCCACTACCAATTCCCTGACGACCTTGCGGACGGCTTTTCGCCCGCGCAGGGCTGCGACGACGAGGGGGACACCATCAGCGAGTTCGACAGCGACGAAGAGAGCCCTGCGCCGTGCATCTCCCACCCATTGACCGAGGCGTTCGACGCGTTCGCCAACATGAGCAAGTCGCACTACCTTGAGGAGAAAGTCCTCGGCCGATACTACAGTAAGCACAAGTCTTTTCTTTCTTCTACTGAGTTTCAGAACGTTCCAGAATGCATACCGTTCAGGCTCCGTAGCAAATTGCTAATAAAAACACAAAACAGAGGGCGCACTGTACGATCTGCAGAGAAAGAAGACCGAGTGCAACAACATCGGCGCGCAGCTCGTGGACATCGCGGTGCGCGTGCGCAAGAGAGTCTCCAGCATGCCTGCGGGGAGTTTCAAGCTCGGGGAATTCGAGGAGGCGCTGTCGCGGAAGCTGGGGGCGGCTCGACGCGCCCTGGACGATGTTCGAGCGTCCCTCGAGGCCTCTCTCAGGGTCATGCGCGTCGAGCACCAGCCCCAGTTCTGGCGGCTCATGAACAAGCGGACCTGGAGCGTCCTCGAGACCATCGAGAGAAGCGCCACGCACATGGAGAAGATGAAGGAGGCGCTGTCTGACTTGGAGGAGATCGTCATCAAGTTGGAGGGGTGGCCCAACGAGGAGCTGGGCAAGGTCAAGGGCTACCTGGGCAGCTTCATGCATGAGTTTCGCGACTGGCAGAAGGAGATCACGTCGTCAGCTCAATGCTGTTATTGGGGGGGGGGGGGGAAAGGCGAAGGCAACAACTGCTAAGTACCCTGGAACTGATTCAAGACTCATTACCTGGTGTTTCTGGACTTGTTAATTACGATTGCCTGATGCACTCCTCAGGCAAGCAGTACGAGGGCAGTTATCACGACAGTGGGTTCCATAGCACATTTGCTGTCTCCCTAGGTACTGAGTAGGATGAAAAGAAAGTTTCATGGCGTCTGAGAATTGTGGCCGCATGTCCAACTGTGCTTCCCTTCGTCAGCTTTGGGTTCCTTGTGGGATGACCCACGGCGGTTGCCTAACGGTCCAGCAAATCATGCCCGTGAGAGGCGCATGCGGCTTGGCACATTTTTGCCGCCCTCCGCTTTCGCCCTGCTCACGCCCACCGACTTTTCCATTTCAACGAGCAGGGAACAGAGAATATTTGCGGTATGTTCTGGTCAAATGAACAACACTGCATGCCTCCCTCCCAACCCACACCGCAAAGGGCCATGGAAAGTCAGCGCTCCAGCCTAGGCCTGCTAGACGAAGAGCACATGGCCATATTTCGCAACGCGCTGGGAAACCTATTGCTCACCGAAGCCTCGGAATCCACATACGCAGAGATAGTTGACGGCCTACCAACTCTAGACCCTTGGAATGAGTTTCACTTTTGGGCTCCAGTCGCGGGCAACCCCATAAGGGAACTGGAGCACAAGGAACTCTGTGCCGGATCCCGCGAGAAAGCCCAAAAGCTTCGTTCAGAATTTGACGTATATATCTTGCTCTTCCCTTCTCAGGTATGTCAGATGCAGATTTTAAGTATACAGGAGGCCGGAGGAAATGTTTCGATGAACAGTTTTGTTCTGCCAATCTGCTTGTACAATCAAAAAAACGCCATCCCCAGCGAAGGAAAACAAAAAGGTTAACGCCCTGTTATCATAGCTGCTCCGAGACTTTCAGGATGCACGCCCAGGAACAAAAGAGCATGCATTGAGCCTCATAGAGCTACTGGCGAGATCTTGTCACCAGCTCGCTGTTTTCATCTTCCAATTAGATGACGGCGTCCATAAGCACGCTTTGTATGAAGCCTGGCGCGATGCTCCGAATGTCGACCCGCTAAAGCGCGTGTCTAAGAAGCCGCCCTCTGCTTTCTCGAATGCAGTGTATCATTTCTATGAACAGTACCCAAATGGTCTCGCCGATGTGGTAGGATACTGGGCGGAATCGAAAATCTTCGGTGGAGTCGTTGTTTTTGACCGGGGACCTTCTGGCATTGAGGTGAGTCATCCACTTCTACAGCAACAATTGTCCCTGTTTGCACACTCATAATCCCAGTTGACTAACAGAGGCTTTATCTCGACCACCAGCGCCGCGAGATGTACTTGCATGGTTGCTCTATTCATAGCCCGTTCACCCTATTTCCCCCAACCGACGATCAATTTGAGTCATTGGTCCGTTTCTTAATGTCTCCTCTTCAGGACGGGCCCACGGCCGATCAAAAACCAAGCAGCCGTTCGGTGCAGCTCCCTATCAAGGCGTCGTCTCTCAACGGTTGGCGATACCATCCAGATGGCGCTATGTGTCGTTTCAACATCTTCCGCGATCGCTATGAGAGGCTAGAGCCGCCGACCAAACGCTGGAGTAATTCTATTCTCAGTGGAACGAATTGGCCTGAGACTGGGTACGAAATGACGCTCATGTTGTTGGACATAGATCGCAGGAACGGGAAGCCGGTAGACGAGGCGGTGGTCGCTGAAGCTCAGGCAGGGATAAAGAGGATCACCCCGTCATCTCCTATTTGGCCAGACGGTGGAAGCACCTAATCGGTCTGCCTAGATAGCCAAATCTTCATCTCAGGGGTATACTTGGATGCCTAATCGAATCCCGAGGAAGAACATGTGGGACACAAGAAGATGGGCCGGGGGCCTATTGACGCTGGTTTCATGAGGCTCAATGATGTCAAATAACTCTCAAAATGGGTAGCCTTGGTTGCGGACACCGTCAGCCAAGCGGTGCCACGGCATGGGGGATAGATAGGTCCGCTCAAAATAAGGAGCAAAGGATCCAGTGGGTTAGCATTTTTGCCTTCAAATGGGTAGCTCCTCGCCTGCAGAAGACCCTGTAAGCAGCCTTCAGGTGTGAATAGAATGTGGCATACAGTAGCGCTGTGCACAGTCAGCCAACCCACGTACAGAAACAGGGTTGAGCGCGCAAATCGATAGGTGGCGTTCAGCGGTCGCAAACCGCGCAACCATCCGTGTCTGTCTTTGAAACGGAAAGAGGGGAACTTCTATGCTGCTTATGTACGAATTTGAGTTCATGGAGCTTCGCTGTAGCAGAGGTTGGCCACTGATACCCAGCAACGGAACGAAATAAGGCGCATCGAAACTGTAGAGAGAGGTTCACAAAGATTCCAGCTCGGACGGCAACGAACCACGAAGGACCGACACAAGCAAGTCATGGCCCCTTTCGATTTCCAGAATTTGCAACTTCACCGGCAGCAGATTCGCCTGTTCCATTTGCAGCCAGGCGAATTTCATGATCCTATCTCAGCCACCCTGTCCATTGCATACCTTGGCGACTGTCCGAAGTACGAAGCGCTCTCGTATGTCTGGGGAGATCCAAATGTCTGCTTTGACATCACTGTGGGCGGGCATACCGTGCCAGTGACGATAAACTCGTGGGCCGCCCTCCGTCGTCGTGAGTCTCAAGCAGTTCTTGATTCCAAGCTGTCCATTGGCGCTGACCATGAGCAACCCAGTCCGCGGCGTCCGTGAGGAGAGGGTGCTCTGGATCGATTCACACGGCATCAAGCAGTCGGATGGAATCGAAAAGACGTATCAAGTAGGCCTAATGACCGAGATCTACAGGAATACCTGGCGAGGTCTAGCCTGGCTAGGGGAATTCGAGGAGGATGCAGTTCTGAAGCCTGGGATGGATTTGGAATCCTATCAAGACTCCGGAGTGACGATGGACAAAAACCATGCGCAACTGGCTTTTCGATTCATGGACAAGCTGTCGAAGTTGTCGACGGATGGACACTTCACCATTGAAACAGAGAATGTACTCCCTGGATGGGTGAGCGTCACTCGACCAGAAGTGACTACAATCCACAGGTTGGTGAACTTGAGATACTTCACCCGTATCTGGACCGTCCAGGAATTTGTTCTCCCACCACGCGTGGAATTGGTTCTCGGTAACGCCACTTGAGAAGAAGCGTTGGTCTCATTGGAGTCTAAACCTGAGCAGGACATGTGGAAACATGATCCACTGTTTGGGCGATGCTGCGAGACCGTCGCTACCAAATTACCCGACTTCCCAGCTTTGCTTCTTCATTTTTTCGACCAAATGCCTTCCTTAAGAAAGACAAAGCGGCGGCTGCCACTCCGTCTCGGCTATTCTATCAGCCGTTTCCGATATCGAGATCGCGCAGACCCTAAAGACAAGGTATTTGGATTGCTTGGTCTTAACTATCTCTCGGCAAGGCAGCTGGTGGACTACACATTTGAAAAGAAGCAGGTCTACACAAAATGCGTCCGCCACGACCTTGTGGCAACAAGCTCTCTCGATGCGCTCAAGAGGTTACCAGAACGCAGTCGGGACTCATGTTTACCATCCTGGGTGCCTGACCTGGAGGCGGCAGTTTGGGATGACCCGAGGCTCAATATGCTCACGACGGAGCTCAGATACATAATTGATTGTAAGCTGTCATGTGCACTGCGTATGCCTGAAGATGGGCCGACTACAACATTATACCCAGTGCCGTCCTTTGACAATGTTTCTTGAGACTGGCACTTGATCAACTTGTTTCTTCCAAGAGTCTGTCCTCCGGATCGAAAAACTCCAGTTGTCTCGGCACAACTCATCACCTATATCCTGCTGCATCCAGAAGGACGCTGCTCTCGTGTCTGGGACATATCTGAAAGTCGCAAGACGTGTAGCCCCTCCGCGCGGCCTTTGTTTACCCGCTCAGGGTTGTCTGGACTACAATATCACTAGTGGTGATGATTAGGAACGCAAATATTGCGGTACAGTTATAGTATTATGACCTGTTCGTCCGGAATATCCATCTCTAATGCCTCTCCGTCCATGATGCCATGTACATACGTATGCCCAACAAAGGTGTGAGATCCCCTTGTCCCTTCTACCTCTGGTAAATCACGTAAAAGAAAAGGTACACTACCTCCAAATAGCACATACACTATATCTCCGACTCGCGTGTCTTCCGGGCCAATTCCTATGTAACCTTGTTGAGAAACAAAAAAAGTTTTCGTTGGATTGATAACACTACCGTAGGCCCCGTCAGCCAACTTCTTATTTACTCCTTCTTCATCTCCTTCCGTAATTCTCTTGGCGCGGCCATCCAGATCCCTGGGCACATGTAAGTCGCATGTGCATGTGCGCCAGAAGGCCTCCGTATATGTCCCGCCGCTGGGGTAGCTGCCCAGATCCAGCAAGGGGTCCGTATCGATCATGGCGCGCCAGTCTGCTCGAACCTTCGGCATCAGCAGCGAGTCGCCCGTACTTAGCCAGACCATTGGCGGAGGCCCGTTGTAAATACGTCTGATGCTGTCCACCCTTCGCCCACCAAGGTGCAACTCGTCTTCCCTGCTAGGGCCCAGCTCCATGCTCCGCTGCGTTCCAGCCCTGAAGAGCGGAATACAATGTTAATAGATGTGAGAGAGTTTTAGGTGCATGTTCTTATAGCTAGGCTACTGAAGAAAAAGGCACCCGGAATTGGCCGCATGAACGGGCCTGGATTACCGTTGCACCGCTTCTGTTGTATGCCATCCATCATTTAGGCGTGTTAGCCGTACTTTCCGGCCACATCATAGCCCTCCTCCCTCGAGCCCACGCCTTCAAGTCTTGGGCTCAACATCTTTCTCCACCTTGTCACCGTTTTCGCCTCTTGCGACCTTGTCGCCCTTGCCGCCCATGTCGCCCATGTCGCAGTTCATGACAATCCAAGGATGTTGTTGAACCTTCTCGAGGGGCAGTCTTCGCTGGGGGTCGACGACGAGTAGCTTCTGTCATGTAAGTACTTAGTTGATTAGGGATGGCAAGGGCACAAGGGAACCTACCTTCTGGATGAGATCTTTGGCCTCATCGCTGACAAACGAGGGTATGGTCATATCAGCCCTCGCGATTCTTCGGGTTGTCATGACAAAACTATCCTCAAACGGCGCCTCGCCCACCAAGAATTCATACATCAATACACCCAGAGACCAGAGATCAACCTTTTCGTCATAGGAATTATCCATACTCCCTGAAGTAACCATCTCTGGTGGCAGGTAGTCGAGGGTGCCGCAGTATGTATTCCGGCGTTTGCCAGGTGCATGTACACTCCAGCCAAAGTCCGAGATTTTAACCTCACCGTGGAGACCAACAAGGATATTTTCGGGCTTGATATCGCGGTGGATAACATTTTTGCGGTGCAGGTGAATGAGTGCGCTTGTCATCTGCGCGATATACTGTGCTGCCTTCTGCTCATGAAATCGGGTTACTTTTTGTAGGTGTTTGTATAATTCACCTTGGCCAGCGTATTCAAGGATGAGGAAGACACGCTTGGTATCATGAAAGTGGCCATATAGCTTTAGGATGTTGGGGTGGCATAGGTTGCTCTGTATCTCGATCTCCCGCCGCACCTGTTTCTCCACGCGGGCTTGTTGGAGTTCGCTCTTGTGTAGGACTTTCAATGCGCAAATGAATTTATGCTGCCGCTCCCGCGCCAGGTACACGCGGCCGAACTTGCCTTTGCCGAGGGGCTTGCCGATCTCGAACATGCCCAAGTGGAAGGTCTGTATGGCCGGCTGGTTGACGAGTGTATCTGTCGTGTCATGCTTTTTGGTGGCTTCGTTTGATTGCTCCTTGCCAGAGGCCGTTTTCGAGGGAGGGGGTGCAGGTTTCTGAGTCTTCCGCAGCGATGGTATCGACGAGTTATCCATGCGATTCTGAAGGGCAAATTTGAGAAGTTTCGGACGGAATGAACCAGATGAGAGCGATGGCTTGGTGGACGTGGTCTACCGGAAGATTAGCTATGGCACACGGGTTGAGCACGTCATGTTTGCCTTGGACTTCTGGGGCTGACCATCAGCCATTTGGCCGTCGACGGCCAATCGTTCCATCTGAGCCTCTAAAGGTATGGTGGACATGGTTGCAGTTGTTTTTTGTGGCTTCCGTAGGGTAAAGACGAGCAAATGTGGTGAGCAATGGTCAAAGTAGGGTGTAAGGTGTATGGTGCGTGGTGCGAGGAGGCTATTAGTGAAATTCTGGGATTGGGTTGTTTGGATGGCAGCACATTTACTAGTTGCTGGGCAACCTGGGCGTTGTGGGGCCTGTCTTCAACGTTACCCCTGCGACAGCCGACCACAACACCATGCTTGTGGATTCCGGAGCGTTGCTTACATAAGCAACTTGGCAGCTGCCCCCTGGCCAACAAAACACCACGCCGTCAGCTGCCCACCAGCCGCACTGATACGTAGGTTGGGCTGAGATACGTATTAAGATTATTATTAGGAGTAATAAAAGTTAAACATTTAGGGGTATATAATGTTCAGCTTATATTATAGCTAAGATGAAAATGATGTTTATCTTACCTTTTGATCATGAAAGCCATAGAGTCAAACATTGTGAAGAAAAGAGAGTAACTATTTAATTAACTAGCTACTGTGACTAGTCGTAGGCCCAAGTCTTGGCTGTTAAATCCAAGGTACGCCCCAGTCCTCAGGCAACAAAGGCAGGTCACGGGAGAGTAATGACTACCTCTGTAGTTATGAAGTCGGGTAGGTGGCTGGCGTGGAAGAGTGTCTAGTCCCAACAGAAGAGCGATGACTGGTCAGGGGCAGTTTGCGTGGCCTTGGTCCCGGGAGGGATGACTGGTCAGGACTCGGAGGGCTCGCGCGGCCCTTGCAGCTGTTACTTGGCAATATTACCTCGCTTAGCCAATCAGCGTTTGAGCTTTAAGTTCCATGTGGCAGTATTGTCATGTCATTTTTTCCGTTCACAAACTATTCTAGATGAATAGCACAATTTACGTACTGTTATTCCAACAATGAGGATCTAGTCGGGTGACCGGTATCCATTCAGGTTGCTTGGTTGTCCAGTGAGAATTAGCGGTGGGTTACATGAGGATACCCGTTTCCCCGCAAAATGCCAAGTATCATCGCATGCGCCCTAAATTATTTATCCGTCCAATAACCCAGCACGGGCCCTGATGATCTGGATACAAACACCCTTTTCCGATGAAAGGCGCGCAGTACTGATGGGACTCAACGGGCTATCTCAAAAGCGAGGGTCCTTTTCCGATCCCCAACACTCACCGATCTCGTGGCCGAAGTTCCAATCATGTTGTACGAGTCTGTATAAGTGGAACCGACGCACAACTTGACCATGAGTGCTACGAGAGTTGCAAGAGCCGAGGGATTTAGTCGAGTGGGGGAATGGAGAGGAGAAGTGCTTGGCTGGCATGCACTACGTTGGCATTATTTGCTCGGGTACAGAGCAGATATCGTCGAATTTTCCGTCAGAAATGAGACAGGCTGGCACGAACGCGGTTGATATAAAAGCTGGAGTGTGGCACAAGGCGATGTCATCCTGAGCTTTGTTGTATTAGCCAGAGAGACATTGTTCGTCATGAAGTCCTTTCTTGTTACCCTGGCACTCGCTAACACCGCCCTGGGAGCATCTAACGTGTCCCTCCCCAATGGCTGGTTCACGATCCCTCCCGCCTCAAAGATCTCCCCAGGCTCTTTCCACGGGCAGCCTCGCTACTTGACATGGATGGTCGACAGCCAGATCAAGCACGGCATCGAGCCCACGCACGCCTACACCGTATCCGCGCTGCTTTCTGCCGTGAAGCTCGCCTACGACCGGACCCAAGATGATAAATATGCCGCATACATTGAGAAGCACGTAGACATCCAGCTCTACCCAGGCTATAACGGCAACATCTTGATGTACAACAACAGCAACTCCATCGATGACATTCGTTTCGGGCATTCATTTCTTGACATGTACAACATATCCGGTGGAGAGGAGATCTACAAAACTGCGGCGAAGGTCCTGAAAGACCAGATCGACCGCAGTCGCCGCACGCCAGATGGTGGATTTTACCATCGTTACCCCGACTATGTCGATCAGGTACGTTGGCGCAGCTATGACTGCAGACCCGCAATGAACTGGCTATTCAACTAAAACATATGCAGATGTGGCTCGACGGGATTTACATGCTAGACGTCTTTTATGCGCGGTGGACCTATGAGTTCGAACCTGATAACACCACGGCGTGGGACGACATCGCGCTCCAGTTTGATCTCATCGATGCGGGAACGACGGTCGATCGGGAGCGCACAAATGGGCTTCCACTCCACGGATTCGACGTTTCAAAAAAGCAGACGTGGGCCGATCCCGAAACGGGTGCATCGCCTCACGTCTGGGGCCGTGCTGTTGGATGGTGAGTGTTTGATTTTCCCTTGTCGTGGAAGTTTAATTCCGTGCAGGCTTACAACGGTGCAACGCGACAGGTACATCATGGCCCTCGTAGACACACTTGACTACTTCCCGGAACAGCACCCCGGCAGAGAAAGACTCCTGTCCTACCTGCAAAGCCTTGCAGACGCTGTCGTGGCGTCACAAGATAAGGTCTACAAGGGCTGGTATAACATCATGGACCCAGGTCTAGAGTCCCGCTCAGGCAACTACATCGAAAGCTCCGGTTCGGCAATGTTTGTGTACGGCCTATTCAAGGCTCTGCGACTCGGGCACATCTCCGGGGAGCAGTACGAGGCCGCGGCGACGAGCGGATGGGACCTTATGACTGGCACTTTCGCTGAGAAGACGGAGAGCGATGGGGCTTTGGTATGGGGCTGGACAGTTCAGACGGGGAGTTTGAGCTCCAATGGAACCTTCGAGGTAAGTCCTTCTGCCGACTTGTGGACGACATGAGAGGAGCGTCTACTGACGCATGTGCAGTATTATGCCAGCATTCCTCTATTCGAGAATGACCTTAAAGGTGTAGCGCCTTTCATTTTCTCTGCATATGAGTATGAACTCTATATTGAGGGGAAGGAGTGAAAAAATACAATGACCTTCTCATCACTGAATGGAGTAGAGGCATAGATATTCATAGGATTACAGGAGCCAACCCAGGATGAATGTGAGAGAATATGTATGAGCCAAGCTTTTGTCCTCGCACCAATCTTCGAGATTTCAACGAATAATTGACAGAAGTCAAGTCAATAAGTACAGCCAGAATTGATAAACAGTATTCGAAACAAGTGGAGCATTAAGTGCCCAGGCGGACTGGGCCGAGTAGCCAACATTTATGGCGATTCGAGAATGCCATTATCACTATCCGACAGAGTTAGCATAGTGGCAGCTCGTCCAGATCAACGAGTGCAACCCAAGAAAGGAACGATCTGTTTCGGGCAGAAGTCCCTAGGGTTTGGGAGAGGTGCTAGAAAAGTGCGTTTTCTCATATTGTGTAGTTTTTAGTGCCACTACATGATCCTTGATTCCGGAGGAAGCACTTAAGGCATAGGCCTGCGTATCACAAGGATATTAATGTGTGAGAATGCATCAGGTGGGAAACGTTCATTAGCGGCACACGCTTCACGGCAGCCCGATTAGAGCCTGACTGTCTTGATTTCGCGCTACGCCAAGAAGATGTTTCATTTCGCCCAAGTCATGAGGGCAAGAACTTCGATGTCGAGTACAATGCAGCCACGCTCTGGTATACAAGATGATTCGTTCGTAGTACGAGCATGTAAAGCAACATTGCGTCAGGCAACAGTCAAATGTCGCCCTTAGCTTGGGTGTCACATCAGTATCATCGCAAACGACTCCTCCCCATCAACCAGAGACACAGCCTCTTGGGCAACGAGCACCGTGGGTTGGAATCACCCCGGGGCGCAAAGAGATCACCTATGCCGCGCCACACAAGGCTACTGCAGCATGCTTAGCGAGGTCTACGTGGACGAGTCGGACGTCACCCAGCCGCCACAACCTGAGAAGGCTCAACACCATTACAGCTGACAACCTGTGCTACTCGGTGGAGACCGGCGAGGCGGTTAGGCTGCTTCGATACCTGTCCTCCCATCACTGCCCAGGTGGCGAACGGGGCGCTGATCAGTACGCCCTGAAGGAGCACTACCCGCGTTATGCCAGCATTTGAAGGCGGTCATCTCGGTGCCATCTGACTACAGGGCGGAGAGGCAGCGTCCTTCAACACCATTCAAGACAAAGATGCTCAGGAATGACTCAGGACTGTGGGGAATATTGAGATTCATCCTCGACTTATACGGCTACGGGTTTCTCGGTCTCTCAAAAACTGCATTGGAATCCATTGGCTGCGATGCAATATCCTTGGTAGGCAGTCTGACTAACCTACTCAACGTTATTGGAATACAAAGGAGAAACAGGTAAGTCTAGAGTGTAATTAGATGGTCAGTGTAGACCTCTGTCTGCCACTTTGAGTTCTGTACGGTGGGTATTTTAATGGACTTCAACAGCTGCTCAAGCAACTCTTGTCTTGCCTTGAGCGGGTAGTCAGCCTCTGGGCTTGGGGTTCTCAAGGCTCAGGTACAATCCCGGCACCGGGGCGGAGTAGCCTACTGGCCTCTAAGCCAACACATGGCAATGCAGCCCTACCCGCCTACGGCAGCATGAAGTCCCCATGCACCCCTCCTGCACAGTGAAGGACTATACAGTACACCATGTGCGTAGACTACATGTCTGTGGCTTGTCAACCTGTCCAGGAAAAATGCGCAGTAATCGACATCGACGGGCAACAAAAAACCCAAGCGCCTCTGCAATCTTCCCGCCGTGCCCGTATCTTTTTCACAGTAGCCCGGCTACCCAAGCTGGATTCCGGCGGACGGAGGCCGAGAATAGAATATGACGCAGGAAGGAACAGATGAAAGGGGATTCGGCTGCAGTTTGACTCCTATAGTGTCGCGTATGGTCGAAAGAGGGTGGTAAGTTTTCTCCCAAGGGTCCTAAAGTTGCCGATCCCAAGACGCACGGCGAATCAGGGGTCGGGTTGGGGGCGGATGCCGGACGGGGCAGAAAAGTCGGGCACCAACACGGCCCCCCTCCACTCGATGTCTTTGAGAGATGATGTGCGTGCCAGGTGACTGCAAACTGCAGGCATGCTCCACTGTTTTTCGAAAAGCAAGCCAATGCAAGCGCCATGCGAACTCAAGACGCGAATCAGCTACGGCTTCTGGGCCGCCGACGGTGGCTGGGAAATCACCGCGCAAAGCAGGGCAGACCCGACATCCATTCGGCAACGAGCCCGGAGGTGTCGAGCCGGCGTTGGGCGAGTCCAGACGCCGTCATCTGCGTCCAGGCAAGTCGGTCGCACAGCGCAAGTTGTCATCGCCAGCGACTGGTGAAAAGAGACGACAACTCAGCATCAGCTGGCGTGTGTGTGTGCCCAGGGTGCTGACTAGACTGACTGGACTGGGTGGGAGACGAGGCCATTTGGGAAACAGTCAGAAAGCCAGGGCAAGCCGTGGCATGCTTGTCCCGCCAACAGCCTGAACGTCGCACAAGGAACACGAATCTAATTTTGCCACCCACAAAAACGAATTCTTGGGCTTCCCGGCTCTGCATCTGGCTCCAATGGAAGCATGCCGGCACATTATTACCAGTACACCTGCAGCTGGAAGGAGTATCTAGACCAAACTTGACTCACAAACGACACCCAGAACGCGGTGGGCCAATGCTGCAGACCAGCCGGCCAAGAGATGCTGCATCCTGGACGCAGAGAAGTGGACACTGCGAGAGGAGAAGAGTCTTGCCGTCCACAGAAAATTGTCACATCGACCAAGTCTGGAACCCCTGGAAATCCGGGGCGGGCCACACCCTCCACCAGAACCACCGAGTTCTGGCATCTCCAGACCCATCGACTTCTTCCCAGTGTGGTAGGGGAATGCCCAGGTGCCATCTCGGCCCCTAGCAGCGCTTGTTTGATGCATGATGGATGTGGATGTGCAGCCCGTGCTAGACGCAGGGCAGAATGCATCGTGCCGTCGACAGCGTCTCCCCTGTTGGCTGGAAGCTGGGCACCCCCATGTCATCGGTGCCCAACGAAAGTTTGTATCGCGGGACGGACAGGCGAGGAACAGCCCGTCTTGCCCCTTTGGGACGCCTGCCACAGCAATTATTTGCGCTCAGAACCACTCTTGAGACGCACCTTTATCGACTGCTTGCTTGGGTGGTATTCCCTTTGTGACCTGTCTGACGTTGGCCCGGCTCTGCGGTTTTGACGTCGCTCCCTTTTATACTGCAGCTCGCCTTACTCTTTTGGTCGGAGGTGTCTCGCTCTGCTCATCAGTCTCGACAAACAAAAAGCCAACGACGACTTAGCACACATCCAACTCTGCCAAAATACCATGAGCATCAAATCCTTACAGCTCCAGTACCACAACACAAAGCGTTACCGAGACCGCTGAAATCCCACGTTACTTATCATTCGGCAGGATATTGAGGGAACCACACACAACAACCAACTGCAGGAACTGAGCAGTGGGCCAGCAGCAATGACTTCTCGCTCATCGCAGTCCTGGGGCTTTCCAGGCATGGACTACTTCCGGGGGGACAGCAAGGCTCAGGCTCAGGCAAACAACAACCAACGAGCTGGCAATGAAGCCAGCACAGAAACCCCCACCACGAGGCCATCGAGGTCTGCATCGACACGGTCGAGCTCGCATGACACCAAGTCTCACCGGCTGTCACGACACATGGACTATGACGACGCCTCTGAGACATCAGGAGTCTCGATGAGCTCGACCAAGGCGTCGACGGGGAGTTCCCCACCGTCATCAAGCAGCAACGGCTCCTCTCACCAGAGTGCCTCGCTCCGTCCTTCGAGGACCACCAAAACCGCCAACACTGCACGACCAAATTCGATCGCCGCTGCCGCCCCTGCACGACCTGTCTATGGACTCGAGCAGGAGCCCTACAGGCCACCAGTGTCACACAGTGTCACTGCCCCAGCCTATCAGCGCCCCACGTCGATGTACGCGAGCAACCCGCAACAGAGCATCTTCGGCAGCCAGCATGGAATCAGAGAGGCACCGGCGGCGCCGCAGCCGCCTCCCGTGTCCTCGAGCAGCAGCCGGTCTGTGCCTCCTCTGTCCACCAACCCCTTCTCGAGCAGCACACCTGGCCTGAATCAACTGGGCCTCCCGGGAGGTATGGGGCCACAGATCAGCCAGCCCCCGGTGCCGATGCATATGCCAGGTGCTTTCCCAGCTGAGTCCACCGTCCCTTACCGCCGGCCGACGGACTTGACAACTCAGCTGTCCATGTCCAACTCCAATATTTCCATGGATCACTTTTCCAGTGACAACATTTGGGACTCGGAAGGAGACAGTGCGTCGTGCCTGTCTACCAGCACAACTGCTACGAGTGTCATGTCGGACATGACCGAGAAAGGCGACACCTACAACATCACGCCGACTCAGACAACGACCTCGTCCAGGACCACGACGCCTACACAGGCCCTTGGACGAGAACAACCCCAGTCCCGTTCGGCGGCTCATACCCCTGGCCCATCCATTCTTCGCCATGCGGGACAGAAGTCCATCCTTTCTAATGGGAGCAAGGATTCTGCGTCTTCATCGTCGACCAAGACGATGTCAAGCAGCCACTCTTCCAAGTCATACACCTCTTCATCGAACTCCTCGGCGACCAGAAGCAGCACCGGCAGCGCCCCCCATATCCATATCGAGGTCAACCGGTCCACAGACTCGCGCGATCACCGCGACGATCACCGGAACCGGCAGCTGGTGGAGGAGGCACTGGTGGACAAGATCGCCCAGCTCAAGCTCGAGCAGAGCCAGGCCAAGGAAGCCAAGCCCACACCGGCCCCGGCCCCAGCACCAGCCATCAAGCGGGTACCCTCGGTGAGGTTCGCAGAGCCGGAGAAGGTCAAAGTCAAGGTGGAGCAAAAGCCTGCGAAGCCGACAGTCTCTGAGCAGGAGAAGAACCTCAGCAAGGAGCTCGTCCAGCAGACCAAGGAGGTCCAGAAACTGGAGTTGGAGATCGAGAAGAACAAGCTGCAGATCCGAGAGAAGGAGAGGGCGGAGCTCGAGAGAAAGCTCAAGGAAGAGGCTGCCGAGGCGGAACGCAAGAAGGAACACGAGCGACAACTGAAGAAGCTCCAAAAAGAGAAGACCGACCTCGAGAACGCCACGAAGGAGCGCGAGCGAGCCGACAAGGAGCGCGAAAAGGCCGAGAAGGAGCGTGAGAAGGCAACCAAAGAACGCGAAAAGGCCCGCCAGAAGGAGCGCCAGCAGATCGACAAGAAGCTCAGCGACATCGAGAAGGCGCAGCGGGAGCACGACAAGCTGCAGGAGTCGTTCATCGACCAGGGCAAGATCCTGGCGGACCTCAAGGCGCGGTTCGACGCGCAGGCCAAGACGCTCGAGGCGACCGAGGCGGAGCGCGCGGGCCTGCAGAAGATCAAGGACGAGTTCGAGAAGCGGTGCGCCGACCTGTCCAAGACGCTCAGCCACGTCAGCGACAAGGAGCGGTTCGTGGTCGAGCAGGTGGCGTCGCTGCAGATCATCAAGGAGTCCCTGCAGGGCCGGGTGGGTCCGCTCGAGACGAGAGTCGATGAGCAGGAGAAGGAGATCAGCATGCTGCACGGGGAGCGAGACGGGCTGTACCAGGACGTCAAGAACTACCTGCACCGCATCACGGAGCTCGAGAACGGGATGAAGGGGCTCGTGGAGGAGAAGCATGGGTTGATGGTGCGGATCGGGGCGCTCGAGAAGGCAAAGTCTGGCCTTGAGGATCAGATTAAGGACCGTGATGGGCAGATTAGGGACCGCGACGGGCAGCTCCAGGATCGTGATGGGGAGATCAAGAGCTTGACCAACAGCCTCGGGGACCGCGCCAAAGAGACGCAGCAGCACATCGCTTCCCTCAAGGACGAGCACAAGAAGCAGATGGAAGGGCTCGAAGCCGCCAAGGACGCCCTCATTTCCGGCCTGACCGTGGGCCACCAGCTCCAAGTCCAGGACTTGGAGGAGCAGATCGCCGTCCTCAATGTTCACGTCGACGGCGCACATGCCGATGTCGAAAAGTTCAAGGACACTGTCAAGTCTCTGGAAGACAGCCTCAGCGAGGAGAAAGCTAGAGTCGACGAGGAGAAGTCGAAGGCTGGTGTTGAACAGTCGAAGGCCGACACGCTGGCCGCAGAGCGAGACGCTCTCAACACACAGCTCGATGGCCACAAACTTCTCGCCATCAGCCAGGAGAAGGACCTGCTTGACCTCCGTTCGAAGCTTGCAAACTCGGAGGGCGAAGTAGCCAAGCTGCAAGAAGCCAGCAAGACTCTTGAGGCGGAGCACGAGGAACTTCAGAAGCTGGCGGCCTCCCTCGAAGAGAGCAAGAGTCAGCCTCAGCCCGAGCCAACGCCCGCGGATGCGCCACCGCCGCCCGAAGAACACGCGCCCGAGCCTACCGCCGCCGAGGCCGAGGCCGATATTATCGTGGTCGAAGAGGAGCAAGAAGCCCCCAAGCCAGACCTAGAGAGCCTGCAGACCCAGAACCAGGAGCTCACGACCAAGACAGCCGACCTGGAAGCCAAGAACGCAGAGCTCGCCAGCCAGGTCGAGACCACCAAGACCGAGCTGGGCACGCGCATCACCCAGCTCGAGGGCGAGCGCGACACGGCGGCGTCGGCCCTGATCGTCGCGCAGGTCGAGCTGAGCCACACGAAGGCCATCGCGGAGCGCGTGCCCGCGCTCGAGGAGGAGGCCTCCAAGGTGCCCACCCTGACGGCCGAGAAGACCACCCTCGAGGCCAAAGTGGCCGACCTCGAGGTCCACGCGGCCCAGGTCCCCGCGCTGCGCGGCGAGTGCACCCGGCTGGCAGAGCAGCTGGCAGCCGCGAACAACCTCGTCGCAGCCCTGAGCGCAGCCCACGACGCGGGGCTCAACGGCGCACACATCCCACTGCCTCAGTCCCCCCCGCCCAGCATCCCCAGCCCTGGTCCGCAACCAGCTGACATCCCGATCCCTCCCAGCCCAAGTCTGGTCGGCCCCCCTCCTCCCCCGCCCGCCGAGCGCCGCAAGGTCCGGAGCAGGGCGCCCAGCATGGCGCGGAGCGTGTCGTCGCGCAGCTCGGCCGTGTCGAAGAAGTCCTCGGCCGGGGTGCGGGATGACCTCGCGCTCGTGGTGGTGCGGGATTCCAAGGACCGGGGGAACGTTACTGTTGTGCGCAAGTGTGACCTGCGGGCTCCGAGGAGCAGGAGCCAGGGGCCTGTCAAGGAGTGAGCTGGACGGGTGAACTTGTGTGCCAGGGTATGTCGAGGTCTTTGGGATGGCAAGGGGTAATGAGTGATGAGCTATGAGGCATGATGTCATGAAGAAGAGAGCGTGTTTTGCTGTGGACGTGGGGGATGTCGGATGGACGGTCGAGGATGGATCTGGTCAGGTCAGTCCATGCCTACCTGTGTGCATTTTACCCTTTTTTTATTTTCATTGTAGGTGAGGATTAGATGGACCTCGCAAGATCTGTACGGGTACGATGGCATAGCATGTAGACAAAAGTGTCGCAAGAACCTCATGTATTGTTGGACTAGACAAAAGGAAGGTGACGGGCAACCAGGACGGGACATGTACAGTGGTGCGAATGTTGCAGGACTGTCTTAATTCTATTCGTCATGTTTAATCCACCATGGTTCCCCCCGTATTCGACTCTGCTGCCCTTCACATGTTCCACATGTTCCACGTGCTCCACCAAATAAGCTCACGGCAAAATTGTTGGACCGACGGAGGGCGTCCGTGCAGAGGCGCGCATTGTTGAAGTTGCCGAGGCAAGTTTGCATCCTCCTCTTATGCATCTCTTTCCAACCGCAGCGCGCTCGTTCAACGGCTGCATCCGCCAACAGACCAACATCATCAACATTCTTGTTTCTGCACATCAGCCTGCAGGGAGTTGACGCAAATACATGTCCGCGCCCCCACCTTGTAACTGCTACTCCGCCGATGCCGTTCAAGATTTTGCTGGAGGGTCCTTGCAGATATCTCATCACCATCACATAAGCCCCGCCTGGGAGCTTAAACGGCTATATACCCCATCCGAACCACTCAGGCAAAGAGCACCACGGGTTGTCCAACTTCTCACAAAACCACATCCACGGGATTGACACGTCTTGACCATGGCCTCCACAACAATTGCGCGGGCACTCACAATCGGCATCCTGCTGTCATGCGCCGCCTTTGGCGCGTACGGGACCTTCGGAGCCGGCGTCGGAAATGGCCTGTTCGAGGCTCTGCAGCGCTCCGCCGGGTACGAGGCCAAAGAAAAGGGCTTTCTGGGTGGCCCGACTCCGTATAAGACGACCTACACTGGTATCAGGTTAATTGACAACCATTTGGTCGTCCTTAACGCATTCTTCGTGCTCATAATCGACGGTCCTAAGACATGGGACGTGACGATCGCGTACTGGTGCCTCATGGCTGAATTCTGTGCTGCTTGGGTGTTCATCAGGATCGAGGGACACAGGAGTGCCAATCAGCACGGACGCATTGTGAACTGGTGAGTTGAAGCAGACATGCGAGCAGGGCACAAGAGTGACGGGGGCTGACCATCACGGACAGGACTGGGACTTTCGGCGTCCTCATCCAAAACATCACCTTCACCGTCACCACGCCCATCTACTTCATCATCTACCTCCTCACATCCCCTGCCGCCCGCAGCAACCCAACACCAGACGACCTCGCCGTCAACTACGGCGACACCGAGCTCCTCCCCCACCGCACAGCCCTCTCCTTCATCATCCCCGCGGCGCTGATGAGCCTACCCTCGCCGTCGGTCCTCTCCGCAGGGGCCCACTACACCTGGCTGTCGATCTGGCAAATCTTCCCCGTCGCCCACACGTTCTACCATTTCCTGCACTGGTTCGGCTACGGGCTCCTCGTCCAGGTCGCCCTGCCTGGCGACATCTTGGAGTCGAAGAGAAAGGACCGGGACGCCCTCATCCGCGCGCAGCGCTTCGCACTCTACCTCTGCTCCATCCCGCGCGCACTCGCTATGGCTGTCGCCCTCACGCCCGCCGCCCTGGCGCCCGAGGCGCTCAGGCCCGTCTTCGAGCAGGTCACCCTGGGGTCGCTGCTTGTGCCCTACTGGCCGTGGAACTCCCCCGTCGGCGGCGACCCGGCCTCACCCGCCGGCAAGGCCGAGCTGGCCAAGCTGTTCCTGCAGTGGGATGTGGCCTGCGGCGGGCTCGCCATCCTGGCGTGGGCCAGCTTTGTCTATCTCGTGGCCGTGCCGAACAAGGGGCTCCTGCGGGATGTGGTGCCCAAGGTGTTGACCTATGGGCTGGTCGGGGGCCCGGTGGCTGCCGCTACTGTGCTTGTTATGGAGAGGGATACGGCTGTTTTGGGGCCGTCTGCTAAGGGGAAGAAGGAGTAGCTCATGCGATGGTTTCCTCGTCAGGACTTTTCAAACATGATTGCGGTAGGCCATCGGGAATGCCGAAGTTATTGTCGTGGAAGCAGCGTGCATGATATTTTGTGCAGCTCATATGAGCAGCCATGTGCTTCTCACAACGAACGGTCCACTGCTCCTTGCAGTCTTGGGGCTTGGGTTACAACGCATATCAGCCAACACGATCTCCATCTCACTGGCTTGGTGACCAGAGCAAGGCCCAAATAGAAGGAGCCACACGAGTCCCTGGAGACCGGTTCACGGTGAGAGCAGAGCTGTGGTGGCAGGGCTGGGAATTGTTTGAAAGTCATGGGGAACATCATGGAGAGGCATAACGCGTAGATGGCAATTTTCAAGCCGTCTGTTGCGGCTTGTTATGGCTTTCTCTGCGCGCCACCTCACATGTGCGAGGCTCGTGGATGTATGTTACTTTCTCTTCGTTGATCCGGATCCACTCCTACGTGCGTAGATGCACGCCTTCTTATACATGAGAACATCTAGGACATGGACTGCATAGAGTCGCCAAAGCCCATACTTCTAGGTATACGGGGTACACATAATCATAGGCTAAAAAAACCTATTGGGGAGGGGGTGGGTTGCATTACCTTCCTTGCAACTGACAGCAGATCCCACGTTTCTCCCCCACACCCTGCCCCCCGCACCCCGCAACACCCTGGTTGTCTAGCGCACTGCTAGTGCTATAATCTCCTGGATCTTTGCTCGAGCTTTGCTCTGCCGCCTGCATGACATGAAAAAAAACAAAAAAACGACCCTTGTTCTCGACCGGCCAGAAATCGGATATATATCCGCACCCACCCACCTCAGAGGGCCCACATAGCACCATCAAGGTTGTAGCCAAGCACTCGGTACGTGGTATACTGGAGGGCTTTTCCGACTGCGGCCCATGTCCTTTGACTCAGTCGATGGGCCGCTCGGGGGTGTATGGCGAACAGCCGAGATGGCTACCCTCTCTGCCCCCTCTCGAGCCCCTTTAGCTTTAGCAACGATGGCCTGGAAAGGTCGAGGTCCAGGGGCTTGGCGTCCAGGTATAAAGATCAAGACAGAGCCATTGGCAGTTCTTGACAGGTCTTGGTCGAGGTTGCACTCCTAGCCCAGGGACCAGGTAAACGCTACATAGGTATGGCTTCCGTAAGACTCGCTACCGGCCTCGCTCTCCTCGAGGGCCTTGGCTCCTTTGCTGGAGTTCAAGCCCAGGCCGCGTCCCCGGCCGAGAGACCGTTGCCGGAGCAAGCTCAGATTATTGACCAGAAGAGCTTCCTTGTCTTGGATGAGGTGTTACCTCCGACGAAGGCCAACGCTACTACGGTATGCACTTTGTACCAGACATCACCTCAAGTTGTTGAGCCGAAGAACATTGACTAACAATATTTGCTATAGGAGTTCCTCTGGCCCGGCGTTACTCACGAGTCTCTCACGGAGAAGCCTTTCCACGTCTATGATCCGGACTTCTACGATATCATTGGAAGTGACCCGTCGTTGACTTTGCTCGCGTCTTCGGACTCGGACCCGCTCTTCCACGAGGCTGTAACATGGTACGCAGAAGCAAACCACACAAAGTACCTGCAAGGATTACTAGGAACCTTGGAAGCTGACTTTCTGGCAAAGGTACCCGCCCACGGATGAGGTCTTCTTCGTGCAAAATGCCGGAGCTCCCGCCGCTGGTACTGGTCTGAACAAGTCGTCCATCGTTCAAAAGATCTCCCTCGCGGACGCAGAAGCGCTGCGCAACGGATCCCTCGGTGCTGAGGCAGTCACTGTTCACACCGTGCCGTCGAACCCCCAGGTTATCAATCCCAACGGTATGTGACAATGATGGCCGGAAGTAAACACAGAAATGCTAACGTGGGGATCACTTAGGCGGAACCAACTACAAGGGTAACATCATCTTCGCAGGTGAGGGCCAAGGAGAAAATGTCCCATCCGCTTTGTACCTGATGAACCCCGTCGAGCCCTACAACACAACTCGTGAGTGTTCCCAGCGGGATCTCATCTCCCAAGAGCAATTCGAAAACCAGGTCAGAGCTAACTTTGGTCATAGTTCTTGCCAACAACTACTTCGGCAGGCAGTTCAACTCCCTGAACGATGTCTCGGTGAACCCCCGCAACGGCGATATCTACTTCACCGACACCCAGTACGGATACTGGCAGTACTTCCGCCCTGAGCCTGGTCTGCCGAACCAGGTGTACCGCTTAAACCCAGAGACCGGTGCCCTGACCGTTGTGTCCGACGCTTTTGTCTCGCCAAATGGTATGTTCCGAGACAGCATTGCCTTGATATACCACTAGCTAGCTATCTCATGAGCTGCGGAGGAACTGACGAACCCTTTTGTGTGCGCAGGACTCACCTTCTCACCCGACGGCAGCTACACCTACGTCACGGACACAGGAATGAGCCAGGCACTTTTCGGCACCAACATGACCAAGCCGGCTACAGTGTGCGTATCCCGATCCGTGTTCTGAGCTGTTTGGTGGGATTGAGGATTAATGAACATTCCCAGTTATCGATTTGACGTCCAGCCAGACGGCACTTGGGAGAACCGCAAAACCTTCGCGCACGTCCACGCTCGTCTCCCTGACGGTAAGTGGGACGGCACTGAATCCCATTGTTTCTCTCTCTGCTTCCCAACTATACCCGCGGTGGCGCGGCCTTGCTGACTGGGACTATGACTTGCTAGGTATCCACTGCGACTCAAAGGGTAACGTCTACGCCGGCACCAACGACGGCGTGCACGTCTGGAACAACTCCGGGAAGCTCCTCGGCAAGATCTACACCGGCATCGTGGCCGCCAACTTCCAGTTTGCGGGCGAGGGGCGTATGATCATCATGGGCAAGACGAAGCTTTTCTATGCCACCCTGGCCGCATCGGGTGTTGCCTTGCAATAGATTTGCTTCTTGATGAAAAGAGTGAGGTAGAGGCTTAAAGCAATGGACACCGACACCCCAGATTGGCTGGCACGCTTTGGGTGATCTTGCTTCCAGACTTCGACACCGGATAATGCCTGTGAAACCGTTCTATTCTTTCAAATAAGCATACAAGTGAGTAGCTATCGCCTATTAGTGATTACCTCTTAATCAGATGGGCACCTCGCCGCAGCGCCCATGACAGTATTCTAAGAGAGGGTTCTCCAAGTTTGTGCATCACTCCTGCTTCGCGAATCGGATTTCAACGGAAGTCATGTGCTGGACAAATCCTGACCCAATCGGAATTAGAGACTTTCTCCAGTGCAGGTCTCTCGTTTCTCCAAATGCATTTGACGTTGGAGGCTTCATGGATTTCCTCGTGAATACAAACTATGGGGCAGAGCTGAAAGTACTAACAACACCATTCATCACTCAAACACTATTTCCCTCTGCAAATATGACCGTTCTGCGCACAAAGGACCTTGAGCCGTTGTATCGGCCATGTGTGCATCCTCAGGAGGTACGTCCAAAGGCCCGAGTCGAAACATGCCAGAGTACTGACGTGCACCGGCGGCAGGTTGCGCCACCCATGCAGCCGGCCCCTCCACCGAAGCACGAGACTGCCGATCTTGAAGGAGGTAAAGTGCTGTTCAAGAAAGACATCGCGATCACGATGCGGGATGGTGCTATCTTGTATGCCGACTTGTACCGCCCGGCCCCAGCCTTGGCAGACAAGACGCCGACGTTGATTCATTTTGCACCCTTTTGGCAAACATGGAGCCGTCCCGCGTGACAAGTTCCAGAACATGGATGTCGACTTCGGCAAGCTGAGCAAATATACTACATGGGAGCTTCCGGATCCTCTGCGGTGGTGTGGCGAGTTTGGGTTTTCCATGCTGTCAGTCGACCCGCGGGGAACCTGGTGGTCCGAGGGCGACGCAAACCATTTGTCGCCTGAGGAAGGTCGTGATGGGTATGACATTGTCGAGTGGGTGGCCGAGCAGCCCTACTGGTCCTCCTGAATGGCAACCTCAGGCTTACAATAGATGGGACGGCACAGCGTAGGACATGATGACCACAGGAATGACAGTGGTTACACCAACACCTAGTCCGATAAAGCCAGTGAATACCAGCATCATCGCAGTTCTTTCGGGTGTCACCAACGCCAACAGACCACAGAAGAGGGTGATAAGGGCCAGAGAAATCGCCAAAAGAAGGCGAAAGCGCTTCACGTAGCCAAGGATATAGGAGGCCCCCAGAATGCCCACAAGCACAAATATATTGAGTGGGAGCTATCCCATCCAGCAAAGTCAGCTCAGATGCCCATGACTGCTATCATTTGTTTTCGAGATCGAGCCGATACATACCAAATACACGTTGATTTTCGCAGGGTCATGTGTAAACAGGGCAGAGGCTTCGATCGGAAAAAATGAGTTGATACCGTATAGGAGCATCCCATCAATGAAGGACACGGACAAGACGAGGACCAATTTACGATCATCAAGGAAGCGGTGGTCGATTAGGCCATCGCTACGACCAAAGGTTTCTGCACAAAGGAGCATCAGTGTGATAAGACCTAAAAGTTAGGGGTTTGGGTAGATCCAATGCGGCGTACCATTAGGTCCAAATACAACAAACAAAATACTTCTTAATACCAGGACCGGGATAACTCTTGCGCTGTTCCAGGGGTAGGCGTTGCCGCCCCATGTTCGCGGTGTGACGAGGCCAATGACGGCACAGAGCAGCAACAAGATGCCGATGAAGTCGATAGACCTGAGCATGTCGCATGCTCGTGTGCTGTTCTCGCTGCGCAGCCTCGTGGCAGGCGGCTTGTATAACAGCATCAACGATATTCCCGAAACACCGAAGAAGATGGCATTGAGTAAATAAGCCCACCGCCAGCCGTCGGCAGACATCTTCGCAAAAGCGCCACCTTCAAAATTAGTACGGTGTTAGCAAACATGCATGCAAAATTTGTACAGAAGCAATGGTGGACTAGTTGTAGTGTGCATTTCCAAGTAGACCTCACCTGTGACTAGAGCGATGATCGAGATTACTCCGTTGATCAAGCCCATTAGGCCTTGAGCCAAATTTCGACGGTCCGCCGGCACGATTTCCATGCCGGTAGGAATTGAGAGCAGCTGTTGAACAAGATGTATGTTTAGCACTACGCAATATTCTTGAGATTCAAGCCGGGATGTTTATCTTACAAAGAGAGATGAGCCAACGCCGTTGATGGCCTGACCGCCAATAATGACTTCGGTGGATCTGGGCGGTACCAGCAACAATGTTGCCAACGACGCCGACCAGTCCACCACAAACGATGAACCATGGCTTGCCAAATCTATCAGCCAATGAGCCCTACTCCTCCAGATATTACCTCAACTATGATGGCAAGCCTCGACCGAAACCGTGAGGGGGAAGCTTCTGTACCCATGTCGGCTGCAACCCAATCAAAGGGAAGAGCGCGGCGTTTGGGATCCATGTCTGCAACGAGGTGCCGCCGAGTTGGTCCACGGCGTACGAATAGGTGGTAGAAGGGCCGACGTTGGCCATGGTGCAAGTGCCCCAGGTGATGCCCGGGCAGAAGAGGACGGCGTATGTTCGGAGGGAGAGCTGGGGCGACTCCTCATGACTAGCAATCTGGGATACGGTAGCAGGGACGGTCTCGAGCTGCACATCGTCGCACTTGGATCCGTCTTACTTCGTTTCATTCATGATGATAGGAGGGCGAAATGGTGGACCGTATGTCTGCGAGGAGAATCCAATCCAACTAATGAAAGTCGCAGTGATTGTCGCAGCACGGGGCTTAGAACAAGGATGATGACTATGGTCAAAGAGCGACACGTTGAAAGACGAATATTGTGTGTTCTTTAAAGTGTCGAGTAAGTAACAATCCTCACTCTGACATTAGAAGAAAAGAAAGACCAGCGTCTTATCTTCTAGGATCTCCCGGCGCAGTTTTATTCTTATTGAGTCCCAAACTGCCAAGATTGTGGGCATCGATTGTGAAGACAACCATACTTTTCATTTCGTCATGTTGTTAGTTATGAAAACCGTACAGAGTAATTCTGAGCCAGACAACGACACTAAAGGCCCAAGCAATTAACCACGATCCGATTCGCACGGTTCAGCATCTTCCTCCGACCCCTGGCGAACTCTTTGCATCTGATCGCCTACGCACAGCCTACATGTGTAACTCAGTGCGCCCATGACCACCGGCCCGAGAGCCTGAAGTCAAGTAAGCAAAGACACAGGCTGCCCGACGAGACAGCGGTTCTTTTGCGGCCCATCCAGCGTTTCCCTCTCTATTGCACAGAAATTGCCCCATCTGGACATGGAATCCACTCATGTGCCACTTGGGTGGAGCGACCTGTCAAAGGTTGTTTCAACGCTATCTCTCCAGGCAAACCGATGTCTCGAGTCCTGCTTGACTGACGTGGGCTCGGTGGGCTTGCAGAAGGCTGCATGGAGCCCCGGCCACTGAGCGGGCTCCCTCCGACCCTGACAGACTGACAGGAGCTTGGCTTTATTGTGCCATGCCATTTCTACTATCTATCCCCGCAACACGATCCCTGCTTCTTAATATTGCTCACCTAGTGGGAGTCGCAATCAGAGCCCTCCAGGCGAGGCCCTCGCGAGCACTAGCACGATGGAAATGGACGGAGGAGTAACTTGGGTTAGAACAGCAGCGCAGAACCAGCAGTGCCTTATCCGACACAAGGTCGATTTCAGAAGGCTGAATCGAGTCAGCCAGCAAGGGCGGAGACAAGGCAATACAGTGGAGTATGCCTTGCCTTGCCCTGCTTAGTGTCTGTCATTGTCAGAGAAACAGCACACTAGCCCTGGAAATCCGTCGTCCGAAGCCCGGTCGAAGACGTCGTGTGGCGTCACTCCTCAGCAATCTTCTGAATCGGGCCAAGTGCTCTGGCCGCTGCTCCGAGGTTGCCCGAGTTAGCGTACGCCCACCCAGCTTCTATAGTACGCCCACCTAGCTTCCAGCGTTGGCCCACCCAGTATAAGGAAATTGGCTGCATGCACTCCAAAACATAGGTATACCTTAGGAGCTAGCTTTCCAAAACTATAGCTACCCCGCCATCTACATAAAGTAAACATTTTAAGTATTCTACTTTAAATATATACTTATTATATATTAATTAATACTTTTTTAAGTTATTTCTTTATACTTATTAAAGCTAATTATTAAATTAAATTACTTAAAATTATTAATAAAAGTATTATTAAGATAATAAACTATTTAATTTATATAAGGTATAAAGATAAATAAGCTTTATTATTAATATTATTAATAATTATTAAGTAAATAAAAACCTTACTTAATATTAATAGGTAAACATTAATAGGCTAAGTTATATAATATCTTTTTTAATTAAAAAAGGGTAATAAAGATTTATTTATAAGGCGGCAGAATTTTTTCCCTAGGGATATTTAAACCCTTAACCTCTTACTCTTTTTTTATTTTTTTCTTCTTTTTTATACCTCTTGCCCTTTATTTTAATCCTATAAGTACGCGGATTAAATTATATTAATTAATGCTAACTACTTAAAAATTAAGAAAATATAAAATAATAATATAAGCCCTAAAAAAGTAAAGGTTATAGCTATAAAGCCTAAAGGTTAAAAGGCAATATTATATTTAAGCCATTACTTAAAGAATATTATGCTTAATAAGCTAGCTAAAGATTTTAATATAAAATTATTAATGCTTTTAAGTTAAGGCTATGTAAATACTAGGATTAATAGCTATAATAATAGCATAAGCTATAATGGCAGCATAAGTTATAGCTAAAGTAATATTATAGCTCTTAGTTTACTTAATAAATAGCCTTAAGGAAAAAGCAAATTAACTGCTTAATTACCCCTTAAAGCTAATAAGTTTAAGCCTATACCCCTTTTAAAAGCTCTTAAGAAATTAGCTAAGGTATTAAAAATTTAAGAAACTAACCTAATTAATTAACGCTTTAAATAATAAATTAGCTAAAAGCAATAGCATCCTATAATTTAAAGCATTTTATAATAATAATAACCTTTTTATTATTATAGCTTTGCTAAGCTTATTTAAATACCTTAAGGTTTTTATTAAGGAAATAAAAGTTAATCTTATTAAGAAGAAGATTTAATTAATAAAGTATAATTTACCCCTAAATTATAGCTTTTTGTTTATTTATAAAATTAAAAATAAAAATAATAAGGTAATTTGCTTAATTTAATAAGATTTTAAAAATAATGCTATAAAATTTACTAAACTTAAGCTTTAGGTATCCTTAAATATAAATGCCGCGTAGAACTAAGAATAGGTTAAAAAGCAATACCATTAAGTTACGCTCTTTTACCCTTTAATGGCTATTAAAGTAAATGCTATAAAACTTAATAAGATTTTTAACTTTAAGATTATAAAGTATATTTATAAGCATTAAATAATAATAAATAAGGCAAAGTAAAAATAATGCTTAGTTAATTTAGTTTTTAAGTTAGCATTAATTAATATAAATTCGGAATTATTAAATAAAATAACTTTAAGTTTTCCTTATTAATATTTATTATTATCCATTTAATCTTATATTAAATAATTAGCATTAATTAATATAACTTTTATTATAATAGTTTATATTAATTAATGCTAACTCTTATTTTAACCCTTTCCCCTTTCCTTAAAGATTTATATAAGTTATTATACTTATATATTTATATTAATTAATACTAATTTATTAGCCTTTCTTAATATTTACTATATAAGTTAATAATATTATAATATTTACTTTCTTTAATATTATTACCTAAGTTAAGAAATTAAGCTTTTAAGGTTATTTATTTATTTAACTTAATATTAATAAGTAATTTAATAAGTTTATAAGGAGTTTTAGTTAACTATAGTAATGCGCTATCTTTTAGCTTATTATTAATAACCCCTTATAGCTTACTTTAATTATTTAAAATAATAACTTAGGCATAATATCTTAATTAAAAAGCATTAATATTAATATAACTACTAACTTTATAATTTTGCAATACCTTATATATTGCTTTATTAATATTAAATTAAGTGTTATTAAAATTAAGTGATATAAGCAATATAAACTTAATAAAGAGTACTTATATAAATTTTTATATAATAACCTATTTTATAGGGTTGCTTATTATAATAACTATACTATATAGTGATTTATATTTATTAAAATAAAGAAAAAAAAGGTAAGTAATTTACTTTTATTAAAGATTTCGCTTAATAAAAAGATAATTATTTATAAGTTTATTTATATTAAGGCTTAGCATTATAATAAATATTTTATTAATAATATAAATAATATAATAAAAGTTATTTTTATTAATAAGGCTTAAAAGGTAATTATAATTATAGCAATATAAGTATATACTTTATAAAAGCAATATATAAAAGCTAAGGCAAAGTTATGCTTAAAAAAGGATTTTGCTAAGAATGAAATTAAGGATAAGCGGGTTAATATAAATTAAGTTTTTATAAATCTATATAAGTGCATAGGCTTCCTTACTTATATTAATATATATAATACCCTTAGTTAAGAATTTAGTGCTAATTATAAGATAGCTTGTTATGAAAATATTATAAATGCCATGAATTACCTCTTTCTTATTAATTATTAAATTATTATAGCTTTTATTAAAGAGATTTATGCAAAAGGTTTATTTATATAGCTAAAGATTACTTTTATCTAAGGTAAAAATATCTTTAAAAAATTTAAGGTAATGCTTTTAAGCCATAATAGCATTTAATAATATATAACTATAAAAGAGCGAAAGGGTAAGGTATTGCAATAAATAATTAATAAGAGCACCCTATTTATAAATAGCTAAGCAAATAAATAATATTATAAAAATCTTAAGTAATGCTATGCTTTACTTATGCTTATATTAAATTAACTCCTTATAATTATTAACTTTATTAAAACCCTAAAATTTTTAAGATAATATAAGTTAAATATTAAAGGTAATGCAAAGTATATTAATTTATGCATTAATTAATATAATAACGTTAATAATAGCTTAGTTAATTTATATAATATTAGTTTTATAGCGGCTTAGGTTGTTAATAAGTTAAATAAGCTAAGTTAACATTAATTAATATAAAGCTGCGCTTTTACTTTACATTAATTAATATTAACTTAGCTTATAAGCCCTTTATTTATATATTAGCTAATAAAGGTTTTATAAATATTATCATTACACATTAAATAATAAACAGCTCATTAAAAGATATCCTTTTTACTAATAAAGTAAGCATAAGCAAGATATTAATTATGCTCTTAAAGCAGTATTTTTACCTTTTAAAGCGTAAGGCTAAGCTTAAAGCAATTAGCTTATTTATATTTAATAATGCTATTAAAGAAGGCTTTAATAAGATATAGCTTATTATAATATAAGCGCTTACTAATATTATTAAGCAGCACTTTAATAAGATTTATAAGTATTTTTTAGCTAATACTTTTAATATAAAAGTTTTTTATAAATTAAGAAGCAATATTAGCTATAAGCCTGCCTTATAAATAATTATAATAATAATTAAGAAGCTTTTTATTTAAATAAAAGTAGCTATAAAGCATAGCAACTTATTTTAAATATATATTTTCCTATAAGTTAGTACTAATTAATGCTAACTTATAGCCCATTCTTGCATTAATTAATGCTAACTTATATATATATAATTAATTAACTATATAAAATATAATAAAGATTTAAATATTCTTATATTTCATAATTATTTTCCGCTTAATAAAGAAAACTTTTATTATTACATTTATTGCAAATGTAAGCAATTAACTATATTAATAAGGTTTATAAGAATATAATATATATAATAATATGCTTACAATAAACAAAAAGTAAATTAATATTCTTTGCTTAGCAATTATTAATACTTACCTTAAGAACTAAGCTATAAAAAAGGCTATAATAAAGAAATATTTAGCTTTAAAAAATATAAAAAGTTTTAATAATACTACTTATAATAATAAAAAGAATAATTTAAATTATATTTTTAATATTATAATTAAGGCTAAAGCTATAAGTTATAAAGGGTTTAATGCTAATGCTAATGTTAATAATAAGCTTAATAAGCTTAATAAAGGCAATAAAAATAGCAAATTAATTAAATCTATCCTTAAAAGCATTTAAATAAAGCTATTAGCTAATTATATTATAAATAACTAATTAATGCAATACTTAAATAAAAAGATAAACATAATAAAGAATATAATAATTTAATATATTAAATATTATAAAATAGCTTCCTATCTTTATTAATTTCATTAAGGCTATATAATTTATAATAAAGCTTATCTTCTTTGCAAGGTTAATACATTATAATTCCGCAAGCTTTAATTAAATATTAAGCTATTATATTAAAGCCCTAAGCTTAAGCAAAACTTAATAAGCCTTATATTAATTTTTGCAATATTAATTATTAATAATATTAATAATTATTATAATTTAAGCAACCTATTTTAAAAAAACATAATGCTTCTTGTAAATTTTAATAATAATATATTTAATAAAATAAACTTTAAAATAAAATACCTTAAGTACCTAAGTAACTTAAGCATATTTAATAAGCAAAAGAAAGTATTAATAAAGGCAGCTATTATTAAGAGCTAAAAGTAATAATGCTTATTACCTATTAAATAGCAGTATAATACTGTAATAAATATTAATATTAATAAAGAGGCTATGCAAGATATATTAAATTATATAAATATATAATAAGGAATAAATATAATCTTAAAGCTGCTAAACTATGCAAATAGCTTATTATAGCTAATCTACTTATATAATAGCATCCTTGCTTACTATATTAAGTATTATAAGTTAGATCACGCCGCTTTAAAGCCTTATATAAATAATATTATAAATGCATACTTTAATAATTTAGCTATTAATATTTAAAAAGCCAAGCTAATAAAGATTATAATAGCTATTCCTTATAATAGCAAAATCTTTATTTTTAAAAATGCTAATAATAATGATAAGGCCGCTAGGGTTTACTTAAATAATAGCTTACTTTAAATCCTTAATATTAAATTTATAAATTTGCTTAGCTTTTAAGCCTTATAAATCTTAAATAAAGTAATAATATAATTAAATAAGGTTATATTAAAGAACTTAAGGATTAATAGCAAACTTATTAATATAAAGGCTTATAAAGTAATAAAAAAGAAGAATTAAAAGAAAAAAGGTAAGATGCTTTAATTAAAATCTACCTACTTAAAAGCCCTACTTTATAATATTAGCAATTAAGGCCTTAAATACCTATAAGTACTTAGCTTTAACGTTAATTTATTTAATATTATCTTAATAAAGCAAAAAGCAGTTTTTAACTATATTTTAGCTTAATCCTTAATATAAATTTATATGCTTTACTTATATACTTAATAAGCAAATAAAAGCAAGCATATACTTATTATAATATTAACCCCTTAAGCTTAATTATAAATACTTTAATTAATTAGCACTAATTAATGCAACTTTTCATTAAATTCTATGCATTAATTAATGCTAACTCCATTTAATTATATTTTTATATTCCTTTATATTAATTAATATTAATTATATATATAATATAAATTATTAATTAATTATAAAATTTTATAAGGGATAATAAAAAAGGCTAACCTATATATATTATTTATTTATATTAATATATCTTTATAAGAAAAGGTAATTGCTATTGCTAACTTTAATAACCCTAACTTTAATATTAATATGCTCTTAATAAATACCATAATAGGCTTTATTAAGCTTAACCTATATTATATATATAGCTATGGGATTTAAATATAAATGCCTTAAAGCTTTAGCTATATTAATTAATATATTAGCTACTTAATTTAGCTAAAGTAAATAAAGTTGGTAACTTAAGTTATCTTAATAATAAATAACTTAGCTTATAATTAAATTAAATATAAAGTAGTTATAAAGAAGGCTAAATTACTAAATGCTTAATTATTATTTTAAGGCTAAATAAATAAATATTGGCTTACTTATAATTTTGCTTGCTATAAGGCATAGCGCATTATATAATTTTAGCCCTTTTATTATATAATTTAGGAAACTTAGCACTTTAAGGAAATCTAAAACTTTACATTAAATATAATATATATAGCCGCTAAGTTTTATAACTTACTTACCTAATTATTTTTAAGAATTATTAAGCTACTTATAAATATTAAGGAGTTAATAAAAAGTTTTAAGCATATTCTTTTTATAATTCCTATTATATAAGATTATAATATTTTTATTAATAAAAATAAGGTTATATAGAATTAGCTATAAGCGCTTATTTAAAGCATTAAATTTAATAAAAACCTTTTAAATTAAATAAATATAAAGTAAGTAATTATAAAGTTTAGCATTAATTAAAAGCGGTAAATAATAAATATCTTAAGTAATAAGATTTAAAAAGCTAATAAGCATAAATATAATAGCGTTAATAACATCCCTTTAAAGAAATCTAAATTTATTGCAATAATTACTATATTTAACTTAAAGAATAACTTTAATATATTACCCTTAAATAATATATTTAGCTATAGCAATAAGTTTAATAATATATTACCCTTGGATAATATATTTAATTATAGCAATAAATTTAATGCATTTTAATATAACCCTAAAAATCCTGTTTACGCTAAGGTTAACCCTAAAAAGCTATTTAAAACTATAACTTAAAAACTTAAGGTTATAAGAAAGTATATAGCAGCATAATAAGAAAAGGAGTAATATGCTTAGCAGCAAGTAAAGATAGCAATTTAATTACTTAAGGATATAAGCATTTTATAAATTAGCATTAAATAATACTAGCTATATATTTTTAAATTCCTTTTATTTACATTAATTAATACCAATTAATACTTAATAACCCTTAAATAAATATAATTAAGTTTATTATTGCTATAGCAAAAAAGTTTTTTTATTAAAGAAAAGGTTTATATAAATATAGCAATAAAATAATTTAAAAGAATAAAGATAAAATACCTAAATACCTAAATAAAAAGAACTAATGGTTTATCATTACGTAAATTATATCTACTTTAAAAATAATATGCTCCGCTTTTAGCACTCTTATAAATATAAAAGTAAGTTTTATATGCCTTAATGCGCTTTTTATCGCTAAAAACAGCAATTTCGCTAGTATTTATATTCTTAAAAGCCTTAAAAGCAATGGCAGGGCCCTTAAAGGTAAGCTTATTAATAGCCTTAAAAGGCATTTTAATAATATTAATTAAGGATATAAAGAAAGTAAATAAGCTAAAGTATAAATATAAATAAATGGAAAATCTAAGAATATTTAAATAAATAGGTTATGCTTTTTAATATTTATATATCATGGCATATTTAATTAAGTACTAAATGCTAAGGCTTATTTTATAATTATAAAGAAAAAAAAAACCAAACCCTGCCTTTATTGCTTATTTTAAGGAGAAAGAATATTTAATAATAATCTTTATGCCCTTAAATATAATATGCTTAGCTAGCTTACTAAGTAATATAAAAGGGATATTAATTAAGATCTTAATAAGATATATAATTAAAAGGTAATAAAATAAGGAACTTAAGGGGTATGGATTTCCTAATAAGAGATAATAAATTATATTATAAATAGCAAGCTTAAAAGCCTTAATAGCAATGCATTTAAAAATATTAAATAAATTTAAGATAAATATAATATAATTTAAGATATTAATATTAAGTAAACCTATTTAAGAATCGTTATATATATATATTATATATTTAATTAAACGCCATAATGCTATATTTCCTGCTTAAGAATTACCCTTAATAATAATATAGTCCTGCATAAATTCCTTGCTTAATTCTCTTAATATATTAAGAAATACACCCTTTTTAATATAATATCTTTATTAATCTTAATTAAAGTAAAGGGTTTTATAAAATAATTAATTTCTTTTTACCTTAAACTTTTCTTAAATCTTTTTAAAGATTTAGTTATTAAGATTTATAATAAATAAAATATAATTATATATTTTTTATACCTAAACTATGCAAAATAGTATATTATTATTAATAATAAACTTACCCTATCTTTGCTTTTTAGCTATAATCCTATTAGCTAAAGGTATAAAACTAAACTTTTTTAAGCCCTTATAATACTTATTATTATCTATATTACTACTATTCTTTATATAATCCAGCTATATATATTTCTTGCTATTAATTTAGCTAATTAGCTTATAATTTATAATATCTTTTATAATTAAGCTTCTTTTATATATTAATAAATTATTTAATAAGGCTTAGTTTATTATAAGCTAGCTAACGCAAATTATGTTAGCGCGAGTTATAAACTAATAACAAAGCCCACGCCTCTTTTTATATTATATATTATTAAGTTTTTTAAATATACCCTATTTAGCATATCACTAAGCCTAATTTAATTTATAATTAATAATAGCTACTTTAATGCGCTTTTTATATATTGCTTAGTTTAGAAAGGCTTAAGCTAAATAATTACTTAGTATTATAAGGTTAAAAGGCAAGGTTTAAAACTAAAGCGTTAAGAGATTAAGGATAAATAATAAAGGGTGCTTTAAAATGCTTAAAGAAAACAATAAATAAAATTAATAAATAAGCTTTAGTATATCGCTTAAATATAATAGCAATATTATTAAGTAATATAAGGATATGCATTTTAATAAGTTACCTATTTTTATTATATTTAATACACCTTATGCCATTTCTTTTAAAAAGCTAATATTTTAAGCAAACTTTAATGCAAAGCTATGCTTTAAGTTTTATTTATTAAAATTAAGCATAAAATTTAATAATACTTATATTACCTTAATTAACGGCATGCTTAAATAAATAGGATTTATATATTTATGCTTAGGCTAACGGCATTACTTATATTTCCTTTTAAAAGCTATCCTTTTTTTTTTATCGCCTTATTCCAACTTAATAGCCGCCTAGTTAAGGCAGCTAATATATTTAACTTATAAATATAATAATTTACCTTTGCTCTCTTAAAACCATTCTTAGCCTACTTAATCCTCCTCTTCTTTAGTAATAAAAAAGGCTTTGTTTTATTAAAGGGCTTAGCGTTTATCTCCACGCTTATATGGATATATTAGTTAGGATTAAGCTTAAAGGTATTAAGCTTAGCTTTATTTAAGGGGGTATACGCGGCGTTAATAAGGTTGGATGGGATTAAGAGCGGGATTGGAAATGGATTGTTTAGCTTAATTCCAAGGGCAATATTATTAATAAGGAAATAATTAAAAATATTTATATCTTGCAATAAATTACTTAATAAAGGGAGGGTAAAGTGTAGTTCTTATATAAGCTTAAGCTTAAGATTAATAAGCTTATTAAGGTCTTTAATATTAACCTATAATATTAAATTATTTTTTAATAATGGAAGCCCTTAAAGATATAATGATGGCTTTATGATATAACGTTATGGCTAATAAATAAATTTTTATGCTAATTATTGCATAAAGGGTTTTAATTAATACTAATATAAATAAAAGTTAATTAAGTAAAACGCCCTACCCTTTTGCATTATAATATTAATTTTATAAATATATAAGCATTTTATAATATATTAAAATAATCCTATGCATAGTATATTAAGTTAACTTAAACTCTTTAACTTATTATAATAATTAATGAAAAGGTTACTTATAATTTAAAATACTATAGATAATAAATTAGCTAAGAATATAAAGAGATGAAATAATATACTTAATGCTGTTTTTAATTCCTTAGCCAAAATATCCTAAAACTTTTAAAATAAAGCTATTATTAAATAAAAGAAGGTATTTATTATAATTATATATATGCGCTTTTAGTAGCTAAGCTATATCTTTAAATAATGGTGTAAACTCTTTATAGTAAATATAGAAAGGATATTAAAATGCATTATATATAAAAAGTATGCTTAATAAATGCTTTGTTAATAATAACTAAGCTAAGTTTTATTAATATAGTAAATAGCTTTTATACCCTTATTAACCTTTACTTACTTTTATTAAAATAAGCTTTAAAATCTTTTAAAATCGTTAATATAAATAGCGTTAATTATAATAAGGAACTCTGCCTTTATTTCCTTAAATATTATATTATTTAAGATATATTAAGTAGTATGAATATTGCATTTAAATGCTTAAAAAAAGTGCCATTAGCATATAATAATTTATGCTTATAAAAATATTACTTAAATAGCATTGCTTTTAGCAATCTTAGTATTTACTATTTAAAGGTTGTAATTAATCTTATGGCTTTTTAATATCTTAAGCACTTAAGTAAAATCCTTAATTATTTAGCCGCTTATTAAGGCTAATAAGTAAGTATATAGGCATTATTAAGGTATTATCTTAATTATATAAATAAGTAGTAATCCATATTAATTAGTACTATAGGTAGCATTTATGATAAGAAAGGGAGGGTTATTAAGGCTTTTAAATTATACTGTCTTTATAAAATAAAATATAATATGCTTAACTTAATATTCTGCATTAATTAATAAGTTAATTAAATAACTATTTTTAATTAAATTATTAATAAGGCGTTTAATTAATAGCTAGCCCTTAATATCTTGGTTATTAAGTAATTTACGCTGGTTATTAATATCCTTAAAGGTTATTTACTTATATAAGATTATATAAAAAGAGTAAATAATAAAGGTACTTAATAAATATTACCATAGCTAAATATTATATTATTCCTAATAATAAAGTAGGAGGGTAATTCTAATAAAGAAATGTTTTCCAAGGGTTTTAAATGCTAAATAATTATATAAGGAAAAGGTTTTTATAATATAAAAGAGATTTATATATTTTAATAAATATATATAAAATATATAATTAAGTATATTTACTTAAAGTGCTTATATCCTTCTTAATTATAAAGCTAAATAAATAGTTTATTTTATATAAAATTAATGGCTTTTTTAGCTTTTTTTGCCTAATTACTATTGCTTCTTTAATTTATTATTTAAAGTTATTAATAAACTCATTTATAGTCTTATTTACTCTTTTATTATAATACTTTACTTTACCGTTAAATATATATTTAATAATAATTTAATAATAAGGTAAGTCTTTTCTAATTTACGCAATTATAACTATATATCTATATAGCTTAATTTAAATATTAAGTGCATTTTAAAGATAAGAATTATGCTTTACTTTATAAGTATTAATATAAGGATTATAATTATTAAATTATATTTTAATAAGTAAATAGCAAAGTTACTTAAATTTAAGTATAATTTTATAAACTATATTTAAAAGATATTTATAATTACCTTAAAGGATAAAAATAATATATTATAAATATTTTAAATATTTAAATTATTATTTTTAAGTTATTATTTTAATTATTTATAATTATATTAAGGTTAAGTTTAAGGATATTAATAATAAAATAATATTTAAAGGTAAGGGCTATAAAATAATTAATTTAAGAAGATAAGAAGAAATAAGCATTATTTTATAAATAAATTAATTAAATATATAAGTAAGTAAGTGAAAAGTAATTTTATAATAAAGTTATAAGGTAAGTTAAATATTATATAAAGTAAGTAATAATAAAATAAATAAGTTAATTTAAAGTTATAAAATTTTTTTTTTATGCCTTATATTAATATAATAAATATAAATTAAATATATTGCATAAAAAATAATAAGGTAAATGCAATAAAGCAGCAAGGTAACTATAATTTTAAAAAGCTAGCTCTTAAGGTATACCTATATTTTATTAATGCATATAGCCAATTTCCTTATACTAGGTAGGCCAACGCTAAAAGCTAAGTGGGCGTATTGTAGAAGCTGGGTGGGCGTACGCTGACTCAGGTTGCCCCTGGACGTGGGACCTAGCGCGATTTGCAGCCGCCCGATCTTTGACAGCCCGGAGTCTAACTCTAGCGTTTCAGACGACGACACTCAGCCTCCGTCAAGCCACCCCATTCGCCAGCCAGCCGAGTCCCAAGAGGCGACAAATCTCGCAGATCGAAACCTGGGACCGGATTGCCCCCCCCCCCGGGGTTTTGTTCGTTGGGCCTGCACGGGGTTGGCTGCGCCCACAGGCCCATACCTGGGTTGGTTATGCTCTCCCTCCGAAGCTCAGACAAGATGAACGAATACGGCCGGACGTCCCACCCCCGGCTGCAGATAGACCCCTGGCCCGAACGCAGTCCCAGATGATCTTCGACTGCTTCCATGCAGCGCGGATCTCACTGGTCGGGATGGACCCCAGCGCTGGAGTCATCATTTCCATGCGGCCCCAAACTCGATTCAGGGTTGGCCCAAACCCATCAGGTCCGCCCAACCACAAGTGTTGCGCCTCCTGAGCGACTCAGCCTGTCTGGGCCATGGACGCTGACGGTACGGGGTCGTTTCCGGATTGGGCAATTTCTTTCGATGCTGTGGGCTCCTGCCATCGACACTCTGCCAACGACTGATGGCGACGATGTACTTGCGTTTTACCGGGTGGCAGGACCCACCTATCTGTCACCCGGGGTCGATCAAGGGAATATTCTGGTATTGATGGAGGATCGACCAGGCTTGTTTATTAGATCACGGCTTCTCCCGCCTGATGGATCAACTTGTGGAGCCGCTTAAGCTGCTAGACTTGGCTCTTCAATACATTCAATTGTCGCTGGCGATATTATTATATACATAATTTTGACTTTGCGTGGCAGACTCTACAACGTCTCGCCATCATTTCGACCGAGCTAATGGCAGGCCAACCAGCATCACGGAGGTCGACGGTAGTCATGCTGCTGCTATCGAGCCTCGTCACAGCGTTGGGGATGAGTGGACAGGTGGACACGAAGATATCGGCACGAGACGCAGACGTAGCAGAACTCTTCTCAGGAATCGTCTTGCCAGAAACAGCCAGGGCCGCAGCACAGGACCAAATACTAAGACGCCATGTCGAAGATGCCGTCGAACTGGTAGCCGACCTATCAAGGATGCTGGCAAAGAGATTCGAAGATGTTCCTGAATTGCAACAGGCAAGCCTCAGCCTCGAGAGGTACCGAAAGAGTCTTTCAGATAGCCCATCCGGTACGAAAACACGTCGTCAAGATCTCCTCGGAGGACTAGGTGGCCTATTGGGCGGTGGCACCGGCACAACACCCGCAGCCCCTGGGGCAACCGAGTCAGGTGCGGCAGGGGGTGGTCTCCTTTCCGGCCTCACTGGAGGCATCTCGTCAGCCTTGTCTGGTCTTGGGAACTCACTCCTCCAGGACGCCGGCGGGGCCAGCATGTTCCTCGGCATCGGCCTCGGCGCCGGCGCCGCCCAGGGTCTCAACGTCGCACCGGCTCCCATGACGATGCAGGTCGCCGCCAAGGTCGCCGCCGACAACGGCATGAACGCGACGGGCCTCAACCCGGCGTTACAGAATGCGGCGATGGGTGCGACTGCATCATTACTTGGCTCTGTCAACATCTCGAGTCTCGCATCTAGCGCTGGAGGTAGTCTCGACCTTAACGGGCTGGCACTTGGTGCTGCTAATGGCATAGGAAACGGTGTGGCTTCGGGGCTGAAGCTGTCACCACAGGCCATGGCGATGGAACCACCCAAGGGGAACAGCACGGCCGACATTGCGAACACATTTGGCTTTGGACTGACCAAGTCGCTGGCGTCCAACGTCGACACGTCCAAGCTGTCGGCCAACAGCATCGACATCTCGCAGTTCACGGGCGGCGTCCCGACGTCGCAGATCGCCATGTCCCTGGCCCAGGGCATCGGCAACGGCGCCTCATCAGGCCTCAAGCTCACGCAGGCGAACCTCGCTCCTCCGGCTGGCAACACCGCCTCCGACGCCCTGGGGGCCTTTGGCTTTGGTTTGACGAACAGCCTGACGAGCAACCTCAACACCACAAGTTTGACGAGTGGAGGGGCCCTGCAGAACATCAATATCAACCAGATCATCCCCAACCTCGGGATGACGGCCATGAGCTTCGGAACTGGACTCGGTAGTGGTGCTGTGGCGGGTCTGAAGTTGTCCTCGGCCGTTGTCAACCCCCCTGATCCAAACGGCAACGATGCCCCTTCAGTGGCGGGCAACTTTGCATTCGGGTTGACAAAGAGCGTCACCGAGAACGTGAACCTGAGCCAGCTGACCTCTGGCAACTCTCCACTGGCTGGTGCCGCAGGTAACATCGACATCGGCCGGGCTGCTCAGGGTGTGGCAATGGGCCTAGTGCAAGGCGCAGGCGACGCCGTCAATAGCATGGGCGGGCTACAGGCACTGATCAACGGCACCGCCACCATGCCTCAGGCAGGTGCCATCCAGCCCAACACGCTCTCGTTCAATGACTCCGTGGGCGGCGCCGCCATGGGCCTTGGAACAGGCCTCGGTGGCCAGGGCACCCTCGTCGGCGTCCAGCTGTTGTCGCAGCTGAATGTGACCTCGCTCGTCGAGGGGCTTGTTGGGAACAACACCGACGCTGGCGCTGCTGCTCCGAGTAATGGGACTGCTTTGACCAGGCGGAGTGTCCACCAGGTGCTTTCGAGCGCGGTCCTCCCGCGTCAGGAGTCTGGCGTGACGACTGTCAGCAATGGCAACAGTTTCAACCTGTCTGTTGTCTTCAACGCCGACACCATTTCGTCTGTGTCGCAGCGCGTTGTCTCTGCCCTTACCTGTGAGGGAGTGGGTGGCCTGGTACTTGTCGCTCTTGGTCTCCTAAATAGTGGAACCATTTCCACGAATGGAGTCACAAGTGGAGTGAATGTCACTACCATTCAACAGGTGGTTCCAAAGGGTTTGATCAAGATTAGAAGCGATGGAAACCAATTTGCCATTGATGGCCAGAAGGTCATCGATAACCTCCAGCGCAATCTCCTCTCTGCTGCGGATGGCATCACCATCAATGGGAACACGGCCATTCGCTTCGCGGCATTCTTGGCCATCCACAGTAAGCTTCTCCACTCCCCTGGCCCCTTCCCCCTTGTCGAAATCTAGTGCTACCATTTTTTAAATTTGTGCTGACACCTGTGTTCTCTCACAGTAATGGTCGCCTTGACCGTGTTCTTGACCGTGCTCCCGTTGATCTTCAGCCTCGAGGGCACCCGCGCCCTCCTCTTGCGTCTGAAGCTGGACCACATCCTTCCTAAAGCTACACGGTGGGCCAACGTCGGGTGGTTCTGGTTCATGGGCCCTGCCACGTTGATAATACTCATCTTCGGCGTCTTGGCAACCGGCTCTTCTGGAAATATGCGGACGACACACGGCGTGAGTGGCCCAGCCAGTCCTCCCTCCTGTTGTAGTTGCAAACGCTAATATCTTTCCTGAAATCAGATTATCGGCCTTATCACCGCACTCTTCACCTTCGGCGCTACGGGATTCCAAGTCTTCAACAAGATCTACATCTCGACCAAAGCCCCCTCTCCAGACGCCCAAGCCTCCGTCCTGCCTGCGCCCTTCAAACTCCTCGACCGACGCACGATCCGCACATTCCTTAACCAGATCCTCCTGGGCCTGACTATGCCGACCGTGATCAGCGGCTTCGCCGACCTGGGCTCCGTCACGCTGTGCGTAACGCGCGTGGTTCCCTTCGAGGCGGCATTCACCGTCGCGGTGAGCCTTACCGCTCTTTACATCACCGGGAGTGGCATCTCGATGCTGAACATACTGCTCGCTATTCTTGACATCCGCCGGGCCAAGAAAGAGGCGGCTGACAGGAGGGACGAGGAAAACTGGGGCAACAAGTCGCTCAGGGAGAAGATTCAGTATGTCGGGCAGGAGTCCCATGTCAAGTTGGACGGCCGGGCTGAGACACTCATGAAGTGAGGTATCTCCCGGAGTTCATGGAGACTGGATGCTCACTTGTTATGACGGGGCTTTACGATCGTATTCATCGACGACATGACCGTCTGGAATGGTCGATATCATGTTCATGCCGAGCCAGCGCCGTTCGATTGTTGTTGGGGATTCAGCTACATATTATGACATATTTGTATCCATACAGCGGATTTGAATTTCCATCCAGGCTTCGCTTGCCTCAAAAACTTTAGTCAGAGATACTACCATTCTTCTTGTTTTCGCGCGGCTGTACCATGGCCTGTCACGTCTCCTCTTCTTTGAATGCAGGCTTGAGGCATCCCGATTCAGGGTTAGGTACATAATGATAGCGGCTGTACCCTCGTCATGACTTCCACGGCTTGCGCCATCTGGGCCTCGTCTATCATGAAATGGCGAGGTCTTGGGCCGTCCGTGTCCCTGTGACTCACAAGTTCAGGAGCGGACGCAGGAGCGGACGGATTCAACACTCCCAAACAGCCAAAATGGTCCTTCCTAAGAAGTCAAAAGATTAGGGCAACAAGTACACTCGCATTTCACCGGCTTTGGGGCTCCTTTCGAGGGATAAAGAATCGGGATCGGAAATTTCCTGTTTAATTATATTCCATAGGTCCAAGTCCACAACTGGAGGTCTGGTGCCGAGTTCGGTGTTGCTTGTGTCAACCCCAGAGGATATCTGAAGAAATCAGGCACTTGTAAACGCCATGCCATAATGCCATGCCACACCATGCAATCCCAGGTGCCTACTGCCAAAAAGTGACAGCGCCAGATCCTCTATTTCTACCAATCAAAATTCTCATGACTGGGCCAGGGCCCTGCCCTTGTCAACTTAGCAGATGAGATCTCCAAGAAGATTGCCGACGTAAGAGTCTGCCAAGGTCCGTGTCAATAACGAAAGGCCTGTTCTGTCGGGGAAGGATGGACCAAAGAAGATCACGCACCTACCCAGATTGAACATCCTGAAGACCTCACTGCCTGTATTGCAAGGACCTCGGCAGGAAAAGGTGCCATCAAAGTCCCCACCCCCAGCGGTCGAGGTGTAGCAGCTGGTGCAGGAGTCCGTGAAGTCGCTCGAAAGAGGAGAGATGAAGTTGCAGGAATCGGCAGATCAGCCGAAGCAGGTGTTGAGGTCCAGCTGGGTCCAGTGATCGTTGCCGCCTTGAACCTTGCAGTAGGCCTGGAGCATGATAGAGCGGCCGGGGTCGCCCTCGAGGTTGGTGAAGCCGATCTGCGAGCAGGACTCCAGAAAGCCGCTGGCGATGCACATGATGCCGACTGGGCCGACTGCAGCGGTGACGATGATGGCGGAGGTCTTCATTGTGTGTGAGAGTTGTTTCTGATCCAGGTATACCTGTGTCGAAGAAGTGCCGGGTGTGGTGGATTGGTTGAAGTCTTTCTGTCTGCGTTTTCTGAGGGTGTAGTCTGAGATTTTATGATGCGCCTGGGCTGTCTACCGTTTCTAGTATTCACACATTTGCCTTAGTCACAGTCTGAATTCACAGAACCTGGACTCGTCACTACACAGCTTCGCGTTTACAACTTGTCGTTTTACTGTGGATCATCGTCAATTCAGTCAAGCAATTTCAAATCAGCCAGGGTGATAAATCGCTTTACATGTGTGCCGGTGGGTAACAGTCCCAAGCCATAAAATATGGCGAGTCACTCACGATGACATATAGCTCCGACACCAACCCGCTGGAATATAAAAAGGCAGGAATGGGCCAGCCCAGCTTCTACTTTTCAACACATCTCACTACTACCTACTTTTCTCCCGAAAAAAATTAATTCACAGCGGCTATTGAAATTCATCATCTCCAACCTTGGTCCATTTACTCACATCATACGTACAACACGTTGCGCGCAGAGACAATTTCATACGGAAAGTCTAGGCTGTGACAGGTATTCCTGAGACTTTCCGGCTTCTTTGAGAAGGATCACTGGCATACGTACCAGTAAATACTAAGTCTACTGATCCGATAGGCATCACTCACACATATCTTGACAGCTACAAGCAACCAGCCAACAAAGATATCCAAGTGCCTCTCAGCAAGCACAACATGGCTGAAGGTCATTACACCGACCAGAACCCAAGCTCAAGCATGAGCATGGAAGCACTGTCCATGCAGGATAGAACACAGGAGGATGCGAGGGCTCTGTCCCGTGGGTTGGCGTCACTCCCTATGGAGATGATCCTCGAGATGGTTGAGAGTCTGCCTCCCGCCCATGACACTGTCCAAACAGGCTATGCTGGTTCAGATGCTTTGCATTCAGCTCAAGCAGGACTTGATGCGCTGCGAGCTCTGTGCGGGGTCTCCAGGCAAATGCAATTTGTTGCGAAGCCACACCTCTACCGAACCATCGTCGTCTCCGACCCGTACAAGTTGCATCGTCTCCGTAAAACCCTGGACACCTCCCCTGAACTCGGCGAGCACGTCAAATCGCTTACTGTGTACCGATATTTCGCTGAATCAGACGTTGAAGATGAGGACGATAATTATGTTCCAGAGAACATGACTCTAAGCCAATTCTCCGAGACGTTGGTAGCAGTCCTTGAGAAAACGCCTAATCTTGTCACATTGTCTCTGAATTTCGACAGAACGACGGAGTTCCAAGACTCAAGGCCTTTCGAGACATTGGGGGAGTCTCTACACATGGATATCAGTCGTGCAAAAGATTCCAACCACCCGCAAGGATTCTTGCCCAACGTGGTGACCTTGGGGATTTTGCTTCCTTCGGGCGAGGCTTCAGAGATACAACGATCTGGAGAGTATCAGATCTTCAACGACCTGCTAAACTTGCCCTCCCTGAGCCATATTGTTGTCCGGCGACCTGGACCTGGACCCTTCCAAGGTCGCGAAATCTACGCAGAACTTCTCGGTAAGTTGTTGTCGCATCAAGTCTGTCCCAAGTCGTTCGGCCCAGCTGTCAAACACTCCTACACACCGTGCCGCCAAGACAAGATTCAGCTGACACGCAATTGGTTCTAGGTCAACGAAAAGAGGCCCTACGCGACACAATCACAAGCATCGATCTGCGAGTCGGCCGCAGAATGCCCTGGGAGGATATTGGAGCAATTACTGCCATGTTTCCAGCTCTGTCTTCGCTTGTCTTGTCGCATCGCAGCCACGAGCGACCAACCAGGGAATTTCCACCAGGATGGCCGGATGGGCGCGTCCATGCGGAGGCTCTCCGTCACTTGAGCATTGATATCTCGTCGCAGGGAGGATGGTTCCACTGCGGATGGTTCTCAGACTCGATAAAATCCCAATTCCACTTTGCCCCCATGCTGGAGTCGCTAAAGATTCCGATGCGATTATTGAGGGACCCATTCGATGCGAACTGCGCCAAAATCCATCCGAGCGACGTACTCCATCCGGGAGAGGTGCTTCCTAGGACACTGAAGAGCTTAGTTCTCATCGCCGACTTGAGGGTTTTCCCATTGCAGGACGCAGACGGCGAAAATGTTGCACCGGTGCCAGAAGATTACCAAGACCAACGGATACCGGTGCCCTATCCTATTGCTCGCCACATGACAATTCCATGGACGATTTGGTTTCTCGAGGCCATTGAGGCGCTTTCTCCGACTTACTTCCCGCAGCTGAATACGGTGGGTCTCGAGTACGAGACCAGTCAAATCAACGATCATGGCTTCGCCGTTATCAATCAAATCCTAAACAGCTCTGAGCGATACTTTGTCTCAAAAATGCAAGCTCTACAGGGAACCATGGAGCAGAAGGGCATTCACTTCAGTTTAACTAAACTATGATGGAATACTGTGTATTTCTTGGTTTTTTGGCATGAAGAGATCAATAAATGATCCTGGGGAATGATAGCCGGTTTGATACCTGACAGCGGTGCGATGACCTGGTTTAGAGTGGCGTCTTTCTCTTTTTTTGGTTTCATTATCAGTTGGGCAGCCTACAAGCACATGATCACACACTCATTAGCCTCAAAGTATTGGTAGCAGGAAATTACATTTCATTAGAGAAAATGCTTCCTGAAGCTGGGTTGAATAACTCGTGAAATTTAAAATCTACCTGGCTGTAGTCCAACTAGGAGGGTTCAATGAACCAGTACCTGCATTCATTCCCCTCGCTTTGTATTCCCTACCATTAATACAATTCAAGCAGCTATAGTCCTTGAGAATACTGATATCTGCCAAGAGCCTACGTCAACCAGTATACAATCTACATAATAATCCTTTTGGATTGTACCTAATTCAGTACTACTTATTATTAACGCTATTGTACCGGTGGTAGTAGTGATGATGGCCTGGTGGGAAGTGAAATTTAGAAGCTTACCAAAATAGGTCCTGGGCATAAGTGTTGGGAGGCTTCTATGTGAGCCCGTAATCTGTCTCTGGTCAGATCGTTGATAGTCACATAACACGAAGGCGATATCGATGTCATGGACGGGGAGCACAGCACGTGTTTTATCTATTACCACCGTGCCATACAATTAGCAAGCTTATCATGAAAGAGAGGAAAGAGGAGGGTGCCGTGTGTGGGAAAAGTTCTTCTCTTCTGGGTAACCTCATCATCAACAACCTCACCAAGGACGGTGCGATGATCGCGAGGAATAATCCGGAACTATGAGAGCTGCTTTTTGTTCAAAATTGGAGGCCATAATCCTCCCTACATAGCACTTATTGGCTGATGTGTGAGTTTTACCAGCGCCTGGTATACCCGGACAATGAAATGTGGTTCCTCTTGCATGGTCGCTGGCCCAAGTCTGCCATCAGGCGAGCCAGAAAGCCATTTCCTAGTTCCAGGCTCGAGACAACCGATAAACCATCTCTGACAATATGTATGCCTTTCGGATTCTTTGCTAGTCCAGTTTCTTGCCCGTCGATACGCTTTTCGAGCCGGACAAGTCTCTTTTGTTTATTTTGTTCTGTGAAGTTTCCGAGAAATCATTCCAGCGTTGTAATGGTGATCGTGGGTCTCTTTCGCAGCCCAGAAATCTCTCCAGAATCAAAATTCAGGCGGGTCCAGATGTGTTTTCTACCGTGCCTCTCATTAGATCCGTGGGCATGACTCAGGGTCTCATATCCTGGGAACACTTGCAAGCAGTCTCGCAATGCGGATGTATCTGAAGATTTACATACTGGCTGGTAAGGGCGTTTTTCACTGCAGTTCTTTGAGCACACGATCGGAAGCATGAACCATCCTGTTCAGTTCTACGTTCGTCGGCCTTTGAAGGATCTAGCTTCTCCGCCACCGTGTCCGCATGTGCTGAAACGTCTGAGAGTATTATGGAGAGACTCTTCACCTCGTGCACAATATCCTGAAGCCTTCTGGGTGTATCTGTAAATCCTTTCCGGATTTTCTCGGCGAGGTCGATCACAGCGAGGAAGTCGCCAAGACCAAAACCGAAGCCCATCCTGACAAAAAACTGTAGACGCTAGGTCGCCCTATGCACATCAACGCCATAAGGTGAGTCTAACTCCGGAGCCTCTTGAATAAAAGCTGGTAATCCACAACGCTTGTGGCTTAGCGGGACCCGGAGTATAAAAGGCAGGCCCTCTGATGCATTGGAGATAACCGTACAACATGGCAGGGCCCAGGATGAGGCGCTCCATGGCGGCCTTCATCATGGCTGAAACATTCAATTGTGCCATGAGCCGAGCTTGACACCGTCAACCCTTTCTTCATTCCTCTATATAGCGTGCTTAAGCCTATGTGGGGGAAAAGCAGATCGATGTGCTGATTACTATGCAGACTTCGAGTGTGGAGGACTGTTTGCAATACCACCATGAGGCGAAAGAAGCGATGCAGATTATGTCAAAACGACCTGACATCCTTCCAGACATTGCTGGCAAGGAAGAGAAGACAGCATGGACGGCGCAAGAAAGAAGTACGCAGCGTTCTCCTCGAAGACCGTGTTTCAAGACAGTGATCGCTTCCACATGTTTCTGCGGGCAGCTATCGAGGCTCTTTGTCCTTGTGAAGACATCGACCCTCGGCAGTCTAGTGGGCTTACAAAGACACCTCTCGAGTTGGCCACCAAGTTGGTTGAGACTCGTGATTGGAGGAAGAGGCAAGGGTCTGTGGTGCAGAGCGACGAAAACGTTGACTCCTCTCCTGCTGGACGTACTGACTTCTTCTCCCTGTGAAGGTTGACTCCTCTCAACTGGAGGTGCAAATGCCAAAGCTAGGGTCAAGCTGAGAGTCATGATTGTAGCGCTGAAGCCCATGATCCGACAACCAGGAACCCTTACCAAAGTGTTGCCACCTCGCCCCCTTCGCCAACCTCGCATACAGGAACGGATCAAGCAGCCTACCCATTTAGAAGTTCGGCAAACTTGATGTGAATGGTTGTGGTATCAAGTCAACCCACCACTCGCGGCCCACAGAGCCGCGTGCCTTCCGGGGAGGCGAGCAGAGCAAGTATCGTATCGACCGTGCCGTGGTCGCGACGGCTCGGACGCGGAAAGTCGGCAGTGCTGGGGACCGCGAGGGGGGGTGTGAGTTTTCCCACGCATTCACCTTTGTCAGAAGCTGGTGAAACTGTGCGGCTGTTGTTGGCCTCGATGCTTTGATATCAGGGGCGGACTGAGAAATTGACTGCGGGTGACTCGGTCATTAAGGAGGAACCTTGTTTGCAGATTACGTTTTCTCACTAGCGCTTAAGCGAGCATCTCATCTTTGGCATGGCGTTCTCGCGGCCCGCTCAGAGGCTAAAGTGTTGGTGGTCGGGAGCAGTGGTTGGCATTGGAGCAGGACGAGGACCGCGGGAGGAAGGACCCGGATACCCAGACCAGCCATCCCTACCTACATGCTTTCATGTGCCCGTCAACGAGTAGCAATGCGGCACGCGGTGGTAGCCGCTTTTATGCAAACAGTGACTGATCGTATTCGCGATTTCAGGCACACATTGGGTGCCCTCGTGCCTCGGTGCAACAACTTTGAGGTGTCCGGATCGTGACGGCTTCAAGGGGGCTGGGGTTTTGAATCGTGGCAAATTCCGTGCCAGGAAATGCGTTCCCACTTGCTCCTCATACGTGTAATGGATTAGCTATTCAACTGTCGTCGTGTCCCACCTGCTCGTACGACCTGCTCACGTGTGTGTCTCGAGACTGTAGATTAGATATAGACTACATAAGATACAACGAGGGCGAGCTTCTTGGGTCCAGACTGCCCAGAGATCGGACGGCCCGCAGCGTGCAGCAGTTCGTGTGACAGCAGCAGCCAGCAGCAGGCGGGATGGAGCGATGGGGTGTTCGGAGTGTCGTTCGTTTGTTAGCCGAGGAAAAATATGTCTGGATGGGTTCGGGCTCGGATATTCAATTAGAACCCGAGCCGGCCCCCCTGAAGAGACGGGAGCCAATCCCCAGCTGTGTTGCCCAGAGCTGTCGCCCCACGAGGTCCAGCTGCCCGACCGGGCCGAACCAGAAATCCGCCCTAGAGGCGCAGTGGCAGCGGCAGCGGCAGCGGGCAGCGGGCAGCGGGCAGCGGGTGGTCTGGTTCTTGCCTGGTTCTTGCATGGTTCTGCAGTGGGCTCGTCTTGTGCTCCCCTGGTTCGGCTCTGCCCACTCTCTCCCTCCCTCTGCTGAGCTGCTGCTGCTGCTGCTGTGCTGCTGCTGCTGCTGCCGCTGCTTGTTGCTTGTTGCTTTGCTTGGCCCTGGCTGGGCCTGCTTGTTTTCCTCGATCAAGTGCCCGACTCCCACACACTCGCAACCTCCCGGGAGGCCAGCCCGTCCTTGCCTCGCCCATCTCATCATGTCCGGCACACACCCTTTTCCTCCGCCCGCCTGATGACATGCCGCTCGCTCTGCATCTGACGTCTGACGCCTGACGCCTGACGCCTGACAAGACTTGCCTGGACCCTTAGCGGTCGTTGCCACGGACAAGGCGAACGCGGCGTTGCTAGACGCAGCTCGGGATTAGAGAACAGCGCAGCGCAGCAAAGGCGCAACAGAGCCTCCCGGGCGCACACAAACGGCGCGGCTGTCCCGATGTCCATTGCCCACGCACACGGCATAACTTGATAATAGGGAGAAAGGAAAACCAGTCTCCAGCCCTCAAGCAGTAGCCCAAGGCCTCAGCCCCAGCCCGAGTCCGAGCACAAGCACCACCCACATACACACATACTGGACTGTCTGGTCTTCTCCGGGAACCCGCGACGCCGTCACCATGCCAGACTCCACCCCGGCATCGGGCGACCTTTCTCGCGCGACGCCCGAGGTCCAGAAATACCGGCCACGGGCATGCCAGTCGTGCGCTCGGTCAAAGATGCGATGCGTGTGGCCGTCTGAGCCCGGTGCCACGCCCTGCCAGAGGTGAGTGGCTTCTTTGACTCCACGGTCTTCTCGCCCTCCTCCACGCCCCCGAACACTCCCGGCCCTCGAGTCACCTGAGACCTGGGGGCGCCCCCGGGGTGATCCACCCAGAGCTGAGCCCGACCTTGGTCGCACTGCCTTGCGCCCGATGCTGCATGCGTTGGCCACGCTGCCATGCTGCCGCAACTGTGCTCGCCGCCGACCGCCCCAGCTCCCCTCCCGCGTTCACCTTGAGAAGGCTGGCACTGTCTGCGTGTTCCGGGTTCCGACGCGGGTCATCCGGATGTCAGGTTCCGCGGAAGCTTCATCTCAAACCAGCCATCTCTACCCCTGGCTGTGAGAGAAGCTCGTCCGCCCGGGAGTCGGTCGATCTCATGCCGATCTCCCGGATCGCGGTCCCGCGCCCTGCATAGACGAACTCAATCGCATTCCTTGTTGCTATACTGTCCAGGGCTGCATCCATACAATGACCGTCCGAGATGGAGGCCAGGCTACTGACATTGCTGCTGCAGGTGTTCCAAGATCAAGGCGCCATGCACTCTCCCAGAAATCAACCCGCGAAGGAGGCGCGGCCCATCGACGTACGTGTTTACTTTGTAACTCATCCGGCCTGCATCGTGTCTGTGTCGCCCTCCGTGCCGAGCGCTGAGTATGGTTTATTGCCCCGGGCGACGATCGGCACAGATCTGGACATGCAGGTAGTTGATTGATGGAGGCACGCGCTGACCAGGTCGTTCCCGCACAGCCGTGTTGGGCAGCTCGAGGAGAAGATCGACGGTATCATGTCCCTCCTGAACGCCAGTCAGCAGATCCAACAAAACAGTCCTAGTTCCAGCGGCCAGACACCACCAAGCAGTGCCAGTGTGCCCGTCCCGAGCCACGAGCCCGGCAGGAACAGCATCCAGCAACTCCTCAACCCAAACGTCGAGTCCGCAAGCAGCGCGACCCCCAGCAACAGGCCAGATTTCCCGGAACTCGCCTCATCTCCTCCTTCAGCACACAACTACCACTACAATGCCCGCCCTCTCGCCCCTTCAGGCATGCCCCAGCCTGTATCCATCGCCACCGGGCAAAGCACAGGCGCCAGCAGCCCAAAGGGTCCGCCGGAAACGGCTGGGCCAGGCTTCAGAGCGCAGAACAGACCCTCGCCGCCCGGCAACGAGGCCGTCGAGATCATACCTGGGTTCAGGATGACATTCTACGAGGCCGACCGCGCCTTGAACATCTACAGGTCCCTATATGCGCCCTACTTCCCTTTTGTTACTATTCCCGTCATGGCCACCGCCTATGACTTCTACGAAAAGACGCCCTTCCTTTTCCGCACCATCGTCTCGGTGGCTGCGCCGCAAGCCCCGAACATGCAGTCTGACTACAAGGAATGGTTTCGGCGGTACATTGCTGAGCACCTTGTGGTCAACAATGAGCGCAGACTAGAGATACTGCAGGCGTTGCTGGTCCACATGGCATGGTAAGAAGCAGCGCAGATGCCCAGGTCATGGCTTCGCCGAGGCTGACTGTGTTTTTAGGGGCGACTTCCACTTCTTTATCGACTCCCAGGCAACAAACTTTGTCCAACTAGCTGTTGCACTTGTGATCGATCTGGGCCTCAGCAGGTGGCCCCTCGATTTCGGCAAAGCCTCCTCCCTCATGCTGAAGGATGCCGCGATCCAGACGGGAACGAAGAGGTATTGGCACAAAGAACATACGCTGGACGACATGCGCGCCGCCCTTGGCACTTTTTACGTCACATCCTTGTAAGAGAACACACGACACACCCATCTCTGGGTGCCGACTGGACTGACTGGTATCCTGCGCAGACTCTCCGGCTTCTTCAGGCGCCACAACCCAATGACATACAGCTCGTACCTGGTCAGGTGCTGCGACGAGATTGACCAGGCCCGGGAGTACGACTCGGACAGCTTCCTGGTCGCGCTGGTCAAGATCCAGCAACTCCTGGGCCGGGCTGCTGACCTGGTTCCTTACGGCGACGATGACGCGTCGCGCAACGTGAATTATGCGCCGGTACATATGGCAATCACGGCCGTACGCAAGGAACTAGACACCCTGGTCCGGCAGCAACCGCCTGAGGTAGAGTGCAACTGTAAGCTGTCGCCTCTCGCAGACCCCTTGTCCCACGAACACCATCTCCCGCCTCCCCTGGACCCCTTGCTGATGGATCGACAGCACTGTTATGGACGCACTACCACGGCACGATATGCCGCCTCTACGAGCCCGCCATCTACATCCGCTCGACGTCGGCCGCGCCGGGCTGCGAGTCGGGCGATCCCAACGCGCGCACCTCGGCGCTGTGGGCGTGCCTCAGCTCGGCGCGCGACTTCTTCTCGGCCTACATGGCGATCCCGCCGCAGAACCTGGTGTGCATGCCCTTCCACAGCGCGCACATCTCCTTCGTCATCGTGACGGCCAGCCGGCTGCTCTTCCTGGGCGACGAGGCGTCGTCCCCCAACGCCCAGCGCGACCCGGACTGGGTCGTGTCGATGGCGCGCGACCACTTCAACCTCGAGGGCGTGTGCGCGCGCCTGGCCGAGTTCTTCGACGAGGCGGACCGCCTCGCCACGGGGCTGGGGAGGCGGGGGCGCTACGTGGACGGGGAGAGGAGCGTGCTGGGCATGTTCAGGGACAAGGTGCGCTGGATCCGGAGCTGGTACTTGGGGCGCACGCGCCCCGGCACGCGCGAGGGGTATCCTGGCCCGTACCCTCAGGACCCGCGGTTCAGAAGCGAGGCTGCGGGCGACGCGGCGGCCAAAGATGCGGCCAGCGGTGGTGGTGGTGGTGGCGGTGCTGGGACGGCGGAGCCTGGCGGCGGCAATGCATCAGCGCAAGGAGGAGGAGGAGGGCAGGCGATGGATGTGGACTACGCAATACCCAGCCAGCTCCCGATGCCCGGTGAGCTCGACGAGACCTTTTGGCAGGCCATGTTCGACCTGAGCGGGAGCGGGAGCGGGAGCGGCGGGATGGACTGGATGGACGTCCAGGCATAAGCAGAAGAAGAAAAAGCAAAACCAAGCGCGGGCGCAAGCGCGCACGCGCGTGCGCGTTGTCGGGTTCCCCAATTATCATTATGAAAAATAACCCCGTCAGATGAGGCTTGAAGGAGTTGCCGGGAGTGAGAATCCAGCTGATACTTTTGTTTCGGGAGGTGTCACACGGGCAACCTGGGGGCTGCATAGGACACAAGGCGACCCCGAGATCGAGCGCGAGAGGCGGGAAGGAAGGAAGAGAGCCCAGAAGGCAGGACGGAGCAACTGGATAGTACTATCAGCCGGCCGGGTGAGATCCGAAATGAGAGTCAGATGGGAACTCTTGAGGCGAAAGATCCAAATATCCGGATCCGGGCGCGATGGTGCGAAAGGACCGGTGGAGACTGCAAATGACGCACTTCCTGCCCGACTTAAACACCTCCTCCCGTCTTGTCTCTCTCGTTGGTGGTTTTCCGTGAAGGAACAAATGCAGTGGAAAAAATGTCCCACATCGAGATAATGGTGAGCCTGGAAGGGAGCCAGGCAAACGTATATCGCGCTTACTAGATAAAACGGCAGGAATGCAAAAGAACTTTGGGGAAAAAAAAAAAAAAAAGAGGACGACAGCCCGCCCGCTCAGGTGTCCCAGGAGTGGGCCTGCCGACCGAGTTTATGTTGTTGCCTGTCGGGGCTCAGCCCGCACCAACGCGCACCAACACGGCATGGGGGGAAGCTGACTGGTCTTTTTGGTGCTGTGCGAATCGGTCTCGTCCTCAAGAGTCCGACCCGGTCCGAGGGGGTCTAGTTGCACTTATGACTTGTTATGCGAGGAACCGATCTGGAAATTCTGGAACACTTGTGTCAGCAGCCCAGATTCCAGAAACAACCTCGCCCACCACCCCTGTCAAAACCCACGCCTTGACGTGCAGTAGGGCGGGGACTGGTACATAGGATTCACATCCCACTGGCCGGTCTGTACGACGCACACCACCAGATATAACCCTGGCGGATCGAAAACAAAAAGTTGCTCAGCCCTACGGCATTGGGCTCACCCACACCACCACCACCATCATCATTAATAATTGGGATGCGGCCAAACACAACCCCTGCATGCCATGTGGGAATTTACCATGTTAACTAACGGGAAATTAGATCTGGGCTAAGGTGAGAAGTAGGATTTGACGGGTCAGCCTCAGGATGAGAGAAGGTCTGGTGCGCCCGCGACGCTTTGGTACTCGGCATATAGACTAGCACTTTCAAAATATACCACGACTTGACTGTTCTCGAGATGTCGTCTGGAAATGTATAAAGCCGAGGGGGGCGTCCTGCTCGACGGTACAGTTCTTTCTAGGGCACAAGATAACAGTATCCAAGCCAAACCATCAATCACACTCTTGCCACAACTCGTAAACCGCACCGAATCCTTCAAAGGACAAGACCTCCAGCCCAATCCACCCTCAGAGAACACTCCACCACTACCAGCACAAAACATGTCTCACCAACAACCTTCGTCCGGCTCCGGAAGCTCGAGGTCCTCGCCTCCAGGCGGCTCTAGCTCCCAGACCAACTGGAACGACGTCCTCCGCTACTCGTCCCCCATCGGGGTGGTCAAGACGGACGTCGTCTACGGGGTCTACAACACCCCGGGCTCGAAGAACGGCCAGGGCTCCTCCTCGTCGTCGTCCGGGCACGGGTCCAGTTCCAACAGGCGGTAGAGGGGCGAATGGGGGGCAAATTGCTCGTCAGTCCGGGCGACGGGGGCGGGCAGGTTACACCGGTGGAACCGGTTGGGACGGCACACGTACCTGGGAACTGCGGATGTGGATTAGACCATAGAGAAGGCAACTTCTATACATTCTTTACGGCGTCTGGAAGAAGGGGTGGTGGTATAGATCTCTGTTAGAGTCAAAGGCCAAAATGCCTTTTCGTTGGTGGGGGCGATGTTATGTGATACAGTGAAATTAGATGGCACTCTTTCAATTTTCCCCAATTTCTGCATTTACCACTCAAAAATGTCACAAATCTGGCTGTGTGACCGCCTGGCTCACGAAACGCTTCAATAGAACGTTGGAGTCACGCGACGGACTTAATAAGCATTTTGTAATTCCTTGTAGGCAACCGCATAAACAGCAAGGGAAGCTAGCGCTCTGAATATACTATGGCTCAATTTCCGGACTTCAGATCCTGGACTGGCTCTTCAGCTTTTTCACCACACCCTCCGCGCCTCCCCCCTTGCCGAACATGGCCCTCAGGTCACCGGCGAGCTTCTCCGGCCTCTCGTGCGCGGCAAAGTGCCCGCCGTCCTCGTGCCTCTTCTCAAACACCACGGGGCCCAGCGTCCTCCCCCACGTGTTAGGCGGGACGACCAGGTCCTTCGGGAAGTAGCTCAGCCCCAGCGGCACCTTGGCAAAGTACGAGTAGCCCGGCGACAGCGCCTCCTTCTTCTTCGCCTCGTAGTAGATGCGCACGGATGAGTCGGGCCCGGCCGTGCTGAAGGCGTAGATGCTGATCCACGTGAGGACCTCGTCATCGGTCCACGCATAACTGTCGGTCCAGTCGTGCAGCTTCTCGTACACCCACGCCAGCAGCGCCACGGGCGAGTCCGCCAGCCCGAAGCCGAGCGTGTGCGGCCGCGTCGACTGCTCCAGGTTGTACCCGAAGCCCTCCTGCTGGAACCACCTGCTGCGCTCCAGCCCCTCCCTCTCGGCCCTGCTGTAGGGCAGCACCGCATGCTTGAGGTACTGCCCCGGGGTCTCGGCCAGCCCGGGGGGCTTGCTCACGCGCACGAAGTTGAGGTGCGACGCGAGCACGTGCGCCGGGTACTGGATGCCCATCCTGCGCGTGATGATGAAGCCCCAGTCGCCGCCCTGCGTGACGTACCTGTCGTAGCCGAGCTGCAGCATCAGCTTGTGGCACGTCTCGGCGTACTGGCTCGGGCCGAACCCGGGCTTGGCCACCCTCCCCGAGAAGCCGAAGTTGGGCAGGGACGGCACCACGACGTGGAAGGAGGGCTGGCCCGGGCCCGGGGGGCTGGTCAGGTGCGGCAGGAGCTTGGCGGCCTCGTAGAAGCTTCCCGGCCAGCCGTGGCTGAAGAGCAGGGGGATGCTGTCCGGGCGCTCCGATTTGTGGTGGACGAAGTGGACGTCGATGTCGTCGAAGCCGTCGACGGAGATGGTCGTGGTGAACTGGGAGAGCTGCTCGTTGAGCTTCGCCTCTGCGGCGCGCCAGTCGAAGCCGTTCTGCCAGTATGCTGCGAGCCGCTTGATGTCCTTCAGCGGCGTGCCATACGACCAGGAATCAGACATTTCGACATCTTGGGGGAATGTTGCCAGGGAGAGCTTGGTTTTGAGCTTCTCGATGTCCGCATCCGGGACCGCGATCTTGAACGGTTTGATATTGGCCATCGTGGCTTGTCGCTAACTTGGACAGGAATTATTGACGGTACGTGCCTTTGGCTAACGATGGTGTTCACTGTTATTCAATCGGTTGTGCTATAGGTTATTTGACACCAGGATAGGAACAACCGAGGCATCAGTGTGGTGGGGATCTCCTCTTTTTTATGATCGAGTACAGTATGGGCCTGCAGCAGTGATCAGCCACCGAAGTGAACTTGATGCTCACGAGATTACAAATATCCTCGAACCACCTCGAGAGCTCTGAGTCCAAGGCGGCAGTGGTCAGGATATGGAAAGGCGTGGTGTTGACCGATGATGGAATCAGGGCGGGAATGAGCCGCCGTGAAGCTCTTACCTAGTTTTGTCTCATACATCACGTCACTGGAGCCATCTAGTCACATTAGGGCGTGCCAAGTCATCTGCCGGGAGCTGTGTAAGCAAGCTACTTGTCTTCCCCGCCCTTGTGCCCTTCAGACGGGAACGAACCCGCCTAGCACATGTAACTCCACTGCCTGCGATGCAGCAGACGTTTCTGATTCGGTACTCACAGGATATGTCGCGTACATAAGGACCCGGGTGTACTGTGCATTAGTGGCGTCACTTTTGTCCTTATAGTATAGCGGCCAAAAACGTGACAGGATAGTATTGCACCGGAGGGCATCCCAGAGTATACTGACCATGTGCTTTATATGGACTGGCATCTCACTGGATGTGTCGTGTAGTAAGGATCTTGCGCCCAGGCCGTCCTTTTCAGGTATAATACACTGGTTCTGGTCTACAAGTTTAGACAATATGAAGATTTTAAATCCGACTTCCCCGCCCGAGACAACAGCGCCTGCCCGGTGGACGGGCGAACCAACAGACGGGCTGTCACCACCGGCACCTTAGGAAACGAGGGAAACCACAACGAAAACACACGGGGCCTACACGCCAGCTGAATCGGTATGATGGATGTTCACTTCGCTTAAGCACAACACTTCCCCATCCCGCATCGACAGTCTCATCCACATAGACCCTTTTCACAGGTTCCACTCAGCCGAAAGCACCGCAGCCGGAAGCCTGAACACTGCAGGGACAGTTCTGCACCTTCTGTGACACAAGCCACAATGGCATCGCCAATGTTCTTTGATCGATTCCCAAACGACATCCGGTATCTGATCTTCGAAGAACTCTACCATACGTGCCGCCTGGAACACCGCCGGACGACCGCATACGCGTCCGTATGCTCGGAATGGCAAACATTCTTCGAGGAGAAGCATTTCGAACGGCTTGCCGTGACGGGACCGCGAATTTCACAGTTCGACGTGATTGTAGTCAGAAATAGGACGCAGCTGGTCAAGCATATTTGGTACGACTTGACACCCATGGCTGTATATTATGGTCCTCGACTATGCATATATGCCTGTCTTCCGCTTCACTAGACATTCCGACTGCAAAGTTTCGAGATTTACTGATCTCGCTGTAGGCTAGATGTGCAATTCGATCCTCTGATGGACCCGCGGCGGCCACGGAGATGTCAGTCACGCGATGAAGATAAGGCCTTCGCCTATGCCATTGGAACGCTGTTCGGCTCCATGAGTAAATGGGAAAAGGGGCCCAGGGCGATTAAGTTTGGAGATATCGACCTCCTACCGGTCGCTCTCCAAGCTATCGACCTACCACCGGTTACTCTTGGATGAGCGTCGCAATCGTGAGGTCCTGGCGCATTTTTCCTCCCCGACGCACCATTACTTCCCGGCGTCACTTCCCAGATTGCCACAGGTAAATGCAGTGACAACATTGCAACTCCGGCGCAATGATTACTTCCAACCGGGTCCAGACGCCTTTGGCGAACTCTTGGGAAGCTTGCCTGCGTTAAAGAAGATCGAGTACGAGCAGCGAGGAGTACTTGGATCCCCACGGCCTATAAATGCCAGGATTCAACCGGGTGAGCGAAAATACCTATCCGTGACAGATGCTGGCAGAGTCCTTGTTCTAATGTCAATTTACAGCCTGTGGACTTATTTTTGGGAACTTACCGACTGCCCTCACGGAGCTCGTGATCTTCGAAGAGGTATGGGACGGGTTCCACCCTCTTCATCAGCGAAGGGGCGGGCCACCAAGTCCAGAAGTGACTGGTATCAACAAGGCCACACTCGGACTCTGTCTGGCCAATGCGAGTCGGCGATCTCTGTAAAGAGCTCACTTACGGTCAGGCCATCCTTGGCCACCCATTGACCGACCTCGGTATCTATAAACTGCGGAGTGATAATGTGGTCATCGGAGACAAAGAGACGATATGAGAGCCAGAAGCGCTTCGCGATTTCAGATTTGGAGACCGTGGGATGGTCAATCGGGTAAGTCGTTGTCGAGTAGAAAATTGTGGACTGCGGTCTCCCAGTGTGGCAGATATGAATCACCATCAAATACTAGTATTAATGATTTAATTGACTATATTGGATTCGGATTGAGATGGCCTTTCCGTAATTCTCTTAACCAGGCTAACTTTTCATGGTTGTTTTCGGCAATATTACAGCCATTGCAACCCATCATCGGTGCTTTGTTCGCCACCCTCCGCGAGTCGACAGTGGCAACCGCAACCGGTAGCCGTTTTCAATACGTAGTCAAATTATAAGTAATACCTACAAATCCTTCAATTTTGCGAATCTGTCTTGACACGGGCATGGAAATTCTCAACCAGCCCCCAACGATACTCCTCACGCCCGTTAGGTGGAAGGAGCGCCGTCAGTGTTTATGAAGAAGACTCTACCCGAAACGGCCACACCTTTGTTCCCCAATCAAGCACAACCAGCAGCGTTTTCACATCTGGCCTCACCTGATGCCTCACGTGCACAGCCCATAGGCAAGCCTTTCTTCGTGATCTAGAATCATGGCAGGGACATGCTGTGGCCGCAGGGCGGCTCGTGCCACCGTCGAAGACACAAACACAGGCATAGATGACCTTAGGGAGAGCATACAATCACCGTCCGGCGCAGCAGGCCTTGAACGAGACCCAAATTGCGCGTGCGACCCGTGCATGTGCCCGTCCGACGACGTGCCGTGCAACGCAAGATACCTGGGAGATGACACGAGCAATCGAGGGCTGCAGCAAGCGCTCGACCGCCTCGTGCGGCACGCCCGGCAGATCCAGGCGGCACAGGGTGACGCCTGTGACTGCGCAGATCGCCCTCGTCGGCCCCGGGTAGAGGAGACCGGAACACCGGAGAGACCACCCGTCACATCCCCGACCCCGACCCCGACCCCCTTGGAGAGCCCGGTGAGGGACCACGTCGTGCGCCGGGACGGGGCGCCCTTTGTCTTCAGCATTTTTCTGTTTCCACCGGAGATACGCAACTCTATTTACGAGTTCTATTTCGCCGAGGCGAGGCGCCTTCTCACTGTGATTGCGGCTGTCCGAGTCCGTCAGGACGAAGAAGGCACGGAGACCCGAATTAGACGCTATCTTCGCAATATTCCTAGGGAACATAGGCGTTTTGTCCTTGATCATAGGTACCAGATCCAGAGGCCCATCCAATGGGAGGCATCCATTACCACTGTGCAGAGAGAGATGGCAGCCATTACATATGAGGCTTACGCGGGTGATGATGAGCTCGCAGAGTTACCTAACGACCCACTTGCTCTGCTTCGCGTCTCCAGAGAAGTGGGTTATGAAGCGGGTGCAATTTTCTTCCAAAGCTTCCGGTTCACCCACCCAAGAAACCGTATGGGAGCAGATGATTGGGTACATCAAGGTATATTGGCTGCGGAAACCTTTTTCACCGACCGATCAGACAACTTCCGAAGACAATTCAGACACATTGAACTCGATCTAGGCGTGGAGGAGCCCCTGCGAGAAGGCCCAACCTCCGACGCTGATAATCGCGCACTTGACCGGTTCATGATGCCTAGCCCGGGAACAGGCGCTGGTAATTGGACGAATGGTGTCGATCGCTTTGGAATATTGTCAAACATACTAGGACAGATGGAATTCCGGCACTTGACTCTAAACTTTACCGGGACGCCACCTCGCTGGTGGCTAATGGGAGTTACTGTGAGTGGAAGACCACTTTATCTACCACCAAAACACATAATGCAGATTGGTCTTTTCTTGTTCTTTCTCCTTGTTTGACGAAATTCAATGTATACTAACACTCCACAGGACCCACGAAATCCAGCGCCAAATCTCAGCAGTCCCTTAGAACCCTGGGCCGTTGATCTGTTCAATATACGTCCACGGAATCGCTTACGATTACAACTCCACTTCCGATACGATCGAAAAGAGCCAGTGAGAAGCAGGAAGATCGATCCAGATACAGGCCATCGGAGATTGCTCGATCCAGATACACGCGAACCTTGGGTGGAGGAGAACAACAGTTCACTCTATAACGCTATTCACACGATCAGCATCATTCGCCGCTTTTTGCTCGTCAATGCACAAGGAATGAGGAACCAGTACACAGGGATCCGCGTGATGCTATGGTTATATCCCTGGACCGAAAATAAAAGACGACCGGTTGAAGCCCTTGTTGAATGCGATGATCAGTACCTCGAGACAATCGGCGGGGTACGCGACGCCATCGTATCCCGCCTTCGAGATCGGACCTTCGATAGAGAGGGGGCAGCCCCCCAGCCGCATTTCAATTATAGCGCCACTGAACACCCTCCGCCATACGTGGAACCGATGCCTCTGCCGCCTCCGCCGCCTCCGCAGATTCCGGAAAGAGCCGTGGGGGATGACGAGGAAGACGAAGCCAATCCCAGCATACTTGGCCCGTAAATACCCTCCCACCATACTAGTACAATCAACCAATGCTTCTGCCGACTCCGCCGGGCCCGCCAGGAAGAACTTGAACTTGTTGGTATTACAAAAGGAATCCAAGCATACTTGATTAAGAGTAAGGAGGCATAAGCTTCAAGGTAGTCAGGATTGCCCGGGGTGCTTAATTTAACACTGCTACTAAGACGAACCTAAAGGTTCTTACTAAGGAATTCTAGTCAGTTTAGTTAGGTAGCTCAGGGGGCTCTTTGTGAAGGCCGTGATTTTTATTGAAAGGAACATTCCTCGACGCACGGTTGTCTGCCGTTTCCTGATCTCGAATCTAGGCCCCTCCACAACCCGTCTGACTTTGACCCTTGAGGTGCGGCTGATAGCCTTTACAAAGGCACTAGTATCACGGCACGGTTGTTCCGAACTGGCGGGGGCTTCATCGTATTGCTCTAGGGCGTTCAGCTAGCCTCATGTACCGAGGAATTTTGGTTGGAATATCACTGGGTCCGACCGCTTCAAGTCGGTCTAGAACATGTTCTCACGCCCACATCCGATCATGATCCGAAGCTGGTTCGAAATGGTGATGAAGTAGACATATAATCCTCCTCTCCTACGATGAGTTCCCCTGAAGGACTGCTTCTCGTTCCAACATACAACCCTTTGAGCCTTGAGCATACATTCTTTCTGCTCATTCACATCCATTCGTTTCTCCCACAGATTAATTCTCACGAAGACCATGACGATGTTCACCAAGGCTGTTCTGTTTTCGTTCTTATCGAGCTCCGCTCTCGCCGGCGTCCTCAACGCCGCCCACCATGCCGCCCATCTCGACCGCCGCGCCGCCGACATCTGTGGGAAAAAGGGATACGACCGCGGTGCGTCCAACTACGACTACGATGACAGCGGAAAGTTCTCCACCCTCGCGGACTGCTCCAAGCGCTGCTTGGCCAGCTCACAGTGTCTGAGCTTCGGTTATGGTGGGAAGGAGTGCATGCTTTTCAGCGTTGCCCTGGCGAACAACTTTGACGCCGATTCGGGCAGCACGGACACGTACTATGATCGTGGCTGTTCGATTCTCGGATCGCAACCGAATCCGCAACAAAATCCGGTCAAGACCAGTACGACTTCCAAGGTATCCACCACTTCGAAAGCCCAGGTTGCATTATCGAGTCTCAAGACGACCACACCTTCTGCTGTAGCACCGACCTCATCCACTGCCAGGAGCCTCTCCACTTCTAGTTCCCCCGCGAGCAGCATCAGCACGGCCATCCAGAGCAGCAGCGGCTTCAGCAGCAGCGGCTTCAGCAGCAGCACAAGCACAAGCACAGCGCCGGCGTCGACAGTATCCTACTATCCGGGCTGCAAAGCCAGCGATTTCAAGCAGACTTTCGACATCACCTCCCTGTCCTGGTTCAACTCCACCAACAACCTCGACTGCGTCGGCGGCAAGGCCAACTTCGACAGCAGTGCCAAGGTGTGCGTCGACAGCGCCACCAACACGCTCTGCGACCCATCCAAGGCCGGTTCCCCCTCAACGTGCACATGCCAGGCGTACTGCACGCCCACGGCGCCCTCGGCAGCCTTCCAGCCCCCAGGCTACGGCCCGCCCGACACCATCTCCGTCTCCATCGCCGACTTCGCCTACCCGACGTGCACGCAGTCGAACCCGCAGACGCCCGCGACCGGGGTCGGGGCGCTGGGCCTCGCGGAGGTCGGCGGCGGCAACGTCGGCTGCGGGCCCAACCACAACTACCTCAACTTCTTTGGCGACAGCAGCCCGGGCCGCGAGCAGGGCCGCGTGCTGTTCGTCCCGGGCGCCTCGTGCCAGGGCCACCTGGCGCTGTACGAGGCCACGTTCCCGCTGAGCTGCTCGAGGGACGCGGGCGGGAATGCCACCTGTGTGCCCCAGACCCTGCCCGTTTCGGTGTCTCTTACGCGGTTCGCGGTCGGGCAGTGTAATAGCTGTTCGGGGTCGCTGATTCAGTGAGTTCGAGGAGACCGTGTGATGCGTCGGGAACAAAGCTTCGAAAACTTGTGTACATGCAGAATAGTGTCAATACGAATATGAATGCATTGCTTGCTATAATACAGCAAGGACAACGTTGTGCCGTGCAACCTCCATCAGTCCGTAAACTCGCACCTAGGAGTCTTGGGTGTCCTGCGAAGCTCTTGAAAGATGTGTATACAGGGCAAATCGGCCTTCAAATTTAGCTGATCTCAGGATCCAGGAGCTAGGCAAAGTCCCCGACTGCTAGGATGGGAGGGGAGTCGGAGGACGGGCTCAGGGGCCCGCTTTGAGGTCCCGGCCCAGGCTGCCGAAGTTTGCGACTGCTGCACGTCGCTGTTCGGGGCCGAGATTCAAGGGCCGATATAATGCCAAAGAAGTTATCTACGATGAATCTGCAGTCCTCAGATGCTTAGAAAAGGGGTCGAAGTATAGCGAGCGAACGCTGCAACAACGAAAATCTAGATCCCACTCTTGCTTCCGCCTGCTCGGCGCTCCGTCGCTTCTCCGAGATGTCTTGCAGCTCCGAGCCGGCAGAGCATTCACCCTGGGCGCCGGGCTAGCCACAAGTGTCTCCGTAGGGAATGGAGCGGAACCCGATGTGGGGAACATCGGGTAGCGGAGCGGCAGCGGCAGGGACATTTTATTTTACGATGTCGGCGTCGTCATCGTGAGGGGCCCAAAGAATCGCCGACGTTTCTGTAAACATCACATTCATTAAGAGATACTCTGAACCTCAGGTCAAGTTTCCACGTTTCCTCGGGCTTTCCTTGGATCTACGAGCTACTCAAACCCACATCGCTTGCAAGCAACACTATCTACACCACCATGGGCGTCAGCAGGGACCTTCACATCGCCATCATTGGCGCCGGTAAGCTGCCACTCCAGAAGCTACTCAGCGAGCGTGCTCACGGGTTTCTAACAGCACAATAGGCATGGGCGGCCTGGCAACAGCGCTTGCCTTGGCCAAGGAGGGATTCACGCACATCGATCTCTACGAAACTGCCTCAGATCTTGGATTTGTAGGGGCAGGTATCCAGCTAGCCCCCAACATGGCCAGAATATTAGACAGGCTAGGTGTCTGGGAACCTATCGCAAAAGATGCCACTCCTTTGAAGGGTGCTAGCATTCGAAGTGAGCAACATATACCCATTGACTCTCCCCGACGCTGGGCTGACTCGGCATTCAATCAGAGGGGCCTACGGATGAAGAGCTCGCATTTTCCGACATGACCTGGATCGGGGATTCGTACAGCTACAAACACATGGTCGGCCACCGAGCATCACTGGCTGGGGAGCTATACGAGGGGTGCAAGAAGGAGTCGGCAATCAAGTTTCACTTCGCCTCGCCCATCACCGAGTTCAAGACCTTCTCGCCCAAGCCCACATTTATTGTCTCGCCCAGGAAGAACGGCGGTGACCCGTACACAGCCACCTGCGACGTCCTCTTCGGCGCAGACGGCGTCAAGTCGCGCACAAGAGTAGACATGCTGCAGGAGCTGGGCGTGGACGCCAAGGTGGTAGACTCGGGGCAGGCCGCGTACAGAATCATGCTGAAAAGAGAAGACATGGAGAAGGACCCGGAGCTGCTGGCGCTCATCGACGCGGACCAGAGCACGAGGTGGATCGGCGAGAGGAAACACATCATCGCCTACCCCGTGTCCTCAAAGACGATCTACAACATCTCCACCGCCCACCCGGACAGCAACTTCGCAGCCGCGCCGGACGAGACGTACACGACGCTGGGGAGCAAGGAGTCGATGCTGTCCGTCTACTCGGACTTTGCCCCCGTGATCCAGAAGATGCTCAACATGGTGCCCGAGGGCGAGGTGTGCGAGTGGAAGCTCCGCGTCCACCAGCCGCTGCCGACCTGGGTCCACGGCACCGCGGCGCTGGTCGGCGACGCCTGCCACCCCACCCTGCCGCACCTGAACCAGGGCGCCGCGCAGGCCATCGAGGACGCGGCCGCGGTCGCCGCCGCGCTCCCCAGGGCGCCGGACCCGAGCCCGGGGAGCATCAACAAGGCCCTCAAGGTGTACGAGAGGCTGAGGAAGGAGCGGGCCGAGGCGCTGGTCGCGATGGCTGCTGCCAACGGCAAGGAGATGCAGCTGGGCGACGGGGCCGCGGCCGCGGAGAGGGACGCCGCCTTCAAGGCGTTTAGGGAGGGCGGGCAGGGCAAGGTGCCGGACAAGGCGGCGGACAAGGGGGTGTTGAGCTTTATCTACGAGTGGGATGCGTCCAAGGAGACGGCGAGCCAGTTTGACAGCATTTACAAGAGCTTGTAGGTTTACTATAGATCTGAGGTCGTGTTATGTAGCTGCATAATGTGAAAACTCAAGCCCAGCTATTTGACCAGCCCTGCCAGTAATAATCAGCATTTCCTCCAGATAGATACAAGGTGTGTGTGTGTGGCAGGACTCACCCATCAGCCCACTAATCTAGACCATCTGGCAGTCCGTAGTCATGCCTGTCAGGGTACCTATGGGAATATCTCGGTGGTTCGATGATGAACTTGAAGCCTCTCCGTATGTACAGCCCCATGAAGCCATACCCCCCGCAATTTTCGTCGTGGTCTCCGGAGCACGGGTGGTTGCAGTAGCTGTCCGGCACAGGACGGACCTCACCCTGGACGACGTTACCGCACCAGCACTCGTGGCCGTACTCGAGGCCGGCGAGGCAGAACCCTTCGATCTCGCAGGCGGCCAGGCACTTCTCGATGGTTGCGCAGCCGGTGTCCCAGTTCACGGCGTGGTGGTCTAGTGCTCGGATGTTGTACTTGGTGTCACTGTTTATTGTCGTTATCAGTAATCCGAGCTCGTATAAGAGGCATGTGACAAGACTGACGACCAGCAGTGGCTCTCGACGATTGTCCACTCGGGAGCTGCTGCGGCGTGAAGGCCAACGTCGGAACTTGAAGAGTGGGCCGCCACGGCCGCGGCCCATGAGGTGGTAATCACAACGAATAGAGAGCAACGCATGTTTGAGCACTCGTATATTGACATATCAACGGGATATCTGAAGGGGCAAGACTTGCATCTTCGGAGTTCTGTCAACTTGAAAAATGTGAACCGAGGTCAGGCCATCGCCGGCTATCTGCCATGCTGAAACCAACCGCCTTTATAATGTTAAGAGCTGTTGCCGATATGAGCATGTTAAGCAAGCACAAGTGACCTTTTGATGGGGATGCCCGAGCACCTGGACTGCCCGAGGCCTATCTACACAGCGATTACACTAGGGGGCTCGTGTTGGACGATCGAACCGAGGATGTCGTCCTCCCCACTGCACATTTCAAGCAAGTCATAGTGAAGCATCACATATCGGGATTATCGGAAGCAAGTTTGGAATGATCTGAGAGAATACCACTCAAACTATGATATATCGTGGGATACGAATCACCAGATCCACATCTATATCTGGCATTGAATCACATGTTGCATCAGCAATACCTGAAATAGCAGACGGCATTCCTGGTTTTTATTATAGAGGAGATAAGAAGATGCACTGACTCTGGGCTATCTTTGAGATAGGTATCGATTGCGTGGCACTGTTTGGCCCTCACGACGCCGTCACAATGCTAGTGCCAGTCGAGAGCCTCATTAGTTCGAACACACTCAGACGAGCCATCGTGCGTAGAGCAGTGGAATTGCCGAGGTCATGGAGGTAGTCATTCAACGAGACAAAAACAGAGGATGATGCATCTGGGATGCCTTGCCATACTATAGAGCCGCGCTTCCACAACTTGGCTGCTCAGATGCGGCGCGATGGACATCACTATTGAGGCAGAGATGCGCCCTCGCTTAAAGATACCGGTGTCCCCATGTGGTGAAAACCATCAATATCTTCTGTTTAATGGGAGTCGACTAGGTTCAGGGAGTTGTTATGTCGACTTCTTCATGCTGTTCCCTCCGGTTGGCCATTTCGCAACCCCCTTCCCCCCTTCGGCTCACATGGTCATTTATCAATTTGGAGACGAAGACTCGATTATTTGCTTAAGTTTCTGACCGAATACTTGTCATTGAGTCTGGAAAGACAACATGTTGAGTTCTAGACTCTCAACTACCAAAGCCATTCGAGGTAGTCTCCGTATAAGCGATGTGATGATCCAGCGTGCTGTAGCATCCACCCACCTATTTCTGGTCTGCACGGCCATTTCTTACACGGCTGTTCTTTCAAGCTCACCGGCAGTTGTTTCAGCCTCATGGCGTTTTAGTACAGTAGGATCCGGAGTGCAATTTCCTTGCTGACAACCATCCAACGAGAACGCGAGCCATGTTGATGCGCGACAAGGGTTTGTCAGCCGCAGCGCTTCCTTTCGCTCCGCCAAGCCCATGCGCCTTCCTGAAATCCTGGGGTGGAGTATGTAATGGGGATATCTAAGGCAGCAACTTCCAGGGCACAACGCGAGTTCGGTTGTCTCAAATGCCTTCCAATGACTTAAGGTTCTTGCATCCTCTCTTTGACTAAGAAGATTTGCCTGGAAGACTGTCATCGATTCCCCTCCAAGCGGTGACCAACTACTGTCCTGGCATCCATATTGCCCCCTGCATCCAGATACCACCACCATAGCCATGTTCAGAAGAGCAGTGATACCTCCCGTTAAAGGCGGAGGGACAGGAGGCTTGCGTGGTGCCGGCGACGACATACCTACCCCAAATACTATACCAGGAGGATACCCAAAGGCAGGCTCAGGGACGTCGGGCTCAGACATACCACGCATAGGGAAGGGCGACGATGGCCCAAACACATACCAACCCCCTGTCATCAACGATGGTGACGCCTTATCGCCCCCAAACCAATACGGCACCGGCACGGCCAGCTCGTCGACCAGCCTGTGTGCGCGGAACAAGAGCACGTGCGACGACATGAAAGATGTGGCGGAGGAGCTCGTCGAGCAGATCATGGACACCGTCTCAGACGCGGCTGGCGGGAAGAGCTCGTCAGGGGATTCGGACCCTGCAGCAACGGCACCGACAGCAGCGCGAAACGTGAGCACCGTCGCTCCCGCTCCGACGCCAATGCCGAACCTCAACATGTCCTCATGGATGGACCTATGCGACTACAGGGCCCTCTTCACAGAGGAAGAGTACAGCATGCTGCAGGAGGACCCGCTCTGCTTCTACGCCAACTTCGGGCGGCTCTACGAGAAGTACGCCAGCGAGTCCCGCGCGCCGACCGGGTCCGCGCCGGCGGAAACGAGCACCACCGCCACCACAAAAGCCCCAGCCAAGCGCACCGCCCAGCCGCGGCCGAGAGACGACTACGACCCAACCCCCTGCCTCGGATGCGAAGTCGTTGAAGATCCCGGCGCGCCGGCCACCGCAACGGGCATCCACGAGGGCAGGGCCAGGACGCTGTACCTGACCTACCTCCCCGACCAGCTGAGGATGGTATATACATCAACTCCGACGTCGCTTACGGTGACTGCCACAGCAACGACAAGCTGTTCCGGGCTGAGCGGGCTGGGCATCGAGGGCTTTGAGACGCCGTACGAGGTGTTTGGGTATCGGGACGGGTATGCTCCGGCTGAGACCGGATCTGTGGACAGCGCGAGCGAAGTGACGAGCGGTGGTGCGCCCGGGAGGGAGGGACTGATGCCTTGGACTGGATTGGTGATGCTGGGAGTTTTGTGGCTTTCGAGGCTGGTTTGAATGGGGCCGGGGAAGGGCGATAAAGTGATTATATGATACCCAATACAGAACGGCTCTTATCTACAATTCAATGCTCGTATTAATCATTCAATTGATTGATCGATCCCTTGACACAAACCTAGATATCAAATGTCAGGGGCTGTGATCAGCGAGTGAGCCACTGCTTATCATGATCCTGGGCGCGGTCATCCTGGGACAACCGCCGAGGCAGATAGGTGATTCGCCGACTCCCGAGAGAGGGGTTCATTTGTGCGAGCAGGGCAAACCCTTCCGGCGTCACCGCGGGCTGTTTGCGCCCCCTCGTGGCACCTTAGGCCCGTTTCGGTGCGGGCGAGGGAAGCTTGGCCGGGCTCTTTCAGGGAGTGCCACCACACCCGGCCGGAAGCACGCCTAAAGCACAGTGACAGCCCAGGGCCAACCGGTCTGTCGTCCTCGTGAGGCCCGAATGTTTCTCGAGCGACGCCTACACGTGCTCACCTGCCCAAGAGAGCCCAAGACCCGGAATTTACCAGCGGCCTATTGCTTCAGCAAGGAGCCTAGGAGGCATGGGTATATCTGTCGTAGATAGCAAATGGGAGCGGGCACCGCGCTACTGGATCCTTTGTCCGCGCGTGATCAAACTCAAATCCCCAAGCACTTTGCGAAAGAGTTCACAGTACGGACGTGTACCACCATTGGCTTGCATCCCCTCAACGCTGTCACCAATATTTAATTGTGAACCCTGAACTAAACCATATACACTCCGGATTGCTCTCAGCATCCGAGTGAGACATCCGTTCGATCACTGGAAAATTTGCTCCCGACCCTTGACTCGTTGGCGCTCAGTCCTCGTCTCTTCTGCCTTCCGGATGCGGACAAGCGACTCGAGTGGCAACGCCTGGGGAAGCAGGGATCGCTGCAGCACCGCAGCAGGGCTAGGGCTCGCATGCATGCGCAGTGAGACCAGCGACGCACCTGCTTGGTAGCTCCTGGGCCGAGACTGGTCCGCACCCGGGGAGGCCTGGGCAACTTCACTGGCCGCCCCGGGAGAAGCTGAGAGGAACCGCCTTCTAGAAGGATTTCTCCAGGTCCAACTGGGACAGCCGGCGACGATTTAACCCCCTTTTGACGAGATACGGACAGGCGGATTGGCCAACCACGGCTCGAGTCGCAGTGATTGACAGAGCCGCTAAAAGCCGTGCAACGTTGGGTCGGGCAGGTCGGACGGTCAGAGCCGGCCAACAGTCGTCTGAATCCGACACCGAGTGGCCAGAAAGTGCTGATAGACTGCTCAGAAGCGTCATCTGCGTGAAAAGTTCCTTCCCTCGGCAAGCCCTTGGACAAACCTTGGGAGGGCTTGAAGGATTTGGGAGAAGTCGAGGACAAGAGAGAGATAGAGGAACGAACAAAAGACACCAGTTAGGATGTTTGGCCGGCATGAAACATCCGAGCCTCTCACAAGACACGCTTATCTGACTCCTGCTGTCATCTCATGGCCCCGTATCTGACGCCGTCTGTCCGTTCTGTCTGTTCGTCTCAGGGCCCTTATCGAGATGCCCAGTCTGGCCTCCTCCACAGGCCGGACGACAAACTCAATTTGGCATCTTGGCACCGCAGGCCTCCCTGCTGGGGCCCGGGCCAAGCTTTCTGTTTCTGTGGCATTGTGTCCCTCGCGGCCCCCCCAGCTGGCTGGCGCGGTACTTGGGTCGGGGGTGGGGGGTCACCTTGGAGCCGACAAGTTGGGTTCGATAAAGCCGACAAGGGTAACCTACATGCGGGCGGCGATGTAGTCCTTGGCATGCGACCAATCTGCCCCCGCTGCCCACATCTTTTCCTTTTGGCTGGCCAGCAAGACATTATTATAATAAGATGGGGTCGTCCCTGGGATGGATGCACCTGCTGCCCATGCCGTTGCTCCTGCATGCCCTGAACCTGCCGTTCCTTTGGATCCGCGCTCGCGCTTCCCCCCACGTCTAGGCACAAGACCGGCTCGGCATCTAGCACGGCTGGTTGCGGTCATCAGGATCAGGTGGTTACTGTGCAAACTCAGCGGGCGGGGCCGATTTAGACGTGTGACCGTCGAGTGGTACAGCCCTTGGTACAGACTTCGGCTCAACCTGAAGATTCTGCCCGGCTCACAGACTTTGTTTGTTCTCCTCACACGCCGTCCTCTCTCTCCCACAAGACGCAAACATGGGCTCCAAAGACTCGTCAGGGTCAACCGACGGCTCCCACGACGCCACCATGAGCGCCGGCAGCACCGTGGTCGCAACACCGGGCGCGCCAGGCCACAACCGCTCGGCCCAGCAGGACGTCTACGCCAACCCCGACCCGGCCCTGGACATCTCCAACGAGCACCACCACCCGCACGTCCACCACGGCCAGACGGCGGTGCCGGACGAGAAGGACGACATAGTCTTTGCCAAGAGCTCCGACAAGTACACCGGGGACCCGGCCTCGGCGCCTGACTACAAGGTGCGCCAGATGGGGTCCAACGAGGACGAGGAGAGCGGCCGCGTCGGCAACATCGAGGACGAGGACGAGGGCGGGCCGGCCAAGAAGTGGTCGTTCCGGTGGTTTTACAGGAAGTTCAAGCCCTACATCCACCTTGCCATCTGGGCAGTCTGGACCGCGTGAGTACCGCCCGATGATGAGCACTTGGATGCTCGTCCTTGCTTGCCGTTGTGCTTGTTGGTGTGAGTGTGTGTGCGAGTGTGAATGCAGTGCTGACCAGTGCATCATGTGACGACCAGCTGGTGGATCTACGGCCTCGTCTTCCACCGCAACGACAGGAACCTCGGCTGGCTCAAGCCGACGCTGGTGTACATCGCCATCACCATCCGCATCATCACGCTCTGGGTGCCCGTGTCGGTGGTCATGAACCCGACAAAGGCCGTCTACCGCCACACGCTGTACCGCGGGTACGAGGCCATCCCGGCCAAGCTGCACAAGCCGCTGGCCGCCCTCGTCACCGTCGCCGTCTTCCTCATCGGCTCCATGGTCCCCGCCGAGACGGGCGAGAACACGCGCGCCAACCGGGCCGTCTCGCTGTTCGGCCTGGTCGTCATGATCGCCGTTCTGACGGCCACCTCGCGCGACTGGCGCAAGATCCCGTGGCACACCGTCATCGGCGGCATGCTGACCCAGTTCGTCATCGCCGTCTTCGTGCTGCGCACCCAGGCCGGCTACGACATCTTCGCCTTCATCTCCGAGATGGCGCGCACGCTGCTGGGCTTCGCGGCCGACGGCGTCGAGTTCCTGACGGACGACACGGTGACGGCGCTGACGTGGTTCCTGACGGGCGTCGTGCCGCCCATCATCTTCTTCGTCGCCCTCGTCCAGCTGCTGTACCACGTCGGGCTGATCCAGTGGTTCGTCGGCAAGTTCGCCACCTTCTTCTTCTGGACCCTGCGCGTGTCGGGCGCCGAGGCCGTCGTCGCCGCCGCCACCCCCTTCATCGGCCAGGGCGAGAGCGCCATGCTGATCAGGCCCTTCGTGCCGCACCTGACCCTCGCCGAGATCCACCAGGTCATGACCTGCGGCTTCGCCACCATCGCCGGCTCCGTGCTGGTCGCCTACATCGGGCTGGGCCTCAACGCCCAGGCCCTCGTGTCCTCCTGCATCATGTCCATCCCGGCCTCGCTCGCCGTGTCCAAGATGCGCTACCCGGAGATCGAGGAGACGCTCACCTCGGGCCGCGTCGTCGTCCCCGAGGACCAGGAGCACAAGGCCTCCAACTCGCTGCACGCCTTCGCCAACGGCGCCTGGCTGGGCATCAAGATCGCAGGCATGATCATCGCCACCCTGCTGTGCATCATCGCCTTCGTCGCCCTCATCAACGGCTTCCTCTCCTGGTGGGGCCGCTACTGGAGCATCGACGGCCCCCCGCTGACCCTCCAGCTCATCCTCGGCTACATCCTCTGGCCCGTCGCCTGGCTGCTCGGCGTCCCCGTCAAGGACGTCTACAACGTCGCCCAGCTCATCGGCATGAAGATCATCACCAACGAGTTCGTCGCCTTCAAGAACCTCATCAGCGAGAAGCCCTTCATCGACATGGCAGACCGCTCGAAGCTCATCGCGACCTATGCCTGCTGCGTAAGTTGAAAACAATGAAACCCCCCCGGGAGGCGTGTGTGTGTGTGTGTCTGGCTGCTGACCCTTTTGCTCGCCAACAGGGCTTCGGAAACATTGGCTCCCTCGGAACTCAGATCGGTGTCCTGTCGCAGATCGCCCCGGGCCGGGCTGGCGACGTCTCCAAGGTCGCGCTGTCCGCCCTGTTCTCCGGGGTCCTGGCGACGCTGACCTCGGCCAGCGTTGCCGGCATGCTGTTCACTGACGGCGTGGCTGGTGCTTAGACGCAGACATCGCCCCCTCCGTGAGGAGATGTGAAAGGTGATGCAGTGTCGAAAAGTAGAAATTCTATAATACATCTAGAAAACGAATAATTTGAACATTTGCCCATGCGTTAATGTACTCCTCACCTTGTGTCTGATCTTGGCATCCCCACGGTGGTCCTCGCCGGATGAGTCACTGGCCATGTGTGCCTTCCAGTGCTTAGCGTCAGTAACACTGCCTTGGCGCCTGTATGTTTAGCTGATTCTCTTCCTTGAGAGACAGGCACCTTGAATAGAATTGAATACTCTTCGCTTGGTACTTGAAAAGGATGCGGTGGGTCTAGGTTGGTGATCGAGCCCGGTGTTTTGAGCGTCTCCTACAAGGGCTACTCTTCATGACAGAAAAATGGACATGCAACGAGCTCGTTCCATCCATGATTACCCCGTGCACTCTAAGCCCTGCTTCCCACCCATCCTCAGCTCGGGCCGTGTCGCAAGCCGGGCGCGCTGTCGCCCAATGGAATGAATTTTCCTGCTTCTTCGATGTTGTCGCATTTAGTCCGGCATTGTCGTGACAGTCTGTCCCGTAAAAAGTTTCAATCATGGAACTGCGCTCTGGCGAGAATTTCAGGATAACCCATGTGCGTATTAGCATGTGGATATCTCATTCTCAGAAGGCCGGTCATGCCCAGGTATGGCATAAGCAAAGTCTGTAGACTCATCAGCACGAACACATGTTTACCTATCTCATAAAGGTTTCCTTCAAAGAAATAACAACTTGAAAAGACAAGAAGACCTTCATGTAATGGAATGGAGGCACAGTGTGACGGGAGACTTGCTTACAACTAACTGCGTTCACATTATGAAACTGGACTCTAATTCCACAGAAGAGGCGGTTTCTGAGGCTACTACTTATCGCAACGATGGCAATACAATATAAAACCCCTTCGGTGTCCTCGCAAGCAGTCTCTGGCATTTTAGAACCCAATACCGCCATCACATGCGGGCGCCACCATCCGTGCCACACCACATTCAGCTACCCAACTCGTGATTGTTGGGCAGGAATCTTACTGTCGTATGCGAAGGATTACATTCAATTCACATTCATGAATTTCAAAAGTGTGTGTAAATATTAACCCGTCGTTTTTAGTTGACACTGCGGTTCCAAGAGGCGACACATGGGCATCAGGCTACCTATCCGGTGTAGAAAGCCCATTTGGGGCTCATTGGCCTGGAGTCTCGACGGACGTATGGAACTTCAGCTTGTGCGCTGATGACGGGAAAGATTCTGTGTATCGCACCAATACGGAGGATATTTGGGGGCCGTAAAAACACCCGCTAGGCTTTATCACACCTCGCAAGCCCAGGTCCCTCCCTCGATTGCCTTACGATTGGCTGAGCATGAACCGTTCAACGGTTGGATGGGAGATCGCCCACACAAGTGGCTGCCAATGACGTGCCGGCTGACAATTTCGGGCTGTCCGCTGCTTCGTGCTACCAAACAACAGGAGGAGGTCATGCGGCTTACTGTTACCTACATACTGTCACATTACTATTCTAGGATCAAGCCCCTCCTCGTCCATTTTTCGTCTGTTTCAATTAGGATTTTATCTCAAATACCCCTCCGTAGGCTGTTGATTTCCCGTCTCTCATATCTTGTTCTTCCCGAACTAGTTTCATGACCGTAACTTATTCCCAGTTTACCACTGATGGTACAAATCTACAAGGGCGCGACATGGAATTCAGAGTTTTCCATATCGCAGACCAAGGCGCATATTTCGTCGTGCTCATATTCTGCGCCTTGAGCAGTGTTGCAGCACTTATCCTTCGCTTCGTGGCCACTCGTCGGTCCAACCGCAGACCCGGCGCAGAAGACTGGTTTGCCCTGGTGGCAGTATTGCTGTCTCTCGCCCGGGTCGGTTTCATGCTCGACTGTAGGACACCCCATCTGCCAAATGGCCTTTCCGTTTAAATCATTACGGAGCATGTTCTTGGTCGGTCAGCTTATATGTAGTTATCACCAGGCCTCGTAGTCATCGATGGTCGCAGGGTTGACCCGACTATTGACCCACAAAACTTCGAAAAGATTTTCAAGGTTCGTACAAGAGTCTTCTTGAGCCATACCTTCTGCCTGAAAGCTTCCCCGCTAAGCTTTACAAAATCTCAGATGATGCTTGCCACAACAATTACAACAATGCTGGATCAGACATTCGCCAAACTCAGCGTTTGCGCGTTATATCGTCGCATCTTCGGCGTGAACAAAACGTACAGACGCTGGGTGTACATTCTAGCTGCAGCTCAGTGCGCGGCATGCCTTACTCTGGTCTTCATGCAACTACTTCAATGCCGGCCTCTGAACAAATCCTGGGACTGGTCGGCTCCTGGGGAGTGCATGCCTTGGACGATGACGCTCTTAGCCACGGAGCCCCCGAGCTCACTTATCGATTTCGGGCTCGTAGCGCTCGCCATGGTGATGATTCAGCCCATGCAGTTAAAGACAAACGCTAAGTGGAAGCTGCGTTTCCTTTTCGGCCTGGGCAGCCTGTAAGTACTTGATGATGATCTCTCTGTCCCAGACTGTTCCATATATGGTACCATGGTTGCCGCACCGGCTAACCCTCCTTCAGTGGTGGGATCTTTGGATTCATCAAGATTGGCCTCGCCTACAATCCTGATCCGCTCCGTAAGTAACAGCCCATCCTGGCATAGGACGATCAATGTCCTGATGACATGGGTGCCGGGAATGCGTTACAAAAGATGATGACGTGGCTGACGATTGCACCTCCAGACGTGACCGCCTCGCTTGGGGTTTGGGGGGCAATACACTCTTTGATCGGCATTTTCTGCTGCTGTGCAACTGGCTATGGAGCTCTGAACCCCTCGAGACTTTGGAGACGTATTGCCTCCAAGGCCACCGCATGCACTCCGAGGTTCAAGTCGAAACGGGGGAACAAGAATCCATTCTCGCCGACCGGGCCATGGCAGACTGCACCAGTCGATCCGTATTTTCAAGGCGAGGGCTGGTTCCATGCCAATGGTTACAACGGCAGCACCAGGTGCCTAGTGACTAGTGATGCCCGGCGTGGTGCATCAAGTAGCAATGAAAAATACCCTGTGGGCTCAATACAGGTCGATAGGCGTGTGGACGTTGACTACCCCACGGCGTACCATGCACATGAAGAGGAGGTAGATCATGTCCCCGGCAGGTCGCGACTTCTGAGGCCTAGCCCAACCCATCTTCGTGCTCTCAGAGCGCCACCAATATTTGATGGGCGCAGTACGCGTGCCAGGCTGTTTGAGACGGCTGGATAATGTGCCACTGGTTGGGATATAACTGTGTATACTCATGGGTCTAATTCTCCGCACTCTTCTGACTTTGTCAGTTAATTGCAGGTTGATAGAGTCACCCTGATTTGTGGTTTTTTTTTTTTTTTTTTTTTTTTTTTTTTACAAAGGCTTGGTACAAAAATGTGGAGCGAAGTAAGCGGAGCAGTTGGAAGTCTAAGCGTTTAACCTGAGATGGAATGTGGTTGGATGCCTTCCGGTGTCGGTGGGGATAGACTAACAGTGCTTGGCCGAGGGCATGCAGGAAACTGTTAGTGGGCCTCTTATCCGGTCCAGAGGCGGTCATCCGGGGGCATCCATCCCCCTCACGCTTCTACCAATTCTGCCATTGAACGAACCATCGATATTCTGTGTAAGATGGCACCGAAAGTCCTCATCTTCGGTGCTGGCAGCATCGGTGGTGTGTACTCATACATCCTGTCTCGCGCAGTGCCAGCCGCCAACATCACCGTAACATGTCGGTCCAACTACGAAGCCGTCACCAAGAACGGATTCATCGTGAACTCGACTCTCTGGGGCAAAGGGCTCAATGTCAGGCCAAGAGTTGCTAGGAACGTCACGGAAGCAGTTCAAGCCAGTGCAGGAAATCCGTTCGACTATGTCATCGTGACTAGCAAGGCTCTCAACACCACGCCGTCGACGGCAGAGCTCATCAAGCCGGCTGTGGCATCCGGCACGACGACCATAGTCCTCATCCAGAACGGCATAGACACCGAGGGGTCATTCGCAAAGCTTTTCCCGGAGACCCCAATCCTGAGCACGGTCGTCTACCTCCCGGCCACCCAGATCGAGCCCGGCGTCATCGAGCACCAGGAGGTCGAGCTGCTGCACATCGGCACATACCCAGCATCCGCGCCAGAGCAACACAAGGCCGCGGCAAAGGCCTTCTCGGACCTCCTGACGGCCGCAAATGCATCCTCAAAGGTGCACGACGACGTGCAGGCCGAGCGCTGGTCGAAGCTCATCGTCAACGCGTCGTGGAACTCGATCTGCGCGCTGACCCGGTCCCGGGACAGGCCCCTGCTGGACGTCACCAACCAGTCCGGCGGCTTCAAGGACTTCATCAGGGGGGTGATGCTGGAGATCGCGGCGACCGCCCAGGCGTGCGGCTACGCGGACATCAACACGGAGCTCGTCGACTTCCAGCTGGGGCGCGCGTCCGTCCGGTCGTTGCCGGGCATCCAGCCGTCGATGTTGGCTGATGCGCTGGCGGGTAGGAATATGGAGGTCGATGCCATCGTTGGGAACACTGTGAGGCTTGCGAGGGAGAAAGGTGTCGCGACGCCGATGCTCCAGACGATTTACTTCCTTGCGTCTGGGCTTGACACGAGTTTCACGCTGGCGAGGTCATGAGCGGCTTGTCATGTGTTTGTTAAGGAACGGGGCATAGAGTTTACATGATCTAGATAGCTAATAGAATACAGAACGGATATTCGCACCGGTCAAAACGGATGGCTCTCACTCTGGCGTGCATTGTAACACGGTGAGCTAGTGACAAATGGTTGCACCAGCAGCCAAGTTGTCAACAATGCATTTCAGAACCGGAGACAATACAACGGTCTTGATTGTCCCGGCCAGTATGACCATGGCTGACTCTCCTGAAGTCTCCAACAATCTCGGGATGTACTTAGATGGTAGGGAGTTCGGTGATGATCGTGATGACAGCCCATGTTTTGAACTGATTCCAAACGGGCCGGGAGAAGACGCCAACGTCGTTCTTGCTTTTGTATCCAAGGCCGTCGGCTTGGAATAGGCGGCTGGGAATGGGCCTATTTGGCGCGGAATGAATTCTATTCAAGGTGATCAGAACCACTTCATGGAGGATGGGTGACCCGAAGCGATCGGTCCCTCCGTCAGCTCGGTTTTTGCTGATATCAGGCAAATCCAGGTCAGTTGCAGAAACGGAGATAGTTCATATAGTTTCAACAAACCTGGTAGGATCAATCATTTCAACTCCCTTAGAACCAAGGTTGGCTGTTCCGGGTATTCTCTGATGCGATTGTAGCGGGATTGTTGGGTTGTACCAAGAGAAAAGAAGAAAGATTGTAGAAGAGTATGAACTTTGAGTCACTGAGCCTTGCAGACATGCAAAGAGGCGGTGAAGATCTCACATTATAGAAAGGCACACACATACACACACCCACACTGGCTGCATAGGTAGGATTGAGTGCTGACCAAATGTTTGGTGCCGAAGACAAGGCACAGTAGACGGACGACAGGTCGGTGTAGACGAAATGTCGCTATAGACGAGTTGAGGCAGAAGAGTGGACGGTGTGGATGACGAGTGGGTGAAAAGGGAGAGCTGGCATAGATGATGAGCTGGTGAGGATGAGCTGGTGTAGAAGCAGAGCCGGCATGTATTATGAGCAGGTGTAGGTGGTTGATGTATCGGAGCTGATGTGGATCAGGTGTTGTAGAGGCGCTCGTGAGGAGAATGTGTCAAGGAAAGGTTGGACTGGCAAGTTCGCGGTGGAACTACACCTCTCAGAGTTCGTCGATGTGATGGCAAGGTAAATGCGAGATGACTAGTCTGACCACATCAAATTAGCTCGACAGAATCAATGGTTCAGCTGGGTAAGGAGCGCGTACCTGGATCACCGCCAGGATTCATCATGATGGAGGCTGAGACGGTGGACCGCTGGAGGAAGACGTCGAGGTTGTTTTCTGTGTCGACGATGCAGAAGAGTGCACTTCGTCGTCGTCCGAGGCCCACGGCCAACCGTAGGGCTCATCATAGGCCGTAGCATCAGCAGCCCTGATTGCGTCAGAGACAACTTCCACAACATTTCGGTAACGGCGGCGCGGGTAGGGGTCAAAGACGGAATCTCGGCGTCAAAGAATATCGACGCAGCGTAGAGCCTCGAACTCAGCGGAGGTGGTAGCAGCAACACAGGCAGAGTAGGAACGTGAGGTCGAGACGGCTAAAGCGATGCCTCGGATCGCTTGCGCGGCGACCATGGCAGGATCCCAGGCTCCGAGTCGGCAGAATAGGCACGCCATCGGGAGGGTCAAGGTAATGTTTCCCAGAGGAGATAGAGTCACAGGGAAGTCGAGGCTGGTTGAGATGAGGTCCAGAGAGAGTGCGTGGGAGATACAGAGAGAGCATAGATGGCAAGTCGGATTCTTGGATGGCCAGAGATGTTCAGTAGATGTGGAGATTTTTGTCTTGGAGGTAGGTCGGCCCGGAAGGCAAAAGTCGAGGACGTCGAAACAGCGCAGGCAGCCATGAGGTCAAGAAATGGGAACAGCACTCCGTCCCTTCCTACTTATTTACTTGGGCAGGCGCGACAGCGCACACTAGGTACCAAAGTACCTAGGTACATTCCAAGATTGGCAGGTACGCGGTTCCTTGGCGGTCTCTCGATGATCCAACACTTGTAGTCCATTGGGGCTTTCGGCATGGTCCCAAAGAGACCCGGCTATGGCATCCACCTGTTTGGTGACGTGTATTGGAGGCTGGACTAATCAGCCTACGGCTTGTATCGACTCGATATCTGGATCGAAACGTCGACTCAACAGTCTTGACATCATCGGGCAGACATTGTTCAGCTTTGTCAGACAAAGTGTCCGACCGCTGCTACGTTCCTAGTCTCTCCAACCTGACGACCCTCAGGCTGGGATACCCTCCTATGAGATGACCTCTTACGCAAAGCATCAATAGCGTCCGAAACTTGTGGAACAAGACGTGTCTTAGTGACGTCCTCTCACATAGGCTCTAACCGACTTAAAGGCACAACGCGGCAATTTCGGGAGCTCTCAAAACTACCCAGCTTGTTGTGTCAAAAGCTTTTGCTTTCACAAGAGCGAAATTCAAATCTGTCTGGGGACAGAATGAGTTGTAATAAGAGATATTGGACGTCAAAATGTTTCTTGCGTTTCTTTTCAATCAACATTCTAAGAGCTGAGAGCGCAGTCCCAAAGTACCTGGAAGTCTAGAGATGCCCTACGTTGATCCAATCATGAACTAACCAGGTGTGCGAAAAGTGCTAGATAAGTGCAACAGAAGGAAATCTCCATCCTCGACGGCGACCACGGGCTATATGAGTTTCTGTCTTGATTCTGTGGACACACATTCTTCAAGGGAAATACCAATAGAGGCTCATTTCTGAATCCTATCCCAGAGGAGATTATTCCCTACGAGCCTATCCTATTGGAAATAGTTCCACTGCGGGAGAGCCAAGAGCGTGCTGCTTTACAATTATTGAACTGAATATTCCTTTTGCTCTTCTTTTTAGTCTGCGTTTACTGTAATCTTTTCGCTGTGCTCACGATCGAAAGGGTATCCATCCAAAACGGCTCCAAGTCTAGCCCAAAACAAATACGTATAACGGCACACCGTGGAAGCAGACTGCAGGCAAATCCACCAATGTAATCCATCAAACAAACTGCTTCTATTTCACGACTTCAACTCAACTCCATCCTCGGTTTTCTTTACCTCGGAGATAGTACCCTCCCGGCTGCTGGAAGACTCCACAGGCGTGGCAGTCTTTTCTTTTCCAAGCCTGAAGCCTTTGAATACGAGGGATATTTGTTTCCTGCCGTCTATAATGGGGAAGAAGCCAGCAACAAGCATTGTTCCCCAGACCCAGATGATGGATATGACCACCCAGGCGGCGAAGAACTGGCGGCTGAAGATGTACTTGGCCGCGTACATCGGCAGCGGCCACAAGACCCAGTGGCCAAAGAAGGTAGCGAGGGCCCAGGCACTCGCGATGACGCCCCAGTGCTTGAGGCTCGCCCGATCATCGGTATATGACGATGTGACCTCCACGTGGGACTCGGGCACCCTCGGGTTCTGACCCCGGGTGGTGCTGTGATTGTCAAAGAGAAGCCTTTCCTTCCGGAACTCAGCCCAGTCGTATTTGGCCGGACGCACGAGGGAGATCACGACAGAATACAGCGCAGGGCTCAGCGCCGAGGCCGTGGTGCCGTAAACACAAGGCAGGGTCGCACCCGTGGCTGCGATGGAGATCTCGCCGTAGAGCGCCTGCGCCGAGCCCAGCCAGACGGCGAGCCCCGTGGCGAGGCCCAGCAGGGGCGAGACGGTGGCGGCGGCCTTGGACTGCTTCCTCCAGAGGATGGTGAAGGTGGTGGGGAAGATGCCCGGGCAGGTGAGCACGCCCAGCATGTACAGCGTCCAGCCGAGGTCGACGCTGCCGTAGTACAGGGCGGTCGAGAAGGCGGCGGAGAAGACGCCGAAGATGACGACGCCGACGTGGCTCCAGCGGATGACGTCGCGGTCCGTCGCGCCGCGGTTGAGGTACTGCCGGTAGATGTCGAAGGTGATGATGCTCGAGACGGCGATGACCTGGGCCGAGATGGTTGAGGTGACTGCCATGAATGTGATGAGCAGCACTGCGGCGGCGCCTCCTTTTCCTGCTATGGCGACGGCCGCGTACGGGAGGACAAGGCCGTTGGAAATTTCGACCGCTGACATACGATCTGGGTACGTTGGGAATCGGGGGGACTGGATTGCCTCGAGGCCGAGAGCGGAGAGGGACATCAGTGTGCCCAGACACCAGGGGATGGCAAAGTAGGCGATACCGCCGATGATGTATCCTGGGACTACGGCCTGTGGCGCCGCGCTGAAGGCTTTTGTGAAGAAGCCGGTGTCCATGATGACCAGACCAAAATTGGCGAGGATGTGGATAATGCCGAAAAGAATTGCCTTGATGGCGTACATGTCAGCTTGAAGTTCCGCGAACACAGACAAGACTGCAGATACTTACATCTTTGCTTGCCATTGTTAGGTAAGACCCGTTATGATTTCCTGCGACAGGATGAGCCTGTCCTGCCTTGACGACGAGATCAAAGAGATGGCCTGGGGAGGATATCTCAGGGACTGAAAATGTCGCAATGGTGAAGTAGCAGATTATAATGGTGATGATGAAAGTGTGGAAATAATCTGTCAAGAAAGTGGCCTTGATGCCACCGACAAATGTATACAGAACAACACTCGCCGGCAACAAGAAGATAGCGGCTACCACTGGCATTCCGGTCCTGAATTGTCATCAGTTTAGATGGCACATGTACAATATGAGACTAGCATGGAACTCACAAAGCTGATATGGCTGCGCTTGCTCCAAGCAACATATTCGCAACGGCAATGATGTTGTTGATGAGACAAAGTGCGATCCAGACTATGTGCGCAACGTTGCCGTATCTTATTCTGACGATTTCCAAGAGCGTGTGAGCCTCTGGAATTCGCATCTTGCATGCGATGCCCAATACTGCAAAAAAGACGATCATGGGGGAACATCTATGTCTCCTAGTCAGCATCGTGGACGAATGATACTTCAAGGCGGGCTCAAACTCACCCAGCAGCAAACCAGAAAGGACCCGCAATTCCGTAGTTGTATCCTACGAGGGTACTCCCCAGCATCGCCGTACTCCACAGCCAGCTTGATATGACCGCTGAGGCTGTCAACCCGGTGCCAACCCGGCGGTTCGCAGTCATGAACATTTCTGTCGTCCTATTGTCCTCACCCACTGTCCTCTTGAGCAGGTAGGTGACAAATATCATGATAAAGGCAATGAGGAAGCCGATGAGCACGACGACCACATATCCAACAGCCTGCGGCAGAGGAGGCTCAATAGTGCCACTCGCCGCGGCGCGAGAGAATATCGAAGTCATGGTGGAAAATGCAGCCTTGACGCTGAGAGGGTGACAGTGACGATCGGCACAGACACCGTTGCAACCAGACGGATGTCACGAATATTTAAAGGGAACATCAAGTCTCCGGTTCTTATCGGGGACAAGAATTATCCCAATGGACAGCCAATCTGCCAAACATGTGCGCGACGTAAGTTTGCGGCCCCACGCTGCCGGGTTCGCAGCGGCGATGGTGTCATTATGCCCAACATGGCATCTCAGTATAACCACAGTCCGGCGTTATGGCTAGTGAGGAGCCACTGGGCGCCATGAAACATTCTCTCCCAAGAAACGAAAGAAAAAAGCAAATAACAGATTACCGGGCTGCTGGGTCGGCGGGGCGCGGATAGGTGCGACGACAGAGTGAAACTGGGTGGGCGGGATGGGGGAGACATCCATTGCGACTCATTAGGCTCGATGACGCGAAAGCGGCTGGCCCTGTTGCCATGCAGCTCATGCGGGCGATCCCATGGATCAACAACCTTTTTCACCACCGCAATCCTGCGAGTAGCTGCGCATGCGGAGCACGATCGGTACAACGCACGTGGGGTAGCTTGAGTACGGGGTGTCTAGCGACTTGATTTCGTCGTGATGAAAAGGGCTCGAGTTTCTGCCCAAAGCTGAGGCACACCTGGCCCAGCTCGTCGTTCCGTCTTGCCCTTATCTTCTCAGGAAACTTTTGGAACAATGGCATCATCCACCCCTCAATCGAGCAATGGGGCATCGGGCTCCGGCCCGGGCGCCAAGAAGCAGCTGATCATCAATGCTTTTGTCGAGTCCTGCAGTGGCCATCAGTCCCCTGGCCTTTGGAGGCATCCCCGGGACCGGTCCTCGGACTTCAACAACATCAAGCACTGGGTCGAGCTGGCCCAGCTGCTGGAGAAGGGCCATTTCCATGGCATGTTCATTGCCGATGTGCTTGTAAGTACCTTAACTTTGTACGACAAATCATGATTCTGATTATGAATATCAAAGGGCTCCTATGATGTATACAAGGGCCCCCGGAATCCCGACCCGGCTATAGTGTCTGGAGCACAATGGCCTGTCAATGAGCCACTCGCAGTCGTCCCCGTAATGGCGGCGGCGACAAAGAACCTCGGCTTTGGTGTCACCCTGGCTACGACCTATGAACAGCCTTACCATCTGGCTCGGAGGCTGAGTACGGTCGACCATCTGAGTGGAGGCAGGGTCGGCTGGAATATCGTGACTGGCTACCTGGACTCAGCCGCGAGGAACCTCGGACACACCGAGCAACCAGTTCATGATGAGAGATACGCGATTGCAGAGGAATACGTCGAGGTCATGTACAAGCTTTGGTGAGTCGGCTTCGCAATGGTCCAAGAGAGCACCAAATCAAAGGCTGACGCTCGAAACCCAGGCAATCGTCGTGGCGTGACGACGCAGTCAAGCTGGACAGGGAGAAGGGCATCTACACGGACCCCAAGCTCGTGCGGACGATCGACCACGTCGGCAAGTACTACACCGTCCCGGGCCCGCACATCTGCCAGCCGTCGCCGCAGCGCACCCCGGTGATCATGCAGGCGGGCACGTCAAAGGCGGGCAAGACGTTCGCGGCGCGGCACGCCGAGGCCATCTTTGTCGCCGGGCACAGCCCCTCGGTGGTGGCCAAGAACGTCGCCGAGATCCGGGCCATGGCGCGCGACGACTTTGGCCGCGACCCGGCCGGCGTCAAGTTCCTGGCGATGCTGTGCCCCATCATCGCGGACACGACCGAGGAGGCGACGGCAAAGTACAAGGAGCTTGTGAGCTACGGGTCCGAGGACGGCGCGCTGGCGCTGTTCGGCGGGTGGACCGGCATCGACCTGGCCAGGTACGGCGACAACGAGGAGCTGCGCCACGTCGAGTCCAACGCCATCCGGTCGGCCGTCGAGTCGTGGTCCAATTCGGTGCCCGGGGTGCCCAAGTGGACCAAGCACGCCGTCGCCAACCACATCAAGGTCGGCGGGCTCGGGGCCACGGTCGCGGGAACGGCGGAGGAGGTCGCCGACGAGATGGAGAGGTGGGTGCGGGAGGCGGACGTGGACGGCTTCAACCTGGCGTACGCGCTGATGCCCGAGACCTTTGAGGACGTCATCGAGAAGCTGCTGCCTGTCCTGCGTCGGCGGGGCCTGTTCTGGGACGGGTATGCCGTTGATGGCGGGACTTACAGGGAGAATTTGTATGCCAAGAAGGGAATTGCGCGGCCTCCGCCAGACCATGCTGCTGCAAAGTATCACTGGAAGGCTGAAGATTAAATCTGGAGTTTAGGGTGAAGTTCGGTAGTTCGGTGAGTTCATTGTTGTATTCACAGTTACAGTCCATATGCGAAATTCCCAGTAAATAAAATTATCAACGATCAATCTATTCTACCTGTGTGTTAAAGGTTAGTAAACTCGCTGCCGCACCCGTTTAGATCCACCCCAAAGCGCAAGAAGGAATGTGAAGGAAAAGCCCAATGCCGATCAGCAGGCCTACTCAGTCATTCAATGCGTAGCATTTTGCACTGATCTATCCGGCCATGCCAATCTGATCGCCTCCTCGCGAGCCCCCAGAGATAGTCGCCAAAAGACACCACCACGGTGCCTGTGTCGTACACACTTATCCACGAGGTCGGAACTATGGTTCAGGGCTGCACTAATCTGATCCGTGAAGCCTCTTCTGCCCAGTCCGAGCAACTGGGGGTACTGGGTCAATAGGTAGCCGACCAATTCGGTCAGATGTGTCCACCGGCCTTCGGGGACGGCGAGAAGCGCTTGGAGCATAAGCGACTTGGGGGCGTATGGCATGCTCACGAGGGCCTGACCCCGGGCCCCAGAGTGAGAGGGCTGCGGAGGAGCAGACCCCCGCTTGGTATTCCACGCCATCGTGGCCACCTCCTTGCGAGCCCAGGCAGGCAGTCGCCACAGCACAGACTTCGCGTTGCCTCGCATAACAGACTTTTCTAGAAACCCGGCAACTAGGCTTAGGGTGCTGGATAAAACACGCCTGAGGCGACGACTAGCTACTTCCTCGCGGAATTGAGGATAATTCTCCTCAATGTAGTCGGCAATGTCGCTCGTGGACAGCCATCGGCCTTCGGGCGAGGCGAGGAGAGCCTGGAGTGCGAGCGCCCTGAAGCTATAAGTTACATCGGGGGACGCATCACCCTCAGTGGGAGTGGGCGGTTGTGAAGGAGACGGCCGCACACCGGGAGGCGGTTGCTGACCAGGAAGAGGACGGCGAGCAGGAATCGGCTGCTCAACAGGGGTCGGGCGCGGCACAACAGAGGGCTGCGTGTGCGGCAGGGGGCCTTTCTCCAGGACAACCTCTCCGTTGCGGACTACTCTACGAACCTCGGGGACTGGGGCGCCAGGCTGCATCTCGTGCTGTTCCAACGGGAAGACGTTCCACTTGTCTCTGTGTAGGTACTCGCGTTCTCTTGCCATCCGCTCAGCCTCTGCGCTGGGGCTCATCCCGGAGCGGGCGGCCGGGACACCGACTCGCTGTGGCTCAGGCCTCCGGTACGGGTGATGGCGGTGGACCACCGGGCGAGCATGCGTGATGATACAGTCTTCGTCCTCTGTCTCGTCTGGGACAATGTTCTGCTGCACACCCGGGCTGTGGACCACTGGGCGAGCATGCGTCATGATGCAGTCTTCGTCTTGTGTCTCGTTGGTGTCCACGCTTTGCTGGCGGGTGTCCATCGCAAGCATGCACAGTGCTTGAGCTGCCTGGACGGCTTCGTGGTCTACAGGGTTAGTCATGTTGAAATCGATCAACTCACCTGCGGTAATCGTTGTGTTTGGTCTCAATGCTGCTGTTGGGTTCTGTGATTGGTGAGGAAGTTGATTGGATGTTGGAGTGGATGGTGGTGAGTGATTCGGTCAAGCCGGGTAGAAACTACGAACTCGCTCATGACTATTTTATAGAGTGAAGTCCTCAGGATACCATAATGCTGGACGCTGACGACAATCGCATTGTTTAATGCTTATGATTGACTTTGTCTTGATAGAAAGTTATTCTCTTAAACACAAAGAAGTTACCATGGCTCTTGGTCTCTGCCGAAGCATCCCGGGTGAGTGCTTTATACTCTGAGCTGGTGGTCAGTCTGCGTTTTGTGAACAAAACAATTGTCCTATTACTCTGCATTGAGATCAGTAACTAGAAGCCGGGTGCGGTTCCCCAAAATCGATACTATACGGCCCTCCGCATGCTATGGGGACAATACCAATTTTGCCCGGCTTCTAGAAAGTGTGGTGCGGAAGGAGCGTTTCGGGGTTAGAGAGGGGTGTTTTTAAGGAGCCATAAACACCAATTCGTTCGCAACAGTGTCCCCGCGGAAATGAGGCCGGGCAAATAGACATGTAGCATGACTGGTCGATGGTCTACACCATCTCAAGATCACAGCTTACTAAGTGCATGCGGGACTGCAACCATCCAGTGACATTGTATAAGAGTTTGGAATCACCGTTCTGATCATGCATCCAGCAATGACAACATTTCCAGGCGGACACCAACTTCGAATTCTATTCCAGGATGTCTGGCCGGAACCTCACAGAGCTGGGCGAGGAAGTCTCCCGCCTCACTCAGAAGATAACACAACACTTGCAAGACAGAGGTCAAGCGACCCCGTCGATCCACGACATCTCATCTGCCGGAACAGAACCTGTGATCGATGGGGAGTCAGCACTAAAGCTGGCAGAAGCAGCGAGGGAACTTGAAGCCCTCGCCTTGGGCCCGCGTCAGACCTTGGGGCTCGTGGGGCTTTCTGTGAGTATTATCCAGAAGCATGAGTTGCAATCAAATAGTTAATTGCTTGTCCAGGTTCACGACGCCTCCAGCCTCGGCGTCATCGCCGAGTTCGACATAGCCAGCCTCGTGCCCATCGACGGCTCCGCCACGTTTGCAGAGCTCTCAGAAGCAACCGGCCTCGACGAGGACAGATTGAGTGCGCACCTACCCAGAGAGCGCCACGATGCCCACATATCCCTTCTGATAATGCCTCGCTGACACGCAACACAACCCCTTCAAAAGCCCGCATCCTCCGCTACGCAATGACAAACTTCATCTTCCGCGAGCAACCCCCAGGCCAAGTCCGCCACACCGCCCTCTCAGCGCACCTGTCCCGCTCGCCCCCCACGGTCGCCTTCCAGCACACCCTGGCCACGGTGTTCAACCCGGCCAACGCCTGCCTCCCCACGGCGCTGCGGGCCAACCCATCCACGGCATCGCTGACGCAGACGGCCCACAACGCCGCGCGCGGGACGGCCGAGCCCTTCTACGCATGGCTCGACGCCGCCGGCGGCCTGGGATCGGGACCCGACCTCCGCGCCGTCTTCGACCGAGGCATGGAGGGCATCAGCCGCGGCGGGCAGCGCCTGCAGGACACGGACCTGCGCGCGTTCCCTTGGGGAGCCGTCCTGCCTCCCGACGCGACGGTCGTGGATGTTGGCGGGTCGAGGGGCCACTTCGCGCGCGACCTGGTCGAGATGAACCCTTCGTTCAGGGTCGTCGTGCAGGACCTGCCGCGGGTGGTCGAGGGGCTGGCGGAAGAATTCGCCGGTGGTAGTGGTGGTGAAGGAGGGGGAGGCAATGTAACGTACCAGGCGCACGACTTCTTCGACGCGCAGCCCGTCGCCGGCGCGGACGTGTATTTCCTGCGCCACGTGATGCACAACCACCCCGATGCCGAGTGCGTTGCCATCCTCCGGGCGCTGCTGCCCGCGCTCAGGGAGGGCGGCAGGGTGCTCGTCAGCGAGTACGTCGTGCCGCCGTATGAGGACCTGGCCGGGGGGCTTGAAACAAAGGCCATGAGGTGAGTGGGGGCTTCGTGATAGGAGTCTTTCACACACAGCTCAGGAGCCTGCGCTAACAGGTGTCGAATGGTACAGGCAGATGGACCTGATGACCATGGCGCTCTTCAACGCGAAGGAGCGGACGAGGGACGAGTATGCGGCGCTGTTTGGGCGGGCCAGCGAGAAGCTTGTCCTGGAGGGGACGCATCAGGTGCCTGACGACCCGAGGAGTTGCATTTTCGAGGCGGTTTATAAGGGCCAAAATTGAGCTCTCGCCCAGAAATTCGTAGATCGTGCGCGCGTGATTGGATCTCATCGCAATGTATTCATCATCAACCTTGCGAGAGAGAGCGGCAGGAGCCCACGAGTGACGGTGGAAGATCCGACTTGATGCTGCGCTCTCCCCCACATGGCCGTCCATTCCCGAGCCAGCTAGGTAGGCACGCATGCACACAGGCACAGAAACCTCTTCCAGAGGCATTTGCGATGGCGGGAAATAGAATGTGCCGCACATGATTTGACATTTTGATACAACAGGTACCTGGCCAGGTACAGCTGCAAGACTCCTAGACCTCCCTTTCCTATCCATTTCCAAACTCCACGCAAACCAACAGAACAGAAAAGACGGGGTATTTTGTGCTGTGATACCATCAAACTCCCCTGAACCTCTCTAGGATCTTCCTCCCTTCTAAGCGAAGGACAAGTTGAAGCCCACGGGGAAAAAGGCCAGCAAGAGCGAGAAACAAGTCGCTTGAAAGCACAAGACAACGGAAATTGCGCATTTGTATTCCCTCGTGTATTCTTTGAACACATCAGTCCGAGATCGGCACACTCAATTCAAATCCTCATCCCACCCGTCGTCGTCACCCTCGCCCATCTCGACGTCAAACTCCGTGTCCAGCGCCGCTTGGCCCTGCCGGATCAGCGCTTGCAGCTCCCCGTTGAGCTTATCGAGCCGCGACGTGTTGCGCTTCTCGGCCGCCGCCCGCTGGGCCGCCAGCTTCTTCGCCTCGTCGTCCAGGCGCGGGCTCAGCTGCGGGTCCATCTGGCCGGGGGGCTTGCCACGTCCCGCCGAGAGGCTCGTGGCGCTCCGCCGGTGGCCGACGCGCGAGGGCGTGCCCGATCTCGGGATAAATGACGGGGTTAGCGGCGAGTGGTGGAGCGAGTGGACTGAGTGGTGGGCTGAGTGGCGGCTGGTAGGCCGGCTGGGGGAGACTCGCTGGTTGTTTGGTGACTGCGTACGGATGTTGGCGAATGGATTTGGGCCGAGGCCTAGGCCCTTTGGCTGTGGTATCCGGGAGCCGTTGATCGCAAAAGTCGGCGTGGCTGGCGTCGACCGCGAGGGAGGTGATCGTGGGCTGGCAAAGCTGGCGGCTTCGCTGGCACCCAGCGTTGGTGATGTGATAGAGCCGCCCGCATAGGATGCGTTGGAGGCCATAGACAATCTCGATGCAGAGCGCGGTGGCTGGATACCCGACTTCTGTTCGAGCCCAAAGCGCGGCGAGGTCACACTAAACCGTCGTGCAGGGGGGTTCATGGGGCCGGGCGCCTTGGTCGGGGTCGAGTAGGGCTTTGGCTGTTGTAGACGAGACGCCATGTTGGAACTCCGGGCCGGGATGCGAGACGACGGTACTGATGTCAGTGATGAACGCTTGGTGTTTAACGCGGGCCTGCGCGCCGCTGGGGACCGCTGTTCGTCCTCGTCGACCATGACCCAGTTCCGCCTCAGCTCATCCGACTCGCCAATTGTGCCCGTCTGTCTCCTCTTGGGCGCAGGTCGATCGGTTGTTGAGTCTGGAGACTCCTCCCGCTGAAGCTCTTGCCTCTCGAGCTCTTGCCGCTCAAGCTCCCGCCGCTCCTGGTCCCGCTGTTCTTGTTCCTGCTGCTGTTGCTGGACACGCTGCTGCTCCTGTTCCTCCTGCTCTTGATATCCACGGTATATTTCCTCTTGTCTGTGATCTTGGTAGTCTGGGATACTGTCTGGAAGATAAGATATTACGTCGGAGGCGAGCGGGAAAGCGCCAGGTGGGCTGAGGGGGTTATCTTGTTCCTGAGGATAGGATGGTAGGTCGGTTGAAAGACGCAGCGGGAGCGGGTTGTTGACGGGCTGGCCGTTTGTCTCGTAGGCCTTCCCACCGCCTGCTTTGAAGCCTTGGAAAGCACCAGCGCCGCCCCTACAGAATTCCCACACCTTGCCCACAACACCTCCTATGGCCTGGAAGGCGAATGTGGTCCAGCCTGCAGCGCGGGGGGTGATCGTTGCAGTTGTCGTGTTGGCGAGGCCCGACAGGTCCAGAGACGGGGTTGACGGGTCATCGTGTGGCCTTTTTGAACCCAGCTCCAGGCGACGGCGGTAGTCAATATCCGAGTACAGGCTGTCGTCGAGCGCAGCAGTGCCGGGTGTGACTTGTGTGCCGGGCGTCTCTATTTGGCCAGCCAAAGTGTACCTGTCCTGGCCACGCGCACTGTCCTCCATGGCCGAAACCCTATCAAAATACGAGCTGGAGCCTCTGCTTTCATCGTATGTGCGCTTCCTCCCTAATTTCGGGGCAGGTGTGTGCTGTTGTTGGCGGAGGTGTTATCCGAGAGTATCGAGCCGGTGGACTTGGAGAGGTTGTAGGTGGAGGCGGAGGGCGAGACTGGAGGGCGGAACATGTTGGCGTTGAGGGCGGTGGAGGAGGTGGTCGGCTCGGAGAAGTGGAATGCGCCTGGCATGTGAAATGGCGACGCAGACGCCATCTCGGTGGACGGAGAGTCACAAGGCCAGGCGGAGGCAAGCCGGTTGCAAGCACAGGTTGGATCGAAGGGGGACGGCCGAAGAAGTGGAGGGCCTCCCGAGGCGGGTCAGCAGAGCTCGTGACGCAGCTCTAGAGCTCTGGGCTCTGGTGCGTGTTGCGTGGTGCGTGGTATGTCCAGGGAGACAACTTCGTGAAAGGACCAGGGAAGAGTGCAGTAACAGTTCGGAGTGACAGGTGGATGTTCCCCGTCTGTGATGTTGGAGCTCGAGCTCAGGGTTTAGGTTCTAGTCCTCGTTCACGCATGCTCTGCCACAGCTTGGCGCGAGTTGTGAAGCAGCATTTCTGGCTGGAGCCGGGCCCCCTGCTGCGTCCCCCCAAGATTACTGTCAAATCTCCGTGGAAGCCGTGGAAGCCGTCAAGTCGGGGTGGGCTGTGTGTCCGTGGTGGAGCTGTGACGAGGTTGTGGGATGGTCGAGGCGAGGCGAGGCGAAGCGAAGGGGAGATACCCCAAGACTGGATCTGGGCCGGACTGGGCTATAGACAAGTAAATAAAGAGGGCAGCAGCAGGACAGGCAGGACGACGTCAATGGCGACAGGGATCAACGTGACCGATCCGATCTAGGGGCGGGCCAGGGTCCAGCTTCTTCTTCTTCTCCTCGCGCTACTCGGTCGAGAAACAAAGACGATGCAGCAGAAACACTGGTGATGATCAGACGATGCTGCGAGGAAGCCGTAGAATAAATTTGACGTGTTTCGAAATTGATGAGCGCGTGGGTGCGTGGCCGGTCGCGTGTGGATCTCGTCGAACTGGCGGTCGACTAGAAGCTGCAAGATTACAGGTGTTGGTCTCGCGTGTCTGGGGGGAAAGTGGAGCCTGGCCGCTGCAGGGCAGTGGGAGGGAGCCGGGGATTGGTAGCGAGCAGCAAAAGAGAGCTTGGGGGGCGGGTCGATCCGAGCGAGCGGTCAGACGAACGGGCCTGGGTTTGGAGCAGTACAATGCCCACAGAAGGGGGCGGGGTCTCCCGGGCAACAAACAGCCCTCATCCCTTCGAAATAAACTCAAGCAGGAAACCATCCACAATGGCGTCTAACATTGCAGCTCAAAAAGGAGGAAATCGACGACCTATCACCTCCCTCCATGTAAGTGAGAACCTTGGAAGCTTCTACACTTCTGTTGGATCATCACATGTTCGGCCATCTCGCAAGAGGCTACCGCATTCAAGCACTCGATCTCGATAGTGCACACAGAGTCCTGAACAGGTCTTTATTAGAACTCGACTGGCCCATTAATGCACTTCATGCTACAAAGGCTATTTTTACGGTGCGAATCAAACTCACTCCATCCTCATTTCATACCACAGACGTCTCGTCGTATTACAGTAGATTTACAAAGATGCTGGCATCACATAGTTAGCTATCGTTCCAACTGAATCTCATGCATTGTTCCAATCATTTCGCAATTTCTACTTGGCGGGCTCCATCGACCCGATTTATACAAGCGTGTGGTAGAATTAAATATTAAATTCCCTTTCTTGGGTCAGTGATGTGTTGAAATTTGCCGCGTTGCCGCAGGCATTGAGACGTGGAGCAAGTCACTGCTCATACAACACACATCCGTGATGTTTGCGTTCGCTCATGCTGTTTTTGATTTTCACTCAACCATATTTCTGACTGATCTGGCAATTCTCCATCAAATTCATAGCATTTATTTCTGGATCTTCAGTGATTCGGGTAGATTTGTTCAACGTCGCTCTGCTTTGTCCATCGTAACAGCACATGGCAACAAAGGGTCTGAAGACTTGACGCTTTCGGAGCCGGTTTGAGCACCTCAATGATATAATTGAGTGGTTGAGGACTAGGTTCACCAGCGTGAAACGAGGACCAGAGCTGGTCATTTTATCAATTCCCTCTGTCACAATCGCGCCAGAGATTGATCGACAACTAATCAAGATCCACCTGATCATGGCTAATGTCCGTTCTCCACGACTGGGTAATGACCGCTGGTCCCTCTTCCTTCGCCAGAAGCATCTACAGGACCAGCTTCGGAGACTCAGAAACGATTTCAAGGGATGCTACTGCCCACCTAGATGTCGAAGAGGCATGCAGAATCACGTCACCGTCGATCCTACGTCGCTGCCCGGCCCCATGCGGCCCTTGCATGGCCCATATGTGGCTGCGGATAGTGGATTGCCTCGCACACGTGCCAGACCAGAGGAGCGGAGACATCCTAATATCGTAGTTATGGCCGAGGCACGAGGCACATCAGACATACTACTCCACCGCAGTAGAATCAGGGCTACACTACGAATGTCGCTGCAGGTCTATGAGGACCCGATTCCCACGGGACGGAGGGGTTATTTCGGGGAGATGTTTCTAACGCGCCCGGGCCAAGAGGAGCAATTCATAGGCTTCATTCACGCCTGGCAGATGGGCCGGACTTCAGATGATTGGATAGATCTATTACTGGGCGAGTGGGGGGAGAGATTTGGTGACCCCTTATCAGACATGCGAGTCTTCTTCAGTAGGCTCTTTGCAAGGCCCGACCTCGATGAGCAAATTACGGCAGACCGGAATGGGAATATCCTCCCACGCCCTCCACTTCGGCAAGACTTTGCCGCACCTTGGGCGAGGCTTAATGACAATACTGACGTCGTTTATATACAAATGATTTGGTTAGATGACAGCGTGCGTACCATCCTAGATGTTTGATTTACACTCCCTACTGTATTAATCTAGCCCTCTAATACTGCCCCCGGTCCCAGGTTACAGGACAGCGCATCATCGACCAAGGCTTCGATTTGTTTTACAGGTTAATGGCGGGTGGGACACTTCCAGAACGTAAGTCGTTCCCAGAATCTTGGCCAAGTGCCGATATGGTACGGATTCGCTATAGACAAGACTAACAACCCACATGGAAGCATACAATCTCAACGGCCCGCTTACCAGTAAGGAGCTCTCAGATACAATCTTGACTCGTAGAGATGGAATATCTCTCAGCTCCAGCCCGTAAAAACACAGGTGCCTATTTGCTGCCTTGATTGCTAACTCTAAATGCTGCAGTTTTGCTGGAGCCGGGTTTACTGGGATCAGCATATCGCAGCAATTGGACCTCTTCGATAAATCCGGGTCTGGAAATGACGTTTTCAGAGAGGATCAGGACTGTAGGACGGGCATACGAGAGGAACGGGTTCTTATACTTGAACCAAGAAGAGGACGAAGAATTAATGGGTCGCAGGGTCGACCCGCGGGACCACCCAGCGGCCCCCGGCGACGTGGCCATCATGCCCCCGGACCCGCCCGATACGGACCTCCAGACTCCTACACCGGAGCGACTCAAGCGAGGCCGAATACGCTCGCGCTCACCAGAATCACCGTTGCAGGATAGGACAGAGGGGTCGAGCTCGTCTTCCTCAGACTCGTCTGCTTCGAGCACTTCTTCCTCGTCCTCGTCCGCATCCACACGGAGGGTGCTGTTTCCGCGAAGAGGATAGCTGCCGCCGGGCAGGACCAGTTTGAGTGGCCTGACGATGGCTCGTTGGTGATTGATGAGATTGGTATTCTTTTTCTTTGGGGGGGGGGGGTTCCGTACTCCCACGTCATCGTGTGGCTGGGCCTCACAACATTGGAGGACGGCGTTGATGGGAGTGCGATCCGAAAATTTGGCCGGAACGGGGACAAAGGCAAATTAGCGTTCATTGACAAAGTCTCTGCGGACGAGTCTTATGCACAATCCCAATGTTTGTTGTGAGTTCTCGCCATTGGTTGAAGTTGCTAGACTGGGCGATTCTTTGTCACCTTGGCACCGCATCCAAGACCAAGTTGCTCGCATTCAGAAGGATGCACCAAAACCTCTTTCAATTTTCAAGGAACCGAGGCTTTCTTGCATGGAAATTCAATAGCATAGCTTAAGATAAGAAAAGGGGGAAAGACGCCAACGAACGGTCGAGAGGAGGACATAAACAGCTTTCTGTTCTTCCCAGGATAAGCGAACCGTTGAGCCAGTCCATCTTGACCGTCAATTAGCCGACAGACTTCATGCTTCTGCGGATCATCACCAAACTTATCTCAGCCTTGCTCTTCACCGGTATGTACAAGAGGCACAACTGTTTCCTTCCCATTGCGGCTGAGTAACGTCTGTGACATCTAGTAGGGTTCCCCGCACGATGTCGCTGACGCTTCAACACTGTAGTTATTATCAAGGACTTTCCCTTCTTACCAGGCAACAGCCATCATCCCTTACGGCTTCACCCATGCACAACTTCTGACGCTCAATTGCCGTCTTGAAACCTGGGAGTTGGCCTGGCGGCTCGGAAGTAGACTCGAGAAGGAAATCGCCCGCCGAGGTTGGCTGATCAACCTGCCGGGCGTACTACGAGACACCGGAAAGCCCTGGCGATCGAACCGGACAATGGAGTCTACCATGGCAGCACTCAACAAAAAGGCAGCAGAAACCATCTATACTCCCCTAGAGCCGGGGACTATCCGACTCGTACATCTTCATCCCGCCTCCGACTTGAATGCCGACGTCGTCTGTTCCCTCGAGCATGTGCGGCTCAACGGCAACCCAAGATATCAAGCGCTATCATATGTCTAGGGGAGCCAGGACGACCCCAGAGAAATCCGCCTCAACGGAACGACTGTACTCGTTACACAAAACCTGTACAAGGCTTTGCGTCGTTTACGGTTGCAACACGAGAGCCGCGTGATCTGGGTCGACGCCTTGGCTATCAACCAATCTGATATTGCTGAGCGAAATGTAGAGGTGCAAGTGATGAGGGACATATACTCGAGCGCTTACGAGACACTTGCCTGGCTCGATAAGAGTCTGGGCGAAGACGGGGAATCACGCCTATCCACTTGGACTGAGCCCGGCTACTGCCCATCGTCCCGAGTGAAATCCAGGGACCCTAGAGAGACCCTCTCCGCAATCGCCAGGCAGCGTTACTGGAGCAGGATCTGGACAGCCCAGGAGGTCAGATACTCAAAGCAGGTCACTTTGGTCACGACGTGTAGTGAGGTTCCTTTCGACAGATTACTCAGATTGCAAGACGTAGTCTCTAGTCTCTTTTCACTACCCGAAGATGGGCGTTACCATCAAGGAACACTTGGTTTGCCTTTGCGGAATTTTCAAAGGAAGTGTCTCACAGTTCGGCCGATGGGTTCCTCGGATAATGGGCATCTCGATCTGAGCAGTTGGGTTGACATATGCTGTCTCAGAACATGCTCTGACCCGAGGGATTTTGTATTTGGTCTATGGTCCTGGTTTCCACCGCAAGTGAAGAACAGGGTCGAGGTCAACTATTCCTTATCGACGGCTCAAGTTCTTGGGAGTTGCAAACAGGCCTTCCTGCTTACCACGGGCACGCTCGACTTTCTCGGCTTGTCAAATCTATTTGATTACACAGAGGCCGCTACTCTGCCATCGTGGGACCCAGAACTATATTTCAGGGGTCCTTATAAGGCCAGTGGGGAGCTCAGGTGCTTGCCCGAACTGTTGCGCCTTGATCATGACCGCCGATGGAGCCAGGCCATCTTCACCAGGGTATCAAAAGATCTCCGGACGCTTCACGTCAAGGGGAATCGTGTAGGAAAAGTAACTATGGCGGCTGCGAAAATGACAGATGCCGCGTTCGGCCCTGAGAAACACGCCTTTGCCTTCACCTTCGCTACTATGGAGTCTCTGCAGGTGAAAGTGGAGGAGGCTGAGAGGTTTTCATTTGCTGTCAGACCCCTCGATGGTGGCAACGACACGAACCTACCTGAAGAAATCGCTCGAGTCGCGGAGTTCTTGCAATCAACAAATTCGGAAAAGGCCATGATCAAAGACGACATCCTTGATATTAAGGCCAGATACCGCCGTAAAGAGGCCCTTTGGGGAACCACGAATCTACACATCCGTCAGCATTTCTCCGTCATACGCCTGGAGGCAGACGTGTCCGTTGCGACTGGTGGGGAGAAAGCTCGGGCGTTGTTTGGGCTGCTGTGGTACACGACCGCCAAGCCGGGTGACGAGGTGTATCTTGTGCGAGGCTGCTCTCGCGCGTTGCTCCTTCGACCCGAGGACAGAGACCCGGGAAAGCACAAATTAATTGGCTCCATCTTCTTTCCGGGGCCAGAGGGAATGGAGGACCCTTTTATCGATGAGCTGCTCACTAAGCCTAATAGTCCGGCGACTGACATCTTTATCTGCTGAACGCCATCCGGGCAACGCCAACATGCGACTCATCTTGCACACCACAATCTTGTGGAGTCAAGAGAATAGAGCGCCAAGGGCCATTGAGCCACTGAGAAATCGTCGGAACCCGGTTCCAGTGTGATGAAGCTTGCTGTAATTAGAAAACAGCTTCAAAAAGATTATGAAGGTAGTTTCACATAGGAACTTTGGAGGAATACCAACTATGTCAATTGAATTTATTCAACACCGAGAACGAGGTTTAATAGTATAAACATATACTCTTACTATCATGAAGCACTGGTAGGTCAGTACACGTTTGTATTCAATATCTAACCGTGGCGTAACAGTATACTATTTCGTAAGCTGCTACCCAGCCATGCAAATATGCCCAAAGTCCATTTCGCACCGCCCCGCGTGCAGCGCCGTGAGCCTTCAGATATATTGCTTATATTCTCAGCAGCTCTGGTTCATGTTTCTTGCGACAACCGGTGAGTACACGTTGGCCATGATCGTTAGCAAGGAGTCTCGGAAATCCAGGTACTGGCGCTGTGGACTGGCGGAACTAAGAAATAATCCAGACTCACTGATTTCTAGGCCTCGGTAGCGGGCTGCACTGTGGTGAAAGTGCGCTGACACTTGAATTGCCACGTTTCAAGGGCAATGTGCTTGTCGTTGTTAAATATATACCGTCCATGGACTGCCTCTACCGTGCGTTCTCAGCGTTCCGCCGCTGTAGACAAACCCGAGCGACGTCAACAAACGTGTTCTCATTCTCCAGATTGGGGGCCACGAGCTGACGGGGGCGCTTCGGGGAAGACACCACGTGCATTGCGACAAGTGCAACATCAAGGACCAAAACACCACACCTCGCCCACGTTTCTCTGCTCGACGCTACGGTTTCCTCTGGGCTCATATGCATTCATGGATTAGTCACCCAGCACAGTGCATGGCCCCTTCTTCTTAATGTGTCTGCCCTATTGACTTGGACCCGCAAAGCTCGGCTAGACGTGGCGACGAAGGTAAACGTAGCTTGCCATTAATTATTATAAAGCTCATGTTGGCCCTTTCGAGAAAAAGACGGCATTTGGTGACTATGATTCTGGACATTTTGCGATTTGCTGATTGGTTCACCCCATTCATTGAGGAACGGCACAGCGGACATGACGTGATCAAGCCCACAGGCCCAGGTGGGTATGCTGCCGGCTGCGCAGGCAGCCAAATGCAGCCTATACTAGGAGGAGCATATTCTCACGTCGTCAACAGAAGTGGCCAGGTAATAATTGTCTTTCCAACTACTGGCTTTCCCCCAAGACCCGTTCCTCCCTCTGAAGTCTGGCTTTCTGGAGTAGCCCTTTTCGACTTGGTATCTGAAGAATGGCCCAGGTAGAACCGGATAGGTCCATCCATCGTCTCCACTGACACAAACTCATGCGCATGTGACACACGATCAAGGCGCACGTCAAGGCGCACCGCCAGCACCCTTGTAGTACTCATCGACAGCCTGCAGGTGGTCCTTCGTCACGCCGCCATCAACACCCTCATCGCCGTGGATGTGGCCCTCACGACCCCAGTATGCCTCCCTCTCCTTGATGATCTCGGCCGCCCACTCCTTGGTCTCGTCCAGCGCGAGCCGCGTGGCAACATACGCGAACTCGCCGAGGTCAAGCTTCCTCTCGCCCCTCTTCTCGTACTCGATCATCTGCAGCAGCAACTCCACCTTGTCGATGTCATGAACGAAGTGGCTGTCGAGCGTCTCGCTGTCCTCGTACTCCTGCCAAAGCGCGCGGATCTCCTCGCCCGCCGCCTCGCCACCCAGAAGACCCTTGAGCAGGTTCCCCGTCAGGTAGTCCATGGTCTCTGCCTCGCGGCGCGACTTCTCGAGCTTCGGGACGCCGTCGACGGGCGTGATGTCGCCGACCAGGCTCTCGGCCATGTCGTGCACGAGGCACATGCGCGTGCACTTGTCGCGGTCGATCCGGGCGCGCAGGGAGGGGGGCGCCAGCATGCTGATCATGGCCATGCGGTACATGTGGTCGGCGATGGACTCGCCGCGCGCGATGCCGAAGCGCCGCCAGCCCTCGCGCTTGGTCGTCTTGAGGCGCTCCAGCATGTGGAAGTAGGGCACCGGCGAGGGGGAGTTCTCCTGTGGCGCGCCGGTCGAGATGGTTGCGAGGACCTTGGCTACGGTCCAGTCGCCGGTGATCTTGGGGGTAAAGACGACGGAGGGGTCTGGCGTGGTGTGCGACATGGTTAGCAGGCAGGGCGAGAGGAGAGACGTGGTAAGAGAAGAGGACTGGGGTGCGTACCTGGGTTTGCCGGCTCGATGTGGTCGTCGAGGCTATTGACCGGCTCGTTGTTAACCGCGCTTGGTGACATGATGTCTGTATGATGTGTGTCTCTGGGTAGACTTGACCAGGGAGAGAATGGTAGGGACAGAAAAGTGGCACCAAGAGAAGGGCTTCTGTGAATTTGTATCGTCGGCGCCAGGGAAGAGGGTATCAAAAGATCAAAGATGGATCAGGCAGTTTCCGCGGCCAGGATGCAGCAAAACCCAGGCCTAAGAAAGAGCGAGGTGGAAATGTAGCAAAGTCAAGTGCCGGTCGGGCAAAACCAAGGCAGGGCTCGCAGTCGGTGTGCCAGGAGTAAAAAACGCAAAAATCAGATGCAGCAAGATGCGATCCCTCTGAGTACACGGAACCAGGCAAACGGGATGGATTTGTTGTTTGGGCGTCCGCCCGTCGCTGGGTGATCGGCAAACAGTTGGTGGGCGGGGGCGGGGATCCCCTGTCAGATCTTATCGCCTGCACCCGACCCGTGATTGCTGACAGCTGACAATTGAGGTGCCCCCACTCGCTTGGCCTGGCCTGGCCTTCCAAGGTTGCCTAGCCTTACCGCCTTACCGCCAGTGTACCTGACCTAACGTGCCCAGGCAACCTGACCTCAACCTCAAACTTGCCCCCAAGCCTCCCCTTGACAGCCTGCCGGCCTGCCAGATTAAGCGGAACTCGATATCTCAGTGCCCTTTCAAGTCAAAGTCTTTATCTGTTTCGGGGTTGTCTTCGACCCTCCCGAGCCTTTTGGCCATACGGAGGTTTCACATCTCACCGGCTGTGCCCCGAGCGACAGCACTGTTGTCCGATCCGGGAAAGCCGTGACGACTTCAGGGGAAGGAACCACAGTAGCCCCACGAACTGCTAGAAGGCCGTCACCGCCTCAAATATAACAAATCATCTGGGCAACTCCAAGCTCACGGATATCCTTCTCGAGCCTACTGCTGGCTGTCATGAACTGCGTGGCCAAGTGGCCAAGGAACAGCCAGCTCTCTTTCCCCCTACATGTCTACCAAGCTCGTCCTCTTCCTTTCATGTCTTCGACGCCAATGATAGTATTCGTTATGGTTTTGACACAACTACTCCGTGGCCAAGTGGCAGTGGTGAGCATCCCAAAGGAGGAAGCACCAGCAGGCTTCCAGGCGCGTCAGTTGGAGCCCAGTCCCTCGCCCAATGGTCGGCATTTCCTGGCCCTACAATACCCAACTACCTATGGATTGGTCAGCTAGGACGGAGCGTGATGTAAAGATTGGTATCTGTGCCAGCTAGAAGAAAGCCTTCTCTGAAAAGCCAAGCTGTGGTCGGGTGATGGCCCTGGCCACCGCCAGGAACCTTGTCAGGGGCGGCTGAGACTGTGAGCTACTTCAACGTTGGCCTGGCATTCTGTGCTTGTCTTGTGGTCGCTTTGGAGGGCCCACACTCCAGCAGAAAGGTTGGTCTCGAGTGAGGACCATGTTGGTGGTTGCGTCGAGGGCAGACTCTTCCTGGGCTGGCCAAGCGAGCCTGGCCTCTCAACACCTTGTCTCGAGTGAGGTCAGGCTTCTGTCTAGAGGGTAAACAATGACGCGTCGCTACGCCGCGACATAGCCGCGTTGTTGTTATTGTTTCTTCTTCGCTTCGCGGGATCAACCCACGATAGCAATGAAAAAAAAAAGTGTCAAGCTGAAGCTTGAAGGTTTTCAAAAAATTGAGAGTCTGGCCAGACTCATGAAACAGAGTTCCATGGAAGATCAATCCAGCCGAAGCCGGAGAGGAGACAAAAGATTGAGTATGAAGCCAAGCAACTCCAAACGCCGCCCCGAAGGGCGTGTTCGTGCTGTTGTCTTCTCTTGGTATAGTATAGTATAGTATATAGGTGTGTGTGTGTGGACCCTGAGCACAATTGTTCCTCCTCTTTCTGTGCCCGGCCTCCGCGGCATTCTCCTTCCTGCTTCATCGGCAACACGGAACACGGTTCCCAGGTCCTCCTCTTTCGGTGCCCATCTCCCAATCCGGTGTGTGTAGGTCGGCGGGGCGTCGGGGGTTTGGGCGGTCGGTCGGCCGGGTGTATACGGTCGGGAGGGTCGTATGCGTATACGGTCGTTCGGCTCGGGCATGCGGTCGATCGGTCGGGGGTGAGGGAGGAGGGCGGGGGAAGGAGGGCGAGGTTTGTCGAGAAGAGACACTCCCTATTCCTCCTCTTTCTGTGCCCGGCCTCGGCTGGCATTCCACTTCCAGCCTCACTAAGCTCGCGGAACACGTCCCTCTTCCTCCTCTTTCTGTGTCTCTGCCAGTCTGAGGGTGGTGACTGTGTAATGGTCAGCATGTGGGATTGAGAGGGAGACGAACCTTTGAAAGTCAAGTGAGGAGGGCGTCGGCGCCATGAGGAATGTCGAGCGTGCTGCGGTTGTTGTTAACGGGGGTTGGCGTGGTGGTTGTGTGTGTGTGTGTGTGTGTGTGTTGTGATTGTGAGAGGAAGTGAGAAGGGAAGGTCGCGATTGTGTGTGGTTGGTGTTTGGGAAAGGTTGAAAGTTGACGGTGGGGTTGACAAAAAAGATGGTCGATGTTTTGTGTTGACAGTGGGGGGCAAGACGCGAGGCGCGTGCAAAAGGTCGCGTTTGAGGTGAAGCTCTTCTGAGAAGCTTTGCAGCAGCTTCACTTGGGGAGCTGTGCTTTGCTTCAGTGAAGGGGGAGGGACACTGTGGACTGCGGGGGGTATAGGGGAAGGGGAATTGGCAGGCTGGGGGGCTTAAAGCGGCGAGAAGGGTGTTTTTGTGGTTGGCCAAGTGCGTTGCGAGGTTTGAGGGATAAGAGGAGGTCAAAAGGAGGGTATGTGTGTTGTACTCACCGTTGCCGTCGCCGACTTGAACGAGTATACGAAGCGAGGGTGCTGAGGAGGGTAGAGAAGGGTAAAGAATGCGGGAGTGGGGATGTGAGAGTATTCTGCAACGGAGGGGATGTTCAATGGGAGAAGAATGGAAGGGAACTTACAGGATTGTCGTGGTGTGGACTTTGGAGGCAGAGATGTTTGTTGATGGCCTCACTTCTGGGTTTAAGTACTGGTTCCGAGGTTCTCTCACCGGGCTTGCCCCTTTGGGATGCTGCCGCATCAGTGGTCAGTGAAAGGGAGCTCACGTGAATACATACCGCAGCTGGCACTTTCAGGGGGCACAGGCCTGCCTAGGTATTTACGGGGTCCCAGTTGAGCTCGCCCCTCCAGCAACTAGCTGCTGATCAGCCTCAGTAGTGTGCTGCTCGCCCTGTGGTGGGGGCTTCGGAGCTGAAGCTTCATGATGGGAGCACGGCTATCATGTTCTCTTGCTGTGACAACCTTTCGTCTCCTGACACGATGCTCACTAGTAGCTGACGATCGCTGCGTCCGTGGCCTCAGAGTGCATAGGGCCTAGTTCCCCTTGATACTTCTTTGCGAGACTGAGTATACCAACCGAATGAGTCTGCCGTCTCGATGCGATCGAAGAGCTCCATACCAGATGGAGGTGGAACGACGCCCACATATGTTTACAAGTCCAAGCGTTTCCATCAACAGCTTTCTTCAGGGTGAGTAAACATGAATTGCACATGGGATCATGTTTCCAGGTCGCGAGAAGACCACTGCGATGGCCTGGCAAGCAGCAAGTTATTTGCAGTAAAAGATCTAATCTTGAGAGGTCCAGCCTGCTCAGGTATGTATCGTGACTCCTGCTTTGATGGCTCCATAACGCCTACGTCCTGCCTACGAGATGAATCCTCAGGCTTTCCTCTGTAAAATGTCCTTGTACCAAGACTTCATCCGCCTCGTTGCACCACCAACCCGATTCAGTTGCCCCTCCAGCAGTATGAAGTCGTGGGCATCCCGAGGTCTCACGTCGAGGACAACATTCGTTCCAGGATTTCTCGCCCTGATCCTTTTTGCAAAAGACACGATCTCCTCCCTCAGTACCTCGCACCTCCCCGCCGTCACCAACACATCGCTCACAACCTCGTTCACGCCGTCCCACCAAGTGCTGTCTTCAGTATCCCCAGGCATAGCCCAGCCCAGCGCCTTGACTGCCTCCGAGCTTTGGGCACCACCGAATCCGCTCGTCATGAAGGCCGTTGACTGTCTGACAACCTTGGGTGAGACCATGTCCAGATACCCATTCTCCCGAAACGCCGGCCCGTCGTCCGCACAGCTCAGCCAGGGCGACACCAAGAACGCCCCAGCGAACCTCTCCCCGTCCCGGAGCTCGATCTTCCGCGCCCCCGGGACGGGGTGGACCAGGTGCGCCAGCAGCCCAGCAGTCATGTGGCCGCCGCACGAGTCCCCGCCGAAGACGACGTCAGCGGGAGAGACGCGGCCGCCATCCAGGACGAGGCTCAGCGCCTCGGCGGCCTGGAAAAGCTGCGTCGGGTAGGTGTCGCCGGGGCACAGGCTGTACTGCAGTATCGCGACGGCGACGTCCTCGCCCGCCTCCTCGGCGGCCGACAGGTAGGCGTTGCGACACCAGTTGAGGTGGCCGACGTCGAGGGGGAGGACGAAGCCGCCGCCGTGCAGGAAGAGGACGAACTTGGTCGCCATGGCGCGGTCGCCTAGCCAGAGGATGGAGCTCTTGCCGTCCGAGAGGGGCTGGATATCGCGTCTGAGGCGGGACGGGAGGTCGGGCTTGTCACCGTCGCCGTCGTCGAGCTTCAGGATCGCCTTTGACAGCGTCGCGGCTAGCCAGACGAGGTAGATTGTTCCCGACGGCGGGAGGATGGATTGCAGTTGTTTGGGCGTCAGGGTGTTCATAAGTGTGCGGAGCAGGTTGCAATATATGTAAGGCAGCAATGGAAGGCCGCGGAGTACGCATTGCGGAACTGCATGAAGGAGGTTGACGAAGAGTGATGGCGGCGCTGTCAAGTCTGTTAGTGTCCCAGGGCTTTTCTCTGGCCGTGAATGAGCGGTATGGTTTTGCCTCACTGATGATGAAGAGCTTGATGGCCAGACTGAGAAGCTCCAGCCAGGACAGGCGGGCTCGCTGGTAGAGTTCATGAGGTGCCATGGTGATTTGGTAAATACGGCTTTGCTTCACTTTACAATCACAGGCATGGTTGGAGTCGCATTTCAGTGCTGATTTAGAGTAGTCGTAAGGTAAAACAGTGGTGGACTGATGCCACGCCAGAGAATGGACCATTATTTGAGCTAGAGATCCCAGATCCGAGACAAGTTTTACGCCAATGTACATCCATCCTTGTCAAAATGAATCCTTTTGAGGCAGCTATGTGTAAACAAATGTGGATCGTCAGCACTACTCCCACAGCTCGGCCGAGGCGTAATCTGACCATTGAGGCGCATCTTCAGTCTTGACTTGGGAGATGCACCTGAAAATGGCCCCACTAATTCGTCAAATCCTCCTACGCTACCTCTGCAGTCTAACGCATGCATGCAGCGTGGCGTATCTAATGGTTGCCGAGCAAGCATGTACGATGTGTATGGAAGCCATCATCAGTAGCACCCGAAATTTGTGCAACGGGATATGCCTTGGTGACGCCCTCTCACATTCAGCGGGGCGGAAAGAGTTCTTGGGACAGTCACGCAAATTCCCACCTCAACTCACCGTTTTCAAACGTTCGTCAAAACCAGGCCCTAGCACCATTTTCCCAAAGGTGAACGACTTGTGATTGAGGTGGACGCATTCAAATCCGATGACTGTGTTATCGGCGCCGTCATTGTTACGCGTCCACGACAAGTCTTGGATCGGAGGATTCGCTGGAGCTTGGACCGTGATACTTCCTTTCGTTTGCGAGAAGGTGTCAAAGAAAGATTCAGCAAGCTGTCCATTCATACGGCTCTATTCGACGAAGTGTCAACGGGAGAGTACGGGGTTCGCTGTTGGGACGCCATTACGAATCCTGCCTCACGATGCGTTCCACTTCTGGACCCTGTCACCCGTCGTCCCTGCCCGCAAAAGGCTCTGTGCAAGCAGAGAAAGGTACATGCACCTCAGAAATTTGTGCCCTTCTACCAATAGAAGTCGCGAAATAAATTTCCGTCGATTTCTTTCGAGTATCGACCTAAATCGTCTTTGCCGAGTCTAACGCAGATCTGCGAAGTGGAGGAAACCCCGACTCTTGCCTCACATGCCCAGGCTCCTCCAAGAACAAGAAGATGACACCGAACTAGTGCCACATGGGTACCACGAGGGCGATCATTCCATCAGAACTATCCACGGCCCGGAGACAGGCAATTTCCGCAGTTCCTCGCCACCTCAGATTCCAAACAAGTCATTGTTGGAGAATCCTGACGAGTCTGAAAGACAACTGAGGCCAGAAGAAGTCTCTGATATCGTGAAAGATCTGAAGCGACACAAAGTAATTGGCGTTGGAATTATTGCCAACGAGGCCTTGATTACATGCGTGGACATTTTTGAGAAACACCTGGAGCACCTATTCGAGACCTGTTGGCGCCTTTCGTACCACCCTAAATTATTCAAAAAATCTCGGACTATCGCCATACCGGAGCCAGACAAGTCTTCCTAAGCCTGTCCTAAAAGTTGGAGGCCCATCACACTGCTAGGCGCCGTGAGCAAGGTCTTGGACAAGTTGGTAGCCAACCGGCTCACCGGGTTTGCTACACGGACAGGATGTTTGCCCGCAAACCAATTTGGAATCTCTGGGAAAAGCACAACAAGCGCGCTGCAGTTCCTCTTGAATCAGGTGTACACAGGTTGGTCAGTCGATCAGAGGGTCTCGCTCTTGAGTCTTGATATCACAGGCGCGTACCCTCGGGTCAACCGCGACGGACTCCTCGAAGCCATGGCAAGGAAAAAAGGTGCCCACCTGGATTATCCGATTCGCATATTCCTGGCTCCGTGGAACTCATACAGACCTGCACTTGCCAGGTCGTGCGCCCGAGGCCTTTTTCATCAGCCTTGGTATCCCCCAAGGGAGCAGTCTCTCCCCCATACTGTTTCTCTTCTTTGCCTCGGTTCTGTTGGAGATTGAATTGGGACGCTGTGGCGCCGTGCATGCTTCCATCTTCTCTTATGTCGACGACAGCTACATTATCGTCCGGGGCAAGGATTTCGACAAGAATTGCAAAGCGTTGACCAGATCGCACGGTCGCGTGCAGGCCTGGGCCAGTGCCAACGACGTTGAATTTGCGCCACACAAATACGGGCTGCTACATTTCCAACGAGGACCCCTGGCGAGACGCTGTAAAAGTCTGCCTGACATCCAGGGCCTAACTCCCAAGCATCTGGAGGCACCCGAGGGCTACGACGTGCCACACCTTCGTATATTGGGGGTCATGGTCGACTCGCAACTGAAATGGGGCCCGCACAATGACTACGTGAGAACACCCTTGCTTAATTGCGCAAGTCCTTGATGCATTGACTAATCTGATGTCACAGATCGCGAAGAAGGTCAAGACGCAACAGTATAACTTTTGGCACATCTCTCGAACGCAGACAGGTCCCAAGCTGCAACAAATGAGACAGCTGTACATGGCCAAGGTCCTGCCCATCTTTTCATACGCTTGTGGCGCCTGGTATCTCGCTCGGGACGCCTGTGCCAAGTACAAAATGAACAGCGCCTACATTGAAGAGCTGGAAAAACTGCACAAAAGTTTTCTCCTCGATGTTTCTGGTTGCATGAAGGGAACACTCGCCGAAGTCCTTTTCAAGGAGCTTCACATTCACCGCATGTCCACCTTTCTGGAGAAGACTGCCATCGTCCAGCGAGCACGGGAGCTTGACACTCCTCAACACAAGGAACTGTGTCGCATCCGAGCACGCGCTTGGTTGAACAAACGGAGCAGTCCCGGGGACCGTCACCCGTACCATCAACTTGATACTATCGAGCGCAAAATGCTTGATGATGCACTCAATCCACGGCCTGGCAATGAGTTCCTTGACCTTCGGAAGTGCGTCAAACAGCTGGCCGACCAGCGAGCGGAGGAAGCAAGCCGCGCAGCTTGGGAGGACCACAAGCTCGCCTACATCACAAACAGACCGGGACGCATTCCGGCAGCATACTCCGACCCTCAGGGTTGGGGAAGACACAACCTGGAGCGGTATGCCGATCTGCCCCGCTGTCTGTGGAAAACGAAACGCAGCCCCCCCCCTGTCGTTTTGACTCATGTTCCCCCCCTCGGCGGCAAAATCTCAAATCTAAAATCCAGCTATATTTTATTATATCTTTACTAAAGAATTATTTATTATAATATAAAATATATAATTATACTTCTTATAAAATATATTATTTAATAAAATATAATATATAATTAAAAAAGTATTTTATAATAATATATATTATTATAATTAATTTATATATTAAGTATTATAAATAAATTATATTTAATATTTTTATAATATAATATAAAATATAATTAATAATATATAAGTAAATTTTCTTCTTAAAATATTAGTATAAATTAATATAAATAAAAAGTAAATTATATAATATTTTAAATATTAAAGTTAAAATTATAAAATATTTAATATTATATATAAATTATATATAATATTAAAGTTTATAATATATAACTTTAAATATAATAAATATAATCTTATAATTATATATTAAATATATAATTATTTAAAATCTTAAAACTTTATTAAATTTAAATATTAAATTTAAGTAAATAATATAAAGTATTTAATTTTATAAATATTTTATATATATTCTTAAGAATATAAGGATTATAATAATATATATATTTATAGTATAAGTATTTATATTAAAATAGTTATATAGGAAATAGCTTATATTGGGAGGATTTGAGATTTGGGAGCGGAGGGGGGGAACACGAGTCAAAATGACAGGGGGGGGGCTGCGTTTCGTTTTCCACAGACAGCGGCACCAGCCGAGCATGCAATTCCAGTGCAGGGTCGAGGTCACTGCTGTAAACGTAAACCTGTTCAGACAGCGTGTGCACAAGAACCACGTGGACAGGTCCAAGGATACGCCTTGCTGCCCGTGTGGCCATCCGCAACAGACCGTCGAGCACATAGATGTTCAGCTACTACCCAGATCTGGAGGAGGCCAGGGCCAGGGAGCTCGTGCTAAGAGTAGGCACCAAGCACGTGGATGAGCTGCTGGCAAATCACTCCGCCGAGGCATCCGCATTCGCCGTCCTACACTTTGGCATCTGCAAGGACAATCAGCCGCAGAAGGGGGGCCAGCAAGAGGAGGAGGAGAAGAAGAAGAAGAAGGGAGGCAGCACGAAAGCCGCCAGGAGGAAAGAGCAGCAGCAACGGCAGCGGCGGCGGCACGAGAAGCAAGGGGGAGGAGGCAAGTACGAGAAGCAAGGGGGAGAACGCAAATGCAAGAAGAGCAAGGCCCAGAGGAGGGCGGACAAGACCCGGAAGATATGGAAAATGAAGAGGCGGCGGGAGGCTGTCGAAGGATAACTGCATATCATTGCAAACGGCGAAAAGTCAGACGAGGTCACATAGTATCCAGGTATCATGTTGAATAAAGCCAGCAGTTTTCCCCCTCAGGCTTCGGCCACACTGTGTTTTTAAATCAACTGTCCATGTAAGTGAGCCAGTGTCCAAAGGACAGCCTGCTGCGCTCCCTCTTATACTGGTCCATGCTAACGTTTCTCCCCGGGTAGTGGTCTGTCTGCTGTCTGCTCAGCTTTCCGACTGTCCCTGTGAGTCTATGCTCCTGACTAGACGAGACTCAAGACAAGATCACCCCAGGTTGCTGTTTTACTAATGACAGCAGCAGCCCTGAGCTCGTGCACAAAGTCGCGTACGGCTTGGTACATGTCCTCATTCCCCTCTTCCGGAGGGTGAGTTATTTCCACCACCCTAGATACCTACCTTGACAAGTACTAACATATGATAGAACATTATAGCACTTCTTTCTGCCCTTGTTTTCCACTTCCCTTTCAATCCTTCCAAGGGTGATTTCATCGCCAATAACAAAATGGTAAATCCAACAGAGTGTAATATTATTACACTCTATGTTTTTACCTATTTTGTCACAAATGTCGTTTTTGCTTTTCTCTGAGAGTTTTGCAACATCTTCGCGGAAGATATCTGGGCGTTTTGAAGTGAAGCGTTTCTTCATTTTGGCTTCTATTGAAGTTAGGTAAGGATATCTTATCGCATGGGTATTGAGTTTACTTACTGATTTCTTCTTCTCTTAGCAGCTTCGAGGTTGAGTGTTGGCTGTAGTGGTAGTAAGTGCCTTGGGAACTTTTTCCTGGCCTTGCCTAATAACTTACTTGCAGCTCTGCAGAAGTCTACAGGGAATTCGGGCTAGTTATCTATTATGGTTCACGGGACTACACACAACCATGTCGTCTTGATTGTTGAGCAGCTTGTTTATCAGTACTAAGGACGACTCCTGACAGGCGCCTCCACCAACCACAAGCAAGCTCTCGATTGCTGCCCGAATGCCAGGCGCCAAAGTGCTCATTGCGAAGAAGCCAGCCGTTCAGCTGCAGCATGTTGATCATTTGCCCTAACCCTTTTGCTTTGCTTCTACTTATTAGCTCAGGCGACCTTGTGACTGCACCATGAGCTAAAGTGACTCTTGCCGAAGTGCACCAAAAAAGCTTGCTTTCCAAGATTTGGCCCAGAGAGCATTCGCCACCTCCGTCATGCCCCCACCAGCCACACACGACTGAAGCCACCTCCTTTTGTTGACCTCAACAGCACCTCTCGCAGCGATATTCCATGTCTATCGTCCTATATCGCTGACTTTATTGATCATATCTGCAATTTGACAAAGAAAGAAACCAGGAAAATGTCCGAAAAGCCGCAGGCACAAGAAGCTCCTGCTGCTCCTCCCGCGAGTGGGGCCGCATCCGGAGGAGGTGGTGGAGGAGGTGGAGTGCTGCCCATGGCCGAGATCACCCAGGCGGCAGAGGCAGCAAAAGCCGCGGCGCGCTTTCAAGATGCCGCGGACGCCCTCAAGAAGCAGGCTGCGCTTGTCAGGGACCCTGCCGAGCGGGAGAGGTTGTGGCAGGCTGCGTACGCCAAGGAGAAGGAGGCACACGGAGAGAGCAAGAAGGCGAGGTGTGAGTCACATCAGAGAGCTGCTTTCATCACATCATGACCTAGATTCCGGTCGCAAGAAAGGCGCTGACATGCAAACCACCGCCTCCAGTGATGGCGTCTGGATGGGGCCAAGGTACAGGATTCGGAATCGGTATCTCAAGTGCGGTGGGCATGGGGCTGGGCAACCTCGTCGGGGCGCTGCTCAGCGGCGTCGTTGCTGTGCCGGGCAGCCTGATCGGCGCCGGAGTCGGCGCGATCCACGGGCCATGGTACAGATTCGCCGACGCGGTTGCCGGAAACGGTGGTGGTGGGACGAAAGCTGATGCGGATGCTGGTCATGACAGGCTCGGAAAGGATATCAAGAAATCGAAGTCGGACGAGAAGGACGGCGATGAGACGGATGACTCGGAGCGAGACGAGGAGGCGCACAAGGCTATCGTGGAGGCTGCGAAGAAGCTCGAGGAGGAGGAGAAGGCGAAGTCGGGGGAGAAGAAGGCGGACCAGAAGTGAGAAGGCGGGTTTGATGTGCGGGACGGCAGATGAAAGGTTCCGAGGACCTACTTCTATACTCGAATCGGAGGGACTCGGCATTTGGAAGGCAGCATACAGCAAGCGAGCACAGCGATGAGTTTGATGCCTTCTTTTCTTTCTCAACAAAGCTATATCAGCAAACATTCGCATCTTGTCCAGCCCAACATATCTGTTCCAGCTCCCGGTTGTTCATGGGACACCAGCACCGAATAAGCCTGTCTTGATTGGATAATCCAAGACGGACGCAATACAAAAGGCGGCAACTGTAGAACGTGTAGGTGATTTGCCATGTCTAAGTACGTACAACCATGTGGCTAAGAAGTTCGCCTTCACAAATCCCGTATACACCAACGCCACGACGGTGAAAACAGCTGTTCAAATCCGTGCTCTGGCGTGCCTCATTAATAGAGGTGGCGTTGAACATCTATTTATAATCGCCGAGCTCAACACATCCTCAAAACAATTGTAATGGAATAGATTTTATCACTTAGACTCTGGGCATCTGCCCGCTCCTCGGCGATCCTCTGTCGCATTCCATCGAGTCTGGCTTCCGGCCTTCCACCAAGGTCCCGCCACTCACGAACGGTGGCTTCTAAGTGGTTTTGCTCAAATGCATGGCTAGGTCCCTCAAGGGCTATTTGCTACATCCCCAGCCTGAGCGAATGCAAGCTGTTGGAATTCGCACGTCCCTCTTTACGCACGAATATTTCAATCCTGGGTGTGGGCGTTGTTAACGCACACGAGTTACGCAAAAGCTATCGCCCGCTTTTGGAAGTGCGGCAAAGTCCGGGATAGTAGGCCAGCACGAGATCTTAAAGATCAGGTTTAGGAAGTAAGTTTTCCTATTATTTGCTTACGAAGCATATGTGTACAGATTAAAAACGAGACCACTTTCCTAATATGTTCTTTGTTGGCTGTAATCCCAACAAGCCCAAGCCCACCTCACAATGTATAGAAGAGTTTATAAGGGCTAAAAAATACACCGACAAGTCCAAGTAGCTCCGTTTCACCACGATGGTGGCGGCAGTATGTATATGCTAGCAATTAATAATTGTTTGAAAGTGAATCTTCCCCCGCGAAGAGGCCAGACCTTCTCATGGATCGCACTCCAACGCGAGGAAGTAAGCCAGAACTGGGAGGAAGTGAAGAAAACACAAAAGCGTAGGGTCAACATCGGATTCTGATCAGACAACCACGAAGGAGTTAATTTGAAAGAATAAAGAAGGTGGTGTTCTAGGTAGCCAAGTTTCTAAAGCAATGTCGACGTGTCACGGTGTGGTACAAAAGGTAGCGTCTTCAATGGGGTTGTTGAGCTTCCAGTTGAGCCCGAAGGGGTGGCCAGCGGGTGGCCAACTGCAAGGCAGCTAGAACCAACTGGCCAACCTCCCCACTGGCAGCTAATGGTCTACCGATGCATGTGCAGATAAGGCGGTACCCCGTTGTGACAGCCACACTCCGTGGGCTGTACTTGTAGTGCACTAAGGTAGAAGCATCACATGGCTCTTAATCTACACATTTATCAGGAAAACAATTAATATCATATTAATAGTAAAGAAAAACAAAAGAAAGAATAGAAAGAACCTGCAAGACATCAGTAAATCAATCATATTATGATATACTAATATTAAATCTTGAGCTATAATTAATTATTGTAGTTTAACTAATGATCCAGAGTAGACCCTCTGTGTTTCTGGGTGCAAGTCTGTGTTCTCGTGAGGGTCAAGGAACTAAATGGACTTCTTCCTCCCCCTTCCAGAGGCTGCTAACATTCGTTTGGTTTTGATCCAGTGTGATCGCTTCGCCATCTTGTATGACTCTGGGGACCGGGATACCTGGTACCCTTCGTAAGCAGGTGTCTGCATGGATCATTACACATAGCTCCCGTAGCTGCACGTGGGTGGCTCAGCGAGGGGCTCAATGTAATACCAATGGAACCAACAGCCGAACAGAGGTCCTGAGCCCAAACTATCCTCACCTCTTCCCCCACCTTCCACTCACACCCAGGTCAGATCGCAATCGTCTACCGAGCATCCACCCAACTGATCACATCGTCAGAATGGAGACGCAGCCGTGGGAAGCTAGAGCTGCGGCCAAACGCGCCGACACTCTCAACAAAATCTACCCCCAATGGAGACTGAGTGCTCAGGATGTGAAACGAGCTTCGGAGCAGAGGGACCTGACAGGACCATTTATCCAAGGATTTCTCAGTCAACAGGAGATATCCATCTTGTCCATGGACAGCGTACCCATCGTCGACGCAATCAAACAAGGGCAGCTTACAAGCGTCCAGGTGACGACGGCGTTTTGCAAGGCTGCTGCCGTTGCACATCAGATCGTGAGTGAACAGGACGACCGTCGTTATTTTTAACCAAGCCTGTACACCAATGCAGCATCAATCTGACCCCGATCCATCTATAGAACAATTGCCTTCATGAGATCTTTTTCGATCAAGCGCTGGAACGCGCCAAGGAGCTCGACGAGCATTACAGGAAGCATGGTACCACAATGGGGCCGCTTCATGGGCTACCAGTCAGCTTGAAGGATCAGTTCCACGTCAAAGGCATCGATACCACCACCGGCTATGTAGGCTGGATAGGAAGCAACATGGGCATCAAAGACCTAAGTCAGCCTCACAAAATCGAGAGCCAAATCACCAGAGAGCTGCTGTCCCTGGGGGCTGTCCTCTACTGCAAGACCAGTTCTCCCCAGACGCTGTTCTACGTTGAGACCATCAATCACATCATCGGCCAGACTCTCAACCCAAACAATCAAAACCTCTCATGTGGAGGCTCCTCCGGGGGCGAGGGGGCGCTGATAGCACTTCGAGGCAGCACAATCGGCGTGGGCGCTGACATTGGCGGATCAATTAGGATACCAGCTGCGTTCAACGGCGTATTCGGAATCAAACCGACGCCTGGGAGGCTCTCCTCGCGAGACATGGCCGATACAAACCCCGGCCAGACCACGTACAGGGCGACCACAGGCTTCTTGAGCACGTCGCTCGACGGCATTGAGCTTGTGCTCAAGTCCGTTCTATCAACGCAGCCTTGGATCCGAGATCCGGTTGTAGTTCCGATGCCCTTCCGCCAGGAAGTCTTCGATGAATATCTCTCACGCGCTCAATCTGATGGGACCGCGAGCAGTGGGCGCCCTCCGCTGAAGCTTGGTATTATGTGGACAGATGGTCTCGTTCAACCTCACCCTCCCATATCTCGAGGCCTACGCATGGTCTCCGATGCTCTAGAGAAAGCCGGCCATAAGGTATGGACCAAGCCCCTTGACAGAACCACCTGACTAATTATTTCAGGTTGTGAACTGGGACCCACCGTCACATGTGACCGCCAAAAACATCCATGTAAGACAACACTCGCTCTTGAGCCCATCCACATGCAGGAGGCCTTCCTAGCACTTGTCCGGCAAGACTAGACGCTAATTATGAGTCGCAAAAGCTCTCGATTATCATGGCCGATGGAACGGCAGACGTCTACAAACATCTCGAGCGGTCCGGGGAGCCAATGATTCCCGAGCTTGCCAGTCGTGGCATGCGCCTCCGACCACCCATGGGCCTGCTAGATTTTCAGGACTTCACATTGAAAGGACTGGAGTTTGAAGCAAAATACTCGGATTACTGGAACTCGACGGGTGACAAAGATGGTGGGTCCTACGTCTTGTGAGCACCTTAAGCCACAACGGCTAAGATCTATTGTAGGTCAAATCGTTGATGCTTTCATTGTACCGGCTGCTCCCCACGCAGCGGTGATTCCTGGGACATTCAACCATCTCGGTTTGTTCAGAATCTATTCAAACTCTCAGCATTCCCCAGACTAAATCCGCGGCAGCCTACACCCAAGCTTTGAACCTACTAAACTACAGTGTTGCGGTGATTCCTGTCACGAAGGCTGACAAACGCCTTGACCCCATTGATCGAGACTATAAGCCCCGTGGCAAGCTCGATAAGAGCAACTGGGAGACCTGTAAGTCCCGCCTTTGATCTCTGGACGAGGGAACCATTTGAGACAGGGACATGGAGAATTTCTGCTAACAAATCCCAGATGACCCAGAAATATACGATGGCGCACCAGTGGGTCTTCAGGTGGTGGCTAGAAAGTTCGAGGAAGAAAAGGTTTTGGCCATCGCGAAGATCGTCCATCGGGCTCTGAAAAATGCAGAGAGCGGCCAAGAATTTGGAGGAGCTCATTCGGACGGAGATATTCCCAGTCGGCTGTGAGCATACAAGTTGACGGCGAAATTATACACGCTTGAGATGGGCTGCGTCGTCTCCTGGTCACTCTTTGAAAGACTTTGGGTTTCGTATAGAGAGAGGTGACCAGTGAAGAACCGGGGAATTGAAACTCGAGGGGCAAGAATGCATCCAGATTGTTCACATGTGCAAAGGGCAGGGGCGAGGGGAACGGCTTCGAGAGTACACACAAGATTACACGACAGCTACTAACTTCTTACCAGACAAGGCACCACTCTTTAATAGTGACAGACCATCCACTACACTTTCAAACCCGCCTTCTAGCAGCTCTATGGGGTGGAATTTTAGCTTCCCTTCGTCCAGCAACCGTTGAAAGATGGCAAAGAACCGCACCGCCAGCTGGCGTTTTTCCAGGCTCGCGGGCTTCCCATAACCTCCTGGCAACTTCAGCTCCTCCCCGAACACCTCGGGCGCCATGATGAAAGACGGCCGCACTGCCCGTCGACGGCTCAGGAGCTCGTCGCCGACCAGCTCGAGCGACGTGTAACGCCCGCCCGCCCGTTGTATGGCAGTGTAGCAGCAGGCCACGCTCTCGGCGTCCGCGATGCAATCGAGCGCATACCTGAGGCGGCAGCCCGTGTGCTCGCGGATGGCCGACGCGACGCCCTCGGCGGCGTAGTCAAAGACCGCGCTCGCGCCCCGGGCGCGCACCAGCTCGAAGTTGTGTGGGGAACAGGTCGCGATGGGGCTGAACCCGGACAGGCGGAGCAGCTGGATCGCCATGGAGCCCGTCGCCGTGCTTCCGCCGTACACGAGCACCGGGGTGGGGGGCGTCGCCTGTGAGGGCGTGTCTGGCGTGGAAGGGAGGAGATCTAGGGTGTCGCTGCCCCAGAGAGCAAGGATGCACGTTGCCAGTGCTGTGCCCATTGTCGCGGCGGCTTGGATCATAGCATTGCTGTCTCTGCCATCAGGCCGGGCCTGCAGTGACGGCGACGACGGCACGCGCATTAGCAAGTCGGCCGGTGCTCTCAAGTACTCGGCAAAGGCACCGTTGTCTGGTGCGGCCGGGTTGGACCCCTGAACGGCTCCACACACAACACTGCCGGGTGCGATGCCTGTCTGTGTCCCTTCGTCTGCTACGCGGACGACGGTGCCGGCGAAGTCCATGCCGATAACAGAGCCGGGGGTCGGGAAGCTGGCGCCCATCTTGTGGTCGCTGGGATTGAGAGCCACGGCCGCCGTCTTGATCAGGACGGTGCCTGGCAGAAGTGCAGGGATGGCCACGCCATTGACGAGCCGTGGCTGGCCGTGCTCGTCTTGCGTGATGGCGGATTGTGTTTCTGGAATTTTGGACACAAAACCTGTCTCTGCTGACATTATCTTTTTGAATTCTTCTACTGAGACGGAACAACAGTGAGTGTCCTATAAGCTCAAGAAACAATGTATTCTTGGGAAAGGGCGCGGAAAAGTAGAGTGGGCGTTGCCTGTTGCGAATTTAATGCTTGGGTTACCTGAAGTGAGGCTCCGCTCATCCACATTCGTCACCTTCCCGCGCCCACTGCCAATCGGAAAGCAAATATAGCCTGTTGGCAGTGAGCGTGGGAAGCATTAAACTAAGTGTCTGCAGGCAGCATTTCAAACTGTTGCTCACAGCCCCGTGTTGTCTCCTGGGTCACATTTGTAAACGACCCATCCTTGCCTGAACCGTGTTGTTGCACAGTTGGTGGGTGAGTGCTACGTTGGTTACGGCAAATACGCCCATGGCGTGTACATAAGTCCTTGGGCCACTAGCCGCGCAAGACGTAACACTGCATTTTGGACCCCACGGGCATTCGATGCCATTGCGTGGATATTCTTGGGGTCCAATACGAAGACTGACCGAGGGGTTGAGGCCCTGACTCGGGTAGATCATCGCGAGTTAGCGTATGCCCACCCAGCTTCTATAGTACGCCCACCCAGCTTTTAGCGTTGGCCTACCCAATATAAGGAAATTAACTACATGCACTTTAAAATATAAATATACCTTAAAAGCTAGCTTTTTAAAACTATAGCTATTCCATTATTTATATAAAGTAAATATTTTAAATATTTTACTTTAAATATATATTTATTATATATTAATTAATACTTTTTTAAGTTATTTCTTTATATTTATTAAAATTAATTATTAAATTAAATTACTTAAAATTATTAATAAAAATATTATTAAAATAATAAATTATTTAATTTATATAAAGTATAAAAATAAATAAACTTTATTATTAATATTATTAATAATTATTAAATAAATAAAAACCTTACTTAATATTAATAAGTAAATATTAATAAATTAAATTATATAATATTTTTCTTAATTAAAAAAGGGTAATAAAGATTTATTTATAAGGTAGTAAAATTCTTTTCTTAAGAATATTTAAACCCTTAACCTCTTACCTTTCTTTTAATTTTTTCCTCTTTTTTATATTTCTTACCCTTTATTTTAATTTTATAAATATATAAACTAAATTATATTAATTAATGCTAACTACTTAAAGATTAAGAAAATATAAAATAATAATATAAGCTTTAAAAAAATAAAGATTATAGCTATAAAGCTTAAAAATTAAAAGATAATATTATATTTAAGCTATTATTTAAAGAATATTATATTTAATAAGCTAGCCAAGGATTTTAATATAAAATTATTAATGCCTTTAAACTAAGGCCATGTAAATACTAAGATTAGCAGCTATAATAATAGCATAAGCTGTAGTGGCAATATAAGCCGTAATAGCAGCATAAGCCATGGCTAAAGTAGCATTGCAGTTCTTAGTTTGCCTAATAAACAGCCCTAAGGAAAGGATAAGTTGGCTACTTAGCCACCCCCTAAGGCTAATAAATTTAAGTTTATGCCCCCCTTAAAAGCTCTTAAAAAATTAATTAAGGTATTAAAATTTAAAAAATTAGCTTAATTAATTAACGTTTTAAATAATAAATTAACTAAAAATAATAACATTTTATAATTTAAAGCATTTTATAATAATAATAACCTCTTTATTATTATAATTTTATTAAGCTTATTTAAATACCTTAAGGTTTTTATTAAAGAAATAAGGATTAATTTTATTAAAAAAAAGATTTAATTAATAAAGTATAACTTACCCTTAAATTATAACTTTTTACTTATTTATAAAATTAAAAATAAAAATAATAAAGTAATTTACTTAATTTAATAAGATTTTAAGAATAATATTATAAAATTTATTAAACTTAAGCTTTAAATACCCTTAAATATAAATATTACGTAAAACTAAGGATAAATTAAAAAATAATATTATTAAATTATGCTCTTTTACTTTTTAATAATTATTAAAGTAAATATTATAAAACTTAATAAAATTTTTAGCTTTAAAATTATAAAGTATATTTATAAATATTAAATAATAATAAATAAAATAAAATAAGAATAATGCTTAATTAATTTAATTTTTAAATTAATATTAATTAATATAAATTTAAAACTATTAAATAAAATAATTTTAAGTTTTTCTTATTAATATTTATTATTATTTATTTAACCTTATATTAAATAATTAATATTAATTAATATAACTTTTATTATAATAATTTGCATTAATTAATGCTAACTTTTATTTTAACCTTTTTCTTTTTCTTTAAAAATTTATATAAGTTATTATATTTATATTTTTATATTAATTAATATTAACTTTATATTAACCTTCCTTAATATTTATTATATAAATTAATAATATTATAATATTTATTTTTTTTAATATTATTATTTAAATTAAAAAATTATACTTTTAAAATTACTTATTTATTTAGCTTAATATTAATAAATAATTTAATAAGCTTATAAAGAGTTTTAATTAATTATAATAATATATTATCTTTTAACTTATTATTAATAACCCTTTATAGCTTACCTTAATTATTTAAAATAATAACTTAAGCATAATATTTTAATTAAAAAGCATTAATATTAATATAATTATTAACTTTATAATTTTACAATACCTTATATATTGCTTCATTAATATTAAATTAAACGTTATTAAAACTAAGTAATATAAGCAATATAAACTTAATAAAAAGTACTTATATAAGTTTTTATATAATAACTTATTTTATAAAATTATTTGCTATAATAATTATGCTATATAATAATTTATATTTATTAAAATAAAAATAAAAAATAAGTAATTTACTCTTATTAAAAATCTTATTTAATAAAAAGATAATTATTTATAAGTTTATTTATATTAAGGCTTAGGATTATAATAAATATTTTATTAATAATATAAATAATATAATAAAAGTTATTTTTATTAATAAGGCTTAAAAGGTAATTATAATTATAATAATATAAATATATACTTTATAAAAGCAATATATAAAAGTTAAAATAAAGTTATACTTAAAAAAGAATTTTATTAAGAATAAAACTAAGGATAAGTAAGTTAATATAAATTAAGTTTTTATAAATTTATATAAATATATAAGCTTTCTTACTTATATTAATATATATAATATTCTTAGCTAAGAATTTAATATTAATTTTAAAATAGCTTGCTATAAAAATATTATAAATATTATAAATTACCTTTTTTTTATTAATTATTAAATTATTATAGCTTTTATTAAAGAAATTTATATAAAAGGTTTGCTTATATAACTAAGAATTACTTTTATTTAAAATAAAAATATTCTTAAAAAGTTTAAGATAATACTTTTAAGCTATAATAATATTTAATAATATATAATTATAAAAAAATAAAAAAATAAAATATTATAATAAATAATTATAAAAAAATAAAAAAATAAAATATTATAATAAATAATTAATACGAGCACCTTACTTATAAATAGCTAAGTAAATAAATAATATTATAAGGATTTTAAGTAATATTATGCTTTACTTATACTTATATTAAGTTAATTTCCTATAATTATTAACTTTATTAAGGCCTTAAAATTTTTAAAATAATATAAGTTAAATATTAAAAGTAATGCAAAGTATATTAATTTATATATTAATTAATATAATAATATTAATAGCAGCTTAATATAATATTAATTTCATAGCGGCTTAAGTTATTAATAAGTTAAATAAGTTAAGTTAGCATTAATTAATATAAAGTAAGGGCATAGCTTTGCATTAATTAATGCTAACTTAGCTTATAAGCTCCTTATTTATATATTGTTGGCGGGTGCAGGGAAATATGTAAGAATTGGTACCGCGCTGCATTCTAGCTAGCTATAAAAGCTAGCTTTTGTACTCATTTTAAATATTCTTTTAAGAAATCAACTCTTCTCTTTTCTTATATATTTAGTGCTTTAATTAAGCTTTTCTTATTTTTAAGAATTTTTAAAATATTTATCTTTTTCCCTTTTTTAGCTCCCTTTTATTCTTATCTTTCTTCTTTATTATATTAAAGCTCCTCCTTAAGTTATTCTTAAGAGGGTTTAGCAAAACTTATTTCTTATTTATTTAGGTAGCTTGTTTTTATTAATAATTTAGCTTAAATATAATTTTAATCTTATATATCTTTAATTAATAATAAAAAAAATAAAAAGTTAATTATAAGCTAATTATTTATTAATTTTATTTCTTTTTTTATTTTTATATTAAATATTACTAAACTATTTTATATTTTACCTTAAAGCTTTAATTAAAGCTTATATTTATTTTTATCTTATTATAAAAAAGAATTAAATATAATTAAACTTATAATAATATTATAAGTATCTTAGGATTATTTTTTAATTTTAAAATACTTTTTATACTTTTAAGGTTTAAATAAAATACTACCTTAATTTTATATTTATATATTATTAAGCTTTAAACTTATTTTAAGTTTCTTATTAAAAACTATATTATGCTTAAATATAATAATAATATAAATTTAAAATTAAAATAATAAATTTAAACTTTATAAATATTACTTAATATTAATTAAAGATGCTTTAAATTCTTAATTAATATTTATTATTATTATTGCAACCTTAAGTTTAAAGTAAAGGGGGTTATAATGCAAAATTAAGGTACTTATCTTGCTTATTTATAAGTTTAATAAATAGCATTATATTATATATTTTTATATTAATTAAATTATATAAAAGGCTTAAACTTAAAGTATAACCTTATTTAAGCTTTAATTAAACTTAAATTTAAATTATTAAGCATTTAATATAATATTAATAAGCAAGGCATTAAATATAAATTTAAAAGGTTTCCTTTATTATAATCTTATAATATTTATTTCTTAATAAAATATTCTTTTATTAAGTTTATTTTATTTATTATATTTATTAATATCTTTATCTTTTAAGTTTTAATTTAAGTATTTTATAATAATATTAAAGATAAATTCCTTAAAAATAATTACTTTAATTAAAGATATTATTACTTTTAAATTTTTTTATTCTTTTATTATTTTAATAAAAATTATTATAATATATATATTATACTTTTAAGCTTAAAGCCTTTTTAAATTTATTTTTATTTTAAAAATACCTTTAAATTTTAAAAATTATTTATTTTTTTTTATTTAAAGTTAAGAAAGAAATCTTAAGAAACTTATTAAAAAAAAAGAAAAACTTAATTTTATTTATTATTAATTAAAGTATTAACCTTACTTTAATTAAACCTTATAATTTATTATTAATAATAAGTTAAGAATTTAAATTAATATTTTAAAAGTTTTATTTTTTATTAATATAATAATTTTATTATAAATAGCTTTATTTATAATTTATAATTTAAATACTTTAAAGTTTAATAAAATTAATATTATTAAAGTTTTAAAATAGCTTTAAAATTATTATTTATTTTTTTTTTTTACTTAAATAATTAAATTTTAAAATTACTTAAGTAATATATATTATTTTAAACTTAATAAAAGTAATTAAAAACATTATTGCTAAATAATTTATTTAAAAAGATTAAAAAAAAAAGCTTTTTACCTTTTATAAATTTAATAATTAAATTTATTATATAAATTTAATTATAATTATTAAAGATATTATTTATAATAATTCTTATAATAACTTAAAAATAAAAAAAAAAGATTATAAAATATAATTAAGAATTTAATAATATAAATAATATTTTTTTTATTATAATTTAGCCTTTTTATAAGATACTTTTATTATATTTAAAAAAATAGCTAATAAAAAAAAGGAATTACTTATAAGTTAATAAGGAATATTTTTTAATTAAACTTTAAATATATTTTATTAAAAGTTATTAATTAAAAACTTAAGTATTTTAAGTAAGATAAGTATTTATTTATATAAAATAATTTTAATTAAAATTTACTTAATTTAAAAAGGTTAAATTTCCTTTAAAAAAGTTAAAATAATTTTAATTCTTTAAATTACCTTTAAAATAAAAACTTATAAGCTTAATAATTTTTATTTAAATTTAATTATATTAATATTATTAAAAGATATAATTAAAATTTATAAAATATAAATAAATTTATTAAAAAATTTGCAAAATTAAAACTTAATTTAATTAAGTTTAAAGATAAATTTAAATTATTTTAATAAAATATTAAAGCTTTTTTTTATAATAAATAATAAAGTAATTTTAAGGTAATTAAGTTAAGAGTTATAAATTTTATTTAATAGCCTTTAATAAGATTTAATTAAAGTAATTTTAATAATAATAAGGTATAAATTATAATTTTAATGCTTTTTTTTTAAAAAAATAAATTATTTAAAGTTTATTATAATTATACTTTTTAAGATTATAATATATATTAATATAATAAGCTTAAGTAACTTTTTTTAAATAGCTTATTAATAACTTTTAAATTAAAGAAATTATTAATATTCCTTAACTTATTTAAAAATACTTAAGCTAGCTTTTTAAAATATTTAAATCTTATTTATATTTAATTATATTATAATTAAAGTAATTATAATTTAAAAAGATATATTTATAATTAATTAAAATTCTTATTTAAAAAGGAAAGGTTTAATTTACTTTATATAATTAAATATTATAAGTTTATTAAGGTAAATTTTTTATTTAAAGGAAAGGCCTTATTAAGAGCTTTAAAAGTAATTTAAAAGCTTAATAATTAAAAGAAAGTTAGCTTAATTTTAGCATTTATAAATTCTATAAATTATATAATTTATATTAAGGAAGAGTTTATAATTTTAAATAATAATAAGCTTTTTTAAATAAATATTATTATAATAAAAAAAAAAGTATATAATTAAGGATATTAAAAATTAAAATAAAGTTATAAGAATTATAAAAATTAATTAAATTTAATTTAAAGACTTTAAAAAAGCAAAAGATAATTAATCTTAAATTATTAATAATAAATTATAATTAAAGAATAAAAAAAAGGTAAGAAAAAGGAAAAACTTATTTATTAATTAAGATTAAATTTAAAAGGAAAATATTAAGTTTTTTATAATAAAAATAAGCTTAATAAATATAATAAATTTAAAATTAAAGAAATATATTTAATAACTTTTATTATTTAAAGAAAAAGTAATTTAAGTAATTTTAATTATAATTATTAAAATAAGTATTATAAATATCTTAATACTTAATAATATTAATTTAATTTTAATTAAGTATTTATTAATAATATAATTTAAGATATATATTTTATTAAAGGTACCTTTTAAGTTAATATATTTTAAAGATTATATTAAAAACTTATTTTTTAAAGTTAATATAATTACTTTTTTAAAAGATAATATTAAAGTTAATACTTTAATTAATTTATTATAAATTATTTAATATTAAGTTAACTTTATTATTATATTTATTATAAATATAGTTAATTAAAAATATTTTAATTTAACTTATTTAATAATTTATATAAAAGTAAATAATTACTCTTTATAGCTTATTTTCTTAAATATTAAAGCTAAAATAAATTTTTTATTTTTATTATATTATAAATATAATAAACTTTTATATACTTTACTTAATAATATAAATTTAATAATATATAATAAAGATTTTTTATTTTTAATTAAAGTTATAAAAAAATAAGTTTATATTAATTTAAATAAAATTAAAGCTATATTCTTTATTATTAATAATAAGGCTCTTAATACCTTATATTATATCTTTTTAAAAATGCTTTTTTTTTAAATATAAACTTAATATTTAAATAATTTAAAGAATATTTTTATGCTTATCTTACCCTTAATAATATTAAAGTAATATATAATTTAAGATAAAAAAATTAAAAGCTTTTTAAAATAGCTTTATTTAAGGGAGCTTAAATTCCTTAAAAGTATTTATTAGCTTTTATAAGTATTTCTTTATTTTCTTTAAGCTTTAATTAAAGCTTAATATTAATTAATATATTAATTATATTAATTATATTAATTTATTTTAATATTAATATAAAAAAAGATAAAAAAGTTTTAAGCATTTTTTTAAATAAAAATATAAAAAGTTTAATTTTTATATTTATAAAAGACTTTTAAGTTAAAATTTAAAAGATTTATTAAGCTAAAGGAAAAAGATAATAAATATTAACTTATATTTATAATATTTATTTATAAAAAAGAATTATATATATTAAAAAATAGGTTAATAAGATTTCTTTTGCTTTAATTATTGCTAAATTAATTAATAAAATTATTTAACCTTTAATTAAAACTCTTTATAAATAAATAAGCATTAAAGTTTATTTTATAAATAATTATTCTTTAAATAATATTATTTTTAAAGGCATAATTAATTAAAAACTTATTTATAAAGAAAAAATAAAATTAATTATAAATAAAAATTATAAAAGTAAATATAATATTTAAATTTAGCTTAAGTTTTCTTTAATTAATAAGGAATTAAGATTAATGCTTAATTAATTAAATGCTTTTTTATAAAAAAATTATAATTTTTTTTTAAAGTAAGAAAAAGAAATATTTATTTATTTACTTTTTAATTAAGAAAAATCTTTAATATAAAATTAATTTTATATTACTTAAATTAATATTAATATAATATTATTATAATTTATTTAAATAATTCCTTATAAAGTATATTAAGTAAAGATAATTTAGCTTTTAAAAATCTTAAGAAATATAATTATTAAAATACTTAAAAATTAATAAGTTAATAAAGTTATTAAGAAATCTTATATTATTTATAAGAATTAATAATTTTTTATTAAAAAAAAGGACTTTAATTATTAATTTATTAATAATATTTTAAAAATTAATAAAGTTATAATTAAAAATACCTTTATTTTATTATTAATAAATAAGTTTATTAAGGAGTTTATAATATATAAAATATTACCTCTTTTTAACTTTTTCTTAAGATATAATTAAATTAAATTAAATAAAAAAAAGTTAAGATATTATAATATTCTTTACTTTAATTAAATTATTTTAATAATATAGCTTATTTATAAAAGTTATAAATTTTATTACTTAATTTATATAATATATAATTTAAATCTTTTATAATTTAATTTTTATAATATATAAATCCTTTCTTAATAATATTATAATTAAAGATTTAAAGATAAACTATAAAAATAAAGAAATACTTACTTTATTAAGGTTTAAAAAATATATAATTAAGTATATTAAGAATTTTAATAATGTTTTTTTATAATTTTAAATTAATTAAAAGGATAATTAATATTATTAAATTAAAATAATATAAATAATAAATTAATATTATTAATTATATTTATAAAATACTTAATTAATTTTTATTAAATAAAAAAATTATTAAAATTAATAAGTAAAATATTTATAAGAATATAATTAAGCTTAAATATTTTTTAAGCTTATTAAATTTTTATAAAATATAAATACCTTTTTATAAAATTATTATTAAGCTATTATTTAATTTTTTAAAAAAAGATATGCCTTATTAATAAACTTTAAATTATTAAAAAAATATAAATACTTTTAAAGTTATAATTACTTTAAAGTTATATTTAATTAATATTAATTATTTTAATAATAAAATTATTTTTATAATAAATATAAGTTTTAAGGAATAAAGTATATATTTTATATAAATTAAAGATAAAATATAATATTTAATTTAATATAAAAGTAATACTTAAATAAAGGCTAAAAAGCTATATAATATAATAAAGTAAAAATATAAAACTATTTTATATATAATTAAGTACTTATACTTTTATATTTATAATATTTACTTTATCTTAAAGATAAATTTAAATATTTTAATTTAATAATTAAAAGGATTTATTTTAAATATATTAAATGCTTATATTATAAGGTAATTAATAATAATTAAAATATATAATTTTATTATTTATTATATTAAAGGCTTTAAAAATATTATTATAAATATATTTTTTAAAAAGCTATTAAAATTATTAAATAAGATAAATTATAAATTTAAAAAAAATATTAAAAATTAATATAATACTTTTCTTAATTAATTATTTTAACTTTAATTATTTAATTAAAATTTATTATTACTTAATAATTATTTTTAATTAAAAGAATTATTTAAAATTACTTAATATCTTTATTATAAAATTTATTTTAAAAACTTAATATTATAATAATAATTATTTTTTTATAAAAAAGCTTATTATTTCTTTATTTATAAAAAATTTTTTTAAAAATAACTTAAAAAGAATTTATTATAATAATAAGTTATAAATAACCTTAATTAAAAATATAAGATTATTAAGAATTACTATGCTTTTTTTAAATATTATAAAAGGAATATTACTTATTTTTAAATTTAAGTTATATATTATTAAAAAGAAATATATATTAATATTAAAAAGGTTATTATTAATTATTTTTATTATAATAAGTAAGATACTTAAATTTATAATAATAAAATTATTTTAATTATATTAAATTAATTATTTATTAAGATTTATATTAATATTTAATATTTACCTTTTAATTAAAAATATAATACGCTAATTAAAAAATAATATAACTTAATAAAATGGATTAAAGCTATACTTTTTAAAATAATTAATTTAAAAAGCATTAAAAAGTTTTTTATTTAAAAATTTCTTTTTAAATAAAGGCTTTTAATAAAGGTAATAATAAATAAAGGATAAAAAAATATAAATTAATTTACTTAATATTTCTTAATAATTAAAGTTAAAAAAATTATAATCTTAGCATATAATCCTTATATTAATAATATTATTAAATATAAATATTTTATTATTATTATTATTATTAAAAAGATATTTAATAAAGGAATTAAAAGTTAAATATAAATTTTACTTTATGCTTTTTTTATTAATTAAATTTTATTTAAAAGATTTTATAAAAAGAATTCCTTTTATTTTCTTTATAACTTTAAATTAATTATTTTAATTAAAATCATTATTCCTATATAATATATTTAAACTTAAATTTTAAATATATTTACTTAAAATACTTTTAATTCTTAATTTTAATTATTTCTTAATTTCTTATAAAATATAAAAATAATAATTAAATTAATTTTTAATTATAAAAAGAAAACTATATATTAAGATATATATTATAATTTTCCTTAACTTATTTCTTTAAAAAAGAATAACTTAATTTTATTTATTAATAAGTAAAAAAAAGTTAATTATTTTTTATTTTAAAAATTAACTTATTATTAATTTAATTATTTTATTATTTATAAAATTTATTATAATAATATTTATAAACTTTAAATACTTAATAATATTTATCTTTTAAGTATATTTTTATTAAAATAATTAAAAAGATTTATTAATTATTTTAAAATATAAGAACTTAAACCTTATTTACTTTAAGAAATTAATCTTATAATTATTATAAATAATAACTTCTTTTTAAATATTTTAATAAAATTTAATTTATTTAACTTTATTTTAAATAATCTTAACTTTAATTATAATTAAAATTAATTAAATATATTTTTATTTATTATTTAAATATATTAATTATTTATAAGCTTAAATTTATTAAATTCTTTAAACTTTAATATTTAAAATGCTAAATTTATAATATATTTATATATAAAGTAAAAAAACTTAAGAAATAAGGTTTTATAATTTATTAATATTTTTTTACTTTAATTAAATAACTCTTAATATTCTTAATATAATTAACTTAGCAATACTTTTAAATCTTAATTTAAGTATTTATTTAAGGAGGGAAGGGGTTTTATCTTTTTTTATATATATATATATATATTATTTATTATAATATAGAATTTCTTTTTATATATATTTTTAAAAAATATATTATAAATTTATTATATACTTATTTATTATTTTTTTATTAAGATTAAAAACTTTCTTTTTTTTTTTAATAACTTAATTTACTTTTTCCTTTTTTCTTTTTATTTTAATTATTATTTATATTTTATTAAAAGCTTATTTTTATAATTAATATAATAAGAATTTTATATTATAAAGTTATAATTATTAACTTTAAATAATGCTAGCTTTTTTATTTTAAATAATATTAAAGCTAATTATTCCTTTAAGCTATATTATTTTATTAATAGTAATTATAAAGTTAAGTATATTCTTAAATTTTATTTACTTAGCTATTATTATTTTTTATATCTTTTTTATATTATTATATTTATTAAAAATATAGTTAAATTTTTTAATATAATAAATATAGTTAATATAAGCGTTATTATAAAAATTATATAAAAAGTAATAATTAAAAAAGAAGATTATAATAAGAATATTTTTATTTATAATTAAAGAAAAGTTATAACTTATATACTTTAAGTAATATTTATAAGAAAAAATATTTTAATAATTATAAAAGATTATAAATAAAGTTGCTTAATAATAATAATTAAAATAGTTATATATTATTATTATATACTTTTTATAAGGAGCTTTATTACTTTTTTTAATAATAATAATATTTATATAGCTTTTAATTAAATTCTTAATATTATTTAAAAATTATTTTTTTTATAATTTATTAAGAAACTTATTAAATAATTTCTTAATTATCTTTTTAAAAGTAAGATTAATAAATTGTTAAGTAAGGTATTAATTTTATTTAATATTAATAATCTTATATATATAAATGCCTTTTATAAAAGCATTATAAAGAATAGTTTTAATAAATTAATTTTTATTAAGAATGTTTTTTAACTTAAAGAAGGTATAAATACTTTTAATTAAAACTTATTTAGCTTATAAGTTATAATAAATAGCTTAAAAAAAGGAAGGGAAATTCTTTTATATTAAACTTTTTAATTTTAATTAAAAAAGATTTAATAATAAAGATATTATTATAAAAAGATATTTAAAAATAAAAAAATTATAATATTTTGCTTTAATTTTAGCTTAATTTAAAGGTTAATTAAAATTAAGAAAATATTAAAAAAAGGAAAGAGGAAGAAGAAACTTAAGGAAGGAAAGGAAATTTATATATATAAAATTGCTATAATAAAAAGAGGTAAGTAATGCTAATAATAAGCTACTTTATTATTAAAAGGAGTAATTTATTATTTTGCTTTTAATTAGGGTTAATTTATTGCTTAAAAGAAATTATTTATTATTAATTCCTTATTTATAAAGAAGTTATTTATTTTTTTATTATAAAGAAATTTTAATTAAATAACTTATTTTAATTTATACTTAATAAACTTATAAATTAAAAGAGGAATATTTTATAATTAATTATTATTTAAGAAAAATAAGAAATTGCATACCTTTTTTATTTTAATTATTAATAAAATAATAAATTAATGGCTTTTAATAATAACTTATAATTTCTTTATTATTTCTTTTTTTTAATTAATATTATTATTTAACTTAAAAGTAATAAGTTATTAATTTTTACTACTTTAGCTTATATATATTATTATATTTATTTATTTATAATTAAGCTTTTTTTCTTTCTTTCTTTTTTTTTTTTTTTCTTCTTTTTACCTTTATATTATTATTAATTAAAGGTTAAAAGTTAGCTATTACTTAGCTATCTTAATAATAATATACTTTTAATATATTAATTTTTTTTCTTTACTTAATTTTTATTTAAAAATAAGTAATAATTATTTATAAAAGCTGCTTTAAGTTATAACTAAATATTAATTATAGCTTTTTCTTATTTTTAATCTTCTTTATTTTAATTACTTATATAATAATTTCTAAGGGTATAAAGCTTTTTTTATTACTATACTTCTCTTTTTTATTACTTAACTTTTATTATTTACTCTTTATTTTATTACTTATCTTTTTTATTTTTTTTCCTTATAATTAAAAGCTAAAATATTCTTTAATTAAAAAAATAAGGTAAAAAAGTAATTTTAATTGCTTTTATATTATAAAATACTTTAAAATCTTAATATTTTAATTTTAATAATTAAATTTATTAATTTAAAAAAGAATAATTTAATATTAATAATTATAAAATTTCCTTATTTTAATAACTTTAAAAATTTACTTAGCAAAGCATTATAATTTTTAAATATTATAAATATTTAAAATTAATAAAATTTTGCTTAAAAAGTAAGTATTAACTTTTTTAAAAATTTTTTTAAAATAAAAATTATTATAAATAAGATTTATTTAAATAATATTTAGCAATTTTAAATTCTTAATTAATTATTATTCTTTAATATAAAATAAATAATATTTAATAATAAGTTTATAAAGATAATATAAAAATATTTTTTAAGTATTAATTTTTATTTTAAGCTAAGAAAATTAATTAAGTTAATAAATTTAATAAAGTAATATTAAGCCTTTTTTGCTTTTAATCTTTTTAATATAAAAAGAATACTTTATAAATATAAAGAATTAAAAATTTAATATATTATAATCTTTATAACTTAGCAGCTTTTTAATTTTTAAGATATTATATTTTTACTTAAAGAATTTTTATATTATAATTATATTTTACTTAAAAAATATTAATAATATAAATTAATAAAGAATTATAAATTTATTATTATATTTATTTATATATTTAATTATTAAATAATAATAATTTTTAATAAAATAGAAAATTATTATTTATTATAAAATAATTTTATATTAAGAAATAAGAAGAGTAAGATAAATAAGAATATTAAAGTACTTATTTATAAATATTTAATAGCTGCTTTAAAAAATAAAATATAAGATTTTAATAAAAAATTTATATTAAAATTAAAATAAATTAATAAAATGTTTTATAAATAATATATTATTAAGTTTATTAAAAATTACTTTAAAAAGAATTAAGAAAAGAATAATTAAAAAGTATAAAATTAAATTAAGGCTTTTTTAATTAAAATTATATACTTTAAGATATTTAAAGCTATTATTAATATTATTATTTAAATATTTATTATTTAATTAAAGCTTATAAAATTAATAAAGCTATTTAAATATTTATATTAATTTCTTTTATTAAGATTAATAATATAAAAATAATTAAAGTAAGAAATAAGCTTTTATTATAAAGAAATATTATTTAATAATAGCTATTTAAATTATAATATGCTAAAATTACTATTAATTATAAAAAAAATATAAGGAAAATAATATCTTTAATATAAATTAATTTAATAATTTAATTTTAAATATTTAATATATAATAAGGTATAAATTTTTATATAGCTTAAAATTAATTAAGTAAAACTTTAATTAAATAAGCCTTTAGCTTAAATATTATATTATAAGATATTTTAAAATTAATAAAAAATGCTTATTTTAATATATATAAGGATCTTTTTTATTTATTTATTTTAATAATAAATATAAATAAAATTTAAAATGCATTAGCTAATTTAAAATAATTAAAATAATAATAAAGTTTATTTAAAGATAATTTAAAAGGCTTATAAATAAGTTAATTAAATAATTAAATATAAAATATAAATATTAAAAATAAAAATATTATAAAAAATAAAAGTAAAAATAAAAGCTTTATAAAAAATAAAAGTAAAAATTAATAAAGCTAATATATTATACTTAATATAATAATTAAAAAAAAATAAATTTACTTTTTATTTTATAAAGATATTTAAGTTTTTAATAGCTATATTAATATTAATTATTAAAGCAAACTTTAATAATTAAAAAAATATAATTAATAAATATATTATTAAATAAATCTTAAAAATATTTAAAGCTTTTATAAAGAAATAAAAATTATAATAAGATAAATAAATAAGGAATTAAAGATAATAATAATAATTAAGATTATAAAAAGATAAATTTTAAAATTTAAAGGCTTAATTAAAAATAATAAAGTTTTATTTTAATAGTTTTTATAATACTTATTATAAAGTGCTTAAAAAGGGGTATATTAATAAGTATAAGGAAATATATAAGAATTAATATTATGCTATATTTTAGCTAGCTATAAAAGTTAACTTTTTTATTTATTTTAAATATTCTTTTAAGAAATTAATTTTTTTCTTTTCTTATATATTTAATGCTTTAATTAAGCTTTTTTTATTTTTAAGAATTTTTAAAATATTTATCTTTTCCCCTTTTTTAGCTTCCTTTTATTTTTATCTTTTCTTTTTATTACGTTAAAGCTCTTCCTTAAGTTATCCTTAAGAAGGTTTAATAAAACTTATTCCTTATTTGTTTGGGTGGCTTATTTTTAATATTAATTAATAAGAGTTTTATAAATATTATTATTATATATTAAATAATAAATAACGTATTAAAAAGTATTCTTTTTATTAATAAAGTAAGTATAAGCAAGATATTAATTATGCTCTTAAAGTAATATTTTTGCTTTTTAAAGCGCAAGGCTAAGCTTAAGGCAGCTAACTTATTTATATTTAATAATATTATTAAAGAGGGCTTTAATAAAATATAGCTTATTATAATATAAGAGCTTATTAATATTATTAAGCAGCACTTTAATAAAATTTATAAGTATTTTCTAGCTAATACTTTTAATATAAAAGTTTTTTATAAATTAAAAAGTAATATTAATTATAAGCTTACTTTATAAATAGTTATAATAATAATTAAAAAGCTTTTTATTTAAATAAAAGTAGTTATAAAGCATAATAAGTTATTTTAAGTATATATTTTCTTATAAGTTAATATTAATTAATGCTAACTTATAGCTTATTTTTATATTAATTAATGCTAACTTATATATATATAATTAATTAATTATATAAAATATAATAAAGATTTAAATATTTTTATATTTTATAATTATTTTTTATTTAATAAAAAAGACTTATATTATTATATTTATTATAAATATAAATAATTAACTATATTAATAAAGTTTTTATAAAAATATAATATATATAATAATATATTTATAATAAATAAAAAAGTAAATTAATATTTTTTACTTAATAATTATTAATACTTACCTTAAAAATTAAGTTATAAAAAAGGTTATAATAAAAAAATATTTAACCTTAAAAAATATAAAAGGTTTTAATAATGTTATTTATAATAATAAAAAAAATAATTTAAATTATATTTTTAGCGTTATAATTAAAATTAAAGCTATAAGTTATAAGGAATTTAATATTAATATTAATGCTAATAATAAGCTTAATAAGCTTAATAAAGGTAATAAAAATAATAAATTAATTAAGTTTATTCTTAAAAATATTTAAATAAAGCTATTAATTAATTATATTATAAATAATTAATTAATATAATACTTAAATAAAAAGATAAATATAATAAAAAATATAATAATTTAATATATTAAATATTATAAAATAACTTTTTATTTTTATTAATTTTATTAAAGCTATATAATTTATAATAAAGCTTATTTCCTTTATAAAGTTAATATATTATAATCTTATAAGTTTTAATTAAATATTAAGCTATTATATTAAGGCCTTAAGCTTAAATAAAACTTAATAAGCCTTATATTAATTTTTATAATATTAACTATTAATAATATTAATAATTATTATAATTTAAGCAGCTTATTTTAAGAAAATATAACGCTTTTTATAAGTTTTAATAATAATATATTTAATAAAGTAAACTTTAAAATAAAATACTTTAAATACTTAAGTAATTTAAGTATATTTAATAAGCAAAAGAAAGTATTAATAAAAATAATTATTATTAAAAGTTAAAAGTAATAATGCTTATTACTTATTAAATAATAATATAATATTATAATAAATATTAATATTAATAAAAAGGTTATATAAAATATATTAAATTATATAAATATATAATAAGAAATAAATATAATTTTAAAGCTATTAAATTATATAAATAGCTTATTATAGCTAATTTACTTATATAATAACATTTTTATTTATTATATTAAGTATTATAAGTTAAGTTATATTGCTTTAAAACCTTATATAAATAATATTATAAATATATACTTTAATAACCTAATTATTAATATTTAAAAAGCTAAGTTAATAAAAATTATAATAATTATTCTTTATAATAATAAAGTTTTTATTTTTAAAAATATTAATAATAATAATAAAGCTGCTAAGGTTTATTTAAATAATAACTTATTTTAAATTTTTAATATTAAGTTTATAAATTTACTTAGCTTTTAAGCTTTATAAGTTTTAAATAAAGTAATAATATAGCTAAATAAGGTTATATTAAAGAACTTAAAGATTAATAATAAACTTATTAATATAAAGGCTTATAAAGTAATAAAAAAAAAGAAATTAAAAGGAAAAAGGTAAAATACTTTAATTAAGGTTTACTTACTTAAAAGCCTTACTTTATAATATTAATAATTAAAGCCTTAAATATTTATAAATATTTAGCCTTAGCATTAATTTATTTAATATTATTTTAATAAAATAAAAAGCAATTTTTAATTATATTTTAGCTTAATCTTTAATATAAATTTATATACTTTATTTATATACTTAATAAGGAAATAAAAGTAAATATATACTTATTATAATATTAATTCCTTAAGCTTAATTATAAATACTTTAATTAATTAATATTAATTAATATAACTTTTTATTAAATTTTATATATTAATTAATATTAACTTTATTTAATTATATCTTTATATTTCTTTATATTAATTAATATTAATTATATATATAATATAAGTTATTAATTAATTATAAAATTTTATAAAGGATAATAAAAAAGGTTAACTTATATATATTATTTATTTATATTAATATATCTTTATAAAAAAAGGTAATTATTATTATTAACTTTAATAACCTTAATTTTAATATTAATATGCTTTTAATAAATATTATAATAAGCTTTGCTAAACTTAATTTATATTATATATATAATTATAAGATTTAAGTATAAATACCTTAAAGCTTTAATTATATTAATTAATATATTAGCTATTTAATTTAATTAAAGTAAATAAAATTAATAACTTAAGTTATTTTAATAATAAATAACTTAGCTTATAATTAAATTAAATATAAAATAATTATAAAAAAGGCTAAGTTATTAAATATTTAATTATTATTTTAAGATTAAATAAATAAGTATTAGCTTATTTATAATTTTATTTATTATAAAATATAATATATTATATAATTTTAACCCTTTTATTATATAATTTAAGAAACTTAATATTTTAAGGAAATTTAAAACTTTATATTAAATATAATATATATAATTATTAAATTTTATAGCTTACTTATTTAATTATTTTTAAGAATTATTAAGCTATTTATAAATATTAAAAAGTTAATAAAAAGTTTTAAATATATTCTTTTTATAATTCTTATTATATAAAATTATAATACCTTTATTAATAAGGATAAAGTTATATAAAATTAGCTATAAGCGCTTATTTAAAGCATTAAATTTAATAAAAACCTTTTAAATTAAGTAAATATAAAGCAAATAATTATAAAGTTTAGCATTAATTAAAAGCAATAAGTAATAAATATTTTAAATAATAAAATTTAAAAAACTAATAAATATAAATATAATAATATTAATAATACTTTTTTAAAAAAATTTAAGTTTATTATAATAATTATTATATTTAACTTAAAAAATAACTTTAATATATTACCTTTAAATAATATATTTAGCTATAATAATAAATTTAATAATATATTACTCTTAAATAATATATTTAATTATAATAATAAGTTTAATAATATATTTTAATATAATTTTAAAAATCCTGCTTATATTAAGGTTAGCCTTAAAAAGTTATTAAAAATTATAGCTTAAAAACTTAAAGCTATAAGAAAGTATATAATAATATAATAAAAAGAAAAGTAATATGCTTAGCAATAAATAAAGGTAGTAATTTAATTACTTAAAGATATAAGCATTTTATAAGTTAGTATTAAATAATATTAATTATATATTTTTAAATTTCTTTTATTTATATTAATTAATATTAATTAGTATTTAATAACCCTTAAATAAATATAATTAAGTTTATTATTGCTATAATAAAAGAGTTTTTTTATTAAAGAAAAAGTTTATATAAATATAATAATAAAATAATTTAAAAGGATAAGAATAAAATGCTTAAATACTTAAGTAAAAGAAATTAATAATTTATTATTATGCAAATTATACTTACTTTAAAAATAATATACTTTATTTTTAATACTTTTATAAATATAAAAGTAAGTTTTATATATTTTAATATACTTTTTATTATTAAAAATAATAATTTTATTAATATTTATATTTTTAAAAGCCTTAAAGGTAATAATAAAGCCTTTAAAAACAAGCTTATTAATAGCCTTAAAAAGTATTTTAATAATATTAATTAAGAATATAAAAAAAGTAAATAAGTTAAAATATAAATATAAATAAATAAAGAATTTAAAAATATTTAAATAAGTAAGTTATGCCTTTTAATATTAAAAATAAGCTATTTAAATAAATGAAGGATAAGTTTTGCTAAACCCTCTTAAGGATAACTTAAGGAAAAGCTTTAATATAATAAAAAGGGAAGATAAGAATAAAAGGAAATTAAAGAAAGGGAAAAGATAAATATTTTAAAAATTCTTAAAAATAAGAAAAGCTTAATTAAAGCATTAAATATATAAAAAAAGAAAAAAATTAATTCCTTAAAAGAATATTTAAAATAAGTATAAAAGCTAGCTTTTTATAATTAATTAAAATTTAATATAATATTATTTCTTATATAATTTTTTATATTTATTAATATATTTTTTTTAAGTATTTTATAATAAGTATTATAAAGATTATTAAAATAAAATTTTATTATTTTTAATTAAGCCTTTAAATTTTAAAATTTACTTTATTATAATTTTAATTATTATTATTATTTTTAATTTTTTACTTATTTATTTTATTATAACTTTTATTTTTTTATAAAAGCTTTAAATATTCTTAAAATTTATTTAATAATATATTTATTAATTATATTTTCTTAATTATTAAAGTTTATTTTAATAATTAATATTAATATAATTATTAAAGATTTAAATATCTTTATAAAATAAAAAGTAAATTTATTTTTTTTTTAATTATTATATTAAGTATAATATATTAACTTTATTAATTTTTATTTTTACTTTTTATAAAGCTTTTACTTTTATTTTTACTTTTTATAATATTTTTACTTTTAATATTTATATTTTATATTTAATTACTTAATTAATTTATTTATAAGCTTTTTAAATTATTTTTAAGCAAATTTTATTATTATTTTAATTATTTTAAATTAATTAATATACTTTAAGTTTTATTTATATTTATTATTAAAATAAGTAAATAAAAAAGATCTTTATATATATTAAGATAAATATTTTTTATTAATTTTAAAATATTTTATAATATAATATTTAAGTTAAAAGCTTATTTAATTAAAGTTTTACTTAATTAATTTTAAATTATTTAAAAGTTTATATTTTATTATATATTAAATATTTAAAATTAAGTTATTAAATTAATTTATATTAAAAGTATTATTTCCCTTATATTTTTTTTATAATTAATAATAATTTTAATATATTATAATTTAAATAGCTATTATTAAATAATATTTCTTTATAATAAAAGCTTACTTTTTATTTTAATTATTTTTATATTATTAATTTTAATAAGGAAAATTAATATAAATATTTAAATAACTTTATTAATTTTATTAAGCTTTAATTAAATAATAAATATTTAAATAATAATATTAATAATAATTTTAAGTATTTTAAAGTATATAATTTTAATTAAAGAAGTTTTAGCTTAATCTTATATTTTTTAATTATTTTTTCCTTAATTTTCTTTAAAGTAATTTTTAATAAACTTAATAATATATTATTTATAAGATATTTTATTAATTTATTTTAATCTTAATATAAAGTTTTTATTAAAATCTTATATTTTATTTTTTAAAATAATTATTAAATATTTATAAATAAGTATTTTAATATTTTTATTTATTTTATTTTTTTTATTTCTTAATATAAAATTATTTTATAATAAATAATAATTCTTTATTTTATTAAAAATTATTATTATTTAATAATTAAATATATAAATAAATATAATAATAAATTTATAATTTTTTATTAATTTATATTATTAATATTTTTTAAGTAAAGTATAATTATAATATAAAGGTTTTTTAAATAAAAATATAATATTTTAAAAATTAAAAAGCTATTAAATTATAAAAATTATAATATATTAAGTTTTTAATTTTTTATATTTATAAAGCATTTTTTTTATATTAAAGAAATTAAAAGTAAGAAAAGCTTAATATTATTTTATTAAATTTATTAATTTAATTAATTTTCTTAGCTTAAGGTAAAAATTAATACTTAAGAAATATTTTTATATTATCTTTATAAGCTTATTATTAAATATTATTTATTTTATATTAAAAAATAATAATTAATTAAAAATTTAAAATTATTAAATATTATTTAAGTAAACCTTATTTATAATAATTTTTATTTTAAAAAGATTTTTAAAAAAGTTAATATTTATTTTTTAAATAAAGTTTTATTAATTTTAAATATTTATAATATTTAAAAATTATAATGCTTTGCTAAGTAAGTTTTTAAAGTTATTAAAATAAGGAAGTTTTATAATTATTAATGCTAAATTATTTTTTTTTAAATTAATAAATTTAATTATTAAAATTAAAGCATTAAGGTTTTAAGGTATTTTATAATATAAAAGTAATTAAGATTGCTTTTTTACCTTATTTTTTTAATTAAAAAATATTTTAATTTTTAATTATAAAAAAAGAAAGTAAAGAAAATAAATAATAAAATAAAAAGTAAATAATAAAAGTTAAGTAATAAAAAAGGGAGGTATAATAATAAAAAGAGCCTTATATTTTTAAAAATTATTATATAAGTAATTAAAATAAAAAGGGTTAAAAATAAGAAAAAAATATAATTAATATTTAGCTATAGCTTAAAGTAGCTTTTATAAATAATGATTATTTATTTTTAAATAAAAATTAAATAAGGAAAAAAATTAATATATTAAAAATATATTATTATTAAAATAATTAAGTAATAGTTAACTTTTAATTTTTAATTAATAATAATATAAAAATAAGAAAAAGAAAAAAAAAAAAAAAAAAAAAGGAAAAGGGCTTAATTATAAATAAATAAATATAATAATATATATAAGTTAAAATAATAAAAGCTAATAATTTACTATCCTTAAGTTAAATAATAATATTAATTAAAAAAAAGAATAATAAAAAGGCTTATAAATTATTATTAAAAGCTATTAATTTATTATTTTATTAATAATTAAAGTAAAAAAAATATATAATTTTTTATTTTTTTTAAATAATAATTAATTATAAAGTATTTCTTTTTTAATTTATAAATTTATTAAATATAAATTAAAATAAGTTATTTAATTAAAATTCCTTTATAATAAAAAAATAAATAACTTTTTTATAAGTAAGGAATTAATAATAAGTAACTTCTTTTAAATAATAAATTAATCTTAATTAAAAGTAAAGTAATAAATTAATTTTTTTAATAATAAGGTAGCTTATTATTAATATTACTTATTTCTTTTTATTATAATAACTTTATATATATAAATTTCCTTTTTTTTCTTAAGTTTTTTTTTTTTTTTTTTTTTTTAATATTCTTTTAATTTTAATTAGCCTTTAAATTAAGTTAAAATTAAAGCAAAAATATATAATCCTCTTATTTTTAAATATTTTTTTATAATAATATCTTTATTATTAAATCTTTTTTAATTAAAATTAAAAAGTTTAATATAAAAGAATTCTTTTTTTTTTAAAATTATTTATTATAACTTATAAGCTAAATAAATTTTAATTAAAAGTATTTATACCTTTTTTAAATTAAAAAGCATTTTTAATAAAAATTAATTTATTAAAATTATTCTTTATAATATTTTTATAAAAAGCATTTATATATATAAAATTATTAATATTAAATAAAATTAATACCTTACTTAATAATTTATTAATTTACTTTTAAAAAGGTAATTAAGAAATTATTTAATAAATTTTTTAATAAGCTATAAAAAGAATAGTTTTTAAATAATATTAAGAATTTAATTAAAAGCTATATAAATATTATTATTATTAAAGAAAGTAATAAGGCTTTTTATAAAAAGTATATAATAATAATATATAATTATTTTAATTATTATTATTAAGTAGCTTTATTTATAGCTTTTTATAATTATTAAAATGCTTTTTTTTATAAGTATTACTTAAAGTATATAAGTTATAACTTTTCTTTAATTATAAATAAAAATATTTTTATTATAATTCTTTTTTTTAATTATTACTTTTTATATAATTTTTATAATAATGCTTATATTAATTATATTTATTATATTAAAAAATTTAATTATATTTTTAATAAATATAATAATATAAAAAAAGTATAAAAGGTAATAATAATTAAATAAATAAAGTTTAAGAATATGCTTAACTTTATAATTATTATTAATAAAATAATATAGCTTAAAAGAATAATTAGCTTTAATATTATTTAAAATAAAAAAGTTAATATTATTTAAAGTTAATAATTATAATCTTATAATATAAAATTCTTATTATATTAATTATAAAAATAAACTTTTTAATAAAAAATATAAATAATAATAAAAAAAAAAAAAAAGAAAAAGTAAATTAAATTATTAAAAGAAAAAAGAATGTTTTTAATTTTAATAAGAAAATAATAAATAAATATATAATAAATTTTATAATGCATTTTTTAAAAATATAATATTTTATATTTAAACCTAAGATTAAATTTAATTAAATAAATAAATATATATAAAAAGAAATTTTATATTATAATAAATAATATATATATATATATATAAGAAAAAATAAAACCCCCCCTCCTTAAATAAATACTTAAGCTAAGATTTAAAAATATTATTAAGTTAATTATATTAAGAATATTAAGAATTATTTAATTAAAGTAAAAAAATATTAATAAATTATAAAGGCTTATTTTTTAAGTTTCTTTACTTTATATATAAATATATTATAAGTTTAATATTTTAAATATTAAAGTTTAAAAAATTTAATAAGTTTAAACTTATAAATAATTAATATATTTAAATAATAAATAAAAATATATTTAATTAATTTTAATAATAATTAAAGTTAAGATTATTTAAAATAAAATTAAATAAATTAAATTTTATTAAAATATTTAAAAAAGGGTTATTATTATTTATAATAATTATAAAATTAATTTTTTAAAATAAATAAAATTTAAATTCTTATATTTTAAAATAATTAATAAATCTTTTTAATTATTTTAATAAAAATATACTTAAAAAATAAATATTATTAAGTATTTAAAGTTTATAAATATTATTATAATAAATTTTATAAATAATAAAAGAATTAAATTAATAATAAATTAATTTTTAAAATAAGAAATAATTAACTTTCCTTTATTTATTAATAAATAAAATTAAATTATTTTTTTTTAAAAAAATAAATTAAAAGAAATTATAATATATATCTTAATATATAACTTTCTTTTTATAATTAAAAATTAATTTAATTATTATCTTTATATTTTATAAAAAATTAAAAAATAATTAAAGCTAAGAATTAAAAGTATTTTAAATAAATATATTTAAAGTTTAAATTTAAATATATTATATAAAAATAATAATTTTAATTAAAATAATTAATTTAAAGTTATAAAAAAGATAAAAAAAACCTTTTTTATAAAGTTTTTTAAGTAAAGTTTAATTAATAAAAAAAGTATAAAATAATATTTATATTTAGCTTTTAATCTTTTTATTAAGTATTTTTTTAATAATAATTATAATAATAAAGTATTTATATTTAATAATATTATTAATATAAAGATTATATATTAAAATTATAATTTTTTTAATTTTAATTATTAAAAAATATTAAGTAAATTAATTTATATTTTTTTATTCCTTATTTATTATTATTTTTATTAAAAGCCTTTATTTAAAAAGGAATTTTTAAATAAAGAACTTTTTATTACTTTTTAAGTTAGCTACTTTAAGAAATATAGTTTTAATTTATTTTATTAAATTATATTATTTTTTAATTAGCTTATTATATTTTTAATTAAAAAATAAATATTAAATATTAATATAAATTTTAATAAATAATTAATTTAATATAATTAAAATAATTTTATTATTATAAATTTAAGTATTTTATTTATTATAATAAAAATAGCTAGTAATAACTTTTTTAATATTAATATATATTTCTTTTTAATAATATATAGCTTAAATTTAAAAATAAATAACATTTTTTTATAATACTTAAAAAAAATATAATAATTTTTAATAATTTTATATCTTTAATTAAAGTTATTTATAACTTATTATTATAGTAAATCCTTTTTAAGTTATTTTTATAAAGTTTTTTTATAAATAAAAAAATAATAAGCCTTTTTATAAAAAAATAATTATTATTATAATATTAAGTTTTTAAGATAAGTTTTATAATAAAAATATTAAGTAATTTTAAATAATTTTTTTAATTAAAAATAATTATTAAATAATAATAATTTTTAATTAAATAATTAAAATTAAAATAATTAATTAAAAAAAATATTATATTAATTCTTAATATTTTCTTTAAATTTATAATTTACTTTATTTAATAATTTTAATAACTTTTTAAAAAATATATTTATAATAATATTTTTAAAACTTTTAATATAATAAATAATAAAATTATATATTTTAATTATTATTAATTATTTTATAATATAAGTATTTAATATATTTAAGATAAATTTTTTTAATTATTAAATTAAGATATTTAAATTTATTTTTAAAGTAAAATAAATATTATAAATATAAAAGCATAAGCATTTAATTATATATAAAATAGCTTTATATTTTTACTTTATTATATTATATAGCTTTTTAATCTTTATTTAAATATTATTTTTATATTAAATTAAGTATTATAATTTATTTTTAATTTATATAAAGTATATACTTTATTTTTTAAAATTTATATTTATTATAAAAATAATTTTATTATTAAAATAATTAATATTAATTAAATATAACTTTAAAGTAATTATAATTTTAAAAATATTTATAGCTTTTTAATAATTTAAGATTTATTAATAAAATATATCTTTTTTTAAAAGATTAAATAATAACTTAATAATAATTTTATAAAAAAGTATTTATACTTTATAAAAGTTTAATAAGCTTAAAAAGAATTTAAGCTTAATTATATTTTTATAAATATTTTATTTATTAATTTTAATAATTTTCTTATTTAATAAAAATTAATTAAATATTTTATAAATATAATTAATAATATTAACTTATTATTTATATTATTTTAATTTAATAATATTAATTATTTTTTTAATTAATTTAAAATTATAAAAAATATTATTAAAATTCTTAATATACTTAATTATATATTTTTAAACCCTTAATAAAATAAATAATTCTTTATTTTTATAATTTATTTTTAAGCCTTTAATTATAATATAATATTATTAAGAAAAGGTTTATATATTAAAAATTAAATTATAAAAGATTTAAATTATATATTATATAAATTAAGTAATAAAATTTATAATTTTTTATAAATAAGCTATATTATTAAAATAATTTAATTAAAATAAAAAAAAGTTATAATATTTTAACTTTTTTTATTTAACTTAATTTAATTATATTTTAAGAAGAAATTAAGAAAAAATAATATTTTATATATTATAAACTTTTTAATAAACTTATTTATTAATAATAAAATAAAAGTATTTTTAATTATAACTTTATTAATTTTTAAGATATTATTAATAAATTAATAATTAAAGTTTTTCTTTTTAATAAAAAATTATTAATTTTTATAAGTAATATAAAATTTCTTAATAACTTTATTAATTTATTAATTTTTAAATATTTTAATAATTATTTTTTTTAAAGCTTTTAAAAGCTAAATTATCTTTATTTAATATGCTTTATAAAGAATTATTTAAATAAATTATAATAATGCTATATTAATATTAATTTAAGTAATATAAAATTAATTTTATATTAAAGATTTTTCTTAATTAAAAAATAAATAAATAAATATTTCTTTTTTTTATTTTAAAAAAAAGTTATAATTTTTTTATAAAAAAGCATTTAATTAATTAAGCATTAATTTTAATTTATTATTAATTAAAAAAAACTTAAATTAAATTTAAGCATTATATTTATTTTTATAATTTTTATTTATAATTAATTTTATTCTTTCTTTATAAATAATTTTTTAATTAATTATATTTTTAAAAATAATATTATTTAAAGAATAATTATTTATAAAATAAACTTTAATATTTATTTATTTATAAAAAGTTTTAAATAAAAGTTAAATAATTTTATTAATTAATTTAATAATAATTAAAGTAAAAAGAATTTTATTAATTTATTTTTTTAATATATATAGCTTTTTTTTATAAATAAGCATTATAAAAATATAAATTAATATTTATTAATTTTTCCTTTTAATTTAATAAATTTTTTAAACTTTAGCTTAAAAGATTTTTTATAAATATAAAAATTAAACTTTTTATATCTTTATTTAAGAAAATACTTAAAACTTTTTTATTTTTTTTTAAATTAATATTAAAATAAATTAATATAATTAATATATTAATTAATATTAAGCTTTAATTAAAATTTAAAAAAAGTAAAGAAATGCTTTTAAAAGTTAATAAATATTTTTAAGAAACTTAAGCTTTTTTAAGTAAAATTACTTTAAAAAGCTTTTAATTCTTTTATTTTAAATTATATATTATCTTAATATTATTAAGAATAAAATAAATATAAAGATATTTTTTTAATTATTTAAATATTAAATTTATATTTAAAAAAAAGGGTATTTTTAAAAAAATATAATATAAAATATTAAAAGCTTTATTATTTATAATAAAAAATATAGCTTTAATTTTATTTAAATTAATATAAATTTACTTTTTTATAATATTAATTAAAAATAAAAAATCCTTATTATATATTATTAAATTTATATTATTAAGTAAAGCATATAAAAGTTTATTATATTTATAATATAATAAAAGTAAAAGATTTATCTTAGCTTTAATATTTAAAAAAGTAAATTATAAAAAATAATTATTTATCTTTATATAAATTATTAAGTAAGTTAAATTAAAATATTTTTAATTAATTATATTTATAATAAATATAATAATAAAGTTAACTTAATATTAAATAATTTATAATAAATTAATTAAAATATTAACTTTAATATTATTTTTTAAGAAAGTAATTATATTAACTTTAAAAAATAAATTTTTAATATAATCTTTAAAATATATTAGCTTAAAATATAACTTTAATAAGATATATATTTTAAATTATATTATTAATAAATGCTTAATTAAAATTAAATTAATATTATTAAGCATTAAAATATTTATAATATTTATTTTAATAATTATAATTAAAATTACTTAAGTTACTTTTTCTTTAAATAATAAGAGTTATTAAGTATATTTTTTTAATTTTAAGTTTATTATATTTATTAAGCTTATTTTTATTATAAAAAACTTAATTTTTTTTTTTAAATTTAATCTTAATTAATAAATAAGTTTTTTTTTTTTTTTTTTTTTTTTTTTTAATTATAACTTATTATTAATAATTTAAAATTAATTATTTTTTATTTTTTTAAAATTTTTAAGTTAAGTTTAATTAACTTTTATAATTTTTATAACTTTATTTTAATTTTTAATATTTTTAGCTATATATTTTTTTTTAATTATAATAATATTTATTTAAAAAAGCTTATTATTATTTATAATTATAAGCTTTTTTTTAATATAAATTATATAATTTATAAGATTTATAAATATTAAAATTAAGTTAATTTTCTTTTAATTATTAAGCTTTTAAATTACTTTTAAAGTTTTTAATAAGGCTTTTCCTTTAAATAAAGAATTTACTTTAATAACTTTATAATATTTAATTATATAAAGTAAATTAAACCTTTTTTTTTTTAAATAAGAACTTTAATTAATTATAAATATATTTTTTTAAATTATAATTATTTTAATTATAATATAATTAAATATAAATAAGATTTAAATATTTTAAAAAGCTAGCTTAAATATTTTTAAATAAGTTAAGGAATATTAATAATTTTTTTAGCTTAAAAGCTATTAATAAATTATTTAAAGAAAGTTATTTAAGCTTATTATATTAATATATATTATAATTTTAAAAAGTATAATTATAATAAACTTTAAATAACTTATTTTTTTTAAAGAAAAGCATTAAAATTATAATTTATATCTTATTATTATTAAGGTTATTTTAATTAAGTTTTATTAAAGATTATTAAATAAAATTTATAATTTTTAGCTTAATTATTTTAAAATTATTTTATTATTTATTATAAAAAAAAGCTTTAATATTTTATTAAAATAACTTAAATTTATTTTTAAATTTAATTAAGTTAAGCTTTAATTTTATAAATCTTTTAATAAACTTATTTAAATTTTATAAATCTTAATTATATTTTTTAATAATATTAATATAATTAAATTTAAATAAAAATTATTAAATTTATAAGTTTTTATTTTAAAAGTAATTTAAAAAATTAAAATTATTTTAACTTTTTTAAAGGAAATTTAGCTTTTTTAAATTAAGTAAATTTTAATTAAAATTATTTTATATAAATAAATATTTATTTTGCTTAAAATATTTAAGTTTTTAATTAATAACTTTTAATAAAATATGCTTAAAGTTTAATTAAAGAATATTTTTTATTAATTTATAAATAATTTTTTTTTTATTAATTATTTTTTTAAATATAATAAAAGTACTTTATAAAAAGATTAAATTATAATAAAAAAGATATTATTTATATTATTAAATTCTTAATTATATTTTATAATTTTTTTTTTTATATTTTTAAGTTATTATAAGAATTATTATAAATAATATTTTTAATAATTATAATTAAGTTTATATAATAAGTTTAATTAATAAATTTATAAAAAATAAAAAGCTTTTTTTTTTAATTTTTTTAAATAAATTATTTAATAATAATGCTTTTAATTATTTTTATTAAGTTTAAAATAATATAATATTACTTAAGTAATTTTAAGATTTAATTATTTAAGTAAAAAAATTAATAAATAATAATTTTAAGGTTATTTAAAATCTTAATAATATTAATTTTATTAAATTTTAAAGTATTTAAATTATAAATTATAAATAAAGCTATTTATATTAAAATTATTATATTAATAAAAAGTAAGATTTTTAAAATATTAATTTAAGTTTTTAACTTATTATTAATAATAAATTATAAGGTTTAATTAAAATAAGATTAATACTTTAATTAATAATAAGTAAAATTAAGTTTTCCTTTTTTCTTAATAAGTTTTTTAAGATTTTTTTTTTAGCTTTAAATAAAAAAAAATAAATAATTTTTAAAATTTAAAAGTATTTTTAAAATAAAAGTAGGTTTAAAAAGGCTTTAAGCTTAAAAATATAATATATATATTATAATAATTTTTATTAAAATAATAAAAGAATAAAAAAACTTAAAAGTAATAATATTTTTAATTAAAATAATTACTTTTAAAGAATTTATTTTTAATATTATTATAAGATATTTAAATTAAAACTTAAAGAATAAAGATATTAATAAATATAATAAATAAAATAAACTTAATAAAAGAATATTTTATTAAAAAATAAGTATTATAAAATTATAATAAAGAAAGCCTTTTAAATTTATATTTAATGCCTTGCTTATTAATATTATATTAAATTCTTAGTAATTTAAATTTAAATTTAATTAAAATTTAAGTAAGATTATATTTTAAATTTAAGCTTTTTATATAATTTAATTAATATAAGAATATATAATATAATGCTATTTATTAAACTTATAAGTAAGTAAAGTAAGTACCTTAATTTTATATTATAGCTTTTTTTATTTTAAACTTAAAGTTATAATAATAATAATAAATATTAATTAAAAGTTTAAAGTATTTTTAATTAATATTAAATAATATTTATAAAGTTTAAATTTATTATTTTAATTTTAAGTTTATATTATTATTATATTTAAATATAATTTTTAATAAGAAATTTAAAATAAGTTTAAAGCTTAATAATATATAAATATAAAATTAAAATAATATTTTATTTAAACCTTAAAAGTATAAAAAGTATTTTAAGATTAAAAAATAATTTTAAAATACTTATAATATTATTATAAATTTAATTATATTTAATTTTTTTTATAATAAAATAAAAATAAATATAAGTTTTAATTAAAGCTTTAAGGTAAAATATAAAATAATTTAATAATATTTAATATAAAAATAAAAGAAAAAATAAAATTAATAAATAATTAACTTATAATTAACTTTTTATTTTTTTTATTATTAATTAAAAATATATAAAATTAAAATTAAACTTAAGCTAAATTATTAATAAAAATAAGCTATTTAAATAAATAAGGAATAAGTTTTACTAAACCCTTTTAAGAATAACTTAAGGAAAAGCTTTAATATAATAAAAAGGAAAGATAAGAATAAAAGGGAATTAAAGAAAGGAAAAAGATAAATATTTTAAAAATTCTTAAAAATAAGAAAAGCTTAATTAAAGCATTAAATATATAAGAAAAGAAAAGAGTTAATTCCTTAAAAGAATATTTAAAATAAGTATAAAAGCTAACTTTTTATAGCTAGCCGGAATTTAATGCGGTACTATTTCTTATATAATTCCCTACACCCGCCAATAATATTTATATATTATAATATATTTAATTAAATATTAAATATTAAAGCTTATTTTATAATTATATAAAAAAAGGAAAATTAAACCTTACCTTTACTACTTATTTTAAGGAAAAAGAATACTTAATAATAATTTTTATACCTTTAAATATAGCATGCTTAATTAGCTTATTAAATAATATAAAAGGGATATTAATTAAGATTTTAGCAAAATATATAATTAAAAAGTAATAAAATAAGGAATTTAAAAAATATAAATTTCTTAATAAAAGATAATAAATTTATATTATAAGTAATAAGCTTAAAAGCCTTAATAATAATATACTTAAAAATATTAAATAAATTTAAGATAAATATAATATAGTTTAAAATATTAATATTAAATAAATTTATTTAAGAATTATTATATATATATATTATATATTTAATTAAACATTATAATATTATATTCCTTGCTTAAAAATTACTCTTAATAATAATATAATTTTATATAAATTTCTTACTTAATTCTTTTAATATATTAAGAAATATATTTTTTTTAATATAATATCTTTATTAATTTTAATTAAAATAAAAAGTTTTATAAAATAATTAATTTCTTTTTACTTTAAATTTTTTTTAAATCTTTTTAAAAATTTAATTATTAAGATTTATAATAAATAAAATATAATTATGCATTTTTTATATTTAAATTATATAAAATAATATATTATTATTAATAATAAACTTACCTTATCTTTACTTTTTAATTATAATTTTATTAGTTAAAAGTATAAAATTAAATTTTTTTAAGCCTTTATAATATTTATTATTATTTATATTATTATTATTCTTTATATAATTTAATTATATATATTTCTTATTATTAATTTAATTAATTAGCTTATAATTTATAATATTTCTTATAATTAAGTTTTTTTTATATATTAATAAATTATTTAATAAGGCTTAATTTATTATAAGCTAATTAATACGAATTATATTAATATAAGTTATAAGCTAATAATAAAGCTTATATTTCTTTTTATATTATATATTATTAAGTTTTTTAAATATACTTTATTTAATATATTATTAAGCTTAATTTAATTTATAATTAATAATAATTACTTTAATATATTTCTTATATATTATTTAATTTAAAAAGGCTTAAATTAAATAATTATTTAATATTATAAAGTTAAAAAGCAGGATTTAAGGTTAAAGCATTAAGAAATTAAAGATAAATAATAAAAAATACTTTAAAATGCTTAAAGAAAATAATAAATAAAATTAATAAATAAGCTTTAATATATTACTTAAATATAATAATAATATTATTAAATAATATAAAAATATATATTTTAATAAGTTGCTTATTTTTATTATATTTAATGCATTTTATATTATTTCTTTTAAAAAGCTAATATTTTAAGCAAGCTTTAATATAAAGCTATGCTTTAAATCTTATTTATTAAAATTAAGCATAAGATTTAATAATATTTATATTACTTTAATTAATAATATGCTTAAATAAATAAAATTTATATATTTATATTTAAATTAATAGCATTACTTATATTTCCTTTTAAAGGCTGCTTTTCTTTTTTATTATCTTATTTTAACTTAATAGCTACTTAATTAAGGTAGCTAGTATATTTAATTTATAAATATAATAATTTATTTTTACCTTTTTAAAATTATTTTTAACTTACTTAATCTTTCTTTTCTTTAATAATAAAAAGAGTTTTATTTTATTAAAAGGCTTAATATTTATCTTTATACTTATATAAGCATATTAATTAAGATTAAGCTTAAAAGTATTAAGCTTAGCTTTATTTAAGGAGGTATATATAATATTAATAAGATTAAATAGGATTAAAGATAAAATTAAAAATAAATTATTTAGCTTAATTTTAAAGATAATATTATTAATAAGGAAATAATTAAAAATACTTATATTTCATAATAAATTATTTAATAAAGGGGAAATAAAGTATAGTTTTTATATAAGCTTAAGCTTAGGATTAATAAGCTTATTAAGGTTTTTAACATTAACTTATAATATTAAATTATTTTTTAATAATAAAAGCCCTTAAAAATATAATAATAACTTTATAATATAATATTATAACTAATAAATAAATTCTTATATTAATTATTATATAAAGGGTTTTAATTAATATTAATATAAATAAAATTTAATTAAGTAAAATGCCTTATCTTTTTATATTATAATATTAACTTTATAAATATATAAGCATTTTATAATATATTAAAATAATTTTATATATAATATATTAAATTAACTTAAACTCTTTAACTTATTATAATAATTAATAAAAAGATTACTTATAATTTAAGATATTATAAATAATAAATTAATTAAAAATATAAAGAAATAAAGTAATATATTTAATATTATTTTTAACTTTTTAATTAAAATATCTTAAAACCTTTAAAATAAAGTTATTATTAAATAAAAAAAAGCATTTATTATAATTATATATATATATTTTTAGCAGCTAAGCTATATCTTTAAATAATAATATAAATTCTTTATAATAAATATAAAAAGGATATTAAAGTATATTATATATAAAAAGTATGCTTAATAAATGCTTTATTAATAATAATTAAATTAAGTTTTATTAATATAATAAATAACTTTTATACCTTTATTAATCTTTACTTACTTTTATTGAAATAAGCTTTAAAATTTCTTAAAGTTATTAATATAAATAGCATTAATTATAGCAAGAAACTTTACCTTTATTTTCTTAAATATTATATAATTTAAGATATATTAAGTAATATAAATATTATATTTAAATATTTAAAAAAAGTATTATTAATATATAATAATTTATATTTATAAAAATATTACTTAAATAATATTGCTTTTAATAATTTTAATATTTATTATTTAAAAGTTATAATTAACTTTATAGCTTTTTAATATTTTAAGCACTTAAATAAAATCCTTAATTATTTAATTATTTATTAAAGCTAATAAATAAATATATAAGCATTATTAAGGTATTATTTTAATTATATAAATAAATAATAATTTATATTAATTAATATTATAAATAATATTTATAATAAAAAAAGGAAAATTATTAAGGCTTTTAAATTATATTATTTTTATAAAATAATATATAATATACTTAACTTAATATTTTATATTAATTAATAAGTTAATTAAATAATTATTTTTAATTAAATTATTAATAAAGCATTTAATTAATAGCTAACCCTTAATATTTTAATTATTAAGTAATTTAGGCTAATTATTAATATCTTTAAAACTTATTTACTTATATAAAATTATATAAAAAAAGTAAATAATAAAAATACTTAATAAATATTATTATAGCTAAATATTATATTATTTTTAATAATAAGGTAAAAAGGTAATTTTAATAAAAAAGTATTTTTTAAAAATTTTAAATATTAAATAATTATATAAAAAAAGATTTTTATAATATAAAAAAAACCTATATATTTTAATAAATATATATAAAATATATAATTAAATATATTTATTTAAAGTATTTATATTTTTCTTAATTATAAAACTAAATAAATAATTTATTTTATATAAAATTAATAGCTTTTTTAACCATTTTTACTTAATTATTATTATTTTTTTAATTTATTATTTAAAATTATTAATAAACTTATTTATAATTTTATTTACTTTTTTATTATAATACTTTACTTTATTATTAAATATATATTTAATAATAATTTAATAATAAAATAAGTTTTTTTTAATTTATATAATTATAATTATATATTTATATAGCTTAATTTAAATATTAAGTATATTTTAAAAATAAAAATTATACTTTATTTTATAAATATTAATATAAGGATTATAATTATTAAATTATATTTTAATAAATAAATAATAAAATTACTTAAATTTAAATATAATTTTATAAATTATATTTAAAAAATATTTATAATTACTTTAAAAAATAAAAATAATATATTATAAATATTTTAAATATTTAAATTATTATTTTTAAGTTATTATTTTAATTATTTATAATTATATTAAGATTAAGTTTAAAAATATTAATAATAAAATAATATTTAAAAATAAAAATTATAAAATAATTAATTTAAAGAAATAAAAAGAAATAAATATTATTTTATAAATAAATTAATTAAATATATAAATAAATAAATAAAAAGTAATTTTATAATAAAGTTATAAAATAAATTAAATATTATATAAAGTAAGTAATAATAAAATAAATAAGTTAACTTAAAGTTATAAAATTTTTTTTATACCTTATATTAATATAATAAATATAAATTAAATATATTATATAAAAAATAATAAAATAAATATAATAAAGTAATAAGATAATTATAATTTTAAAAAGCTAATTTTTAAGATATACTTATATTTTATTAATGCATGCAGCCAATTTCCTTATACTAGGTGGGCCAACGCTAAAAGCTGGGTGGGCGTACTGTAGAAGCTGGGTGGGCGTATGCTGACTTGATCATTGCCAACGGGTGACTTCAGGAGTGAATGGATATCTGGTAACGGCCCTACTTTGCTGGAGGTGAAGTGTTTGCTTTTTTTGTGACTCCATTGATCGCTTCTGTCCTGGAGATACGTGCTGAATCTGTCTCATCTTCAACAGTCTTTATCCGCACATAATCATAGTTGCTTGAACCCCGCTTGAAAGTGCATGTACGTGGAAACAAAATGAGCAGCCCTAGCGCCAGTATGAAAGCCCATCCAAACGAGAGCCAACTGGTCGGCACGGACAAGCCGGAAAAAGGAGCCACCGCTGGTGACGATGTGCAGCGCACTTTCGGCTTCTGGGCCATCATCGTTGGACTCGGAGTGATGCTCCTACTCAGCGCGCTGGAGAACTCAGTACTCGTCACGGCGGCACCTGAGATCCTGGCTGAGCTTCCACTCGGAGACAGCTGGACGTGGATCACCAATGCCTTCTTCTTGTGCAGTGCTGCGTTCCAGCCCTTTACCGGCCAGCTCTGCAATCTGTTCGGCCGGCGATGGGTGACGATAGGAATCATTGCCGTCTTTCTACTGGGCAGCGGAATCTGCGGTGGTGCAACCAGCGGCGCCATGTTGATCGTGGGACGAGCCGTGCAGGGGATTGGTTCAGGTGGGATCATCATGGTGTTTGGTATGCCTAAGCTTTTTGGAGTCAATAACTACTTGGCCCGAACCCCCTTTAGGACCATCTTCGCAAAGAATGATGTGAGAAACTAGAACTAACACGCTCCTGCGAGTAATAGATATCATTGTTTCCGACCTCGTGCCTCTTCGGCACCGTGGCAATTATATTGCAATTATCATGCTAATTTATAGCATTGGAACTACGTTGGGGCCTTTCATTGGAGGCGCCATCGTTGAAACCGGCAACTGGCGCTGGGTCTTCTGGATCAACCTGCCAATAGGTGGCGCTTCTTTGGTCCTATTGCTCGTCTTTTTACAAGTCGGTTACCAGAAGCATGATGTTGCCTGGACCACTCAGCTGAGGCGTATCGACTATATTGGGAACGGCATTCTCATCGCAGGCAGCACATCTATCCTTGTTGCTCTGACGTACGCCGGCACACGCTGGTCTTGGTCCTCCTGGCATACCTTGTTGCCTCTGCTCATCGGCTTCGTCGCGTTTGGCCTATTCGTGGCCGTCGAAGCCGGGCCCTGGGCTCCCCAGGAACCTGTCATGCCCCCGCGCCTGTTCAGCAACCGCACCTCTGCCATCGTCGCTATCAACACTTTCCTGAACTCTGCTCTCGTCTATTGGGGTGTGTTCTTTCTCCCAGTATTCTTTCAAGCCGTCCAACTAGCAACGCCTCGTCGAGCTGGAGTTTGCCTAATCCCGTTGTCCCTGTTCGGTATTCCCAGTGCGGCAGTCGGTGCCTTCGTGCTAGCTCGACTGGGCAAGTACAAGATGATCCATGTGTTCGGCTTCTGCACATTCTGTCTAGGCAGAGGTCTTTATACGCTACTGAACGAGACAACACCTGTCTGGGAGTGGGTTTTGTTCCAGCTCGTTGCTGGTATTGGCGGCGGCATACTGCTAAACACACTTTTGCCGGCATTCCAAGCGCCGCTGGACGAGTCAGACCAGGCCGCGGCTACGGCGGCGTGGAATTTTGTGCGCACATTGGGAAGCGTCTGGGGCGTGGCAATACCTGCAGCTGTCTTTGCAAATTATATTGATGGTGCGGTGGCTGCGGTATCCGACCCTCGGGCCGCCGAGCTTCTTGCTCATGGCGGAGCGTATCAATATGCTTCGGCAGCCTTCGTGCGGGAGTTCCCACCTGCGGTGCAGGATCAAATTCGCGCAGTCTATAGTGACGCCATCAAGCGCGTGTTCGTTGTGAGTTTTGCCTTTATGGGTCTGGCACTCCTCTTGTCACTCTTTGAGAAGGACGTGCCGCTGCGCACTGTGCTTGAAACCGAGTACGGGATGAAAAACAGAACCAAAGATGACAGATCAATGGGTCCGGTGGAAAGTAACGAGAAAACCACCTGAGAACCCTTTACTGCTTCCTGTCGAGGAATTGTTGGGTGGCGAAATATCTACAGAAGTCTTGCACACAGTCAATAAAATAACCTGCAGGCGTCGTCGAAAAGAACACGCAGAATGTAAATTACTAGCTGTCGTCATACTTATCGAACATATGGCAGTAGCAAAATTGAAGATAGGTCTTCCCGTATAAAAAAAAAACCAGGTCAATATATATCCTGTATGTTTTACAACACAACACAATCGACACTTGAAAGCACCCATGCTGTGGATTTGGATGACAATCTGATATAAGAGTGCTGAAGGCACGCATCTAAGTCATCACAAGAGGAACGTCTCGGACCTTGAAATACAATGTTCTGGATGAAATGCCGCTATCTACTCAAAACACACAAATACTTCGTGACCCTGTAACCATTGGGAGATTATTCATCTCTTGATACCGGCAAGAATCTTATCATCAACCTGGGCTTTACCCAAAAACCGTATGTAACAAAATCTCTTTCGAAGTTGAGCTCCTGTCCTTCGACATTGGCCAGGTCAAAGGACCAAAGAACTTTGGCAATGAACAGCCTGGCTTGCATCCAGGCGATCTCCTTACCTGGACAAGCCCGAGGTCCATGACTGAATGGGAACAAGCCTTTGGTATTATCATTGGAGAACCTTTCCTCGTAAAGCGGGTGGCCGATTGGCAGCCAGCGTTGCGGCCGAAATTGAAGAGGATCGACAAACATCTCAGGTTTGCGTGACGCGGCAAAAATGCTCGTTTGACAATAAACCTGGAAGAATTGTCAGAAACTTAGAAGTTAGAAGGCAACAGTGTCTTCTTCCTTGTCCTTCTGATTCGTAACATGAGAAAGTGGAAGACCTACTCCTTTCGGGATGTACTTCCCATCTACCACAGCTCCTGGGCTTATCCGCGGCAGTCCAGTGTTGTTACTCGGAAAGAGGCGTAGTGATTCCTCAAGGCAGGCGTTCAGGTACTTGAGGGAAGCCAGGGCTTGAATTGATATACCTTTGTAGCTCTTGAAAGCGCCTCGGACCTCCGCGGCCAATATCTCACACGCCGCGCGATCTTTGAGAAGGAAAAACAAGGTGCTGTAGTACCAGGAAGATATGGGCTCATAACCAGCAAACAATAATTGAGAGGCGACCTGTTCCAGATGCCGCATTTCCTTGGGGTCAGTCGGCATAGGATCTCGGGCTGGAACCATTTGCTCGAAGAAGTCGAGATGTTCGGTGTTTCCCTTTTGTCGGATGCGTCGCTGAACTTCTTCACGACCTGTTCTTACCATCTCGGGGATGGATTTCAATGATGATTTGGGTAGATAGGTGAAGAGGGCTGGCTTGATTACCCGACTGACGTAGGGAAATCTCTTCGAGACTTGCTCGAGAGTTGTAAAGGCATTAAAGCCAAGGAGGACCTCGAGATAGGCTGAGTTCCTCACTGAACGTAAGAATCAGTCAGGTATCCTTTCAAAATTGTGGCACTTATTGCCAGCTCAAGGCAGAAACTTGCTTACTGTCTTTCATTTCGTGCATCTTGCGGTTGTACGCCATGTCTGCCGACGTGTCCATGGCCAGCCAATTACACCACTTTGAAAAATCGATTCCTTCTGTCTGCTGAGCCATACTAGCCCCAATTGCGTCAACAAATGCATCAATGTACATGTGCATGACGGGCTCCTTGGCCATGCTTGCACGAGAACTGAAGGCTGGGGCCAGTTGCTTGGCGACTATGCGGTGACGAGCAGGATCCCGTTCAAAAAGAATGCCTCCATGCTCGTCCCCACGGTCGTTGATGTCAGACTTGATGAAAGACTCATGATTCTTCACATGCGGGGTGTATATGTCTGAGATCCCAACCCGTCAGATATGTCGCGGCCGTGAGAGTGAGCCTGACCTAAGCCTAATAACGTACCGATGGATGCTTGCGAGGTTGCAAAGAGAAGCTCATTCGGTGCGATCCGGACGAAATCACCTGGAGCCTGCGGGTCAGAACCTCATTTAGAGTAGTGAGCTTGAAGTTGCCTTACATACCGTATGCTTGCTGAGCGTGCTCTGTTGCCCATGGGTAGCGTCCCGACAGCCTGTGAGCCGTGAACATCAAAATGTGCGAGAGGGTCATTTGGAATGGAGAGAACTCACCAATGATAGGCATACCATACGTTTGACACTGCGGCGATGGGAGGCCCAGGAAATTGAGCCAAGGGATGAAAGTACTTGAGATAGATACATCGTGCGAAGGAGTAACACAGGATCTGTAGCAACAGACACGGAGTGAGCTCTCTTGGAAAGCAATCGTAGCATAGAGGCGTATTGGGGTAAGGGAACACATATAAATCCGAATGCAAGGCTTAGTACAGCCTGGGAGAGATCGGTCATGGCGAAGGCAGGGATGAGATATGTATTACCCATTAGGATGGTTATGATCACACTGCAGCAGGTTGCCTTGAAACAATTATTCTGATCAATACTACTGCATCACGACTCACCTATGATGACGGTGAGTTGGGTGATAGCAGAGGAGTGAGAGGAGCCACATGGGTCAATGTGCCGCCAAAGAAAAAGGATACAAAGTGGAGGCAACCCTTGAGGCCAGACACAGGGAATTTGACAAGGCTCTGAGCCGTTTCACGACGCCTAAAAAATTACATCATTCTCATCAGCTCACACTGGGGTGTGCAATTAACAGATGGGGATCTTTCGCGCCATGCACATCTGCCTAATAATTATTCTGACCAGGGATATATGTCTCATGTCGATCTTTAGACCGGTCTGATGCGACGCGAATTCATAGAAATGCATATTTTGGACGTCAATCCAACACCAGAGCCTCGCGATCGAGTGTGCGTACGCGGTTGGTTCCAAGAAGCACATGCAGCCATGCTATTCGTCTAGAATAGTCTGTGAATGGGAACTCGGTCGCGCGCACCATGGGTCAGAAAAGTTGCAAGCTGATTGGTTAACCGCCGCAGGCGTGCACGGAGCACATAGTAATCAGTGCATAACAAAGAGAAACCATAATTCTGAAAACTTGCAAGCTGATTGGCTTATTCCAAAACCCAAACCCCCATTAATGGGCAGGCAAGGCCGTAGGCCTCGGGGGGGGGGTGAGCCGGAGGCGCGCAGCGCCGTAGGCGAGGGGGGGGGGGCTGCGCAGCAGGGGCCCCCCAAAAGATTAGCCAGCAGGCCTAGACGAATAGCTCCCAGGGCCCCGATAGGGGCTTTCCACCTGGTTTATGTTGAAAGCCAATCATTGCCCGAGATTGGTGATGATGGATCTCATGCAAGCCGGTCTGGAACGTCAACTAGGCTTCCACGTTGGTACACAACAAGCGGCACAGCTTTACCCCTCTCCTGTGTGCCAACACCATCACTGTCATTGGACACTGGGGTCGCGTGAGCTGATGGCTGTCACACGGCTTTTCTTTCGGAGACCGTAAGCTGCATCTCACAAGTGATGATTCATCTTTCAGCCCCCAATGGGTTGCATCAGTGGGACACATGTGCAGCGCCTGTGGGAGTAACTAGAAGCCAACTCAATACGACATCTCTGACCATTGAGGTCTTCGTCTTTGACTTGCCACTTTATCACAGCCCATATAGCTGAATCTGCCAACAGGCATGGCCTGGCATGCCCAATTTACGCCAGTAGCTCGAGGGGTGAGGCTGCGAGCCGAACTTGTCACCAGATCCCCCTATATTCAAGTCACTTAGGTACCCGGTACATCATAGACACCATGTTTGCTGGGGGGAAATAGTGCAAGACGTCTTTTTTCAGCGCCCAGGAGGGCCTGACAGCTTTTGTTCAGACTGACGGTATGCTATTTACAGAACTGTGCTTCTCACCGGAAAGCGAATCCAACAGTCTTGACTGAAATACTGAATTGGCCACTACAAGGTTTTTTTTTAATTCCTGCTACAACTCAAAACAACATGAAGGGAAGCTAGACACGAGTTTTGCTCGACCGTATTAGTGGTCCATGCTTTCCACAAGTTCCACCACATCCTGGCTGGACATGCACCTAAACTATCTCGAAATTCCGCTGAACGTGTATGATTCCCTGTGGTATAGCTGGTCTAGCACCGTTTGCAGTTTCCAAGCTGTCGCTCTCGGCATGAAACTCAGAGTAGTGCGTGGAAGGGGGCCAGGCCAGTGCGTTGGAGTTGGGTTCTTGAAGTGGGATCCAAATCCGACTCTGGCTTCCCTGTTGATGTCTCTGAGTTGCACTGGTTTTGGGAGAAATACCTCCAGAATCGGTGGACTTCTCGCGGCTACTCCGATAAAGGCGTATGCTGCTAGCTTTTGACTTGAGGCGAGTCCAAAATCCTGCAGCCGGAAGGATTGGTTTATAGACTGGAGCGGAGCAGCAGATAATCGCAACAGCCATCTGAACTGTGGCCCATAATCCAAGTGAAGTATAAATATCTGGTAGTCTCAGTCAATGACAACGATACAGCAGCACATTGTTCCAGAGTTTCTTTTCTTACATAGCTTGTCATGGGAATATTGGAGTCCGATTTTGATAAATCCTATCACTCCAACGCTGAGATGCGCTGTTAGCAATTGCTTGCGAGTAGACACTCAGTGGGGCATGGCTGGACCAAGAACATACAAGCCTCCAAGGCCGAACAACCCGCCCAACTTCCACTTAGTATCCCTTGAAATGTGAATGGACTGGATCATGAATAAGGCAAGGATTACTAGAGCGAAATCGATAATGGAATTGATGCACTCTGAAGGAATAGCCAGTATGGCTTCCGAGAAGCACCATCCTGGAATAAAGGGGCGCCAAAACTTCTCAAGCGGGTTGCAAGATACAGTCTGAAGGACTAGAATCATGATCACCCAAGATATATGAATGGCACCTAGGAAGTAAATCCATCGGGTGTAGACAGCGCGGATGCCAAAGATGCGAAGGTAAAGAGCCATGATGCTCAACTTAGAAAACAACATCTGAAGAGGAAATAGTGGCAGGTCGGCATAGGTCATCTAGAGCGAGTTCAGTACGATTCAAAGGTTACCACTGCACGATTCAAGATATACCTTGCGGATTCTTGCGAACTCCTCCGGGTCTTGGACGGCCAAGACTGCCTGATTTCGGCCATTTAGAGCAGCGAGAGCTTTGAAATGTCGGAGTTAGACGAGTAGACCATCACGACATAGATATATCTCTTTTTTTGATGACTCACTTATTGCGGAAAGGATAGTGAACGCCAGATAAACGATGAGTGCACACAATGCGAACCAGTCTTCCAGGCCAAGTTTCCGCCCAGCCTTTCTGCAAGCGATGAACCGGAGAGCGACTGCCAGAGTGCAGAATGGCGCAAAAATGATGAGGATAACAAAGTAGACCCCCTGGATTGAGGTATTGAAGATGTTCATGACCGTTGTTGTGATGAGTTCGTGATATGCTGCTCCTGTGTCGAATTTTGCAGGCTTACCAGCGCCGATTGCTGGACGAGTCAACTGCCAGAGATTTATACCATCGGGTTTCTTAGGGTTCGAAAGAAGACGCGCAAGGGGCCGAGACTTCAGAGGATTGAAGATGATTCCAGGTGAGGTACTGGTACTTTGCCAAACAGACCGGTATACCAAATTGACGGACGAGACTTGTTGGTGGCGCCTGCATCCAATGATGGAGGCCAGCGGATGCGAGTTGGGTCACAGAGAAATGCGGGGACAGATCTTTCAGCTGTGTTCAGAATCCTTCGTGCAACGCGCCGAGCGGCAATAAGCCTAACAGCGGCACAGTAAGATACTCTTCTGGTCTGCTTTCCATGATTCGCCACATATCCCAAGCCAACAGTTTCCCAGGGGTCACAAAAAGACACATGCATTTTGGGAACCTTGTAGTGGCTGATGCTACTCTGCTATTTGGTTCGACCACACCTGAAGGCTTGAACTTGGCTAGGCTCACAACAATCGCAGAAAATTCCACAACGTCTGGGGTTTCCATTCGTCGTCACAGCCTAGTTCGAGGGACGCAAGACAAGTTTTTGCACAGCCTCTTGGGTAACCCGTGTCTCCTCCTCGAACCAGTTGGGCACGATTATTTGTGTAACGCACCTAGCCTTGAGCGCTCATTCAGCCCAGGTTCTGGGGGCTATCCTACCATGCTTCCAAGCGCATCTTTCTAGCTTGTTGCTGATCGCGTAGTCGCACTAGCTGGAAGTATTCTTGTAAATTGAACCTGAAGTCCAGCTGCACTGGCATCCGGAGAGACTAAGCTCATTTATCAATCTCCTGCAAGGACTGTTATTGAGTTTGCCCACTTCTGCTTTCAAAAGCCTCTGCATTTTCAGCCGCATCATCCATAGTACAGTCCCGGCTAGATCAATAAGATCAGATCAACATGGACACCATGAACGCCCAAGGACAAAAGATTGCCATAATTGGCTCAGGTTGTCGTTTCCCTGGGGGTGCGAACACGCCTTCAAAGTTGTGGGACCTCTTGCGGGAGCCGCGCCATCTCGCGGAGTCAATCCCGCCGGATCGCTTCAGTCTTGCTGGCTTCTATCATCCAAATGGGCAGTACCACGGCCACAGTAATGTCAAGAAAGCATGCTTTCTCGAAGGCAAAGGTGTCCACCGCCGCTTTGACGCTTCCTTCTTCGGCATCAATCGCGTTGAAGCCAACGTTATGGACCCTCAGGCACGACTCTTGATGGAGACGGTCTACGAGGCCTTAGAAGCTGCGGGTCAGTCTATCGATGACCTCCGCGGGTCCACAACTGCCGTTTTCGCTGGGCAGATGGTGGCAGACTACGAGCAGGTGATGGTGCGAGACAATGATACTATGGGTACATATCACGCTACTGGAACTTCTCGTGCCTTGTTGGCAAACAGGGTTTCTTACTTCTACGATTGGCACGGGCCATCTGAAACGATCGATACAGCATGCAGCTCAAGCCTCGTAGCTGTTCACCACGCCGTCCAACAGCTACGCTCGGGGCAGTCTCGTGTGGTGATTGCTGCAGGGGCCAATCTGATCTTCGATCCACAGTGCTTTGCTGCAGAAAGTACACTAAACATGCTCTCCCCTGACGGACAGTCACGTATGTGGGATGCCGGCGCAAATGGCTACGGCCGTGGTGAGGGAATTGCAGCTATTGTTTTGAAAACCCTAGATGCTGCCGAAGAAGATGGTGATCACATTGAATGTGTTATCGCCGAGACGGCCGTCAATCACGATGGGAAGACACGTGGAATTACAATGTCAGTCTGGTTGATAATCTACACTCGTAACTTCTGCTCACTGATATGTGCTACAGGCCAAATGCCACAGCACAGACCCAGCTGATTCGGGATTGCTATGCGCGGGCTGGTCTTGACTTGACAAAATCTTCTCATCGTCCGCAGTACTTTGAGGCCCACGGTACTGGAACGCCTGCTGGGGATCCAGTTGAGGCAGAGGCAATTGCCTCTGCTTTCTTCCCGCCAAACAATACATGCGGTGACGATGGCCGCAAGCTCTTCGTGGGCAGTATCAAGACTGTTGTTGGCCACACAGAAGGGACTGCGGGTCTCGCAGGTATTCTTAAGGCTTCACTAGCCATGCAGAATTCCCTGATCCCACCGAATATGCTATTTGAAGAACTCAATCCGAATGTCCGGCCGTTCTATACCAACTTGCGCCTTGTCACCGCACCAGAGCCCTGGCCTGATGTCGCGGAAGGTATACCACGTCGTTGCAGCGTGAACAGGTAAGAAAAGCCTCGTCCCTCGGCTCGTTCCAGACGCCTGACTCTTCCTTGTTCGACAGCTTCGGTTTTGGAGGGACGAATGCACACGCTATCCTCGAAAGTTATGCCGGGAGTCGATCCTCGCGGACTGAACCATCAGCATGTTTCACACCATTCGTTTTTTCCGCAGCGTCAGAGTCATCCCTTAGGTCGTATATGTCCACTTTCAGCAAATTCCTACAACAAAACGAAGCATCTATCAATATCCAGGACCTCTCCTATACCCTCTCCTCGAGGAGGACCCGACTGTCGGTCGCAACGGCGGTTGCTGCCCTTACAGCCGATGATCTCCGCGGCAAGGTTGAGGTGCTCCTTCACGAAGACCAAGCAAATCCCAACTTGAGCCTCAAAGCTGCCAACAAGGCAGAAGCTGCAAAAGTGCTTGGCATCTTCACTGGTCAAGGAGCTCAGTGGGCCAAAATGGGACTGGAGCTCATACAAGAGTCGCCTGTTGCCAGAAAGATCATTAATAATCTCGACGGTCGATTGTCTCAACTTCCCACTCCTCCATCGTGGTCACTACTGGAAGAGATCGAGCGAGATGGCCCGTCTTCGCGTATCAATGAGGCCGTCATATCCCAGACAGTGTGCACAGCAGTACAGATTCTTCAGGTCAAGCTTTTGTCTGCCGCAGGTGTTCATCTCTCCGCTGTTGTAGGCCATTCGTCAGGCGAAATTGCGGCTGCTTACGCGGCAGGCCTCATTTCTTCCAGAGATGCCATCTGCATCGCCTATTATCGAGGTCTCTACTCCCAACTCGCACGTGGCTCTGACGGGCAATCTGGTTCCATGATGGCTGTCGGCACCACGGCCGAGGACGCCCAAGAGCTCTGCGATGTGCCCGAGTACACTGGTCGTGTTCATGTCGCTGCGATGAACGCACCAGAAAGCGTTACATTGTCCGGGGATCGTGATGCAATTGAAGATCTGAAGGTGGTGTTTGATGATGAGGGCAAGTTCACGAGAATTCTGCGTGTGGATGTCGCCTATCATTCTCATCACCTCAAGGAGTCCTCGAACTACTACCTCGATTCCCTTCTGGAGTTGGACATCCAGGTCAGATCCAATATCCGATCACCATGGTTCTCGAGTGTGCACGGTAGGTTCATGTGTGGTGACCTGGACCCTCTCAAAAGGTCTTATTGGGTTACAAACATGTTGAGTCCTGTGCGGTATATGCAAGCCGTGCAGAGTGCTCTCTCGACCGAAGGGCCTTTCGGAATGGCCATCGAATTAGGCCCTCACCCAGCTTTGAAAGGGCCCACTCTTCAAATTTTCCGACAAACCGAATTTCAGTCTCTTCCATACGCCAGCCTATTCTACCGCGGCACTTCGGCACTTGCGTCCTTTGCAGAGGGCCTTGGGCAAGTCTGGGTTCATGCTGGGCCTAGCGCGGTGAATCTTCGCGGCTATGACGAGTTCGTGTCTGGCGGATCTGCACGGAACCAAGTGAAAGGGTTGCCTACGTATGCCTGGAATCATGAGAAAGAGTACTGGCATGAGTCCAGATACGCAAGAGCAATCCGAATGCGGCAAGGACCGGTGAATGAAATACTGGGCCATATCACGCCTGACAGCACCCAGCATGATTTAAGGTGGCGCCACATATTGTGCCCGACTGAGGTGCCGTGGCTAAGGGGCCATCGGCTGCAAGGTCAAATCGTGTTCCCGGCTGCCGCATATGTTGTGTTGGCCCTCGAAGCAGCACTGGCTCTATGCCGCGGATTCTCAGCCACTGTGATCGAGGTTGAGAATGTCGAGATTGGTAAGGCCTTGAGCTTCGACCACGACGAGACCAGGGTGGAAACTATCCTCTCTGTGACGGACATCCAACGACATGGGACGTCCAAAATAGAGGCGAGATTCAATTACAGTGCAGAATCGAAGCTGAGTGCGAATCAGTTTGATCTCCTGGCTAGTGGTAGAGTTCGGGTCACTCTCGGCAGCAGTACAGTCGATGCACTTTCAGCTGGGCCCCCTCGTTCATCAAGCCTCATTGACGTGGACGCGGACGAGTTCTACGGGTCGATGAAGGAACTCGAGTATGAGTATTCTGGGTCATTTGCCTCTCTTCATGGGCTACGGAGAAGGCTCGGCGCAGTGACCGGATCTGTGCGCAACCTTGAGCCGTCCGGGCTGTTGATTCATCCTGGCATCCTTGACGCGGCATTCCAGTCTGCCTTCCTGGTGTACTGTGCTCCTGGTGATGGTGAACTGGACAGGATGCAAATTCCCAGGAGAATCCGCAAAATAAGCGTCAATCCGGACTTGTGCGCGCGGGAGGTCGCCAAAGGCACTCCTGTCCCTTTCAGCTCCCTGCGGTCTCCGGATGCTGACTTTGGCGCCATGTTAAGTGACATCCATCTCTATTCAACAGACCTGGAAAATTCAATTATCCAAGTTCAAGGACTCGAGTGTGTTCCTCTGTCATCAGCAACCGCTCAAGACGACAAGGAAGTGTTTTCTACTCTGCATTGGGACGTTGCGTCCCCGAACGCCGAGGCTGTATCGCCAAGTCTCTCGATAACCGCGAAGCAACGTGACGTGGCGAGTCTTCTCGAACGCATGGCTGTCTTCTATATGCGGGTTCTGGAAAGGAATCCTTCGGCTGACCATCCTGCCCGACTCGGCGGGCCTTATGCATCTTGGTTCCGGTTTGCTTCCCATTGTACCACCCTGGCACAAGGAGGTCAACTGCCTCTGTGGAACTCTGATTGGGAGAACGATACAAATTATCAACTGGAAGCAGCAGCTCAGCCCCATTCAGACGTTATAGACGTGATGATACTCCGCGCTGTCGGTGAAAACATCGTGCGAATAGCCACTGGCGAAGCCTCAGCCATTGACATCTGCATGAGGAACGATATGCTTTCGCAGTTCTACATGGACGGCATTGGGCTGGCGCCATATACGAAATCTCTGGCTCGTATAATCAAGCAAATCGTTCATCGATATCCTCACATGGACATCTTAGAAGTTGGCGCCGGCACCGGAGCATGCACTCAAGCTGTCCTCTCGGAAATTGGCTCAGCGTTTTCGTCATACACCTTTACCGATATTTCCACTTCATTCTTTGATTCGGCACGGTCATGGGAGATTGATCACTCAAACCGGATGATATTCAAAGCTCTCGATATCTGCCAAGCACCATCCAAGCAAGGCTTCCAGGACCACGCGTACGATGTGGTGGTCGCCTCGCTCGTTCTCCACGCCACGCCCAATCTTGAAGAGACTTTGCGCAACGCTCGTCGACTCCTAAAACCCGGTGGATATCTGGTCGCCTTTGAACTTCTTCCAGCCAGAGTTAGTTACTTGGGTGTCATATTTGGCGCTTTCCCCGGTTGGTGGCTAGGCGCCGATGAGGGCCGTGTCCTGACACCTGCCGTCGGCCTTGGAGTATGGGACCGTCTCCTTCGCAAGTCAGGTTTTTCAGGTTGTGATACGAATACGACTGTGCTGGACGAGTACGTCACACCTGGTGCCATATTCGTTTCGCAGGCTTTGGACGACAGGATCACGTTTATTCGTGAGCCATTCTCGGTTACTCCCAGCAAACCCATTCAAGATCTTGTCATACTTGGCGGAGACAGCCCTTCAACTATAGACCTATCAGTCGGACTCGAGTCTTTTCTGATGGCTTACTGTGGCAGTGTCCGAAGGATATCCTCAGTGATTGACGTGCCTCGGGCGAAGATATCGTCTACGACCACTATTTTGAGTCTTCTCAGTCTAGATGGCCTGCGCCTCACCCAACTGAATAATCAGACATGGGAAGCTCTGAAAGAGGCTTTGCTCGAGACCGGGTCGCTTGTGTGGCTCACACAGGGGCGGCGAGCCAGCAACCCTCACGCAAACACGATGATAGGCCTGGTACGGTCCGTGGTGCGGGAAAGCTCTCTCCTGAATTACCTCTTCCTTGACGCGGAAAATACACGAGACCTACTAGACGCGTCTACGATTTCCAGGATGATTCTCCAAAATGCTGCAGCTTGCCAGTGGCGAGGCCAAGATGGTTTCCACATAACAGCTGAGCCTGAACTGGTTTTGAGCGACGGTCAGCTTCTAATTCCTCGTCTCGTTGTTAGTCAGGAGATGAATTCTCGCTACAACTCGTCACGACGTGTCATCTTGGACGGACCCCAGAAAAGTGTGCAGAATATGGGAATTTCGGCATCCACTTCGGGATACGTTGCCGAGGAAGAGGTCCTGCCGCAGGTGAACAGGGATCCCTGCATGCAAATGCGTGTTTCGCACTCCGTCCTTACTCTCATATGCAATTAAACGTTCCATTTTGGCGCTAGTAACTCGCATATAATACCTTACACCAAAAATCATATGCACTTATTATATTATTAATTAATACCCTTAATATTATTAATTTACGCACTAATTAAGGTTATTATTACCATTAAAAGCTTATATATTAATTACTATATATAACGGTTATCTTTAAATATAATTTCTTACTTTTTAACTTATTATTAAGATTTATAAAAGCCATTAATGCCTTACTAAAGCTTTAAGGAGATATAATTAGTATTAGGTATTATTTATTTATATATAATTATAGCTAATAAGAGTATTTACATATCATAAAGCCCTTAAGTAAGGTTATTATTATTTATGCCTTAAAGTTAATTTTATATAGCAATTATAAGCCCTTAAATTATAGCCCTTGCTATTAATTATAATCCCAGCCTAAATATTATATCATTTTTAATAATAATTTCTTAAAGCTAGCAAATATAGCATTTATAAAGAAGAAGAATATTATATTTATAGCGTTTAATAATTCTTTTGCAAAGAAGCCTTAAATTATCATTAAGCTAAGGGCAAAGCCTTTTCCATTATTGCTAGCAAAGCCTGCCCGGAAGCTATTAATAAAAAGGAAGTTATCGCTGCTAAAGAAGATACTTTTAAAGCTATCATTACCATTATTACCGCTAAAAAGCAGCTTTATTAGAGATAATAAAGAAAAGCTAAATCCTTTTTCTTATAATAATAAAAACTTCTTTGCTAACCCTTTTATTAACCCCTTTGCTACTAAGAATAATAATATTTAGGAGATTACTAAAAAGGCTATTATTAATAGCTTTTCTTATAATAATGTTAAGATTAAAATATATATAAATATAAGAATAGCTTTTTCCTTTTTTTTAGTTAATTTAATTAGTTAATTTAGGAGTATTTCTTTATTTATTCTCTTAATAAGATATTTAAAAGGGTAATGTAATAGATTTGGCGGTTTTTTTATTAATTAGCTTAGCAAGTAGCTTAAGGATTTTAAAAAGTAAATTATTGCTAATCTTAAGGGCTATTAAGTAAAGCATAATTTCCTTGCTATAATAATTTAGTTAAGGAAGGGTAATATATTAAAACTTGCATATTTTAATTAATAAGCAGCAAATGCAAACCTTAAAATTATTTAGTTATTAATATATAACCTTATAAAGCAAGTTAATAATAAGGCAGCACTTACTTTAAACGTTATATATTTATTTTAAATATTTATTGCGTTTTATATTATTTTAAAATATTAATAGGGTTTGATTACGCCATTATTAACCTTTAGAGGCTTTATTAATATTTAATTTTATAAGATTAAAGATGCTGCTGTTGCAAAAGTAAAAGAAAATAACCCGTTTTAAACCAGGCAATTTAATATTAAGATTAGCAATATTTCTTAGTTAAGCAATTAATTAGGTTTCTTAGCGAAGTTTATAAGAACTAGCATTATATAAGAAGTTATTATTGCTTAAAGAAACACTAAAATTAAGCTATTTATTTAATTGAATTAATAGCTAAAGTGTTGTAATAAAGGACGTTATTTTAATTATAAAAGGGAGGTAAAATTAGCATTATAGTGCTTTATTAAAAGGGATAGGATATATCTAGCTCTTATATATAAAAACCTACTTAAATAAGCTAATTTAATTAAAAAAAAGCAGGAAAGGGCTTTTTTAAATTATATCCCTAAGAGTATATATAATTAAGCATTGTTTTACCTAGTTAGTTAAAAGCAAGGCAGCCAAACTAAAGTATTTAATATTCTTTTAATTTTTAAGCTAAATAATAATGTTTTTTTGGCTATATTAGGGCGCTTAAGTAAAGCTAATATGCTTAAACTAGGAAGGGATGGTATAGGTAGCGGGAATATTATTAATGTTAATAAAGGTAGTGGTGATAGCAATTAGCTTATATTAGTACTTATAAATGCTCTTAATAGCCGTTTAATGCCTTAGTAGTTGGCTTTGCCGCTGCTGGTATTATGAGCAGCTGGATATATATATATATTGCTTACGGCCCCTTTTTTTATTAAAGTGCTAGTAATAAAGATTACGCTGCCTTTATTATATTATCTATTAATATTTTTATTATCCTTAGTAATGCTTAATAGCTTTAAGGGTAATAGGTTATTGGATAACTTTCTTTAGTATGTATATTGTTAAAGGGCTAGGCATTATTAAGAGAAGTAAGAGATAGGTTGCTTAATTATAAAGCTTTAAAATACAAGCTTAAGCATATTTAAAAACCTTTTAATATAGCTAGATGGGTAATTTATTAATCATTAGTTTAAGAAGGACTTGGAAAGCTTTTTTTATTAATATATAAAGAACTTTATATAGGAATGCAATGTATTAAAGAAGGGTATATTAAGCTTATTAGCATTTTTAAGGGCAATTAAGGGCTTTAGTAATAATGCTATTAGTAAAAGTAATTAATTATAATATATTTATTATATATAAGAGGGTATTTTAAGTATTGCTTTTATTATTATGGTGGTAGTAGATAAAAAGTAATAAAGTTAATATTAATACTTGCAATATAATAGGTTTTATAAATTAGCTCAACCTACTTATACTTATTATATCTTAATATAAAATATTAATTTCCTTTATAAATTTAATATTAATTGCAATAATAATATTATTAATAAAAAGATAAAAAGCTAAATTATTTAATATAAAAATTATATTATATTTATAATTTTTTTTAATAGTGTTATAATAGTTTAAAGTTAGTGCATATATATATTATATTTGCTTTAACTTATACCTTCCCTAACTATATAAACTACTTTTTTTATTACCTTTTATTTAGCAATGGAAAGCTTTTAATGCTTTAAAATAATAATAATTAAATATATTATATGATTAAAAGGTTATAAGTTTAATTTTATTACTTTAAATTATTAAAAAAGTTATTATTATTAAATTTATTTTTGCTACTTAATAATATTTGCTTATTATCTTTTTATATAATTAATACTTAATAAGGTAATTTTATAAGATATAATTATAACTTTTAAATAGCCTTAATATTTAATAATTAGCTAATATACTTTTTATTTAAATTGGAGTTAATTTAACTTAGTTGTTATATATTAATGCTAGCCCCCTATTTAACTACTTTGCCGTTGGTATTAACTTATACCTTCCCTTATTTATAAGGTTATTGCTTTCCTATGAAATGTATTAATTATTAGGCTAGCTTGCTGGCTAATTAATATAGTTATTATTAAACTAAATGTATAATAGAGAGGTTATAAGTTTAATAACAAGTATGCTAATTAGGCATTAAGCTAGCTTGCAATTAATATACTTTTTATATATATTTTTTATTTTAATTACTTAAGGCAATTACCTTCTTAATATTATATATATATAAAATGTTGCTTATTAAATATTATAGAAACAAGGCTATTTAATATAGAAATTATATTATATATATAACTTTTTTTAATGGAGGTATGGTTATATAAAGTTAATTGTTTAAATGCTAAGTATATTAATATAATGGATTATTGTTTTATGCATTAAGTGTATTTAATTGCCTTTAAGGTAAAAACCTTTTAATAGGTATTTAGGAATAAATAATATATTATTTAATTTATTTAATTAAGCTCTTTTTTATGGTATACTTTTTATAAATATATATTTTATAATTATTAATATATGTTATATTATAATTAAGGTATTATGGCAAACTTAATTAATAAGCATAGCAGTATATATTATTAAAAGCATTTAAATTACTTATATATTATAATACTTATAATGGTAATTAAAGCTTAAAAAATATATATATTGTTAATATATGTATTAAAGTATATAATTAATTAGCTATTTGATTAATTTAAGCTTATTTTGGTTTAAGAATTATAGTTTTTTAAAAGTAATTTTAAATTGCTTTTATATTTAAAGTAACCTTATATATTAAGTTAATAAGAAACTGCCGTTAATCCTTCTGCATATGCTATTAATCTTTATAATATTAAAAGTGGCAATAAATATGCTTTTTTAAATTATTAAAAAATGCCTTAATTGGGTTGAAATTAAGCAAGTATAAAGGTAAATATTTAAGCTAAATGCTAGCCTAATTATATAGCTGTTGAAGGTTATTATGAAAGTAGAAATTAATATTATTTATTATTAATATTAAGTTAGGCCTTAAGAATAGTAATATTTTAAGTAAAATTTTATTTTTAATAAAGTTAATAAAGCCCTAATTGTTTATATTGCCTTTATATATAGATAAATTAAGTATGTTTATAATTATAAATGCTAAAAACACTTAATATTATATATTGCGATCTTTATTATTGCTAAGTATAAGTTTCTTTAGCTTAATGCTTTTTAGCAATTATTTTATATATTATAGCTTATTTCTTTTATTTATATTAGATTTATTAATAAAAATAAACTAGTTTATATAAAGTTTTTAAGTCTTAATAATTTAATTAGCTTAAATAAGGTGGTTTTGTTAGGTAGTAATTATATTTATAGTTTTCTTATTTTATTTAATTTTTTTAAGTGCTTAGCTAATAATGCTTTGGGAAATGAATAAATTAAAGTTATTTAGTAATTATTATTGCATTTTATCTTGGTATAAATTATTTTTTAAAGCAAGATAATTAAGGAAGGCTTGGGTAATAAGAATATATATTAGAAAGGGTGGATAATTAAGATTTAAATTATATATATTATAATGGAAGTTAGTTAATTAAATAGCCCTGTATAGGCTGCTTAGCTTAATAATAATGCTATTTATTAAATTCCTCTTTTTTAGCTTTTAAATTTATTAATTAAAGTACTTTATAGTTCTTGCAATAGTGGCATTATTTGCTTAGTTGATATTTAGCAGCCTTTAAATTATATAAAGCTTTAGGGGGGTTAGGTAATAGGATATAGTTATAAAACTACTATAGATTGATTTACGATAATTAAAATATATAGCATAGCAAAAAATACGGCGTTATAAGGGTTGTGGGATAAGTAATTATGGTTAATAGTTGAAAAGGGCATGATATGATAAGTGCATATGATTTTTGGTGTAAGGTATTATATGCAGGCCACTAGCGCCAAAATGGAACGTTTGATTGCATATGAGAGTAGTGCTGTGCGTTGTTCCGATTTCGGGTTGATGTTCCTGGTCCTTGGCCTGGATGACGACTCCGGTAACCGTATTGTGGCCTTTTCGACCGAGAACAACAGGATTATTTGCCCCTGGGAGAATATTTCTGTTCACGTGGAAGTAGACCCTGGTTCTCAGACGAAGCTCCTGTCACTCATGGTGCATCACATTCTAGTATCCGACATTCTAAGAGGTCTCGGTCAGGGTGACAGGATTCTGATCTACGATCCCCATCCAAATTTTGCTACTGTCTTATTGCGGATAGCCACACCGCGTGGGATAAGGGTGACTTGCATCACACATCCAGATGCAGCCGTGTCCATCGATTCCACGTGGCTGACTGTCCACGCAAATGCGACTGACAGTGAATTGTTCCGCATAGTCCCAGACAACGTCTCTGTCTACGTCGACTTTTCAGCACATGAGAACACTGTGATCATTGGAAAACGCATCAGATCACGGCTCCCGAAGCTCTGTAGGTCCGAGACCTTGGACACTCTCTTCAGCAGCACAGCGTTGATACCATCCCTCTCTCGAGCCCAGGATCTCCGCGATCGACTCAACTCGGCGCTCGTTTGGTCATTGAATTACCTCGAAAGCACGGATGAAACACGAATCCATGCTTTTGAAGTCTCGACCCAACAGCTTGCAGAATCTGAGAACAAAATCGCTCCTGCTGCCATTGTTGACTGGAAGCTGTGCACTCAAACGCCTGTTCGTCTCAAAAGTGCTTCCTCCCACGTCAGGTTTAACCCAAATCGGACCTACTGGCTGGCTGGACTTAGTGGCGGGCTCGGACAATCCCTTTGTGAATGGATGGTTCACCATGGAGCAACGAACATCGTAATCTCCAGCAGGAACCCGCGTGTAGACGAATCTTGGCTAGATGATATGCGTAGTCTTGGTGCTTCCCTCAAAATTTCGTGCTGGTGAGTAGTTCAAACGCAGCATCCACGAGTACTTTGGTATTTGTTGAAACTAACTCATCACTCAACTAGCGACCTCACTAGTGGTGAAGATGTGGTGGCGCTTCATACCGAAATAACCTCGAGTATGCCACCAATTGCTGGAGTTGTCCAAGGCGCCAGTAAGTGAAGTAGTCATTTCAATTTTCCCACTGATCAGTTCGAGTGAGGTGAGCCTACGTTGGCAAGTACTAATGTACCTCACTCTAACAGTGGTTCTCCGAGATACCCCCCTCCGCAGCATGACTTTGGACGCCTTGTTGAATGTCATGCAACCAAAGGTTCAAGGGAGCCTTTGCCTCAATGACCTTTTCCAACAGCCTACCTTGGAATTTTTCATATTTTTGTCTTCGGCAACTTCAATCATCGGGAATCCTGGCCAGGCAAACTATACTGCTGCCAATCTATTCATGTCCAGCCTGGCAGCGCAGAGAAGAAACCTCGGCCTAGCGGCGTCAGTCATGCACATCGGCCCTATATATGGGGTTGGCTATATCTCCCAGCTAGTTGCAGAGGGTAAAACCCCCTTTCCAAAGAACAACATCCGGTCAGGGGCATACATAGCCACTTCCGAGCACGACTTTCATGAGCTCTTTGCGGAGGCCGTGATGGCTGGATCCCCGGACTCTCTTGCTCCCGCCGAGCTGGTATCTGGAATTCGAAGGGTCGGTGCTGATGAATTAATCCAACCAATTTGGAGATCAGATCCTCTTATGAGTCACTTCATCCGCCATCTGCACATGGACGAACAAGTTGAGCCCACTGTCAAGTCCAACCGAGTTCCAATCAAAACACGCCTGGCAGAAGCCTCGGATCATGCACAGGTCGAACAAATTATTCGAGATGCCTTCTTGACGAAGATCCGGGCTTTGTTCGAGCACGAGGGCGATGACACTCAAGACACAGACTTGGAAGGTCTACGTCTAGATGGATTGGGTATCGACTCGCTATCTGCAGTCGAGATTCGGAGCTGGTCCATGAAGACCTTTGAAGTGAACATTCCTGTTCTCAAGATCCTCGACGGTGTCACCATTGGGGACCTGGTGGCTCTTGTCCTTGACAAGATCCCCGGGCGTTTGATTCCCCAAGTGGGTCACGTACCTTCGGCAGAGCAGAGCGAGTCCCAGGAGTCATTCAGCCAGTCTAGCGGAGAAGCCGTTACCAGGGACTCCACTGATACCAGCTGCTCATCCGAGATCGAAGAGACCTCAGAAGAGCCTACTATCAGCAAGTTCAGTAGAATCGCCAACCCCATCATCCAGAACTCCTTCAGATTGTCCTTTAGTCAGGATATGTTCTGGTTCCTATGGGCGTCGTTGGAAGACAAGACAAGCCTAAACCATACTGGATGGGCGCGATTGACCGGCAACCTGGATATCGCGAGGCTTGAACATGCAGTACGTCTTGTTGGCCAGCAGCATGAATCGCTCAGGACCTGTTTCTTCGTGCGAGACGGTACCCCAGTTCAGGGAATCATGGGCACCAGCACACTCAGATTGGAAGTCCAAAAGATTCAATCAGAAGACGAGGTACCGGTGACGCGGATGGCAAAGTTATTGCAGAACCAGATATTTGACGTGGAAAGAGGCAGCACAATGCGTCTGGTTCTCCTCTCTCTCTCACCGGAGAAACACTTTCTCGTATTCGTTGTGCATCCCCTCGCCTTCGATGGTACATCCTTCCAGGTCTTCTTGACAGAGCTTCTTAGCTACTACACTGATCCAGATCAGAGGAAAGATACACGGCAGTACTCAGAGTTCTCTGAGAAGCAACACGCCGACTTTGAGGCCGGCAGGTTCAGCGCAGAGTGCGATTTCTGGAGGGCGGAGTTTGCAACATTGCCTCTGCCTCTTCCTATCCTCAGGTTGTCCACAGCGACCTCACGACCTCCTTTGACAGCATTTGAGAACGAACAAGCAGTCTTGTGGATCAGCAGGGAGACCAAATCACAGGTCCAGGCTGCGTGTCGCCGGCTAAGAGTAACACCTTTTCATTTCTACCTCGCCGTGTTTAGGACATTGATATTGAGATATGCCCCTGATGCGGAGGATATTTGTATTGGGTTTGCCGACACGAATCGTACAGAGGACCAGACGATGGAGATGATCGGTACATTCGTCAACCTGCTCCCGCTACGCTTCATCACCAAAGGATCGGCAAAGTTCGAGAGCCTACTGCAGGATGCACGGAACAAAGCATATGCTGCCTTGGCTAACTCAGGCCTTCCGTTCCCGGCTCTTCTGACACAGTAAGTCTAATTACCCATTCCACAGACGCCTTGAGACGGCTACCTACGTACATGGGTGCTTACCAACTGTTAGTCTGGATGTTCCACGCTCCTCGACGTATACACCCCTCTTCCAGTGTTTTATAGACTACAGACTGGGCCAGCGGACTCAAGGCACTTGGGGCGATGTGGACCTCCAATTCATGGACTTCAAAAACCTCAGGATGGCGTACGATGTCGCTCTAGACATCGTAGATGAGCCTGACGGCCATTGTGTTCACATATTCGAAGTACAGAAAGACCTCTACGGCAGTTCTGGAGCCGAAAGGCTTTCCAAGAGCTACGAGAATCTTCTCAAGGCCTTTGCCGCGAACACGGTTCTAACACTGGATGAGCCAACCATATTCCAGAATAGTGATATTATGGAGGCACTTAGATTCAGTCAAGGTAAGTCGTGAATAGACCAGGCCGTGCTCTTACTCTGTCTGACAGGCAAGATAGGCCCGTCAGTCCCTACCAAGTGGCCACAGACGGTTAGTCAAAGGATCGACGAGGTCATTAAGTCAAAGCCCCAAGAGTCGGCAATCCAGCTCGCACAAGGTGAAACCTTCACTTATGGGGATCTTTCAAGCCACGCAAAGGCCGTCGCAGCGTCATTGCAAGCGTCCTGCATCGGCCATGGAACCCCGGTGGCCGTTCTTCAGGAGCCAACTCACCTGTGGATTGCTTCCATCCTTGGAATTTTCCGACTAGGCTCAGTCTACTTACCTCTCGATCTCAGTCTCCCATGGGCACGGCTCAAAGCCATGGTAAATGACTGCCGTCCCGGAGCTGTGCTTGTAGACCAATATACAAGGCACAAGGTCGACGAGCTGGGTGTAATACCAGGTATGGTGGTCATAGACGTATCGTCTCTTCATGACCTACATTTTGCGAGCCCGATTCGAAGCGCCTTTACCAAGGACAGCATGGCCGCCGTGTTGTATACTAGCGGGTCATCTGGCAGGCCCAAGGGTATCATGTTGACGCACCGAGGGCTGTGCAACTGGGCTGAACATGTGCCACCCATGTATGGTCTGGAGTCAGAGATCATTCTGCAGCAGACTTCTTCCACGTTTGACGTCTCGTTGATGCAGATACTGACTGCGCTCACTCATGGGGGACTGCTATGTCTGGTGCCGAGAAAGCTGCGTGGAGATGCGAGCGCCATCGGGAGCATCATGGCACGGCATAATGTGACCCTCACCTACGCCACACCTACAGAATATTCGTCTTGGATTGAACACAGTAGGCAGGCACTCATCCAGTGTGAGCACTGGAGGACAGCAATCTGCACCGGGGAGAGCATCCCGACGACCCTCCCAAAGAAAATCCTCTCTTTGAGAAAGGAGCAATTGCGCTTATGCAACCTCTACGGACCGACTGAGGCATCTCTGGCCGCAAGCGGCATGGCAGTTCCACATTCATCAGACCCAACGGCCCAGTCTGAGTCGCGAAATCTTGAGCTCGTGCCAGCTGGCCATCCGCTGCCCAACTATTCCATCTACGTGCTTGACGGCCATTTGCGACCATTACCTCCGGGAGTCCAAGGCGAAATATACATCGGAGGGCCTGGTGTTGGGCTAGGCTATCTGGGCAATCCCGAATTGACGGCTGAAAAGTTTGTGCCAGACGTACTTGAGCACCCTGACGGCCTTCCGATAAGCCCCAGCACCCTCCACCGCTCCGGCGACCTGGGCCGATGGCGAGAAGACGGCGCGCTGATGGTCGAGGGCCGCATAGAGGGAGATACGCAGGTCAAGCTGCGCGGCTTGCGTATCGATGTCAGCGAGGTGGAGCACGCCATCATGGTTGCAGCACAGGGGATGCTGTGCCAAGCCGTCGTGACTGCCCGCAAGCTCTCAGCTGATTCCTGCTTGGTACTAGTGGCCCATGTGGTCTTCAGTCAAAGCTGCCATGAGGACGATTTCGACGAGCACATACGCCAATTCCAATCAGGGCTGTACGGTCTGCCTCAGTACATGCGTCCTGCCGTCATTGTCCCAGTGCGCGATCTGCCCAAGAACAACGCTGCGAAACTCGACAGGAAAGCAGTAGCGAATCTGGTTCTTCCAAGACAGGAAAATGACTCAATGTCAAAGAACTCTGAAACATTGACAGAGACAGAGGTTTCCTTGAAGAGTCTATGGGAAGATGTCATTGGACAAGGTGTCCGCAACTCTACCAATATCATGCCCGGGACGGATTTCTTCCAGATTGGGGGAACGTCATTGTTGCTCCTGGCTCTGCGTACCCGCGTCGCAGAAATATTTGATGTCCGGATTCCGCTCATACGCATGTTCGACCACAGTACGTTGTCCTCAATGGCATGCTGGATTGACGACAGACGTGAGCAGCGGCAACAGCCTGATGACTTCGGCGGCACTGACCAAGTCATCGACTGGGACAAAGAAACGGAACTGCCTTCAAGTCTCTTGTCCCTGTGTCTGCCCGAAACAACGTCGAATGTTGCAGGTGCCAAAACTGTGGTACTCACAGGTGCTACGGGCCATCTGGGTCGAGGTCTCCTGAGCGCTCTAGTTCAGGATCCGAAGATAAAAAGGGTGCACTGCATTGGGATGCGAAACACAAACGCCCGCCGCGATATCTTGGAAGATGAAAAAATCAGAATCCACGAAGGTGATCTACATCTTCCCTCGTTGGGCCTGTCACACGACAATGCCGAGCGTATCTTTGACGAGGCCGACCTCATCATTCATAATGGGGCAGACATGTCGTACCTCAAGACATATGCCTCGCTCCGGAGGTGCAACGTTGAGTCCACCAAGGAGCTCGCTCGCATGAGTGCTCACCGCCCCATTCCCTTCCACTTCATCTCGACAGTGTCTGTCGGCCATATCATCGCGGATGCAAGGGCAGTCACGGCGGCGAAGGATGTGGAACTGCATGCAGATGGCGTACGAAAGCAACAGGATCCAACAGATTTCGTTTTCAGGCCCGTCTCAGTCGCGGCCTATCATCCGGCGAAGAGATCGGCCCCTGGGACCGGCTCGGCAGCCATGGCTCACGGCTACATAGCCTCCAAGTGGGCGAGCGAGTGCTTCCTTGAAAGACTGAACGCGCGCTTCCCAACTTGGCAGGTCTGGATCCACCGCCCAAGCCTCATTTCCCGCCGCGGCGACAGGACCGCCGAAACTGCGCCGGGCCTAGAGCTCGTGCAGAACATGCGCCACTACTCTTCGTTGCTGCGGGCTGTACCCATCGTCGCCAGAGGACGTGTGGGTGGTGTGTTCGATCTGGTTCAGCTCGAGACTGTCGTCGACGGTATCTTGAAAGCAGCACTTGATCAGCCGGAACGGGCCGGGGAGGCTGCAGGCGTGCGGTTCCACCATCACACGGGCGGGGTAGAGCTTCCTCTTGGAGATTTGCGTAGATGGCTCCTGGAAGATGAAGAGTGGGGCGGAAGTCAGGGGACGGCCGTGTCCGAGGTGGAAGAAATTGACCTTGCGGAGTGGACACGGAGAGCAGCGTCATTGGGCATGCACGAAACCATCGTGGCCATGTTAGGTGAGTTTATAGTGGCAGAAGGGGCGATTAAGGTGCCCAGGGTAGGAAAGTAGAAGCTATTAAGTACGCAATTGTGGTTTCTGGGCAACGCGAATTCCGGAGGGCAGTAAGGGTACACAAGACGGATCACGGTTAGGGCAAGGAAAACCAATATCATACAAACACGTTTTGCGTGGCTCACACAAGTGGTTGATTTCGTTCTTAACCCGTACTAATACGAAGCTGGATGCGGTCCCTGCGTTTAATGAGTTTTATATGATTATGAGTGGCAAAGCTTCAAAATTTCCAGCTGTGAGTTAAAGATATAGGCCGGCAAGTTGAGTCAGCATACGCCCACTTAGCTTCCGTAGTACGCCCATTTAGCTTTCAGCGTTGGCTTACCTAGTATAAGGAAATTAGCTATATGTATTATAAAATATTAATATTATAAGATTATTAATAAAGCATAGCTATAGCTATTTTAAAGATGTCTTATAGCTACCCCTTTATTTATAACTTAAAAGTTACCTTTGCGCCCTTTACGGCCCTTTGCGCCCTTTGCGGTTCTTTACGCCCTTTACGGCCCTTTGCGCCCTTTGCGGCCCTTTGTGCCCTTTGCGGCCCTTTGCGCCCTCTGCGCCCTCTGCGGCCTCTGCGCCCTTGCGGCCCTCTGCGCCCTCGCGGCCCTCTGCTCCCTCGCGGCCCTTTGCTCCCTCGCGGCCCTTTGGGCCCTCGGGGCCCTCTAAGCCCTTTGGGCCCTCTGGGGGCTCTGGGGGCTCTGGGTGCTCTGGGCGCTCTGGGCGCTCTGGGGGCTGCTTGTATTTTTAAAGTATTGCTTAAATTGGAAAATAGCTACCCTAGCTTTTTATATACGAGGTAAACTTAAAAAAGTACTTAGTTTTATTAATATAATATTAAGAAAAGGAAGTATTGGGTGGGCCAACGCTGGAAGCTGGGTAGGCGTACTGTGGAAGCTGGGTGGGCGTACGCTGACTCTCCATGCATCACCTCAACCCGGTTAAATTGGTTGCCTTTGATAAGATCGAGAAGGTGCATAAGCTTATATGCTATTTCGTCGACAGATTCCATAGTGTCGCTGGTTAGCGAGTTGAGGCTATCTCCCATGTCTGCATGGAGCCGTTTTAATTGCTAATAAATGGCATACCTAGTGAGATGGGTAACCACGCTAAAGTCATTGTACGCAGATTCCTAGTTGCAGTGCTTGCAGGCCATTCGCTTGGCTACTCCGTTTTCCTTTCGCACTTCGTAGACATTAAATTGTGTTACATTTAACGACAAAGGGTGTGACTCCCCTGGTCGCTTGCGCTTGTGGATCTCCTGTCCTTTTGGTGGCGATGTCGATGCTCTTGATTTCTAAGCTGCCCTGCTGCCAGTAGCATTCTGTGCGTTCGCCGGTAAAACGATAGGATAAAGTTTCGCGACTCTATAAGCTTTTTCAATGTGAAGTAAATGGCCACTATGCATAGGGTTGGTAATCTTAAAGTGCCACTTTTTATCCATGAGAAAGTTTGCAGTAGCCTTCCATTCATACCGGTCTGGTTTCCACCTTAACCGACTGCAGCCGGCGTCCTATGGGCTTATATCGCTATCCATCCAACACCTAAGGTCATGCCGGTTGGCGTCTTGATTAAGACTGAGGCAAATATTAAAGCCTAGGCCTAGTATAATGGGTGAAACCGTTAATATAAGATCTTTAAAGGTGTTGAATTTTGGGTTGCGAGATCCCTAGTTTATGCCAGTTGATATACGCTGCGGAGCGTCGCTGCCGTGGGAAGAGGATTCCATGGTATTATTGGCCTCCGAATGCACCCGGGAAATCAATAAAAGTGCCTCTCACGATTTGGGTGTTTAATGGTATTTAGGTTGATAAAAGGGGATGGAGCTTTGTGACTGCACGAAGCTGCAGGTCGCCTGACTAGCTTGCCCCTCCTCTTTATGATATGTTGGACGGGAAAATATTAGTCGCCGAAACCTGATGGCATCTGTGATTGCTTAATTACCAGCGGACGTATGTTAACCGTTCAACGCTGTTTTCCATTGACTGCCGCTGTAAAACGCAACTTAAAATGAACGACATGGTGCGCCTTGAGAAGGACCGGGGATTAATGTAAGTCTTAGACATCCAGGGCCCACTACATGTAACAAACGCGCTTAATATGCATTCCCGCATACTTAGTTCACTTGGTTTGGATTTTGGGGCCCAAAACTCCAAAATGACACTGGCGTTTCTACCGTCAGGTAGAACCAAACTAGAGATCCACCAAGTTCCACGGCCAGGTGTCCCTTCGTGCCCCAGCATATTCGAGTTCGCTGCGACCGCAGCCTATCAAAGCGGTATTATCGTCACGGGTCTACGGGCCGAGAAAAACCCGGACAGATTTCCCCTGAAGCATGCCGCGATGTATTGCGCGGGCGTGACGAGCCAAGCCGCACTGGTGAGCTTAACAGGTTAGTCTATCATCCTCGTCCTGAAGGCTTCCTGCTGATCTGAACATTGATTAGGGTCCGAGGTATTCCTTCCTCTTATCAACTCTGGGCATCTTACCACGGAAAAGTTGAACTCGGCTATTCGGTCGTATTTCAAACGTCTCCAGAAATCGGCCATATCGAAAGCAGACAGGGCAAACGTCTCCATCACCACCGTTGTAGTCACAATCCCGGACTATATATGCGCCGGCAAGGGCCGGCGATCCGATATAAATGTCGGAAAGCTCATGGGATATTTGAACCCCATCTTACTAGACTTATGGCCTGGTGTGGCGGTATACTATGCAGTTCAAGAAGGAAAGGCCGGTACTTCCTATGTGACAATGGCCTATAGTGACCTTCTCTACGACATCGACTTCGAAAAGAGACACAGGTTCTTCGAGGATATAGTTACAGGTCCTCACCTTAACCTAATGGTTGTTGACGGTGGAAGTAGCAGTACCAACCTGGAAGTGCAGAACAGCTTGTTTAAGGATGGGCAGCTCCACAGCAGCGTGTCTAGTGTTGGCAACTACTGGCCTCCAGGTAAGCCCCTGCATTCTGTACCTGCACATTTACTCGGGGTATCTGAACAGAACATAGGCACGATAGGCGGGAGCCACATCGCGAACAGGGAAGTCCTCAAGGTCCTGAGGGAGGAGCTTTCTCCCTTGATTGCTCGAGGATTGGTCACCCCGGACGACCTGACCGCATTCGTTTAGGACTTTGAACGTATCAAACATAAATTGGATTATGGGGCCTATATACGTGATGGTCGCAAGATCACACTTCACAGCAGAGGACGTCTTGTTGCGCTCGAGCCCCAACGGACCCGAGCAATATTTGCTATTGCTTTCGATTTGGGACTCGCAGCCATACGAGAGCAGATAATCCATCTGATCGAATTGGGCAGACATTTTGCGATTCTTTTCATGGGCGGCAGCTACGGGAGTCTTGGCCTTCGCCAGCAGGTGAAAGACTTGATTAGGGATATTCTCTCCGAGTACGATAATGAGGTGACAATTAAGTATGCTTTCTTAATCGGCACAGACGGCATAGACAGAGGGACACCCTTTCCAGGCGAAGATGCTGAGGGCAGTGATGGAGACCGGGATAGCGAGGACGGACAAGGAGCCATAGAATGGCATGAAGCTTACCCGTAAGTATTTACCATTTGCCCGTGAAACAAGTCGCAACCTGATAAATTGACGAAATAGCATGTCAGCCGTATCAGCAGGAGCTGCCCTTTGTGTCTTCTCTCTCCCGTCTCCAGTGAAATTACTGCGAGGCTCGGCTATTGGTGTTCATCGTGTGTTTTACAGGAACGATGTGAGCTTGGGCGATGAGAATGCCTATTTACTGCTTGGAGCTGGGATACATGAGCTGTTTACTGCTGATTTCCGCCAACGCCTGAACGGAAAATGAAAGGCTGATTATACATATGAGCTTATCTGTGAGCCCAATTATCGGCACGCAGGTATTGAGACCAGGAGAGGGCGTAGGCTTCCAGTAGGGGCCCCTCAAGACGTCCTCAATACTCCGCTGTCGATGTACGAACTGGGATTTTCGATTGCCCCTAACGAGATTGCGAACGGTTTTGTCCAATTCTCACTCGAGGGATCGCGGATAGAGCGGCTCGCAGCCGGTGAGGACGAAAACCTGATCACCCAAAAGTTGATTCCCTTCACACTTAGCTGTTTCAAGGTTGACCGAAAGGGGATAAAGACACCGCATCCTTTGGATAAAAAGTTCTGCGGTGTGTTGAGAACTGACCCAGGCTCCAGGCTACTTGAAGCCTACGGTGTCCGCTCTTTTCCGGCATGGTGCACGTCTTGCAAGGAAGAGTTGGCAAGGAAAATATACTCATGTTAAACTTGCTTTACAGCATGGTGTTGGCCGTGCCATCTAACTAACGAGAATCATGCGGCCGCCTATTGAACATATTTCGATAGACATGGATGGAGACAGAGAAGATGTGTGGCGTATGCTATGAATAGCCCCTTAACGAGTTATTTGAGCCTGAAAAATGCAATGAACCACAACAGATATCGCAGCTTAGCGAAATTCAAAGATTGTCTCAAGGCATTCCTTCGCTATTCCCGCGGGTTGATTGCTGTGACTGGTGACCGGTGACGGGACGGCTAGCCACCATTGGACAAGACTGCGTGCAAATATGCGTCGAGCGCATCTTAGCGAAGCGCTAAAACGCTGCCAAGGGTTTCACAGCTTATTCACTGTTCGGTTCGCCCGTCTCCTTGCTTCCAACGCACGCTCTTCCCCCATTTACAGCGTAATCCCTAGCCCGGCTCCAACCTCCTGTTCAACTTTCTGAAATGGCAGTAACAGCTCGACAGTCAACTGCGAAGCATAGTCGTGTAGATTTCTCATTGAGTTTACACTTTCATGGTGGAGGCTCAGGGTTTCAAGCATGCGCACGTGCGATTCCCCTGGCTAACCGACTTTAGATAGTGCGTAGACCCCATGGATGATCTTACTGCTTCAAGCCATCTGTTTGCCTGCTGGGAGGTTAGCATCAGGCTGCACATGCAGGTCACGGAACGGCCTCGTGGTCTGATCGTTCCCTTTTCAGTCAGGGCCGACCCCTGAACCAGAAGAGCCTATGGAGCTTTCACGTAGGGAGCGATTTGGCTTTGATATCTGATTTTTATGAAGCGTTCTCTTTGACAAGTTGTCGTGTATTCTTCAGTTGCTGTTCATCTCCTCTTGGTTAACCTCGCAAAATGCCAAGGTACAATAGCCAGGGCAAGGGAAGCCGAAAAAACAGGAACCAGCCGCATACTCGAAGTACAATTCCGGGCGGCCCGGAAATGTCTGCCTTAACATCAATGGACCGAGGCACGCGAGGACCATGTGCAACTCGGAGGAGCATACCCGAAGGCTCCTGGGACTCGGAATTAGGCTTGGCTTTTACGCCGGATGGCGACATAAATGACTCCGACTCTGATGACAAGTCTGGCTTTGATGAAGAATTCGATCTTGAGCTTGACGACGACTGGGAACTTGACCTGGGGAGCAAGAAAGGCAATGATGGTGATAATGATATGGAAAGTCTTGCCGAAATTGAAGAAGAACTGCGTACCTTTGCGTCCGACTCAGCTCCACTGCCAGAGGGTGAACTTGCTGAGCTGGATGAGGTGGATGAAGACGATCCGGAAGCGTTGTTCGACGGCAATGTCGCATTTGACGAGTACTATCGGAGAGGCATGGACGCCACAGATACAGATAGTTTTAAGCGAAAGGAGTACACCAAAGGCACGGAGACTCTCATAGCCAACACCGAGCGCATGTGGGAAAGGTACGTGGTCACTCGTCTTCTGCTTTCCGGGCTGTTTGAAGTTGACCCGGCTGTATATTCGTCGCTGTTCATCCTAATTAACACTTCCTTGCAGCTTTTGCAGCAAAATTCTCAGAAAGGACAACTCGAAGCATCAACTCTTAGTTATCAACTTTAAAACAGTGCTTTGGTTTCTGAACTGGTATCTTGGCCAACGGACTGGTCCTGGGGGCCGGATGAAGCGCCGTGTTCGTTCTCGACAATCACTTATCACGTTCTGGTGTTGTTTCCGTCTTGCTTTTCAGAGGGCGACTTACCGGAAGATCGATGGACAAATCGACCGTGATATGATGCACAATGTAAGTTGTAATACAGCTGGAAAGAATTTCTGCTCTAGCTGAGTCGGGCGGAGAAATTATACTATTTGCTATTGTCACCCTTATATCTCCTATACTGGCAGCCAGGACTCTAATCTATATTCTAGGGTCTCGTGCAGCTATCTAAACGTCATAAACTCACACACAAGACCCGGGAGAATAGGTCTATGACGCTTAATGACCTGAGATTGCAGATCGAGACCACACTTCGCACAACGGAGAAAGGTTTCCAGTTAGGAGAACTGCGTGTGCTGGCCGTGCTCTTCCTTCTTCTGCTGGCTCTACAGGGATCACGCCCACGCTCAATTCCAGAGCTTCTTTTTGGGGACATTTAAGTAAGTCCAACCTCTTACTCAGTAAACCTGTATTTCCTCTTTGACCTTCGTATGAAATAGGTTTTCCTCATTCGTGACCCCAAGAGCCCTCAAGGCCCTCCCAGACTTGTGCTACAGTTCATAGTTGCATTCACCAAGAAATACCTTGGCCCAAAGGCAGAGTAGGGTATCCCCGATCTTGTCCCAAGGATAGTATCTGACTCATCCCAGGAAGACGTTCATTGTCCCGGAAATACTCTATGACCCGAGTCTACTTTTGAGCCCGCATGTGTTCCTCCTGGCGATTCTTTTTCGACGTCACGCCTTCATGTTAGAGAGCCTGAATGACAACCCGCATATGCTCAGTGAACTACAGTTAGTGGAAAATGCAACTTTGCGCCTTAAAAGGGTCCCTGTGCTTTTCCTGCAATCTGAACTGGAAGCACTGACAATAGTATCTGTCTAGCGTTCACCCCAGTGGCAACGAATTGCCACTGAGTCTGAAAGACGAGATCAAAGGCAGATACATCTTTCGACGTTGTGTCAAGACAAGTATCGGCTTCTCCATGAGCAACCAGCCTATTAGCCAAGGAATGATGGGCGGGTGGGTGAAACGGATCGGACTGCTACTGGGCTTCGAGCGTAATACGATCTGTTATAGTCTCCGTTATATGGCAGGCAACAGTCTCGACCAACATGGTAAGCAGCCGTCTCCTGTCCCCTAGACCTTGGACTAAGCCGAAAATTAGGCTCGATCAGTGAAGCCCTTCGCAATCTGGTGCTGGACCACGCGCCTAGTTCAGACACCTTCCAGAAACACTATCTCAATCGCAACGTGTGTGCAGACTTGTAGGTAGCCGATTTGGGTGCCATACTACTACATTCTGACATAATGGTTCTAACTCTACATAGATGGGCGATTCATCGTGCCCAGGAGCCTCAGCAGGAGCTGATAGCACAAGCCACAAGTCACGGGTCTTCGAGGAACTCACGGCGACCCATCGGTCTCACTCGCATACAAGCCAACGCGCTCAAGAACAACCCCCAATATGTTCGATTGACAGAGCAACTGTCTCAAGTACCAAAAGGGCCACAGTGGGCAGAGAAACGGCAGAAGATTACCAACCAGCGCAGGGCTCTCATGGGCAAATTGAGAGACAACGAGGTGAAGAGGATCAGGGAAGAATGGACGCATAAACAAGCGGTTGAGGACATTGAGCGCCAGATACAAGGGAACCCAGGAGATTTCGAGCCTAGCGCCGCCCGAGTGTGTCCTCCCATGAGTACAGCTCAGCAACAAATGTTCGAGGCACTCCAGGCACCGCTTGTGAACGACCTCAGCGCCCAATTCCAACGCAGGACTACTGCAGTACTTGCTGTTGCTACCTACTGTCGGGTAGAAGAGCCTCTGAACATGAGCAATCAGATGTGGTGTAAACCGGCTGTGCGACGGCCCCCTCCGCCCCCGGAGATCGACTCGGAGCTTAATGCATTGGATCGGGCCCGCAAGCTCAGAAATTCGGTCTTCGGCCAGGTCGGACAAGTGCGCAGATGCTTCGTATGCGTTTGGAAAGCACTTACTCTATCCTCTTCAGACGAGAACTTGCCATCTCTAACTCCCGAGTTCTATAACAACAACTCTCTGACCAGGCATTTCATCAGAACCCATCTAGATCCGATGGACGACGATGCAGTTGCGGACTACCCAATCTGTGTGCCTGTGGTGCGGCTGAACAGCAAAATGCACTTGCGAAACCATGCCGAGACTGCTCATGGTTTGAGGTCATACTTCTTGAAGTAAGACAGCAGATTGGTGGGCAGGCACATCTGGGACACGGCCTCGAGGTCAGTGGCATAGGGACAAAGAAATTTGCGGTTGAAATACCGGTCAAGGTAGTGGAGGATTCCAAGTCTGGTTCTTTCGGTTACTTCAGGCTCGTTGTTTGGAATTGTGCACCTAAGTAGTCTTCGAGAAAAGTACATGCTTTGGATCGTCGTTATTGAACTGTCAATTATTCCTGGGCCGGTGAGATTGGTTATCGGCTAATCGTCGGCCTCGGCCATGGGGTCGGCCCCGCCAGACCGATCGGCACCGATCGGCTACCTCGGTACAGCGGGCCGGCAGCCGCTGCTCATGCCAGCCACCACTAGCGCACCCGGCTCGTGGATCCCAAGACTTCAACCCACGCAGAACATCACCATCGTCGTCCCGTCCCCACACGCTACCATGGGGTCTCATGCTGACCCCCAAAGAATTGGTGACTATCTCGCGTCATATGCCCATATTTCCTTGGACGCCATCACCCACAAAATCGATAAGGACCCAGAGACCACAACACAGGGCGCCATCACCGATCCGGAGGGGCGTCTCGCGCAGGCCGAGGTGGCGCCGTGGATAGGAGGTCGCGAACTCCTCGACGAGATATTTTCCTGCCTCTACGACTTCGATTCCCTTCCTCCCGAATTCCCCTGCCGCCTTCATGTCGACGCGACAGGCCGTGAGTTGTGCATGATTAACAGTGAGGCCGCTGTGCACTTGTTCGACGTCGACACTCTCTACAAACCAGCTAAATGGATCACCGAGTTTGCTTTGAGACAGCCCTCCCTACGCGACGCTATCACTGCCGTCCTACATCGTGGCGGATACAATGTAGATTCTTCGATGGCGGCGCATGGTGGTGAAAGCACAGAGGGCAACATAGTCTTTGCGCCGCATAGCAGGACGATCACGGTCCCTGATCACGCGCTACATGGGCGAAAGAGGAAAAGGGCTACATCTTCGGTCTCTTCGGAATTGTCACCGGGATCAAGAGAGCGGCTGCCTACGGACAGCGAAGCGATCGAGAGGAACAGCAGGGTAGAGGACGAGATCCAGGTCGCCCAGAACATGTCCTCGCCGGACCCCTCTCCGCGCGAGGCTCGGGACAGCAAAAGCAATGTCGAGGAAGTGAAGATCAAGGTCAAGGCAGGCCCCGGAGACTACTACTGCTCCTTTGTCCCGAAACCTCCGAGACGGCAAACCAGCAGCCTTCTGATAGTCGGAGAGGCTAAAGCCCCACACAAACTTACGCGCGGTCTCATCCAGCGTGCCCTGGGCGAGGACGTGACTATCGACACAAGGCAATTCATACAGGATGTCCGACAAGACGGGGCTGAGCCCCGGCCTCCTGACGATGTGTTTATTCGCGGAAATCCCGACAGCGGTTATAATTCACTCGATCAGAGATGGCTTGCAGCGGTTGCCACACAGATATACTCAACCCTTCTGTCCGAAGGGGCGCGGTATGGCTACATCACCACAGGCGAGAGCTATATTCTTCTTCGAATTCGACCTAACCATCCCACGACCCTCGACTACTTGTTACTACCACGCATTCGGAGCCCGCCAGAACGGTTGTCGCAACCAGCTCACGATAGGGGGCCCTGGCTCAAGTGGCTAGCGGAATCACCTCTGGCCCGGCTCAGCTGTTTCATTCTGCTGTCTTTCTTCACCGGGTCGCATTTAACAGACGCCGATTTCGATCAAGCTCATGCAAGCAGATCGTCAATGATCTGGCGAACCCCGCGGGACAGGGAGCAATCATATGAGTCCAAAAGCTTCTTGTCGGTAGCATCAAAAGATTCTGACCCGGACTGGACAGAAGCTCAGGATGCGCCCGGCCGCCGCACCCGCGCACCAACCCAGCTCAAGAGGTCCCGTTCAGAGACGATGACGGAAGATGAAGATGATGCGTGTCAGTACGGCACAGCCAAGCGCAGGAGGCTACGTACGCCATCATCGTCATGCATGCCATCGGAAGAGGCAACGATGTGCATGACTCCACCTGCTGAGACAATGCACATCAACTCGGTACCATTTTGCACATCTAGCTGTATCAGCTCGCTCATGCACCAAACAGCTGGCGACCCGTCATGCCCCAACTGGTCAGTCCATCAGCAGCATCCTCATTGCCAGAAGCCACCTACCTCTGCAGCCGACCTGCTGGCCATGGCACGAACCTCAGTGGACCTGCCGCACACACGTGGCCCGCAGTCTGATGTAGAGGAGAGCCCTCGGATCTGGCGTAGTCCTACTCCCAACGCAATTTACACTGGCCAGTTCGGCGCTGTGTCCGCAATTTTCAAAGTTCGTATCGAACCAGGTGGCTATGTACTCGTTGCGAAAGCTGCTCGGACCTATGAGCAGTCCGTGGGCCTTGACACGGTCCATGCCCTGAAGCGTGAGGACAGGGTATACAAGAAGTTGCGCGCGATACAGGGAAAAGTCATCCCGGTATGTGTGGGCCTGGTCGACTGTTCCGAGGACGAAACCAACCACAACTTGGGCCCCGGTCGGTTCCCGGCGTTCCTGCTGCTCAGTTGGGCCGGTTCATCACTCCTCAGCCAATGTACAAATAGCGCGGACGAAGCATGGCTTGCGCGACTACGTACGGATGTCGAGGCGCAATTGAAGCAGATTCATGGATTAGGAGTGCTTCACCAAGACGTCGAGCTGCGTAATTTAGTGATTAATCACGATCACGGCCAGCGCAGTGTGCTCATTCTGGATTTTGGAAGGGCTCTTACCAGAGGAGGGTTTTCTCGTCAAGTATGTAAGCGCACGGATACACCGTACACCAAGGAGGAGATGGATGAGGGCTTTCAGCGTTTATGCAAAAAGGAGAGTGAGCATTGTTGCGCACAGGTAAACGAGTGGGTGGCAAGGTCACGTATGCAATAGACTACCTCAGATATCACTTGCCAAGAAAAGGTACATTAAAGCAACTTGACCCCTGTATGGTGCACGGACATGTTTAACTAAAAGCAGAAATCCAAAGGACATGGGTGGTTGTCCCAGAAGGGGCATGCACGCATTTTAAATATACCTTTAATATAAATTATATAACTTAAAATTAATTAATATAAATTTATATATCCTTAAAAGTAATATTATAATTAAAATTACTTTATATAATAAAGAAAACCTTAACGTTTTTATTAATATCTTTTTATATAAACTTTTATTAATTCTTTATAAGCTTATTATTAACTTATATAATATTATCTTTATTTTATATAATATTATTTTTATTTTATATAATATTATCCTTATTATATATAAAAAATAAATTATTAAAATTAAACTTAAAGAAAAAAATAGCTTAAACTTTATATTAATATTTTTAAAAATATTATATATTTTAAATAATATTAATAAGCTTAAAGTATAAAAATAAATATATATTATTATTTTTAGCTTATATAATATTATTTAAGTTTTTATAAAAAGATATAATAATATATATAATTATATATATAAGTTATTATAACTTTATATATATTATTACTTTTTAAAAAAAGTTATATAATATTATATAAATATATATTTATATATAACTCTTATTAAGTATATTACTTATTAAATTAATATAATATATTATTTTTAAAAAAAAGAAAGAAACTTTATTTATAAAAAATAAATATTTATATATTTATATAATTAAGATTTTGCTACCCTTGCACCTAGCTTTTTACTGCCTTGTCTTTTTAGCTTAGCCTTATTTCTACTTATTACCCCTTCCCTAGCTCTCCTAGCCTTACCACATTTATATAAACCCCTTAATTACACCTCTGCTTTTCCACTATGTAGATGCCATGGCTGCGTAGCGGACACCCGAGAGAAGCTCGTGACACTGAACGGCCCAAGGAAACCAACACTTTTAGCTCACCCCACTGAACAAATGCCACCACCATTCATCAGAGTTAAAATGTTGTGCAACTTCCATCTGGGCGGAGAATAAGGTGCCCAAGACTCCGCCCGCCCGCCCGACCTAAGTAATGACGGCATGGGGGCCAACATCGCAGGGTTAGAACAGCTTCAACTTAATAACTCCCTTGGCTCAAGGTGCAAAGGTAGCTGTGATCACGACTTGATAGATTCAAAAAGAGTACTTCTAGCTAGTTTGAAAGAATCACGGGAATTGTAAACTTCATCGTCTCCGCCGGAGATTCTGAAATTCAGCCTCGATTTCACAAGCAGTCACCCCCTTATTCTATCCATTTAATGCGCGTCTCTGAACCCGATCAACTCGAATATGAGACAGATCCGGTGACTTTCAACATGGACATAATTCCTATTCACACACAATCCCATCCATAAACCCTTTCGACACCTCGATTTTATCAGCAGTGTCTTCAGCTTCTTCTTCCGGACAGCCACGGCTACTCACTGGCAGGACAGCCGTTGTGACCGGCGGATCACGAGGCATAGGCCGCGCCATCACAATCCAATTTGCACGGAAAGGACTAGACAAAATCGCCATCACATACGCCTCCAACAGTGAAGCAGCCGAGGCCACCCTGGCCGAGTGCCGCCGCCTCGGCGTCAGCAAGACCATCGCCATCCAGGCGGAGGTCACATACCCCCAGTTCGGCCCCCTCGTCGTCCAGCAGGCCCTCCAAGGCCTGGGCACCACAACCATCGACATACACGTCAACAACGCCTGTATCGGAGGGATGAAGTACTACCGACCCGTTCACGAGACAACCGCCGACATCTTCCTGCACCTCATGCACGGCAACGTATACAGCGCCATGGCGCTCACGACGGAATGCATGGCGCATTTCCCCGCCGGGGGCGGCAGGGTCATCAACATCTCCAGCGCCGCGTCCAGGCTCGCCAACCCTTCGCCCACGGTCGTGCACGGCGCGGCATAGGCCGCCCTCGAGAGCATCACGCGGTCGTTTGCCGGCGCGTTTGGGGTGGCCACGGGTGCCACGTTCACGAGCGTGTCGGTCGGGACGACGGATACGGATGCTTTCCGGGGCTCTGTGAACGGTCTTTGTAAAGGAAAAGCCAATCGGGAGAGAATCGGTGGAAGACATTATGGTGGTAATTTTTTCAGTAGGGGGATAAATTTATTGGAATTATGAGCGATGAGATTGTGTTCAGAAAAATGGCTGAGGCTCCACATTCGGGCATCCTGCAAACTTTGGCGGGCATACAAATACAAGCCTGCTCATATTGAGATAGATTGTGGAATGTTCGCCAACGGAGTATGTGACGCCAACAGGTCGCGTCAACAATGGCATCATGGAACAAGCGTGGACACTATCAGACATTCCGATCTACAGGGAAAAGTCGCTGTGGTGACGGGAGCAAGGTATGTTGCTACATTGTACACATCAATCGGCTACAAGTTGACGAGGATATCGATTTATAGCAGCGGAATCGGCCTGGCAATCGTTGCCCAGCTCGCCACATACGGAGCAAAGGCCTATTTTACCGCGCGTTCCCTAAAGAAGGCATGGAAAGCAAAGCAAACGTTGCTGGAGTCCCACCCAGGAGCCAATCCCAACAACACCGATTTCCTATTGCTGGATCTCACTGATCTCAGAAGCATCATCGATGCTGCTAATACTTTACAAAGAAATGAAGCCAAGATAGACATTATCAGTATGCTAACGACCTTCCGTCCCATTTCATCGCCGGCTGGTTCCTTAATTCTAACACTTTTTTCACAGTCAACAACGCCGCCGCTTCGACCGCCTCTATCGAACTTTTCGGTGGGGAGTGGGAGGTGCACATGACAACGAAGTGAGTTGTAACTTTCCAGTTTGAGATACACAGACATCTAACGCTGTTCAGTTTTATAGGTCCTTTCCTGTTCATCAACCGCCTCATGCCTCTTCTCAAGAGAGCCACCCAACAAAAAGACGCCGATGTTAGGATTATCAACATCAGTTCTACGGCTCAGACAGCGTTTCTGCCGCGTGACTTTGACTTCCAGTTCGACAAACCTAGTGGTCTTACCAATTCAGTCCTGCACTATCCATTGCAGTGGCGCCTAGGAGCCAAGTACGCATTCAGCTGGGACATGATCCGCTTCTCAGTTTCCAAAGCTGCCCTTGTGCTATTCGCGTCGGAATTGCAGCGCCGATTGGACGTGCAAGGGATTTCCATCCTCACACTATCGGTACATCTAGGCTCGGTGTACACCGAAGGCCTCGCTGCAGTTAACAACCTCTTTATCAGCACAGTGGCTCGGCTTTTCTTCGCCTCAGCGGAACAGGGTGCCGTGTCGCCTCTTTTTGCAGCCACTGCAAAGCAGGTCCGGCAGTCGCCTAAAACATACGAGGCCAAGTTTCTACTGCCTGTCGGAAAGATCGCGAGCCCTCATCCATTTGCCGAGGACGAGAGGCAGATCAAGGGCTTGTGGGTCAACACGACTACTGAGCTCAACAAGGCCCTTGATGCCCTGGGTCTTCCAGCTCTGGGCCCATGGTGACTGAGAGGATGACAGAGACGATTCGCATGCAGGGGAGGCTTGTAGATATAGTGAACGGTAAACTTGTTTCACAAAATGTACTTGATAAATAAGTCATGCACAGATGTGAGCGACGCCTGGAGTTGTGAATCACGTGTAAAGCTCTGCAGGTCTTCGCATGGACGTTGCGCGATGGGTGCACTGAGGGTTATCAAGGATGGGCCAGTGCTCGTTACTACCTACTAGGTAGACCAGGTCATAGCATCCGTGACGAAGAGTTTAGACAGCCGTGTACATATGCGCGGTCAACCGAGGAAATGCGGCCATATGCAGTTACTAAAGAAACATAATACTAGGTGTTGGAACAGGAAGCTGCAAATTCTGGCCACGGGGGTGTCGCCGCAAATTGTGATAGAATTTCTCAAGACGGAAGACCAGATCCTGTCTACTAAGAGGACGTTGCACCTAAGATCGCAAAAGCCCCATCCCTAGGATACTATCGGCGATGCTCAGAACATCGATCGCACAGTATTCTCGGACTTAGGTTGATGAACTTAGTGGTTCACAAGGACACTTCTCTCGTTCAGCAGGCCGGTTACTATGGCCAGTTCTTGAAAGGAGACTACGCCATGAAATAGCCATCAAGAACGTGCGCTGCGAGCGGCAAGTGATTTAAGTTAAAAAGCAAGCGATTCAACCGTGGCATTCGGACAATTGTGGAGGAACGGAGGCAGCGAATGTCTGAGAACAGTCAATGCGGGCGAATGAAGGGATGCGTGATTCCACAATGGGTAGATTTGAAACACAATGAGACCTCTGCCCAACTCGTAGCTGTAAACAATAGATGGCCCGTTTGCAGAATAGCATCACAAGGATACATAGACATACTCTATGCTTATCGCCCAGGAATCCAGCAGTGGGGAGGACCTTTCAACCACAGAATAGTAGAGCATGTCCCTCTGCAGGGTTTGTGTGGATCTCGTGCACCAAGTTCGAAGGTACCGACGCTCATCTCGCACGAGCTCATGGCTCTGCCTCAGGATTCTACGTGTGCGCTCGACCATTGAATGAATGCATTGTGAATGGACAAGCTGCCCCAGCATGCGGGGCGGAGCTTACCGTAGCAACTCGAATGCAATTCATTTGACACATTCAGACCCCCGAGGTGCAATAACACACCCACCCTCAACCATCTTGGACCAGTTCCAGCTGCTCGACCGCATCTCGACCTTCACTACCACACGCCAGCTCCCTCCCACATGTCAAAATTTCAATCCTGACCACCACTCCATCCCACCTGTTCTTCATCAATCGATCACACTCGAAGAAACACCACACTCGATTTCTTTCCAGCCCCGACCCATCACCCCATCGCCAATTATCCTCCTTTGTACCATCGCCACCATGGATCGGATCCTCAAGGGACGTTTTCACATCGCCAGCCAATGTATGGCCATTGGCAGAACTGTTTCGTCGTATGCAAGAAACGCCCTCAGGCGCTTGAAGGTCATGAGACGCGGGTCTTTGACCAAAGGCTCAAGCGGTCGCATGCGCACGACTGCTTCTACTCGCGCTCGAGGGCGTCGGAAGGCAAGACATACACTGCCTACCAGCTCCTCAACCTCTTTCACGTCGGCTAACCACAAAGAATAGTACCGCGCGTTGTGTGCGACGTACTCGCGCTGCTGTGACAGAGATTAGAAGTCTCCGCACAGCATCAGCAAGCAACGTCGTCACGATGGGCGGCCAGCGGACTATAACGTCGACGTGGATGGGGACGTGAGCATGGGCTTCGACATCGGCACCCACACTGCCTCGATCTTCTCGACGCCGCCGGCGACCCCACGAACTGTTCCCTCCCATACGCCCTCGACTCCCCAGACCTCTGGGTCCTCCTTCTCCCAGACCTGCAACGACACACCCTGCCCTGCCAACAATGCTTCCCGCCCGCTGCCCACCACTTCCTCGAATATCATGGAAGACGTTGTCTTTGACTCACCTAAACAAGCGCACAGTGGCCAACCTGCTACCTCTCGGTCACCGGCGAAAAAGGGCGTCTCGTACAACTGGCAGCCTGCTACGGCCCAGCCCGCTCTTCAGTCAACACCTGCTCCCAAACCGACACCAGCTCAGCCAACACCTGCTCAGCCTGCTCCTCAGCCTCAGGGTCCTACCGGTCAAGCAACGGCAGCTCAAACCCCTGCTGTTCCCGTCACCAAGGACACTGCAGCTTCAGCCCCTACGTGGGTGACCAATGATCCTGCACAAGTCTTCGAGACACCATCATGGTCCGTCGCCATCGCACCGCTTTGGGAAAAGGTCGAGTCTCTCCCGTATCTGCCGCCTGGAACTCAACTGTGGGATGCCGCGGCTTCTGTTCATGTCTGGGCAACCAATGACCCTGCGCTGGTTTTCAAGATACCATCATGGGCCGTCACCATCGCGCCGCTCTGGGCATCAGTTGAGTCTCTGCCACGTCTGCCGCCTGGAACTCAACTCTGGGATGCCGCAGCTTCTGTCTATTTCTGGGCAACTAATGACCCTGCACTGGTCTTCGAGACCCCGTCGTGGTCCGCAGCTATCGCACCGCGCTGGGCCACTGTTCAGACTTTGCCACAGCTACCGCCTGGGACTCAAGTTTGGGAATTCAAGGGCTCACTGGTCCCAGTTGTTCCTCAGCCTCCTGCAAGCAATGACTCGAAACCAATTCCTGCCGATCAACCGACTTCGTCCCATCCGCCGACGAAGCATCAGCTTACGATTCCTTCCGTCCAAGCACCAACAGAAGTCATCCATGAATTTTCGTTTGACGATTCCATGCAAGCTCTCGTGGGCCAGTTGGTTACATGCCATGTGTCAGAGCCCGGCACATGGGCTTGGTCAGAGCCAAGTGTCTTCGGCATGTTCATCAGGGACAAGAGCAAGCGCGAGAGCTTCCATGCGCATCTGGTCACCATGGCGAATACAAGGCTTCCATCGAGTGACAGCAACGACGGGTTGAACAACGTCGAGCCCCAGCGGGGTGCCCAAGAAGCAGTCATCCCACAGAGTTTGACTGCCCTTCCCACTACCGAGGACAATGGCTCGCCGTCTGCCAGCCCTGATGCAATGGTCCAGGAACAGCCTTCAGTGGTGGTGGCTTCTCAGGAGAATTCTGCTGGGCCTCAGCCCGTAGAACAAGCTGATGTGCCATTCCCAGACCCACCGCAAACTGCTACGGTCGCGGGTGTCCCCAACGAGAACGGCAGCTCCGAAGAGGTCATGGAGACCGAGGAATCGCAGTCCACCGATCAGGGCGTCGCTGAACAGATTCATGTCCAATTCTCCGGCACAGCACAAACTACTGCGGTCATTGGTGTTCCTAAGAATGGCGACTCAGACGAGGCCATGGAGATGGAGAGCTCTCAGCCCACTGGTGAAGGCAAGGATGTTGCTGCACAGGGCGAGTCCGACCTCACAGCCAGCACGTTTCAATTCGACAACGTGCCCCAGCTTTTTGCAGAGGTCAACAATCCGTTTACCAATGCACCGACCTTCCCAACCAGCAATCCCCTAGTTACTGTCCCGCAGTTCGGTGGCCAAGTGCCCTTTTCTATGGCGCCGACTGCAAATGATACGGCTTCGCAGGAACAGCCTTACGAGGTCGGTAGCGACGAGGACCCGAACGTCGATCTTGAGTTCGACTTCAGCAAGCATTTCAGGCGCGCTGCTCGAGCTCCTGCTGACGCTACTCCCGGCGCTCCGCCTGCTTCCATTTCCCCGGCTGCTTCCTCTGCTGAGGTTCCAAGCTCTGCTGAGACCTCTTCTTCCTCTTCTGACGCGTCTCCTTCTTCCGAGGAGATTTCCACACCCGAGGCTTCTCCTCCCGCTGAGACTCCTCCTTCTTCTGAGGCGTCTTCTCCCACCGAGTTATCTCCTCCTGATAAGGCTTCTCCCGCTCTCAACGCCCCCGCTGGTCCCATTTCTCAAGCCTCTACTACTGTTTCGGCTGTGACGGTTCCTTTTTCTCCTCCCCCACTTCCCTCTGGCGGCCTTGATCTCTCTGCTGTCGTCCCTCCGCCTGTTCCTCGAGGGGACAGAAAGAGGATCAGGGACGCGGAAACCGAATGGATGTACGACCAGGATTGCGATCACTACGCCAAGGTGACTGTACTCGGGTGGACTCCTGCTGAAATGATGCAAGAGCAGTATGAGCTGAGGAAAATCATGCTTGCACAAATCAAAGCCAATGCGCACATCGCTTACGATGAGGAGTATGCCCTGCAGATGATGAACGATATGTTCTACGACATCCTGCCGCGCCTCATGTCCGAGCTCCTGTTCCCTCTTACCGAGTGGACAGAAGCCGAGCAAGAAGACGAAGCGAAAGCCTTGGTGGACTCCATGCTCGAGGAGGAGCTCAACGAGAGGAGCTTCGAGATAATCCAGGAAGCGTATAAGCCGAGCTTCCGGGTCAAGTTCCCCCTCTGTCGCGAAAACCTCTTCGAAGTCTTCTCCGAATGGTACTTGAAGTTCCTCGCATATGAGCTCCCCTTCGTCGTTCACAATATGACAAAGGAAGAGATCTTGGGCTTGAGTGAGCCCTTTGAGGATGCCATCTGGAAATACATGGATGGTCATCCTCCCAAGGACCGAGCTTGAGCTGGCCGCAGACGCCTTGTTCCAAACTGTTTGAGTACCAATTTCGAAAATCTGTACGACTATCACAGCTGTCATGGCATATTATGAGGTGCGAAACCATGACGCTTGGTCAACACTAACGGGCGAGAGGTTTCTTTCTATTTCACTACTTTTTTGACACCCGCCAGCGCCTTCAATCTTCTAGAAAAAGCGGGTTCATTTTCGACGTGCGATTCAATGCTTCCAGTTGTTTGACTGCTTGTCCAGCACCACGCTTACTTCTACCGGGTGCGACGTGGCGTCGTGGTCTTCTTCAGCTTGCCAATCCAATACCCATACAGGAATGGTTCTTCACTGAGAGAAGGTAGAAATCCTCAGACTACCTTGTTGGGTGCCAGTGCCAGAGTGAGGTTTCTCAAATTGCGAATCGAATACCTTCGCAGACTTCCCACTTGTTTGGGGACTCGCAGGACACTTCTTCGCATCGGAACACAGGACAACCGGAAGCACCACCATTGTCCTCAAGCAGACGGCAAAATGTCTTCATCGTGCCATCTGCTCTCTTTCTTCGCCGCCGAACCAATCCTGATGCCACTCCAACCACGTCCACCTTTCCTTCATTTGCCGACAATACCATCGATCCACTTATTTTCATCCATCCCGATACAGATTTGCTGCAGCACAATCACAGCAGCAAGATCTTCTCACCCCTCCATTACCAACCCCGTTCTAAGTGTGCGGATACGTGCTCCCTCTGTCTGGCCAGCAGAGTCGGGCAAGTTGAAGTCCTCTTGGGAGTGAGGGTCTGAACCACGAAACGACAGGCATTTCAAATCTTTACCGAAATGCGAGACATCTTCTGCACGAAACATCCTCCTTCATAAGGATGAACAGGCAGTCGACCCTCGTTCTCGCCACTTAGTCTAGTCACATCCTGTGCAACGACCAGTGCGAGATACTCTGTCACATCGTGAGTGAGAATATTCTGGGATGGAGTAATTGATACGTGAGACGGAATCGAAGCCGAAATGACAGGCGTTTCGGAAAATGTTTATCGGAACGTGAGTGGTCTTCTGCCTCCGTGTCCCCCCTTCATGCGGGTGAGCAGGCATTACTTTCTCGTCCTCAAAATCAAGGACTTTGTCCGGCTCTTCCGTCACGGCAAATGGAACTCACACTGGAATCTGGAATGGGGCAAGGCTTCGACTGGGGATGAGCGGTACAGAGGCGGCTCGCTTGGACACAGCAGGGGCTGTGAAACGGCGAGGCAGGAAGAAAGGGGGGGGGGTCCACATTGTCTTCCAATTGCGAGACGATGGTGTGAGGTGGTACCATTTTTATGCTGCTGAAAGATCAAAGATTGCAGCGGCTTGCTATGCCAGAATTGTCCTGGAAGTATGAATTTGAGGATTTGATGAGGACTGGTAGATACGAAAGACTCTGATTCGAAAGAGTAAAAATGATGAGACCACAAAGTTATTTTTATGAATTTGCTTAAGCGTGCTCCATTGAGAACTTCCATGTGATTTTTCGAATATTAATCCCATATCTCCAAGGGAAAATGATTTTCTATGGGTTTAGAGGATGTTATGACGCGGCCGAACTCTCTCCAAGGGCTCGGCCGAACTCGTCCGCGCTGACCCGTCTCATTCGACCCCGAATCTCGAGTAATTGTCATCGTTGCCAGCAAACACACCAGAGAAGACATATCAGTCGTTGACAAATACGAACACGCGCTACGTTGTACCGACACCGATTTCAAAACGTGGCCTAACTCCCCGAGGTTGTCCAGGTGGGGAACGGCATAATGTACGTCCGCTGAACGCTCTTAGTAGGCATGGAAACGACTTAAAGTCTCCGATCGAGAGTAAAGAGTTTGAATGAAGGCGACAATAAAAGGCGACAGATTCTCACACCTTGAGGAGGAAATAGATCAGATATCAAGCACCATTTATTCTCAGGCCCAATCCACCAACACGTTTATTATTCACAACTCTGAATCATCACCCTGACGCCAGCATTCCCGAGCGCCCACCCAGCAAGTTCGCGATGTCTTCATCACCAGTTATCCTGATCTTCGGCGTGGGGGCCAACACAGGCCTTGCCACCGCCACGAAGTTTGCAAAGGCGGGCTACAGGGTCGCGGGGGTCTCGCGCAACCCGTCGGCGGAGGTCAAGGCGGCCACAGACCTGATCGTGCCTGCCGACCTGACAGACCCCAAGACAGTGGAGGCAGCCTTTGAAAAGGTAACCAAGGAGCTGGGCGCCCCCCACGTGGTCGTATACAGCGGTGAGTGACTTCAGAGAGCTGCAGCCCGGGGAGAGGTCCAATATGGGATGGAGGACCTGAAGGGATCGCGAGGCTAATTCCTTGCCTGCGATCGCAGCCGCCGATGGGCAGATGAACTCGGCCGTGGACCCCATCACCGTCTCGTCGGCCCGCCTGACCGAGATCCTGACGGTGAGCACCATCTCGGCGTACGCGGCGGCACGGCTGGCCGTCAAGGGGTGGGCGACGCTCCCGGCGTCGGCGAAGAAGGCGTTCTTCTACGTGGGCAACATGACCAACACGCAGATCTTCCCGGAGGCGCACACTCTGGGCATGGCCAAGAACGCGGCGGTGTACTTTATCGAGACGTCGGCCGAGGCGTACAAGCGGGCCGGCAGGGACTACAAGTTCTACTTCGTCGACGAGAGGCTCGAGGACGGCGAGAGCGTCATGATGGATATCGACGGCGCGGCGCACGCGCTCGAGTTCTGGAAGCTGGCACACGAGGTCGAGGGCCAGAGCCACTGGTGCTGGACGTTCATCAAGGGCGACGCTGCCAAGGGAGAGGCGGGCCGCTATGTGGGCAACAAGCTGGTTGTGGACAGGGAGTATCGGCTGGTTAGTGATTTTGGCATGCCTGACCTCACCGGCCTGCCTGAGGGTGGGCTGACCTACAGCGAACTGTTCAAGCAGATGGGCTCTCCAGCCGAGTTCACCATCAAGAAGTAGCGGGCATGCAGAACTTCATATGGCTCCTGGCCATTGCCACGGCTGGCTCTGACTTGTTGTTAGGGGGGGATCATATCAATTAATCATTTGAATCCATTGCGTCCATGTTCAGATATTGGTGCGAGTCACTTCGATGTGAGATGTTTGGGTGCGAAATATTTTGATGGAAGAGGAAGGCAACCTGAAGGCCGGTCCAACAGCCTGAGCCGCCTCCCCCCATGCTCAGCGTCCTACAAGGGTTGGGGGTGCGTAAGTCACCGCAGAAGTCCAAGAAGCTTCAGAGAGCTCCAACTTCCCGCATCAGCAAAGCCAAACCCGTTTCGCCGGAAACGCTGGAATCTCCCTTGCAGTCCCATGAACACGATCCTCAGAAGAAGCATGTCGAGATTCACAGTTGCCAACCTCCCGCGCATGGAGGTGACGGCGCTGTCGCAAGAGCTGCTCGCGCTCAAGTCCCCCGACAACTCGATCGCCGTGATCGACGTCCGCGATGGAGGTACGCAAATCCACAGCTTGCACGCACCCTTCCCTCGGTGTCTCCTACGGCGACGGCACCCTGCTGACCTTCAATTCTTCCCACAGACCACATAGGCGGGCACATCAAGGGCTCCCGCTGGGTACCCTCGCACCAGTTCGAAGAGTGGCTGCCCACCCTCCTGCGCCAGCTCGAGGACACCAAGACAGTCGTCTTCCACTGCGCCCTGTCGAAGCAGCGCGGGCCCAGCGCCGCCCTCCGATACATCCGAGAGCGCGAGGAAAAGTTCGGCGAGGACTCTGTCGCTGCGCCCGAGGGCACCGGCGTACCGGGCCAGCAGGCATCAGCAGCAGCAGCACCACAGGCCGGAGAACAAGAGGGGCAGCAACACGGGGACGGCGCAGCGAAAGCAGTGCCCGTTGCGCAGAAGGTGTGCGTGCTCAGAGGTGGCTTCCAGAGATGGCAGGAGTCCCACGGCCCCGACGAGCGCCTGACGGAAGCATACGTCAAGGACCTCTGGGAGGATTACTAGGGCAGGCAGGCAGGAAAACACCAAGATGCCCACGGTCGCAGTGCACCATGGCAAAAGAGACGACTCCCTGGGAGGCCATTTCTCACGCAACTACGAACCTTTTGATCTCCCGCCAGAGGCCCACGTTCGATCACAGGATGCACGAGTTTTAAGAGATTGGTCCTTGATTCAACAGGCGCCTTGTATTCATGGTGTGCCTGTACTACCCGAGACAGAAAGGAAGTCTATCGCAACCCTCCCAAACCCGACCTTGTTGTTGATTAAATTTTTTTGGTGATAGACTTTTTTCACTTATTTTTGGTTTGATTGTTGCCCGGTTCCGAGAAGCTACGGCGTCACTCCTGCCGACCGGTCCGGAGAGCATTCCAATTTGTTGTGGTATGTCTGGTGGAGAAGGTGGTCGTGAGGTTGTGGCAACGGTTCAGGGTGATGTGGGCGGGAGGTGGTGGCGATGGCGGCGGTTTCAGTCGTGCTGTTTTGCCGACCCGATCCCTCAAGTCGAACGGGTACACTTCAAGCGCTTTACACTTCGGTTCTCGACCAGCTGCAGAATATCCTGAGACGCCCGTCCACTGCCTGCGGTTTGAGCACTGCGCTCCTGCATGCGGCACATGGCGGATGTCACCTCGCAGGAGGCGCCTGGTGCCTGTGCTACCTCAGCAGGAGCATCACCTCATCACGGTCGTCTTCATCTATGGGCGCTCGGAAGCCCTGACTGTACAGCTCTGGGCGTGGGATGATGTCCGCCAAGCCGAAGTCTGCAGACGGGGAGAGGAGGGTATTTGCCGTGAAGTCTCGGGAACTGAAGTAAGCGATGAGGTGGTGTGTGATGCCGCGGACGGTCACGCTCATCGACTTCCTGCACAATCTCCCGGCACTGCTGTGGTTTCCTGTCATACAGACACAATGATCAGCACGTGAACCATGTGAGACGGTGCGGAGGGGAAAGGGGATGGGTAGCTCGTACCGTTCGACCTGCTGCGGCCCGAGGACGACGACAGCTGCCGGCAAATCTCAAAGTTGCCGACCCTCTGCGGCGTCGACCACGTTATCCCGTCCTCCCAGTTCCTGATGCCCGACGACCGGCTCTCATACACAAAGATGTTCCCGCTCTTCGCAAGCGATGACTCCTCGGATGACCGCGGGCGGCGGCAGGTGTGGTACAGCACGCCCCGGAAGCAGGCTTCGATGACGATCAAGGCGTCCTGGGTAGAGGCAACGTGACCCCGATATGTTGCGGCTATGGCTGATTCTGGCATCGGTGGCTCAGGGTGGCCGGCCAGGTCGGTAGGGATCTGGCGGGCGGTGCGGGAGTGCCTTGGGCGTGTTGGAGGGGGCGTAGTGGTGGTGTTGACAAAGGTGATGGCGGGGGAAGAGTAGCTGCTGTAGATGTCCGGGTGCTTTTGACATGCTCGAACCACCATCGAGGCGAGGAGATGCCGCTGATGTTAACGACACCTGGGGAATCGTACTGCTGGCAGGATCTCGATCATGAGGCAGACTCGCAGAGAGTCCAATGTTTCTCTGGCTGTCTCCCGGTCTGGTCTGTCAGGCTTATACCTAACCTCTCACACCTAGCTCGACATGACGGCGGGGGCGGGGAGCTCTTTTATCGCATGTGAGCCATGGCTATCCAAGGGCCCCAAGAGGACGACGAATGAAGATCATTTCCGATTAGGTTGGGATGCTTGAAGCATATCCCGCAAGGTGGAGCCCTTCACACGAGCGATACTTCAGGCTCGAGCTGAGAGCTCCCAACGGGCCCAAGACTTTTTTTTGTGCAGTCTCCTTGCCCTGCCTCCCTGGCCGTAGCGGGCAGCGACGAAGAAACAAGGTTTCCAAGAACAAGGTTGTCACAGCTTGCTCCGGGCTTTCCTCCCAAGCACCCACCCGCTACCACCCTACCCTGTCCACCCCCGGCAGCCCGCGCTCGGAGTAGTAGGGGGGCGGTGGGAAGTGGCCTGGTCCCACCATCCCGGGCCATGCCACGTGTGTGGCAGCGGCGGAATATTCGGGGCGGTGATCACTGCTGCTCGAGGACACGACGTGCTGTGCGTGCCCTGTCACGCAGAACATGTTGTGCAGCAAGTTGAAACAGTCACTCGGGTTGCAATAAGTTAGGCCAAGCCTTCCCCGAAGCTGCCCGATTTGATGTCTGCCGGTGTGGCTTAGCTCGGATCGCCAGGGGGGGGAAGCAGAGCAGGAGCCAGAGGAGCTGAGAATAACCCAGAGCCAGAGCCACAGCAGGTCAGAAGCGACGATTTCGCTGGTTTGCGTTGCCAAGAAGAGGGACAGGAGAGGTGAAATGAAGGAGAGACGACCGCCAAGAACCTCCACAGCCCGACTTAGTGGCACGGCGAACAGCAGGCCTCGCGGCGGAAGAGGGGCGGGGATTGAGGCAGCGCGAGGGCAGGGTGTGGGATGTTGGCTGATTGATTTGAGAGACTGACTAACTGATTGACTGACTGACTGGGCCATTGACAGATTGACAGATTGGCTCACTGACAGACGTCCAGAGAGAGACAGGATTTCGTCCAGATGGGTCCTGGTTGGTCGCCTGCGGTCCGGCTGGCGGGCTGAACTTTCAGGCGGGTCGGATCATGCACAAGGGCTCTGTGCAAGCGCTGCCGTTACAGCACATGCAGCTATGGCTGCCACAGGTGCCTGTGTTTACACTACCTGGACGTGCAGTACATACAGATGTGTGTCCCATCAACCTACGGTGCACACATTTACTGATACAGGGTAGGTGTATGCGTCCGGGCGCAATGGAAGGGCGATGGGCGACCCTCCAAGACAGCAGGCACATACAAATCAAGAGGGCGGTCCCAAACCTTGATGCGATCCAGAGTTCCGGTCCAGGGACTTCGATATCGAGCACCTGGATTCACCTGGTGGACTCCTGGAGCGATGTGACGGGGAGAACCCCTCCAACCCCGACGGCCACTTGCCATGCTGCCGTTTCCTCCTGCTGGGGCCCTGCTAGACCTACGCTACCTGCCTACCCACCTGCCCACCAGGACCTCCAGAAGAGACCCCGCCGAAGCTGGCAGGGGTGGATCAAGCTTGGATCCCTGGCGGGCGCTTGGCTCCTCTCTGCCTTGCCATGCCGCCATGCCGCCATGCAGGGACCTCTACAACGTCGTGATTGGAATAGATTACGGTGATTGCGTCGTGGCAGCTGGGCCTGAAGGGAGCCGGGGCCGGGGCTGCCTCTCAGTCTACACGTATACTATACGTACCGTACGTACAGTATAGTAATAATGTACGTACCGCCGCCCAGTACCACTATGTTTCGAAACAAACTCCGAGGCGGCCGTTCGGGCTCCCACTTCTGGCATGCCTGACGGCGGCTGCGGGTGGCTGCCCAGCTGCCCAAGCACACACACACATCAACCGCCGTCCCTGTCGCAGCCCGCCAACCTCGGCCAAAGCTGTAGCGAAAGGGGAGGCTACTAGTATCTCCCACCGGGCTGCCCGGTACCTGGATTAGCTGCCACGTGAGCTGCAGTCGAGTTGTGACCAGTGGCTTCTGCGCTCCGATTCCGATCAAGGTTGCGCTTCTAGCGACCCTGACCCAACCGTCCGTCTCCCATCTGCACATGTGGGACCCCCGAGATCGATCCCACCGCCGCCCTCCCCACCACCTCCCATGCCATGTACTATGTACTGAGCCATGTACAGAATACTGATACCCACCAAGCAGCCCACTCACCGAAGGCGCCGCCATAAGGCCACGGGGCGGGTTGGAGGGGGGTTGATTGAATGGTGGGATGGCAGGATGGGTCGCTGGGGTGAGTGAGGCGCAGGCCCAGCGGCAATGCTCGGCGTGGCCTTCTTCTCTGTCAATCAAGACCCCCGGCGCCCGGAAGGACCCCCCTCCCCCCCAAGGACCCCCCAGAGGCGCCAAGCCAGGGCCAAGTGCAGGTGTTCACGGAAGCATCACGATTCCATTCACGAACCTGCTCGATCATCAAAACAAGCGGAGTTTGATGTGCCAAGAGGAGGGTCCTGAAGCACTAGCACCAGAGCATGAGGCATGAGGCATGAGGCATGAGCAAACCACCTGATCCGTGAGCCCTTGGCTTTGCCGTCCGTCGTCTTCGTCCCGGCCGTCTCGTCTCGTCTCGTCTCGTCTGCCTGCCTGCCTCTCACCCGCAACCACGGCGGGATTTGAGTTTAATGCCGCCACAAAGGCCAAGGTGGCCTGGCTGCAATGTGGAATGGCTTTCTCTTGGGCGCCAAGATGCCGCGCAAGGAGACGCCGCCAGAACGAGCCGGCGATGCTATCATGACCCCGCCAAGGCCAGCGAAAACACAGCCTGCCAAGCCTCTGTCTCTGTCTATTTGCGCGCCTGCCTGTCTATCTGCCCATCTCATCCGCGACGCCCGTGAGTGCCAAGCCGAGGCGAGATGATCGTCTTTTGCCAGAGACCAAGTCGGTTAGCCAAACGAGGTGCTGCGTCAGTGCCGTGTGGCTTTGCCAGAGGGCGATAATTGTAAGCCGCGCGGGTTCAGCGTCTCTGTCGCCTCCACTAAGCGGTTTATAGATAGCATCGATCTAGGCCCCCTCGCCCGGGTCAATGCGTAGCTTGCGGCCCCGTTGGAGAGGAAGGAGCAGCAAGCGTATTACGTACTAGCAAGGCGAACGTTTTCCTTCTCCATCTTCCTTTCCCCGGGCAGGTCGAACCGGCGGGACGGCGCGCGCATTGAAGCTTCGATGGGAATGCGGCTAGTTCATAGTCCTTGTTTTAGCATGCGGGCATGCCTGGGACAAGCATTTGTGCTGTTTAATTCTTGTTGGTACGACACCACCTTCTACACAGTAGCGACTATTGCTAGCCCACGGGCCTGATGCGACTCCTGCCGTTGGGCAGCTAGTGTGGTTCATGCACATTCGCAAGCCACAATATAGCCGTAATCTATGGCAGGGACGGGACTCCTCAGACGATGCAGCCTCACTGGAGGACCAGGAAACGGACGTGCTGCATGCACATTGCCCGACCGGGTTGTCTGCATGGAAAAGCCGCACCGCAGCTCTTCCAAGCCTCGGCTTTCCCGCTCCTAGGGCTGATACAGGATCTCTTGCCGTGACAACCAACAATAGCAACACTCACCGGCAGCCGGTGATCAATGCTTTCTACTTTCCCCGCTGTCCCTTCCCTCCCCTTCCCCCTCCACCGCCTTTCCAATACCTCATTTCATGTAACCCTTGTGAGGTGATATATCATCCCACCTCATCGGCGATGTGCGGCCAAGCATTTCACTGGCTCGCCCGGAGCCGGAGGGACTTCGGTCAGCCGTCGACGAGACTTCGGTCTTTTGTTGAAATTCCGTCCGGACGTTGCTCCTCGGAAGTAGCGTACCGCCATGTCCGTGGGCGGTCAGCTGCCCGGAACTTTCGGTGAGAGTTTTCATGTTTTTTTAATTCCATCGTCCCCTGTTCGTCTCGCCTCACATTACCGGAGGTGAAGGAACAACCTGCGCCTGCTGCGCCCGCAGTACTCAAAGGATATCCTGGACCCTAAAAATATCATTAAGCTTGAGTTGCACTCCCACACCCTCCCTGCTGTCCACATCCTTCGCAGGCCCGGGGAGGCCCGCGGACAGCCCGCATCCACCCGCGCGGGCCGTTCTTCCAGCACGCAACCCCGTTCTTGATCTGATGCCCGTCACACCTCTGCGCGGCCGTTCACAGGCGCGCATATACTGAAGCACGTACGCACGCTCGTCCCCTGCTCGTCCGCTGCTCGTCCCCCCAAGGTTTTCTGGTCCCTGGGGAGGCCCACGACGTTGGGCGCAAACCCACGCGTATTTTCCCGACCGCCTCGAGGATCGCCAGCCCTTCGGATGTCGTGCCGCTCGCTGGGCCCCTTGTTTCCCGCCCCCTCGGCCCAGCGTTGCGCGGTAGGATTTAAGGTTGAGGCTCAAGCGGGCAGGCGAGCTGCACGAAGCTGCAACCGGGCGAACGAACAAAACGGCGGGATCCACTCGTTGGGGTGTTTTGCCTCGCTTGTGCTGCGCTGACGCTCCTTGTCGCATGTGCTTTAAAAGGCTTGTGCTCCCACGGGCTTCCCAAAAGCTTAGTTGGGATGAATGGAAACGTAGTTCGGCCCCAGTCCGGCAGAAGCTTAGCATGTTGGGCAAACCCACGCTATGCCACCTCTGTCGTTGAGCGCATACACATGAAGGAAACACGCGCGCACGTACACACATACACACACATACACACACACACACACACACACACACCCCTACACACATCGCTAGTCGATTGTGGTGGCCCTACTTGCTGTACTCGGTCACAACGGCCGTTTTACGGCCCAACCTTGAGTCTCAGCTCTGCGAACGTCCACTCCGGAAGCGTGTGTTAGCCCCGAGTTGAAAAAAGCAAAGAGGCCAAACTAGCGAGGGGTATTTGGCTTTTTCTTGGTTCCGCGGATGGCCTACCCCGTGAGCCTGATATCTACCCGGACAGACAATCCGCAACGATCCTGTCCGCGGCAAGTGGGCCGTGGAATCATCATGAACCAGAATAATAAGAGGGGAACTTTAAAAAAAATCAATCGAGACTCCGAAAATTCAGCTACCCCCCGGCGGCCATTATTTGTCTTTGCTCCGGGGATACTCCTCCGCGGGGGAAATCGCGTTGATCCCTTGACCGCGAGCCCTATGGCATAGTGGGGCACAAAGTAGAATTTCAGCTGTGTGGTGAAGGGACGGGCGGCTATAGCCGGGCATTCTGGATGCATCCTTGACCGTCCCCGGGGATGTGTATGTATGCGTCGACCGGATGACTGACTGACTGGATGACTGGTTTAAGCAAACACCCCAGACACCCCGATCTGCGTGCGTGTGGGTGCCAAGCTGGCATTGGCAACACGCCTGGGCAATGGGGGGTACGTGGAGCACCGCCAAGCCCCCCAGATATGTCGGCAAGTAGGGCCAGGGCCACCGCAGGTCTTGTGCCTGTGTCTGTGTACAGTGGTTTGAGCCTGCGGTCCCATTACTCGGGCCCCAGCGGGCGGGCAACAGCTGATGGGGCGGGCTGTCATTTTTTTTTTCGCTGCCAGGGAGAGGGCTGCGAAAATTCGGTGACAGATAACAATAACAAGGCTGTCGTCTGTCACATCAATGGGATAACTCAACTGCACCCACCCACCCATCCACTCCAACGTAGGTTCGTTCCGAAGCTTGGGCACCTGGGCAACTCTAAAATTACATCATCGTCTAAGCGGAGCCTTGAGCGAGCAAATAATATTTCCCAAGGTTTGTCGCACCTCTGCACGATGAGGTATTGAAAGGCATAACTTCTGGGCGGAGCGTTGAGCTGTTATTACTGGGCGTTGGCTGCCAGGTGAGAAAGGGAGGCATTCCGGGAGGCATTTCTCTGTTTTTTTTTTTTTTTCGCGACAGAGTCTTGCCCAATGATTCAGGCGCCTCGGTTTCGCAGCGGATAGAAGAGGATCCCCCATCGGAGAATAATGATTCAAGAACAGATCTCTTGGGTCGGAGAGTCATGTCCTTTGTGGTCCACGGTACATGTATACACGTACCGTACACGCTCTGACGCATGTCGTGCATCGACTCGGAGCCGAGGGCCGAGGTGGGAGAGAAAGGGTGAAGGCAACTTGATGGTTCAAACCCTTGTATCTCCGTAATCTCCATTTGTAAGTGGACTCGCTTAGACGACGTAAACCAAAATAGTTTTCATCTCAGCCCATAAATTCTGACCAGTCAATATTGTCACATCGTAAACAGTAGGACGTGCATCATCTCATTCTGCCTGCTCAACAGAGTAAGACGGCCCGAGGACTAGACATGCGCGCTTGATATAGTATCCCGTCCCTAGCTGTTAGCGGTTATCGCTCCGGGGACGGGCCCGCCGCCCGGCGGCTGAGAAAATCAGGCCCTAGCACAGGAGGGAACCGGTGGGAACGGTGAGAGAGGCTCAGTCATCGATATCCGAAAGCATCGACAGACATGATACGAGGAGCCCATTTCGCGCATGTAATGATTGACACAAACCAGCCAACCGGAGATATTGAGGAAAACAGCGAGAAAAGTGCCTGGAAGAATTGCGCACGTTTTTTGCAGTCGTGCTCACAGATGAAGATGGATTGGTTCCCTCAACGGCTCCCTCCTTGGGACAGTCTAGGTTTGTCGTGCAGCAGTCTTGTCGAGCCGCATTCCGAGCTGCATGCAATAGTCGCCTTCCAACCTGCAGCCCTGGCCGACCAGAACCAGTCGGGTGGGCGCGCCAGCTGCGCCTTATGCACCTGCACCTCGTCAGGACCGCTAGGGCGAATCCTGCTACGATAAAGAGAATTCGCGCCGTTGCTGCAGGCTCGGATGCCGGTGAGGGAGCAATAGGGGGAGGAGTCGGGTTTTGATGAGACATCGTGCAGCCCGCATCTCATTTTCACTTGACCCGAGGGGAAGTTGGAAGGTGGTCGGTGAGGAGACGGTGGGAATCTCACGTCATGCGCCGGGCCTGGTCTCCGGTGCTTCCAGCTGGGAGGGATCGTGATACGACATGAAGGATATGCTGGAGGCGGTGATACGACATTAGGACTATATAAGCTTCAGATCGTGGCTGTAGAAGAAGGCTTGTCTGTCCACAAGTTATGTCTCGCAGCAGCAATTAGAAAATCGAATATTGACCACCACAAAACCGGGCCCAACTCGTCCCTCTTCCCATTGTTCCTACTCTATCCGCACAAGCCAGATATAGTATCAAGAAAATATGCAGCTCCCCGCCCCTCTTGGTCTTACAGTACTTGCTGGCCTAGCCAACGCCTTCGTCGTTCCCCGGACAGGGACGACAGACATCCAGTTCTGCTCGGCGTCCACATACGCCACTGGAGCATGCCCTTATGCCCAGCCAACGGCCGGCGCAGGGACATGCGGAAAGTTGAAAGTAGAGCCGAACGTCTGCTGTAAGGCACCATGATCCCATGCACCGCGGTCGACTCCACTTGGCATCAGACGGCGCTGACACGCAGTAACTGGCGGCAGACACCTTTGACGACTTCCCCGAGGCCCCGGCGGCGCTTATCGGCGATGTGAACTACATCTCGATCCCGAGAGGGGGGTCGATCACCGGCTGTAACCTGTACAAGTGAGTCCGTCCGCTGGGAGCATGTCTTGGAATGAGACCTGCAGCGCTGACGAAATCTGTGTCAGGACTACGGATTGCACTGTGACACCAGACCAGTCGTGGGCGGCCTGCGAGGTTGGCTCCACGGACCTCACGTGCCGCAAGCATCTCACTGCAAATATTGTCAGTTGGATCTGTGCCTAAATGGCAGGAAAGGGGGAGATGGCACTCCGGTACAGAGAGCAAGGGCACAGTAATCAAGACGAAAGCTTTGGGATACTGGCGACATCACTAGCTCTTCTGGATGAAAAGGTTGCTCAATAAATTGTGTGACACAGGAAACTGGATGCTCTCAGGTTACGAGCTGACTGAAATGCTTCATGCGCCTACAAAAACATGAGTGTACCAGATCAGGGCTATGGTGGGTCTCGAGTCCAGTTGCCAGAATCTTTTGCCACTATTTCAAGTGTGCGTGCCGGGGGCCCAATTCTACAGCGCCTCAGCCGCCTTCTTCTCCAAGGCCGTCATGGCCTCCAAAGCCCGACCAACAGCGTCACGAGCCGCCTCGTCCTGCACATCCCCACGCACCTCGGCAAACCGGCGCTTCCAGAAGCCCCAGCGCTCAAGGTTCAAGCCCCTCGTGGCCGGGATCAGCTTACCGCCGATGTAGGCGCGCCCGGTTGAAGCCGTCTCCTCGGCCCAGACCCCGAGCAGCGAGTCCCTCCACAGCTTGTCCCCGGCACGGATGATCCACTCGGCCGCGACCCGCACACGGGTGTCGACGCCGGCCTGTGGGAGCGGCTTGCCCTCATCGTCCTTGGTGACCTCGCCCTCCAGGCCGGAGCGCAGCTCCCAGATGCCGAAGGTGCGGAAGGAGGGCTGGACGTCGCGGAAGACTCGGGCGATGAAGGAGTTGAGACTGATCCATTCGTCCAGGGACAGCTTTTGGTCATTGTCTGAGTCAATGGCCTCGAATGTAGGACCTGTGGGCACGTTGGGCTGATGTTAGCATCTGAGATTCTGCGAGGAAGCAGGCGGACCTTGGCTGGCTCTGTGGAGATGTGATCTTACTTTCGTTCCACTCGTCTCTCATGAACATGCTGAACTCGGGCAAATCCTTCCACGGCGCCTCGGCGGCCTGGAGTGCAAGCAAGATCTGGACGAGGACATTTTGCGCAGAGTGGTCAGGTGGGATACAGGCGGCAGTGTAAGTGAAGACTTTCCACGTGTTCCAGGTAAAGTCTTCGGGCCTGAGATCGGCCTTGTTGAGCTTGTCAGGGCCGTAGGAAGTCAGGTAGGCGACAAACTGGCCCACCTTGTCATCGATTGTGGGCCCTTTGGATGCAGTGAGTGTCTGTTGAAGCTGGGTAAAGACTTCGGACTGGATGCCATTGAAGAGGCCGCGGTCCTCATTTGTGATGGTATCAAAGTTCAAAGTTGTTGTGGTCATCTTGAAGGATTGTCGAGGATGAGCTGCTGGCGGATGAGCTGCGAGTGGGTGCGGGGTAAAAGAGCCAGCTGAACAGTGAAGAGAGCTGACGGATAAGGTTGAAGAGTACAAATTACAACTTGCAAGTGAATCAAGATTGTGGACTTGGGAATATGTTTGCTGGGAGGGAGGGAGTGGCTCCTTCATATCTCTATGAAAAGGATTGTTGATGTTGACGGATCCCAGTCTTAAATAGCTTTAGCTAGACCGAGAATAGCAGGTCGGACCAATAAGATGACGTATGTCGCCCACGGCATGCTGGGGTTGACACTGTGTCTTTTGAGGTCGGGCAGGACTTATGCCTGGTGGGAAGATAGTCTCAAGATCCCCGAGATCTCTTCCTCCTTTGATATATCGGGTGCTTGGTTAGTAGTATGGAAATCCGAAGCAGTCTGATGTTGCGCCCACTACTCTCATATGCAATCAATCATATCAAAATGGCGCTAGTGACCTGCACACGACCAACCTACCCAAGATTCATATGCACTTTATTTTTCAACTATTTTTACCTCTTATAAAATAAATACCTTCTTAATTTAATTATGCCCTATATTAAATAATAGCCGCTTCTTTTTTAATTCTTTTAATATCTATTTAAAAAGGGCAAAGGGAATATTAAAGGTGTGATATGTGTTAATATCTAATTTTAAAGATAAGTTTGAAATTTTAAGGGGGAGGTGTTTTTAAGCAAATTTAGGTATAATTACCCCCTCCCTAGTAATTTTAACGTAATTCTTAAATTTCACCACCCCTTTAAATCCAACTTCAACTTAAGTTATTTTTAACTTCACTTTAAATGCAAATTCCTCCTCCTCCACACACTTAATTTTATAGCAAAGAGAAGAAATAAAATTAGAAAAGAAGTAGCTTTCTTCTTATATATGTTTTTAAATAGATTAAAGCTAAATTAAGAGAGTTAGTTGAAGTGCATACGAATTTTGGGTAGGTTGGTCGTGTGCAGCCCATTAGCGCCAAAACGATACGATTGATTGCATATGAGAGTAGCCATGGTCCTTGCTCCGGGTCGTGATTTGCCCTAGGCCGCCTAGGCGTCAGCCCAGGACGGACTCTACAACAACCAGTCCCCTCCCACGGTCTTGTAAACGATTCTCATTGTAAACCTTGAAGCTGTAGTGATTCGAGAACTGGGTGATGTGACGATACTGGCCATGAATGATGGTCTGGAGAGACGAACTTAGTTATGACTGGGAATTAGCCATTCCGGAGCAAATTGAGTCTGGTGTTCGAACTTCAGTCTTGAACCCTCAATGTAACATTTAGTTAACATTGACCATTATCAAATCAAGGTTAAACGTTTGTTGCATACTTGTGTGGCTTGCCCGGTATCGGTGCCCGTCTCACCAACACCAAACTTGGCTGCTTACGTGTATCAGCTGTCTGTAGCTACATCCACGCTTTCCCCCACGTCCAGTTCTTTCGGCCTGTGTAGTAGATGTTGACATGGCTAGATTCTGAAAGTTGGCTTATTACCGCCCAGCCTGGAGCTTTATCATCCCACTGACTTGGCCAGCACTTCCAGAGCCCGTGAATTGTGGCTTTTACTAGGTCACCCGGTCTCTCACACCATGGCTGCTGATATTCCCGGCCAGTGACGAGGTGCGCGTATGTGGCAGCGCAGCAAGAGATATTAAAGCCTCATGCTTTCCATCCCTGTGAACTTGTTTCGTCGCACATGAGGGGCCAGCACTAGACCAGACTGCTAGCTTACAGATATTCCTGGAGACCTAAACACTCCTCAAGACCTTGGGGACCTCGTTGACCATGCCAGGGGAAACGAGAGAGTTCCATAGGGGACAGCCTACAGAGACGCCAAAAAGTCAAGTCAGACTGCCTCATGGCTGTCTTTTCCGTCCGCTTGAAACTGGTTTTTGCCTGGCTTGTGATGTTCAGGTTCATCTGGCCTCACGAAGATCTGGCCTCACGAAGATGCAACAGATAGTTGGAACTCAGGGCCGACCACGTTGGCTGCCCAGGTGGCGAAGAATGCAAGTGAATTTCATGCCCTATTTTCGATGATAGCTGTTCTAACGGTGGTCAAAATAGTATATAGGGGTGATGGTTTCTGTAACTCCCTTCATTTAACACTTATTAACATTGCCGCGGGATGGTATTTCGGCAGAAACCTCCCGAATAACCACCCCGACCACCACTACAAGACAACGGAAGTCCACCGTCAAGTCCAGGAGGCCCCTGTGACCAAGACTCGCTAGCTCACACAGGACGGAAAGAGGCAGAAGATGTTTTACCCCGACGACTTCAATAACAAGGACAACCTCGAGGGCCTGATCAGCCCAACCCCGCGCAATGAGTTCTCCCCCCGCCCCAAACAAACAAACAATCACCACGGGAGCTTCTCCCAATATGCCGTCTCCCAGCAGCCCGGCCCCTACCGCGTAATCTATGCCAAGGACAAGACGGAGTATAGGTCCAGTTTCGACGTCATTTACCACGAACCCACCAAGACTGGTGGCGACGACAGCAACGTATCCATGACTTCCTACCGTGGGAGGCAGCACCGGAGCGGCGGCAGCGAGATGCCCGCGCGCAGGGCCAACACTTCTGACACTTTATCTGAGAGGCAACACCGCCAGAGGAGCAGGCTCACTGTTCGTAATTTTGTTGTCTTCGTGGCTGGCCCATGTTGGCAATGCTGCTGGGGTCAAATGGTATTGTGCACTATTCGTGTACAGAAAGAAACGGTAGTCATATGTAGATACATATTAGCTATATTCCACCCATTTCAAGTCCGGATTCTGCTGTGATCGTGATGTAATGAGATTGAAGGCTATTCAACAGCATGGTATCTTTGAAGAGATTATTCTCTAAAAGCCTACCTTACTGGGAATATTTTCACTGGAGGTGTCCCCACTGGAGCTAGTCCCCGTACAAGGACGTCTGTGAAGGATCCACAATTAATCTTCTAGCTGGCGACTAGATGTGTATAAGCTCCTATCCCATCCGTTTCAATTTTTATGTCTCGTCACCTTGAGCCTCAGCGTTGGTCGTAGGCGGTCTACACATATCGCGCCCTGAAAAAATGGCATATGTTCAGTGAACTACGGGCTTCAAAACGCACACCGTAAACTAAGACTCGCATGAAATAGTATGTATAGTAGGATAGAAGGGGTGTTGTTGCAAGGGCGAAGGGGCCAAAAGCATCGATGAGCCTAATCGGGTGGGCTTATGGGGCCAGGATAGCGGCTGATTTCTTCACTGTGGACAAAACCAACTTTTTCACGGACAGGAATATCGACCAGAATTCAATTGAAGATGTTAGTTAGATCAGGAGTCGCATCCACTACAGGCCAGCCCTTTTCCCCGGTACTAAGTACTTAAGTACCTGGGAGTGGCCAGACCTTTGTGAACACATTACGTGTTCAATCCCAATCTGCCCCGTAATTTTCTCTCGCAAAAGAGGACGTAAGGCCCACTGCCCCTGACTAGACTCATTACTAATAATAAGCTTACCTCCCCCTGTCAGCAGTTTTGCTATGCGAATACTCTACCGAACTTGTCACACCTATGCACTACTGTCAGGCCAACCTCCTGTTCCGCTTCTTCATCGTCCCTGTCGAGACTCGTACTTGTCCGTGAGACCCTTCGCAGGGTATGCCTTTGGCTGTCGCGGAGTATAACATCCGGATGAGTGCAGCACAAGCATTGGACATAGGTGTGATGGCTCACACCGGCAGCCAGTGGACATTTGTGCTGGCCGTCACCGCCATTTTCCTCAGCGTCGTTGTCACCCTGCAAATTCTGTCGTCCTACGCCAAAGCCTCCATAGCGGCGCCAGCGGAGATCCTCACCTTCATTGAGGCCGTCGATTCTTCTGTCGAGGAGAATGAGAGCTATGATCGGGATGTGTTACGCGTGCAGCGTCTCGACGACAAGCTGCGCCTCGGCCGGCTGCTCCGGGAAATCCAGAGGGGAGGTGACGATTTGCGAGAGGAACTCAACGGCCTGTTAATGAGCGAAAGTGGAGACCTCACAACCGGCGGTTACAGCGATCTCCGAGATCTGCGGCTGAGAGCTACCGCACGCCTGCTCTGGGCCTCGAAGCGCAGTTAGTACAATTATTTTCCTGTTACATTCTCCCATATCTAGTGTTTTTAATCTTTCGGGATGCATCATTTGAGGCCCCATAGCAAGGAACTAACACACGCCAAGAGAATCTCGAGGACAAAGTGCGCAGACTAGATATGCTTCGTATGCGCTTCCTTGTGGCCTATATGGGCCTCGTCTCAGCTGGCCGTGTCAAGAAATACTCGTCGAAATTCTCGGAGAAGACTACTTCTTTCGCGAGCACGAATGGTGCTCCGCCGCCTCCACCGCCACCTTTACCACCGGCGCTGCCCCTTGGCGTAAACTCGGCGCTCAAGAAGAAGATGTCACGGCGCCGGCTGAGCCGCGCGGCAGCCATGGGACGCGGGGACAACATCGACGGAAGTCGCAAGCAGGGCTGGGCAGGGGTCATCCGGGAGCTACAGCTGTCACCGCTGCTCCAGAAGCGTCATGCACACGCCAGCATTGGGAAGGCCATGTCGCCCATCAAGTCGCATTTCATGGTGCCAGAACCGCCATCGCATCGCGACCCGACACAAGCTGACCATTGTCAGTACGAGCAGCAGAAAGAGAAGTTTCCGGATTTTAGGGGGTAGAATTTGATGTAGATGCTAGTAACAATCGGGGGGGGGAGGGGTGGGGATTGGTGATTTTTACGGCTCTTGATATGCGTTACGCCCAGGGATGACTCTTGCTTACAGATACCCTGCTTCTCCGAGGGCATGCATGCAAATTGGATAACACTACACGCACCCTTGTTTCTTTTCCTTTCACATGATTCAAGAAGTTATTGTTGTTCTCCTTACATAGCCTCGTCTATTCAATACCAACATCTGCTGTGGTGTGCCTGGGTAGTGGTATTTTGCCCGAGACACCGGACAACAACATCAACTGCAATGCAGTAGACATATTGTACGTTGGCCACCTACCCAAGCAAGGTCATCACCCAAGAAGAAATCTGGCGCGTTGGGATTGTGAACTGACCGATCCTGAAAGTGAACCTCCACAGCATCTGGTTCGGTGAGAGGTAAGGGTCTTCATCAGCCCGTTACGCATCGTTTGCCTCCGCTCATGGTCAAAGTGAATGCCTAATAAGTGATACAAAGACAAACTCTATCCAATCTCGTGGGCTCATTTGCCCGACGACAGCTGCGGCTGAGGCGGAAAGCTACACAGCACGGCGCTCAGCTGAGACAGTATACGGCCTAACTTTTCCTCTCCGTGCGGACGTGTTCAAGGACGTGTTCACGAAACAGGTCAATTCCTGTCATCTCTAGATCCTTGGCAGCTGCATCAGCTCCAATCAGCAATGGACTAGGCCATGCAGCTCGCCGCCACTGCAGGTCGGGCCCGTGTGTTGGCTTTCCTGAAATGAACGTGAACATGGAGAAGCGAAAGAGGCGGTGCGTAGCTGATCGTGTACCTGCACCGCATGTCGCTGCAGGTGTAACAAGGCGTGCAGAGATCATGCCTGATGCGGCAATCCGCATCCACCAGTAGTTTCTCTAGAGGCGTCGAACTAGAGGCCGCCATCGTCAAGAAGGGCTTATGCCAAGACCTGTTCAGCCCCGAAGAGAGACAAATAGCGGCCTTTTTGGAAGGGCTTTTCTTGAGCCGCAGCCGCCTCCCGCTCCTGCGCTGTCAGATTGGGGTATATGCAGGAGCTTGTTTCGACGGACTCCGGTTTGCTCACGTCCGAAGATGGTGGATTTAGCCGGCGACCGAAGTGCATAAGAAGGGAGGGGGACCCGGGGCCAAGACCAAAAACTCGTGCTTGACAGGACTGGGCATCGCCATCGGTTACACATCTTCTAAATCCAGAAATGAGGAGGTCTGTCTTGCGCGGGTCCTGCGCGCTCACGGCTCTCACCAGCCTGGCCGCCGCGTCTACGCCATCAAGCCCGAGAAGAACACAGGTCGGCGCGCCAATTCTGCGATCTCAAGTGACGACGCATCATGATGGAGTCACAGGCTGGGGCAGGTTCCGACGGGCCAGTTCTAAGAGGCAAGATGCGACGCCTCTAGAGAACCAGCAGAGTGGCACGTCCTATACTATCGACATCGAGATCGGCACGCCGCCCCAGTCGGTCACCCTCATCATCGACACTGGGTCCTCGGAGCTCTGGGTGAACCCAACCTGTGAGACATCCGGGCAGCCGAACTACTGCGAGTCGTTCTCGCAGTTCGACTACACCGCGAGCTCGACTATCAATGACACCGGCTATTCGAACATGTTGGCGTATGGCAAGGGCAATGTCACGATTGAATACGTGACGGATGCCGTCAGTATCGGATGTAAGTCGGGTGAACATGTCTGACAGACAACTCAGGAATCACGTCCTGACTGACCGTCACAGCCGCCAGTATCACAGACCAGATCTTCGGCGTGGGGTTCGAATCGAGATACCCCTGGGAATACTCGGTCTTGCACCGCCCACAGACTCAGACCCACTCTACACTTATGTCCTGGACAACATGGTCGAGCAAGGCCTGATCGACAGCCGGGCCTTCAGCCTCGACCTTCGAGACGTCGACAGCCCGGACGGATCGGTCGTCTTTGGCGGCGTTGACACAGGCAAGTTCATCGGTGAGCTGCAGAAGTGCCCCATCATCGACCCCCTGGACACTCCCAGTGGCGCGGACCGCTACTGGATCTACCTCACTGGCCTCGGAATGACGCTCCCGAGTGGCGAGTCCGGGCTCGTCGGCGACGGTGAACTTGAACTGCCCGTGTTCCTGGACAGCGGTGGCACAATGACTCGGCTGCCCACCGAGGTGTTCGCGGCCGTTGGGTCTGTGTTCCCCGGCGCGCAGTATGACTCTGAGTCTGGCTACTTCCTTGTTGATTGTGATGTTGGCGATAGCTCGGGAAGCGTGGACTTTGTCTTTGGTGAGAAGATCATCAGCGTCGCTTTTGACGACTTTATCTGGCGTGTGCCGAGCATGGAGGATACCTGTGTCCTAGGCGTCCTGGCCGACGACGGTAAGTTGATACTGCATTGCTCTGCGGCAAAGAAAAGCAGACTGACAGCGTTCGACAGACGAGCCCGTCCTCGGAGACACGTTCCTGCGCGCAGCATACGTGGTATACGACCAGGACAACCGCAACCTCCACCTCGCGCAGGCCGCCAACTGCGGGACAAGCCTCGTCACCATCTCTACAGGCCTGGACGCCGTGCCATCCGTCACCGGCGACTGCACGGCCACGGCCTCCGAGGCTGTTCTTACCGGATCGCTGACTGCGACAGAGGCCCCGTCAACCATCACCAACGGTCCTGGTGGACTCACCTCAGCTATCGCGCCGGGTCCTGGCGGCACCCAGACTGGGGAGAGGGTGGCGAGCAGTCTGTGCCTGACATGCAAGAACGCAGCCACGGGGACAGCAAACCCTTCTAGAACAACAAGGGCTGCGAACGCTGGTGCGATGGAGACGGGTAGTCCATTGGCCGCCGTCGGTGCGATGGCCATGGCTGCTTTGCTGATCTGATGTGTCAAGCAGAAACCGGTTCCAGCGGGGAGGTCTGGACAAGATTGTGTACAAGATAATGACGTGTGATAACATTATATAGATAGTACCCAGTGAACGATATCGGGGAACCCCCCCCCCCATTCACTCATGATTCCCACCAAAACGCCTGAGCTAATGCCGCATGTCAATCTGTGCGCTGCAAACAGTGTCAAAGCTGCCATGTGGGACCCAAAGTAATCCAATGTCTGCCATGCCGAAACCCAAGAACAACGCTTAAACTGAGAATTGACCCCGAGACTGCCGAGAAGCTCAACTTTCATGATGGTCGAGGGGTAAGAACTTTGCGGAATCTGCCTCGGAAAGCCTCTTACGGAACCTTATCAGCGCTCTGACCGGCACTCTGATTTGACCTTTCACTCTCCCGCTCCCTCTTCTTCTCCTCGGCCTTGACCCGTTTTCTCTCCTCCTTTGCCCGAATATTGCGTCTCCACTGGATGCCATTCTTCATTATAAGCAGCAGCAGAGGCGCCCCAGCCATGTACAAGAAGCCAAAAATCATGAACGTCCAGCCAACACCAATAGCATCGATCATGGGCGAGACGGCGCCGGTCGCTGCGGCACCGAGAAGACACCGAGTCAGATTGTTCGCAGCGGTGGCCGCCCCGGCCTTTTTGGGATACATATCGACGATCAGCACACTCGACGCATTCGTGTACCCGATCATCCCGACGCCCATCAGGAACAACAATATGCACGGCACGGCGATAGGAGCCCCGTACTGCAGCGCCCACCCCCAAGCGAAGAGGACAACAGTGGCGAGCGCCAGGAGCGGCAGGCCTATCTCGATGCGCGCGCGCTCCACGGGGAAGTTTGACAGGTCGTCCTGGGCGCCCTTGGTCAATGGCATGCCGAGCCTCTTGGCGTGGCGGCGGTAGTTCCAGTCGATGGCCGGGCCGGTCACGAAAGCCGCGACGACGGACCCGCCGGCCATTGGGAGGTACATCAGGCCGATTTTGACGTTGTCGAAACCATACAGGCGCTCGAACTGGGAGGGCATGACGGTTGCTATGGCGTAGAAGCCGGCGAAGACGATGGCGCTGTAGCCGAGGAGGACGCCGAGGAGCGGCTCGAAGAGCATCGTCAGCGAGTCCAGGGGGTTGCCGAAGCCGATCTTGAGCTGGGGACGGTTCTTTTTCGATGTGGCCATCTTGATACTCCGGAGGGCCTCGCGGTCGCCGTTTCTCTCCGCCTGGCGCTTCTTTCGGCGGTCAGTGATCACCTGCCAGAGCGTCCTGTACACGGGATGAGGACGGATGCTACCGTCGCCGACCAGCTTCCGGCACGTCTCGGGGAAGAAGAACAACATGAGTATGAGCGTGACAGCGGCGAGGATGGTCAGGAACCAGAATATCGACCTCCACCCCAGGTACTGAGAGAGGACCCCACCCAGCACGGGGCCCAGGCTCGGGGCCAGCACGATGGGCAGCATGGTGATGCCGATATAGTTGCCCCTCTCGGCGCTGGTGACGGTGTCGGCGATGACGGCCTGGCTCAGCGCGACGGTGGCCGCGATGCCGGCGCTCTGGAAGCAGCGCAGGACCAGCAGCTCCGAGTACTTGCTGCAGACGGCGACGCCCTCGTTGGCGAGCATGTAGATGACGAAGCACAGCACGAACGCGGGTCGGCGCCCGGCGGTGTCGGCAAACCCGCCGAAGAACATCGGGGCGACGCCCTGAAAAATCATGTAGGTCGTCACCGTCAGGTTGATCTGCGAGGCCGACACGTTGAACTCCTTGGCGATGACGTTGAGCGCTGGGAAGTAGATCTGGCCCGTCAGCGGCGAGAAGAAGGCGGCCAACGCGGCAGCGAGGACGATCATTCGCTTCTCCCCGACTGTGAAGGACGAGTACGGCGGTGGTACTGCCTGTGACGGGTCTCCATCGGGGCTGGGTGAGACGACGGGCTTCTCACTTGGGGGCTCATTGTCCGGACTGCTTGGGCCGTCCCCTTGCCCGGATTCTGTCGTGATGGTCCATTCCTTCAAGTCGATCTTGTTATCCGCCGGGGATTGCCCTCGACTCAAACTTGTATCTGAGCCAGGGCCTCCAGCCTTCTCATGGAGGATGTGTGTCTCTTGGTCCATATTCTATGTTACACATACTTGCCATGTCGCACGAGACTGAAGGGCAGAAGGTGCCAAGCAGGGCCCTATATATGGACGACAGAAGGAGGAGATAACGTCCTTGTAGGGCAAGCGCCCAGGCCTGTCGGTCTCGTCGGTGCCGGCGGGCGCGCCCTCGGCGCACTAGTCATTGTCTCTGGGCCATGAGACTCGGCACGCCATTCCATTTCGTCCCCTGACAGGTTGGGAGGGTGCAGATGCAGGGCAGTTCGTCCTGAGTGCCGAGACGGCACCGACACTGCATGCAGGCCTTTCCGCTCGAACTTGTAGCGCCCAGCCCTCGCTGGCCCGCACTCATTCAGCAAGTGGTATGCTTGCTTGATTGTTTTGAGCAGTTTCAGTGGAGCAGCCTACTCGTTTCAGCAAAGGGGCTCGCAAGCTGCTTTGCTCTACGCCGGATACTGTTTGCTTAATTCACATCAAACGTTCCACATCCACATGGCGTGAACTCAATGCCCATACGAGAAAAAAGGACCTGAACCCGAGAAACCCGGGAAGCTGGTTCAATGGGGCCACTGCCGACGTTACATTACCACTCGTTTAGCCTCCGAACAGAGTTCATGAGACCGGAACCCTCGCCGAATCGGCACCGAGCTAATGTCGATCACCCGCATGGAATGAGCTGACGCCAGGCACCGATTGGACACCTGTTGAGCAGCCTTCATAATACAACTCGTGAACTTCATGCTCAGCGAAGTAGCTACAAAAATAAAGACTTACCTTGCCCAGGTCGGCTGAAACCCCATCAGTTGTCCGAACTATATGTCAGCTCGCTCAAGTATGAGTTTGACACTTCGCTTTTGTTTTTGTGAATCCTGACAAGCAGGCAGCGTGGAGCCCTGGGGTTCTTCTCACCCCACAAGCCGGAAATTCGACCCTTTTTGGCTCAGCGGCGTGGTTGCCTAGATCACGCTTACCGGAAAATGCATGTCCATACTTCTCTCTTTTGCGGTGCTGTGGTATTGTCTGCAATCTGATGCCTCTGAGTTCGAGGTGTGTTTCTGTCTTGGGACCCTCCTCTATGCGGGTGGATCGTGTGTGCTGGCCCCTGACATAAGTCGGGTGTATTTTCGTGGACAGTTCTGTAGACAAACGTCTCAGAGTCCGGATAGGTCGTTAATTACAGCTGCCATGAATCATGTGTCTCCGACTAGCCTCTTGGAACGCTCGTTTCACAGCCTTCAAGAGACAGCAAAATTAGGAATCGAGCCACGCAACCTGGGACAATCTTCCGCGGTCTGGCCAAAGACTCATGCAGGCCACCCCAGCAAACCTTAAATTATAATTCAGGTACGGATCTGGCCAGACAATCAATCTACTTTAGTTGCCATTTACCTTCCCGCGAGTCCAGATGTTCAGCCCAATCTTAGACCCCTTCAGCACCGGCTGCCCTCCATGTGCAGTATCCCGATGCCCGGATCCGTCCTTCCTGAAGTTCACCCAGAAGACCGCATTCCCTGGGATCGGGCGCACCGCCAGCCCTCTCTGGTACGAGCAGTCTAGCCACTTGCACCAAGGCCCCTTGTCCTTCCACGCCGGCTGGAGGACCATCGGGAACCACGTCGAGCCCCCTTCGATGTCGTCCGAGGCCTCAAGCGTTGCGAAGAAGCTGGTGATACGGTCCACCGGCCGTGGTGTTGCATAGTGCCAGTCGTAGTGCGTCTCGAACGAGCCGCCGGCGGTGTACTTGAGCACTGCAAGCTGCTCCATGGTAGCGTTGGGTGCAAAGCCCTGGAACACCGCTGCCCGAGACTTTACGCAGTCCACAACGGGATCACCGTTTTCGAGCCAGGCGGTTTCACTTTTCCTGGAGCTCGAGTCCACGTAGACCTTCTTGTCTCCAGCTTGGTTGTTGAAGTTCTGTACCACGGATGGCTCATATTCTGCTAGACTGTGGCAGCGTGTTAGCCCGGTCGTCAGGCCAAGGTTTGCGGACTGAGGTGAGACTTGCGCAAGCTTTTTCAGATGTTCCGTCTCGTAAGGTGATATGAAGTTCTCTATGTAGACCATGATTGGATCATACGACAGGAACTTGGGCTTCATCTCCGAATGAGTGCATGTGTAGTTGCTTCCCTTGCCGTCAGATGATCCTACTGCTTGTGCATGCGAACTTTGAACGATGTCAACAAGCGGCTGCGCTTCCCCGCTGTTGCTGTCGAGCACCACCCGCGCGCCGCCGAGGTAGAGGACGAATGCCCCGACGGCCGCCGCAGCGTTGAAGCCGATCAATGCTTTCGAAGCCATTTCAGTTTGTAACCAAAGTGAGTAAATCGTTGTGTGAAGAGATCTCGCGTCAACAGTCAATTGAAGTCTGGCATGGCTTGAAATAGCTGGCGCGGAAGCAGTCTGCACACGGATGATTTCTCGAGCAGTTGAAACACCACCAGATCCGAACTTGAAACGAACCTGCACTACTGCACCCCGTACACTCGCATTCTGCCCATTTTTGAAACATCCTTGCAACCGCCATCACATTCGCGAAGGATATCAGACGAATTCTTGCAGTTCAATATACATGGAAACGATGCCCTAGAATGCTTCGGCTTCTTGGCACGCACACCAAGGCACTGTACGGTACGGCCAGGCAAGCTCAAGATTAATGTTGAGGGACTTGACCAAATGAAATGAGCGAAATGATAGAATTGCTACGAAGACATGGTCAACGGATTCATGATCTGCTTAATACATAAAAAACACATATCCAGATGTCTAAATCCCACAATAGGACGACGTCCTTGAGGACAGGCAATCAGTCAACTGAGTAGATGAGAGCCTCGCCGTATTGTTTCTTCGACCAGTTCTGAAGGCCCTCTAGGAGACTGTCCGCAAAAACAGGATCGAAACGATGGCCGCTCTTGAAGTTCGCAAGACAGCCTCTCCACGTCACCCACTTCTCGGCAAGGACTCCCTCAGGTGCTCTCAAGAGACCAGCAGGCACGCTGATGATTTGCTGCTCGGGCGTCGGCGTCCGACTATCGCACGAGAAGATCACGCTTGCGCCACAGTCGCCACAAAAGCCCCGCAGCGTCCCCTCCGAGGATACATACGTCTTCAGCGTGCCGTATGGGGCCAGCCCAAGCGGCATTGGCGGCCGGATCAGCGCCCGGGGCACAGGAACCCAGGGCACAACGTGCACACCGGCGTTGAGGCGACAGTCGTCACATACATCCAGGAAAGCCTTCCATTTCCCTTGCTCGGTTGGCGAGACGTATCGTGATATGAAAGGATCGTTCTTGACGGCGGGTAAGGTCGGCCTGGGGATCGTGAACGACACGCCGCCACAATGGCAGCCCGCTCGTAGGACCTCGTTCCCTTCACCGTCAAACTCTTGCTTGGGAGGGTCGTCCTTCATTCCTGCTGACCACCAGCCGCTGTCTGGCCCGGGGTTGAAGGTCTTCATCTCCCGATCGCCCATCTTGGGCAGGAAATCGAACAGTCCTGAGCCACCCGTCGAGCCCTCCGTGAAGCAGTTGGTCTTCATCTGGAACAAGTCCTCCCCCTGTTCCGAGAACAGACTGGTGGAAATCCTCCATTCCATCTCTGTTGCCCCCGGCGCTGCTTCAAAGTCCCGATCTCCAATGTGACTCCCGCAGGTGGTGCAGAAGAAGCGCTCGGATTGGGCATGGGCGTGCTTGTAGCCCGTCAGATTTGATAGCGACGAAGGGGCGATGAACTTGGGCTGGATGTCTGAAGGCAGTACTGCGTGGAATATGCACAAAGTTCCATGGGTATAGCGGCAGATGCTGCAGTGGCAGAGATGGACGGACAGGGGAAGGTTGGCTTGTGGAACTTGGATGCTGTACTGCACTGCCTTGCAGTAGCAGCTGGCCGTCAGCGTCCTGGTCGTACCGTCTGTGTCAGTCATTTTTACGTATGAGGGGAGAAGAGAGAATTCAGGGAGGAGAAAGTCGAGAAGTTTGGAAATACTTTTTGTCAATTCACTAGATTAGGCAGCGGGAGCACTTGTGGCGCTTAGTGAGCGGGGTTGGTTGAGTGTAAGCCCCCTACTGTAGATGGTGTAGACCAGTACCAGGCGCGGGTGAGCTGATGCGCGCCTAACTTCCCATAAGATCTGCTCGAAATTGGTGAGCAAACATCATGACGAATGTGCAACACTCACGAGGTCAGAGTTGCTGTTATTGGGAGAGTGATTCACCTGTCGTGGCTGTCCCACTACTGCAGTAGTGTTTGGTTTTGTGTTCTTCAGATTTCATGCACAGTAGATTAATACGAGAAGGTTGCATGCATATTACCGCAGCGAGCATCGTGGTTGCAGCACGGGTGCCGCCCCGGAAGTGTAACGAGATTGCGCGTATGTTATCCAACCAGTGACAATTCCAGTACGTCAACCGCCTGCACGGTCAGTATAATTATTCTGTCAATACAGTTGTCCGTCCTGCTTCGTTCCCTTTTCCAAAGTCATCTTCATTCCTCACTCTCACTTGTGGAAACGACCAAGCTGACAATGCGCTCGTCCAATGTTCCCGGGGCCATCTTGTCACTGTGGTTGGTGACCTCAGTCGTAGCATCAGCCACCGTTCTTGGCCGATCCGATGAGTCGAACAATTCAAGCACGCAGGATCTCGATAGGAAGCGGGCAGCGGAGATCCGAGATGCCTTCGAGTTCGCCATGGATGGGTATTTCGAATACGCATTCCCCAACGACGAGCTGCGTCCCGTCAACAGCGCCGGCGACAGCAACCGGGTGTACGGCTGCGGATGGGGACTCAGCGTGGTTGACGCCCTCGGCACAGCCATCATCATGGAGCTTGACGACATCGTGGACAAGTCCTTGGCCTTCATAGACACCATCGACTTCACCCGGACACCAACCAACAATGCTTGCAGGCTTTTCGAGGTCAACGTCAGTATACAGCAACCCCGCCTCTCCACATTCGTCCGGTTGGACTGCATACGGAGGTTGGTGGCACCTGACATCTGATGGAGACCCTAGATCCGTTATCTCGGTGGCCTGCTATCCGCGCATGATTTGCTCGATGGTCCATTCTCCCATCTTGACAAGAATGTAAGCAGGAACTACCCACGGGAGGTTGGCCATGAATGCACGGCGGAAACAGAGCAGACTGATGGCGAGCTTTCCAGACCAGCAGGCTTCTTGAACAGGCCCAGTCTCTTGCAGATACCTTCAAATATGCGTTCAAAACACCGACAGGCCTGCCTCGAAGGAACTTGTTTCTCAACAACCAGTCATATGAAGTGACCGAGGACAGCGACTTGACCAACCCCGCAGAGGCTGGGACTTTGATTTTGGAATGGACACGGCTCTCAGATCTAACAGGGTTGTCCGAGTATGAGGATTTGGCAAGGAAAGCGGAGGCATACCTCCTTCAGCCGCGCAACCCAAGCGTGGGTGAACCTTTGCCAGGGCTTATTGGCATCTCCGTCAGCGTCCTCAATGGAACCTTTACCAGTAGTTTCGGGGGCTGGATAGGAGCCTTGGACAGTTACTACGAGTATCTGATCAAGATGTACTCCTATGCGCCTGATCGGTTCGAGTCATACAAGCAGGAGTGAGTGCATCCACAACTGGGAGCTCTGGTATGTCTTGGACGCAAGAGTGCTAATAATGGCTAGATGGATCAAAGCTGCCGAATCCACCATCACCTATCTGAGCTCGAACCCAACAACGGCCCCAGAAGTAACTTGGTTGACGGAATACAATATCACAGGAACCAATGGCTCAATGTATCTCATCCCACAGAGCCAGCACTTGACCTGCTTTTCAGGTGGTAACTTCATCCTCGGCGGTGTTGCGCTGGAACAGCCAAGTTATGTGGACTATGGACTGGAGCTGGCCGAGGGGTGCCGGCAAATCTACGTCGAGACCGCCACAAAATTGGGTCCTAACGACTGGGCGTGGTTGGACTCCAGAATCGACAACTCCACAGGCCAGGTGCGTCCGGTCCCCGAGGACCAGGCTGATTTCTACGACCGCGCTGGGTTTTTCATCACTGGCCAGACGTCGGCCATCGGCGCAGAAGCGCTTGAGAGCTGGTACTATGCCTACCTGGCCACAGATGACCGGCTCTGGCTCGATTACATTTGGGACTACTTCGTCTCCATACAGACGTACCTGAAAGTCGGATCGGGGTACTCACCCATCCTGGACGTCAACAATGCCACATTACCGCCCGAGAGTATTCCTCAACCAGCCAACGCAACAGGCCTGCTGAATCGTTATGAGAACCTGCAGCCGAGCTTCTTCTTGGCTGAGACTCTGAAGTATCAGTATCTGGCACACCGGCCTGATATTGCTGTGGGATTTACCAGTACTCCAGGAGCAAATGGGCAATCTTGGGTGTTCAATACCGAGGCCCATCCCATCCGAACCACCGTTTGAGATATGTAAAAGAAGATAAAGACATGATTTTCACATAGCAAACCACTCAATGCAATGTGGCTTGTAGCATCACGAGAGATGCTCATTGCGAACCGAAAGTCAGTGCTTCAGTAGCTCATGGTGCCTTGACAATGCCACCCCCTTTTACCACCTGAGGCATGGTGGTGGTGGGATTGTCCTGGCCACATCGTCGCAGATGCACTTCAGGGCTTGTACTGCATTTTACTTGTTGTGGCTGACAGTGAGATGACGAGAAAATGCTCATGCTTGTAATTTCTCTCCTGCTATGGCGGAATGCGAGGTCGTTGAATACCGGTACTACTATCCGCCGGGTGTGCAACGAATGGTTGCATGCGGAACCAGCGCTTTCATCGGGGAGGTCGACGATTCGACCGTTTTGAAATACCCACTGGAGCCTGGCGGCGACCTGACCCGACTTGAGCTTGAACACCAGATCCCCACCGTGGTCGGTCGACATCCCCGCATTGTTACGCACAAGGGATACACAGAGGCTGGTCTCCATCTCGAGCGTGTCGCCAACGGAACAATCCATGACTTCCTGTCTGCGTCAGATCATCCCAGGCCATCTCTTCAGCAGAGGTTGGCATGGTGTCGAGAACCGTCCGAAGCAGTAGATCATATCCATTCGCGGAGGGTGCTCCATTGCGATATCCAGCCTACCAACGTGCTGGTGGACAGCGAGCTGCATCTAAAGCTAGCCGATTTCCAAGGACAGCACCTTTCGGAGGACGGTGATGTTATTCTGGATGGCTGTAGCTGCGAGCCATGCCGGTATCTCTGTCCTCGAGAGGATGAATTCGCTGCCGACTTCACAACGGATATTTTTGCCCTTGGATCCACCGTGTATTTCATCATGACTGGGGAGGAACCTTTTTCGGATATCGTCAGCGGAGACCCTGGCTGGCATGAGGAGGTCAAATCTCGTTTTGCGAGGGGCATCTTCCCGCAAGAATCTTCTGTCTGTAATGGCATTCTACAGAAATGTTGGAAGCAACAGTATTGCTCTGCTACGGAGATTATCGAGGACATCCTACTAGTGGTTGAAAATAGTGGGCTGCATTGATTGGGTAATGTGGTGGTTGGTACTGCAGGCTGAATAATTACGCAAATGAGTTGATGGTGTTCTGTATTGGTAACGAGTTTGACATCGCTTTTCTGTCTTTGTCACGGCCCCTAGAGCTGAGGCAGGAGCATTTCAAGACCTCGGGGAGGATGGGACAATATCTTTCTTTCGTTGCCAACCACGAGTTGGTTAGTTGGTTGATTGGTTGGTCGCGAGGTTGGTGGTTGGTTCATTCCTGCTCGGTTCCAGCCGCTTCTTTTCCAAGCGGTTATTAGGTCCAACTGCAGGCTCCCACGTGCGTTCACAACTCCAAATGCGTGGGCCGTCTAACCCGCATGCAAGAAAAGCTCTGTGCCAATGTTTCTTGGTATTGAAAGCGTTGCTTAATTGCCGCCCCTCTACAGCCTCTCCACAGTGTTTAACATCGCCGGCAAGCCCTCAATCCTGTCCTTCTCATTAAATGTTGTTCAGTATCAGGTACCGTAGATGAAAATGTAGTACATTCGGTCGGCCTCCTCTATGGCGACACATGATGTCCGTCTTTCGGCAACGCTCTACTGTCGAGGTCTGGAGCCGATTTCTCGTGCTTTGAGGCTGACTTAAGAGGGCCACGTTACTCGCATCGTTGCATCAAAATCAATTTGATTATGGCGGATACTCAAGACTGTCCCAGTGGAACAAAATATTTTGATCTAGTTCTATTCCTTCTCGAATCTGAGTTCATGGTGATTATGCCCTCGATCTTGCTCAACGGACTGTTGGGTCGCGATGATGCCGATCCCAAAAATGATAACCTTGAATCCTTGCTCTGCTGTTGAAAGATATCTTCTAAGCCCATGTTTTTTGACGCTTGAGACTTGGCTTCGACGGCTGGCTCCTCATGGAAAATGTCGATGCTTGCCTCAAGAGCGACAAACCCGATCCCTTGTGCCTCAGGCCAAACTTCGAGGGTTTCTTCTTGAGATCCTTCTTGTCCGGCGCTCGGGTGTCCGCCTGAGCCATTTGAGCAGGCTTGTCCTTCTCCCTCCTGACGATAGCCCCCATGGGATCCGCACTCCGACTTCCCAAGGAGCAAAGACGCCCTGGTGCCCCGACCCCTTCCAGACTGACCCACTCCTTCCCAAAGAATACCATCGTTCCCATGTACAGTTCTGGGGCGGTGCCTTTCGCCTTTCGCTTCCCGAACATGGGCCACTCCTTCGGCAGGCTATCCCACTCCTGCAAGGCGAAGTCACTAGGCCGCAGGGTCTCGGGGTTGTTGGGTAACATTCTCAGCTCGTCTCCGGTCAGGATTCCATGGCGCATACGGTCACGAACCGAGGTGTTTGCGACGTCCATGAAGTAGATCGGCTCTGGCAGGGAGGCTGGACTCGCCATGTCGAGAACCACGGAAGTTAGCACATTGATGGCCCTGACTTTTGGGAAGTTGTGCAGGATGAACCGTAGTTTCTTTAACCATATGCCATCCTTCTCTTTTGAGTGGGACAGCGAGCTGGCGTTGATTGCGACCTTCTCGACCACATTCAAAGTTCCGGGCACGCCGCCACCTGTGTCGAATCCTATTTCGACGTCCGGGCGCTCGTAGTAATCGAATACGTAGCTGTCGATGAACAGCATGTCAAGTGGAGGGAAGAAGCCTTTTTTCCTGGGCTTGGGCTCGTGCGGGTTTCTCGGTGCCTGCTTTTCAGCCAAAGTTCCGAGGTGGACTCCGCCGAACTCGGTTGGGTAGACCGTGTTGTTGCTGAATTTGATCTGCCATTTTGGCCAGAAGATACGGTCTGTGGTGGGCCTTTCAGTGACTTTCTTTTTCATTGTTGCTGTTGTCTTTGATGGTTCTTTTGGCTTTGGGTTCAGTTTTCTTGGTTTGCAGCCGCATGTGTGATGTGTCTCATTTCTTGGGCAGTCTGACTTGCTCAAGTAGGAGGAGGGGCACTCGTGGTTCATGCTACAGTAACAATTCAGCACCTATGTTTTGTCACTGACTTCGTCTGATGTCTCCTCAGATCATGGCAGGAGCGAGGTCCAGAGGTCGGCTCGCTTGTTGAGGTCAAATCAAACCGACTTTTGACAAAACTCTTCCCTTGCTGTTGCTCCTCAGTCATCTTGTATCAACGCAAATTCAATACTTATCCTGAACACTGCTGCTGAACGCCCCTGTAACCACATTGTCGATAGCAGCAAACAGGCACTTTACAAATTGCCAAAAGTTCCTTGCAGTTTTCTTCATATGCCGTAGTAATGAACCCATCTGTCCACATGATTTTTGGGCTGTGAAAGTGTGACAATTCACCTGGTGAATGGCAACCCTCTGTCAGATCAACAGCATGGTTCACCAAATACACCATCCCCACAATTCCAAGAAGCTCACCCTTGCAGGCCGCTCGCGAGGCAGAGCTGGAAGCTATTTTAATTGAGCATTATTGCAGAGAGCATTTTCTCACATTCCGTGCCTTTCAATAAGAACTGTGCCAAGTTCGTGGCCATGCACAGGCTGCCCTGAATTGTCGCCTTGCCCATATTTGGATGAACATGTGATCGGTCTCTTTGATTAAAAATCCTTAGCCGGAGTGTGGAGTACGTATGGATCATGAACTTCTGTTCCATGTGAGAGCGGAAAGTGTTGTAAGGGACATCCCGTACCGAAACATGAGTCCGGCTAACCGACAACATATTTGCTAGGGCCAGGAGACATGGAAAATGCAGGTCCAAAAAAAAAAAAGTTCCATGTGATACATGATTCGAATTTCTTATCCGGATGGTCCGTTCAGTTGGGAACCGACTGCAGTTACAAGGAGACTAGAGCCGCAGCCAAGTGCTGATCCAAAACGCCGGTCCATTGTCGATACCCTGGAGCCCCTTGTTGAACGGCGGCACAACGGCCAATTAGATGTGTACAAGTAGCACCGTCCCTAACTGAATGAAGTCGCATAATAGCGGTGTCTAAATTGACTTTCCAGAGCCTCGTTCAGGCACCTTTTGGTTATGCTCCACAACGCACACACATCGGAGCCGCAGCCTCGGGTGGAAATGTGGGAAGCCTTGGGAGGATCAACCTTGGTCCTGGCCTTGATTGATTCAAGAACTGAGATCCAGTCCCAATCCGGAGCTTCTTGACTGGCACGGCGCATGAAATTCAGGGCGGCCCAACGTCACCAGAAGGACATCAATGCAATTCTGTGTGCCGCGCACCTGGAATCGCTAATATTCATCTGCTTTGTCAAGCAAATTGTCATGCGCCGCTCACATGTGGCTTACCGACCTTATGCGTCAGACAGCAGGATCGAGATCCAGAATGCCTTTTCCCGAGACGACCTTCGCTCATGATGATAAAGTCTAACAAGCTCCCCGATCTCCTACGACAGTTGTTGGCAACGAAGGTTCCACAAGACACACGTACCTCGCACGTTTTCCTCCTCGCCTGGTGAACAACGAATCCAATCGCGATGGCTACCGCAACTCAGACACAAACGACCGAAGCTCTGCCCCAGGTTCATCAGAATCCCACTGCGGGCCCGCTGGTTCACCACTCAAACCAGAGCCAGGAGCTCATTCATGCCTCTCAACGCCGCGAGACGGGCGCGCTGAGCCAGCAACCACGCCCGCAGAGCGCTGTGGTCTACCAGCCGCCCACCCACGAGGACAAGCCCGGCGAGAAAAGAGAGGCACAGTTCTTGCCATGGTACACGCGGTGGGGTTACTCTATCTCGCTGGGCGCCGCGCAGGGATTCCTGAAGCCGGCCAGTCTGATTCGTGATGTCCAAGATTCCATCCGCTCGCCCTTGCATCAACCGAATCTGCTCAAGACTTACCAATGCCGCCCAAAGCTTCCTGTCAGGTGAGAAACCTGGCCCTGATCTATCTCAACGTTTGACCTCCCGCTGACATGTTCGAAGAGTTTTCTTCCCTAAGCCATATGACAAGGAGAAGCCTCGGCAGATGCCCCTGTGCTTCACAATCCACGGGGGTGGGTTTATCATGGGAACTCCCCAGGACAACGATGCATGGAATGCCAAATTTGCCAGTCGGTACTCGGCAACAGTCGTTGCCCTGAACTACAACAAAGCGCCCAAGACGACGTTTCCCATGTCGGTTCACGTGCGTACACCCTGCCTCTGCATGCTGAAGAAGTCTGGCCGCGATTCTGATGCGCCCACCAAATGCTGAAACCTGGTCTACTTCTAGGACGTTGAGGCCCTGATACTTGCGACTCTGTCCGATCCCGAGATTGCTCCCCACATCGATCGTTCTCGGATTGCCGTCGGCGGCTGGGATGCGGGCGGAAACCTCGCCTGTGAGTGACAATATCCGATGATGGAGTTCCAGTGTCGTCTACAGGTCTCGTACTGACAAGGAGGATTCAAGTGACTGTCACCCAACTGCCCGCTATCCGGCCCATCGTCAGCTCAGTCTTCGCCTTCTACCCGCCATGCGACTTCACTGTGACCCATCATCAAAAGAGCCGGCTCCGGCGATACAAGGCCGGGGTCGGTGGCTTCCGCGCCCGCGAAACGGACTACATGCTTTCCATGTCGCCCATGATCGACTGGTCGTACATTCCTCACGGAACCGACCTCCGCAACCCGCTCCTCAGCCCGTTCTTCGCAGAGCACGACATTCTTCCTCGTCGCGTCATGATCATCGGCTGCGAGCTGGACATGTACGCCCACGAGGCCTGGCGCACCATCAGCAAGCTTGCCGGCCGCGAGGTGCCCGCTATGGAGCAGACTGTTGGCCGTGAGGGCCAGTCCGACCACGGGCAGATGCTCTTTGACGACGACCGCTTCCACTTTGAGCAGACCTACAACGACGGGTCCAGCTACAAGTGGCTGCTTGTCCCAGACACGAGTAAGTGATGCTATCTCCGGCAGCGCTGAGGCCACTTCTGACAGAAGCCGTGCAGTCCACAACTTTGACCAGCGCATTGGCGGCGTCGTGCGCGAGCCGGACTTCCGAGCTGACGCCGAACACAAGAGCGAGGCCTGCCTCAAGGAGATTGGCGAATGGCTGCTCGGCCCTTTCCATTCAGCCCGGACGAATGGCGTGGGCAACGAGAACAATGGTAACACCAATGGTACGGCCGATGCCCATCATCAGATCGAGCAGTGAGGCTCACAAATGGCAGAAGCCTGGGTAAGTCTGAGACCTTAGGAAAACCCACAGGCTTGTGGTCTTGGCTGACAGCAATGGGAAGTGGGTGTGAGTGTGTTAGTAACATCTGAATGTAGCTTAAATGATACCAGACGCAATCAATTTTGATATTAATTCTGCGTTCTGTGTCCCGTTGAATTGCTCGTGATCCTGAAGTTTATGATTCAGTTGCTTGCAGCTACATGCAAACATTTTCACAACACACTCTCAGCGTGCCATCCGGGGTCCGTTCCGGTCAACACTGTCAAATTTGCGATGGGAGGTATTGTTGATGCACTACACAGTAAATCGTGAATCTCTTCTCGTACAACCGCGACGTAGTTTCTCCGTTAAGTTGGTTAGAGTTCCGTCTGAGGATGAGTTGATGATGGGTCGGGACCGTGGCTCCACCGGACGAAAGAAGTCACGGAACATCCCAACGAGCTCCTTAGGGTTCGATGCTGTGGTCAATGTGTTAAGTGGAAGGGCTCCGGGTAGGCATAATCACATTAGTACACGTTCCACTTACCTCTGGTGGTTGATCTGCGAGAAGCTCACGCATCGTGTCGCGATGATTGTGATTTATGTTGCGGAAATACTCTTACTCTTTATTTATTATACACAGCCCACGTAGACACGGCGCTCTTCTCACGCTGCTGCCACAGCTAAATTTACAGCCGCGACAACGGCGAATTGCGATCTGCTCCTGCCACTCGTGCAATGGAATTCCCTCTTGGGCAAGAAGAAGACGTTCTTCGACCCAGGAGTTGACACTTATAGTGCGAGTCCCCCATGGTGCTGGTTGCGCGTGTAATCATTGTGCCGTCTTCGACTTCTTCGCCTTCTTTTTCGGCAGGTCCTCCGGATGGTCTTCCTTGGAGTTGTCGGCCTCCTTACGTTTGGCCGCCAGTTCCTCTCGTGCTTCGTCCTCTTTCTCTTGTAGTTCTGCCTTGATGAGGCTCCAGGTGCGCTCCCGCATGGCATCCTTGCCCTCCGTATAGGCTTTGTCAAGCTCGTGCTCCTCGTCAGTCCAGGCAGCCCTTTCTGTTTCCTCTTTGAGGCGCTGGTCCAAGTCGTCGATAGTTCTTCGCACCGACTCTTTATTGGTCAGGACTAGAGAGTGTCGGATCCCCTTGTATCTAGAGATGAAGTGGTGAAGGCCCTGTCCTCGCAGGTGGCAATTCGATCCGCTGGGGAAAGCAATGCGGACCCCGAGCTGCTTGAGTACTAGGTCGCCCCCTGTAGTAGTGGTCAGTGTATCTGTCAGTAGGCGGGACGGGAACTAGAAAATTACCAGAGAAGTTGCCGAAGCAGGTCAGGGCCGCCATGCCTTGCATCCAGTCCTTCACGTCGGTGTGGCCTTCGGTGAGTGTGTCTACGAGCTGTGCCATGTATCCGTATGGATTCTCGCCTGTGAATAGTGTTATTCAGGCTTGTGTCAGGAACGATTACGAGGTATCGTTACTTACATGTTGTCGCCAATGTCATCTTGAGTTCTTCGGGCAGGTGCTGACGAATCTCCAGGTAGGCCTCATATAGTTTATGGTCCCAGGCCTCCAAAACGAGCGTCGACACTTTCGCGGCCACACCATAGACGCCTCCCTTGAGTTTCGGGAATTCGTCTTTCCAGGCAGTACTCTTGAGTAGCCTGGGGTTCTGTCAGGTAAAGAACTTTTGAAAACAGAGACCATTGAAACCGCTGCCGCGACCAGTCTCGTGATGCACTCCGTAATGCTCAACCCCACACACTGCAAAGTGCGGTTGCTGGCACTCTTCTGAGCGCACGTCTTTGCTCGGATTTGCAGCCAAATGCACCGTCTGGCTTGTAGGATGCCGGGATTCGTCAGGCTTCTTGTAGGGGAAGCGCCAGGCGAATGCTTCGACCGCAGTGCTCATCTTGTCCACGGTATCAGCTGGGAAGAGTTTCTGCACCGCCTCCGCGACAACGCCACAAATCAACTCGTGTTTCCCGTCCCTCAAGATGACAATATCGAAACCTTCGACGTGCTCACGCAACGTTGATGCCTCTTCATCAAGTATGAACTGGTGCAATTTGTTTTTCTTCTTCTGTCCCGTGAGCAGATTGTTTTCTACCAGGTCTACTAGTTCGGGGGTCAGGGTCGCCGGGCCTTCTGTGGCGCCACTCAATTCCTCGTTCATTCTTGACTGGAGAGTGGCATCTCCTCGATGATTGTACAGGATTTCGTGGGCCTCACGGAGCAGGTCGGGCCATTTAACCTCAGCAATACCATCAGCAAGGTCGATGTGGCGCTTTGCGAGTATTCGGCACGCAACGTGCTTCACCTGAGCGTCAGATGGTGCTGGTCCCGCTCTCGCCTTTGCCTTCGCCAAGATCCGTTTAGCGGTTGCCGATTTTCGGTACTGGGAGTTTGGTCCACCGCGAGCATCAATGTTGTGATACGTTTTGCAGCAGACTCTCCAATCGCCCAGTGGGCCTTGAATGGTGAACTCCTCTGTGGTCTGCCCTTCATGCTGTTTTGACCTGAAGTATGCACCCACTTGCATCTCTGCTGCATCGCACTTGAGAATCTTTGAAAGAAGCCCCTGGGTGTTCTGTGCAAGTCGAGAGTCAATCTCTCTATCAGAGAGGTCCTCTACCTTGACCTTGGTATCTTCAAGGTGGCAAATGTTGGAAGCCCACGCGTATAGGCGACCCTCAACTACTTCTTCTTCAGTCTCGTCCTTCTCTTGGACCTCGATATTCTCTGTGGTGCTGGCATCGTCTTCAACCTTGCTTTTCCTTCTGGACTTTGGAATCAGGCGGTGGAAATTGATGTCTCCGTGATGTCGGACTTTGTCGTCAAGGGGCTGAGGCTTGGCCAGGGCTGGCTTGCCACCTGGGTGGATGTGTTCCGTGGTTTGCATTTTGAGCATGGAATGAGGATTATATATTTGTTGGCTCAATTTTGCAAGATAATGACGCTGAATACAGATGAAGAATTCGTTTTGTTGATTCGCGATTGCCTTGGTACTGTGTGTTGTCCGACGAGGTGCGTTATCGAGCTGGTCTTGTCGCGTTGTTGTTGGACGCGCTGGTGTGTTGTGGGCGGTGATGCCACAAAAGCTTGGCTGAATCTGCAGGAGACGGGACGAACATTCACTGGCTTATGGGGCCGTGCGTCATGGTAATGCCTCTTTCGATATCGATAATAGTTGGGATAATGCTTGGGTCACCAGACTGGTCGTTATTGTTTGAATGTCAATCCAATACAAGACAGAAGAATCTCTCTCTTATGCTGTATAGTGCTTGAGGCCTTGGAACAACTCTGTGGACGACCTGGATTAAAATCAAGGTCATGTCTGTAGAGTTTATGACGATAGGACACAAGCCACTATAGACTGAATGTTGTATGCTCCACAGCTACTAGAGGTTCTCTGTGATGCCGCAGGATACATGCGTGAATGTTCCCCGGTAATGGATTGGCATGGTATAAGAACCACTCAAATTTGTTGTGTCAACAATATTTAAATCTGCTCCAAATACGCAGGGGAGCAATTTGGATGCCATGGTAAGGTATCATGGACATCAATACCTTGGACGAGCCAGTCATGGGATCCTTTCACCAGAGGAGTCTTGTCCGGGTGGCTGGGATACATGCTCCAAATATCAAAGGTCCTTATCGCCTTCTAGAATCCGAGTGGCTAGCAGAAGTGCGGATTTCTGATCCTATGGGCAGATGGTGAAATGGTGGGTACGACGAATAGCAGTGGAATGTGCATAGCCAGTCTTCTATTCCCATGCACAGAAGCCACAGAAGCTTCCACTCAGAGGAAAGACGATTCCGGCCAGCACCTCCTATTGGACAGGGAGGATTTGGCCGGTTTCGGTCTTTGATACTACTATGTGGCCATAGAATGATTGGTTCTGGATATAAGGGCAGAACAAAGGGCATCAATGGGGGTATTCGAGGTGAATCGTGCAGCCGAGCCCACCAAGATAGAAAATGAGAGCATGACTCCTTGCGATGCAAAAGCAGTCCATCGTAGTCTGGCAATTTAACCTGCCTTGCATGCCACTAAATTCTTATCATTTAACAACAAAAATGTTTTAAACAAGCAAGGTTCCGAGGAATTTGGTAGGCGATCCGTGAAGTCACATCTAATCCTTGAAGGCCCTGTCTCGTGGAAGAGAGACACAGGAACATGGTTGATGTAAGGGGATGCATTTATATTCATGATGGCTTCCAAATTGCTGCTTATCATGTCATGGCCTGAAAATGCACCAGTGATTGTTACTTGATCACAAGGTCACTGCCAGTTACTCATTCTATTTGGTAGGACAATAGCCTTGTCTTGTATCCAGACCCTGGCCACATAGCCCACTACAAAGAGTCATGAACAACAGAACCAAAGTCACGGGAGTTACCCTGGTCTCACCCAAATGCCGTTGGGATGTTGTTTCTATCCCGCAGTTTGTCTGATTTTGCGTGACGCCACAGTCATGTTTAGTAGTCATACGTCACTGTTAACATCAGGTTTTTGTGTAGAATGTGGGCAGACTTGTTTCGCTGATATTCAAGCTTTCGCATCTACCCACAGGCGGACTTGTGAAGACTATAAATATAGACGTCTCAGGAAATGCTGGCTCTATCAGCTGTCAGGTAGTGTACTTATCATGAGATAGGCTTGACGGCTCGCAGAGGTATCCGAGACCGAGGGAACCAAGACAAGAAAGCGGCGTTAGTTACGAATGCGCAGCTGCACAGCCCAGATGAATCGAAGATCTCTTGGCCACCCATACAAGCTTAACACGCGGCCTAGCGGCAGGTGTGGGAGCTTGATAAATGACTAGGTAGCATTCTTGGATAGGATTCAGCCAAGCCGGTTTGCTTAGTGCGTCATGCCTCCGTGGCGGGCCTCAGGACTGGCTGGACTGGCTGATCTGGTTGATCCAGGAGTCAGGGCCAAGGGGCCAAGAGACACACAGCACCCCTTCACAGCCGGCTTGCGCCTCCAACTCATCAAACCATCTGCTGCCCGATTCATTTTCCCGAGCTCCGTCAAACTCTGCCAATCCGACCATGACGCCTCTTTGTCGCTTTTTGCCTCCTTTTCGCAACATTCGACCCGGACTGATGTCTGGAGCCAGCCATTGTCTTCTGCCTGGGGTTTGACCCATCGCCCGGTGACGGACGACGTGTTTTCGCGTGTCCACGATTCAGGTTGGACAGGGAGAAGCTAGCGGCTTCAGATTTCCAAAAATGGCCGATCAAAGGAAATCCGACCGCGATGGCTCAAGCGAGTGGCTCGAAATGTCCGCCCTCGAGGGCTCCGTCTCCCGGCCCAGCGCGCGACAGACACTTCTGGACGAGGACGGGGTCCAGGCAAGCAAGACCGGAAAAGTTGCGTCTCTGGGTGCAAGAGTGTTGGAGTTCCTCCGCTTGAGACGAACCGCGCGAGCTGCCCCAGATGGCCGCAGGATACCATTGCGACTCGGGGAGGAACCGCTGGTTGATGAGCGGACGGGACGCCCGTACATTTCCAACCGGATCAGGACCTCTCGGTATACCATATGGAACTTTGTCCCGAGACAACTTATCTATCAATTCTCTAGGCTGGCCAATATGTATTTTCTGATCATCGCAATTCTTCAGATGATTCCAGGATTCAGCACGACGGGACGGTTCACGACTCTCATCCCATTGTTGATATTTGTGGCTCTTACCATCGCAAAAGAAGGCTATGATGACTGGAAGAGATATACGCTGGACAAGGCCGAAAACGCGAGTAAAGTCACCATCTTGGGAAGTGAGCACGGTGCAACAGGCAAACAGCACGGGAAGCGGGTATCTGCAGCAGACTCAGAGCTGGCTTTAAGCCCGTCCTCGGATGGAAGGAGCCCAAGCACACCATGGACGACATCGCAATGGGGTGACCTGAAAGTCGGGGACGTTGTGAGGCTAGCGGGAGATGAACAGGTCCCAGCAGACATAGTCCTTCTCTACGCCGACGAGGGTGTCGCGTTCGTGGATACCAGGGCCCTGGACGGCGAGACCAATTTGAAGAGCAAGATGGTGCCAGCGGGCTTAAAGAGGTTGGATTTGGTTTCGGTGCAGAATATCTCGACTTCCGATGTCTACTTCACCATCGAGCATCCAAATCAGGACCTTTACAACTTCGACGGAACCGCTACAGTTGACGGCAGCGAGACATTGCCTCTGAATGTGGACAACATCATTTATCGGGGATGCGAGATCAAAAACACAAGGTTCATCATCGGCATGGTTATAAACACTGGCGAGGACACCAAAATCCGCATGAATGCTAACCGTAATCCGGAAGCGAAAAGGCCGTAAGCACCATTTTCCTTCCTTTCACTATGGTTCCCCGTCTGTTGTGCTTTTGAGTGTTCCGGAATTTGTCACTTTGAGACCCGCAGCAGGTTATTAACACATAGCAGTGCTCTCGAGAAGTTCGTTAACCTGATCGTCATTTTTCTTGCCCTATACATGCTCGTCACCTCAGTACTGCTCTACATGGGCTTCAAGATCTACTGGCAAGGTTCAAATATACCATGGTATCTCATGCTGTCGGTCGTCTCTGACCAAGAGGTCATAATCGGTTTCATCATCCAGTTCTCGAATGTCGTCCCAATGTCACTCATAATGGCCATTGAAGCTGTCAAACTCAACCTGGCCGTACTAGTTGCTTCTGATGTCGAGATGCACCACGAGGAATCAGACACGCCGGCGGGCTGCAACACGAACATTATCCTGGACGACCTTGGCCAGATCGGCTATGTTTTCTCGGACAAGACTGGGACGCTCACCGATAACATCATGAAGTTCCGCAGGATCAGCGTGGCGGGAACAAGCTGGTGGCACCAAGATAGGGGACTTACTGCGGACAAGACCCCTGCGGCCCCAGAAGGTCGAGGCCAGACGACTGACGACCTCGTGGCTCAAATTCGTCAAGATCCGAGATCTACCCTCTCCCAAGCAGCCTACGAATACATCCTAGCACTTGCTGTCTGTCACACATGCCTCCCCGAGAAAGACCCCGAGACCGGCGAGATCACGGATTTCCAGGCGTCATCGCCTGATGAGCTGGCCCTGGTGAGAGCAGCACAAGATCTCGGGATCCTGGTCGTCGAGCGCTCAACACAGTCGCTTACTCTCGAAATCTCGCACGGTCTGGGCCAAGAAGGGAGGCGCGAGACGTACGAGGTACTGGACGTTATTGAGTTCAGTAGTAAGCGGAAGAGGATGTCTATCGTTGTCCGCCGTCCGGATGGTAGGCTCTGGGTTATTTGCAAAGGCGCTGATACGATTGTGCTGCCGCGTCTGAGAAAGGCACAAATGGACTCCAGGAGACAGTCGCTCAGGCAACACCAGAGGGGGTCAACGAATCTGTCCTTTCCCAGGCGCTCGTTGGAGTCTCCGACGAGTCCGATTTCGGTACATACGTGGAACCCTGGAACGCAAGGATTCTTCGATACGAACCCATACGCCGGACGCTCGAGCCCATATCAAGAGTCGCACATGAATGAGGATGAGGCCCTCAGCCGATGCCTCGACCATATTGATGAGTATGCGAGAGAAGGTCTTCGAACGCTTGTTTTCGCACACCGGTATCTGTCCAACGAAGAGTACAGATCGTGGAAGAGGGAGTACCACGATGCGCAGGTCAGCCTGACAGACCGTCAGAGGAAGTTGGAGGAAGTGGGAGAGAAGATCGAGCATTCGTTCGACCTAATCGGAGCATCGGGCGTCGAGGACAAGCTGCAGAAAGGAGTACCGGAGACGATTGACCGCCTGCGAAGGGCACGCATCAAGATCTGGATGCTGACAGGAGACAAGCGAGAGACAGCAATTAACATCGTGAGTACCGACATGTCTATCCACTGCGAATGACCCTACAGCACCGGCACGATCTAGTCAAGAATGACTGAAAACTGACGCTGGGCTCTGACAGGCACACTCGTCCCGCATCTGCACGCCGGAGACGGCACTCTTCCAGCTAGACGTCGAAGACGGCGACCTAGAATGGCAGATCTCGGACATCCTCAACTCACCAGACCGCCAAGCCGCCCCGCACAGCGCCATCGTCATCGACGGCCAGACGCTCACCGCCCTGGAGCAGCCCGAAGCGGCCCGGCTGCGCAAGACCTTCTTCACGCAGCTGATCCCTGCCGTCGGCTCCGTCATCTGCTGCCGGGCGTCGCCGTCCCAGAAGGCCCTCCTGGTGCGCGCGGTGCGCGACGAGCCCTCGCCGCCGCCGGGGACGACGGGCCCCGGCCGGGCGTGGTGGTGGGTGCGCACCAGCTTCACGAGCCACCGGCGGCCGCTGACCCTGGCCATCGGCGACGGCGCCAACGACCTGGCCATGATCACGGCGGCCAACGTGGGCGTGGGCATCTCCGGGCGCGAGGGCCAGCAGGCGGCGCGCGTCGCCGACGTCAGCATTGCGCAGTTCCGCTTCCTCTCGCGGCTGCTCCTCGTGCATGGCCGCTGGAACTACCACCGCATCACTCGCTTTGTGCTGGGGAGTTTCTGGAAGGAGACCATGTTCTGGTTCCCCGCCGCGCTGTACCAGATCGCGGCTGGCTTCACCGGCACCAGCCTGTACGAGTCCACGGCCCTGACTGTCTACGGCTTTGCCTTCTCCACCGCCTGTACCATGACGATCGGCGCGTGGGAGAAGGACCTCAAGGCCAGGACGCTGATGGCTGTGCCCGAGCTCTATGCGTATGGCCAGCGGGCGCAGGGCCTGAACTGGGGCGTGTTCCTCTCGTGGATTGCGAATGCCGTCTTGGCTGGGACAGCGATCTCCTTCCTGACATGGCTAGGCTATGGCGGCGCGTACACGACCACCCCCGATGACAACGGGCTTTATGCAATCGGCACACTGGTCTTTATTGCGTGCATGATCTGGACAAACGTGAAGATACTGTGAGTTACACTGTACCTGCTACCAGCACTGCTTCCTCTTTTTTTTAAAAAAAAAAAAAAATGCTGGATAATGCGTACTGATGCGTGGCGGATAGGATCCTGGAGATGCAGTACAAAACCATACTTGTACTCCTTATATTCTGCGCCGAGATCGCCCTGATCTGGCTGTTTCACATCGTGGTGGGCCACGTCTTCACCTCCCTGGTCATCAGCCCCTATTCCGTAGTCGACGGCTTCATCCGGAACTTTGGTGGGGATGCTGCGTGGTGGGCTACGCTAGCTCTCGTACTGGGTGGGCTCTTTACTGTGGAACTGTCGGTGGCTGCGCTGAGGCAGCGATTTGCGGCTTCCCTGAACCAGGTCTGGAGGACCAGCGAAGGCCGGGACCACGTGAGGGCGTGGGATACGCGGCTCTGGAAGGAGATCGAGCGGGATCGTGGGTGCAAGCCTCGACTTGAGGAGATGGCACGAGATTGAGTGATATCAACGAGTGCGGAATGCGTCGTTCTGCGAGGTATCTAACTAAGTACAAACATGCTTGTAATATGTGCAAGAATAGAGAACAGAGAACGCTTCGTGAAGGCCCCGGTTCCATCTCAGGGCAGTCTTTTGATCGTATTTTTTTTTTTCTCTCCTTCCTTTCTGGTATTGTTATTCCCCCTCGTGTCAATCACCAAGACGACCCGTCATAATCATAAAATCACTTGACATCAAACCGATCCGCGTTCATAACCTTGTTCCAGGCGGCCACGAAGTCAGTGACGAACTTCTCGCCCGAGTCGGACATGGCGTACACCTCGGCGATGGCACGCAGCTCGGACTGCGAGCCGAAGACGAGGTCGGCGCGCGTGGCGGTCCACTTGTCGGCGCCGGTGGCCCGGTCGGTGCCCTGCCAGATCTCGCCGCTGTCCGAGTCGGCCCACTTGGTCTGGATGTCGAGCAGGTTGACGAAGTAGTCATTGGTCAGCTGGCCGGGCGTCTCGGTCAGCACGCCGTGAGAAGAGCCGTCGGCGTTGGTGTTGAGCACGCGGAGGCCGCCCACCAGGACGGTGAGCTCCGGCGGCGTCAGACCGAGCAGGTTGGCCCGGTCGACGAGGATCTCCTCGGTGCGGGCGCGGGCGTTGCCCCGTCCGAAGTTGCGGAAGCCATCGGCCTTGGGCTCCAGGTAGCCGAAGTTGGCGACGTCGGTCTGGTCCTGCGTGGCGTCGACTCGGCCAGGGGTGAAAGGAACGGAGGCATTGGCGTAGCCGGCGTCCTGGGCTGCCTTCTCGACGGCTGCAGATCCACCCAGGACGATCAGGTCAGCCAGGGAGACGGGCTTGGAGTATGCGGACTGGATGCCCTCGAGGGCGCTGATGACGTCGGACAGGTTCGTGCCGGCGCCGGTGTTGACGGCCCAGCTAATCTGGGGCTTGAGGCGGATGCGGGCTCCGTTGGCGCCGCCTCGCTTGTCGGTGTTGCGGAAGGTGCTGGCCGAGGCCCAGGCCGTGGAGATGAGGGCCGAGGTGCTGACGCCGGAGTCGAGGATCTGCTGCTTCAGGGTCGTGACGTCGGAGTCGTCGATGGTGGTTCCGTTCGAGTCGGGGAGGGGGTCTTGCCAGATGAGCTTCTCGGTGGCAACCTCTGGGCCAAGGTAACGGGCCAGGGGGCCCATGTCACGGTGGGTGAGCTTGTACCCTGGATACATGTCATGATTAGCTTTGGCTTTCATGAAGGCATCAGTGATGGCATGGCACGGCATGGCATGACTTACAGGCTCGGGAGAAGTCGTCAGTGAGCTTGGTGAAGTTGGCGAGGTAGACCTGGGAGATGTTGGAGTAGATGGGGTCGTGCAGGAGAGCCAGATCGCTGGTCAGCATCCTCGGCTTCTGGAAGCTGCTGTTGTCAAAGGGCAGGGGGTAGTTGGCGGTGGCGTTGAGGGCCTCCCACTGGTGGGCGCCGCCGGGGCTCTCGACGAGGGACCACTCGTTGTGGAACAGGGACTCGAGGAAGTTGTTGGACCACTTGGTGGGCGTCTTGCTCCAGGTGACCTCGAGGCCCGACGTGAAGGAGCCGGTGCCCTCCTTGAAGCTGCCGGCCCATCCGAGCTGCTGCTCACCGAGGTCAGCAGCCTCGGGAGCGCCTCCTACCTCGCTGCCGTCGAAGGCTCCGTGTGTCTTGCCTGCAAAGAGCAGTGGGTCAGTGGGTTGCTCAGATCTACACTGGAAGAGGTAGCGGCCGTGCGAATATATCTGCGGGTGGCAAACTGTGCTGCCGAGGAAGACGTACCGAAGGCATGGCCACCGGCGATCAGAGCGACAGTCTCCTCGTCGTTCATGCCCATTCGTCCGAATGTGGTCCGGATATCGAGGGCCGAGGCGGCAGGGTCAGAGCTGGCGTCTGGGCCCTCGGGGTTCACGTAGATGAGACCCATGTGCGTGGCTGCCAGTGGCACCTCGAGGTTCTCGGCGCGGGCGGTGAAGTCGGTGCTGCCGTTGTAGCGGTCCTCGTTGCCATTGGGGAAGAAGGTCTCCTCGGAGCCCCAGTAGATGGCCTCGTCCGCCTGCCAAGTGTCGACACGGCCACCACCGTAGCCAAAGGTTGGGAAGCCCATGTCCTCGAGCGCAACGTTGCCGGCGAGGATGATCAGGTCGCCCCACGAGATCTTGCGGCCGTACTTCTGCTTGATGGGCCAGACCAGCCGCCGGGCCTTGTCCAGGCTGGCGTTGTCCGGCCAGCTGTTGAGAGGAGCGAAGCGCTGCTGGCCCATGCCAGAACCTCCGCGGCCGTCGAAGGCCCGGTATGTGCCCGCGCTGTGCCATGCCATACGGATGAACAGACCGCCATAGTGGCCGAAGTCAGCCGGCCAGAAGGCTTGGGAGTCCCTCAGCAGGGCCTTGAGGTCGGCCTTGACAGCATCGACTGGATCAGGGTTAGTTGAAGGTCTGTTAGGGTTTTTTTTTTTTTTTTTTTTTGTCGTCAGTCTGATGAGGGTACATGTGACTTACGGTCCAGGGAGTTGAAGGCCTCAGCATAGTCGAAGTCGGCGCCGTACGGGTTGGACTCGGCGGCATTCTGGCGGAGGACATCGAGTCGTAGTTGACAGGGGAACCAGTCTCTGCTACGGGTGCCACCGCCGGCGACGTTGGCCTTCTCGGCACACGTGCCAAACGGTGTGGCGGCTGAGTCCTGGCGACGGTTGAGAAATTCAGACGATGAGTCCCTCTTCTGCTGTTGCTGAGCAAACGGGCAGGAGGCAGCAGAAACCAGGGGCGAGGCCAGGAGGAGAGCCCGGAGGATATCCGGTACAGATGGTGAACCAGACATGATGGCAGTGAGAAAAACGATCGTAACACAACTCGAGAGGTTGGTGCCAAAGGAGAGGTCGACACTGGGGCGGTGGAAGATGGATCCAGCTCTGGGTATATATATGCTAGCGGGATTGTTCAGACGAACCCTGCCCACAGAGATGTACGTGTGCTGTGTATTACTCGGGCTGGTGGGACACAGGGTACGAGGCGGTCGGTCGCACGTAATACAACGTGAACTTTAAGGTTGGCTTGACACATTTGGAATTCGCACGAAATAGGCGAGCGTGTGCTCCATGGCCAGGCAGCCCAGGTGATTTGTGACATGGCATGGCATGGCATGGCAGGGCAGGGCAGGGCAGGGCACTGTACCTCTGTCATGTTGCCTTCCTTCCAAATCGATGCTCAATCTCCGACGCTAGACTTGTGTTTTTCCTTACTTGTTGTGGCATCCCCTGGGGCAAGGAAACGACAAGGGAGGACTGTCTATGACGATCCCAACCAGGGCCGTAGTGTGGTGGAGACGGGTGGTAGAAACCACCTGATAATGAAGCTCGCCATGCTGGCTGTAGAGGTCTATTGCTTTGGCACGGTCCAGGTGGACGAACTCAAACGAGTCAAACGGGCAATAAGCGGAAGCTGATTCGCTATGGAGGGGGGTCCCAGGCTTAAGTGGCACGGGGGAATGGGGGATGGAGGGCCGACGAGTCGACATGCAAAAAGTGAGTGAGTGATGAGTGGCAGGACGATCATCGGACACTTCTGGATGCTCACAATCGCAACACTTCGCAGCGGCCGGCTCTGCACACGTACGCACTAGCAGGCCCAGAGGCCGGCAAACAACGTGGACGGGGGTGCCAGCACGTTGCCGGGCTAGCAGGGAGCCGAGACCACACTGCATGCATGTCCAAGACCTCAAATTAGGCCAATCAGGGGTAACACTTTCCATGTGACAAGGAGACGCTGGGTCCCTGGTGGCGCCCGCGGTTACAATCCGGCTTGGTGTTGAATCCCCCCCTCCCCCCAAGTGCCGAGGTGTGTTCCTTCTTTTGTCGGCCCCGGTTGGGCTTTTTCTGTGGTAGCTATGCCGCTATTGATATTCCGAATGACGGTCTGCCCAGGTACTGACGGTTGCATTATTTTCGACAACGAAAGGTGATCGTGCTCCATGTAAGCGCCCGGGGTAATGGTCGAGAGAGTCTGCCAGTGCGCAGAGCAGTGCCACTGCTTCGGGGTCGGTACTCGGGATCCGTGGCGAGAACTTGGCGTTTCTATATTGGATTTCGTGCAGGATACTCCACGACGTGTGACATAGAAACGCTGAATATTTCCGGCCATGCGGTAACGAGGCTCACCAATCACACAGCAGATGACACGGGCTGTCCTTTTGTCGCTCACCGTCTACCCGTACCGATCGTCCCCCGCCAGCCCGCCTACGGTTGCCGTACACAGTTAACGCACCTCTGGTACTTGTATCGCCAACCTTACTATGGGACTGCACACGGCACAGGGACCACGAGAATGATGCCCAACAGCTCGACGACGCAGCTCTCGTGTCCAGGAGATTTCAGTGGGCTTCGCCGTCCCGCCCAGACAAACGTCCTGACTCACATTTGTTTCTTTACGTCACGGTGTCCCCGGGCGGGACAATCTGATAAATACTGCAAGATGGGCGGGAAACGTCTGAGCCCCACCCGGTGGATCTGGAGAAAAGGGACCAGGAGGGCTGGTATGAGGAAGGAGCACCGCACAGACTCCTTATGGGCATTGATAGGTAGTCCTCGGCCCCTTGGCCCTTCGGCATAAACTTAGATAGAACCACAACTAGAAACCGAATACAACCCTCTTATTGCAAAACCCCTTAATAACTTGGCTTGGATTACGGGAATTAAACGCCAGCCGGTGACTACTATAAATATAGCCTCGTTTAATGAAATAATGAGAGCATTATTGTAAATTTACCATTAATTTCCAACTGCTTGCTTTGCTTTTATATAATTATCTTAATACTTATTTATTTAAATTATTTAGTTATATAGCTTTATGAAACTTTATGGCTAAACTTAAATGACTATATGCTTAATAGCTCTTATAGTTTTACTACCTATTTGGGTCTTTATATATTATAAAGATTTAAAATGATAAGCTTAAATACGCTTATTTTTTATAGCTTACTTTTAATAAAAATAATTTAATTCCTTAAGGTAAAACTTATTGGTTGTAAAATTAATTAATAAAGCGGAAGAGCCTTTTTGCATTTCTTGCTTGTTAGCGGGCGCTCTTGTTACTTGGATTCCCTTTAGCGTTTAATCCCTAAGCTACTTCCTTAATTAGCTGAACGCTGCTTTTTAATGATTTATTATATGCATTAACCAAAATATAATCTCCTTAAATACTTAAGCATTGCTAAATAGTAAATTTGCTAAGTTTATTATTATTCTTAAGAGTTTTCTTTAGAAATATATTGCCTATATTAATATATAATTAAGACCTTAGCTTTTCCTTGCATTTAAAAAGAAATGATAAAATAAAATTAAAAGGCCTTAAATTTAATAATAATAATATAGCATTATTTATAGCTAAAGATATTGCCAACCTTATTATATAAGTAATGGCATAGCTTTATAATTAGTAAAACTAAAACTTTGCATATTTAATTGCTATAGCGTTTATAAATGCATTAATCCCTTAAGTTTATGTTTAAGCTAAATCTACGCAAAATAGCATTAATAAATGTTTTAGCATTTAGCTAGTGGATATTAACTATTTCTACCTTTATAAGCATGCCAATTTAGGCATTTAGTTTAATAAGAAGATTATAAAGTATTTTAATATCTTCCATTTTATTAAGCATTTAAAGCATATTAAATAAATCTATTTTATGGATAATATTTATTAAATTTAGTCTTAATATCTCTTAAAGGATGCATTTAAATGGTACTTTTATATCTTAATTAATAATAATTGCTAATTACTTAAAATGGCAATAGTTTAAGTAATTTATAATAAGTTAAAATTACGTTTTGCTAAATCCTTCTTAAATGCTATGGCTAATCTTAAGATAAATTACTTATTTCTTTATTAGGTTATAAAGGGATAGGATATTACTTTGTTTCTTTAAATCATTATTATAAATGTAAAGGCTTGTAATATAAAGCTTCCTGCATAGCTAATTGCTATGTTTAAATTGCTTGCTTTTAAAATTAAGTTTAAACTTTAAAAACTTAATAAAGCGATGATATTAAAAAGCTTTTTAAACAATGTTTAAAACTGCGAGAGTATAATTCTTAACCTAGCTTAATAATGATATTTATTTACTTAGAATGTTATTTATCCTTATTAGCTTATACTTGCCTATAAAGGCAAGTTAAACATTCCCTATGCTCCATAATATTTACCTTTGCAGCCCTAATGATAACAACCATAGCAACGCTTTTAAGCGCAGCTACCCTAAGCTCTTTTATAATATAATTAATTATATATGGCTAATTAAACCTAAAATTAGTTTTAATTATTGGTTTAATTAGCTGATTAAGGCTAGATTTAAAATGCTGAATATAGTTAACCTTAGCTGCCATTAAATTAATATATTGCGTAGCGTTAATAATAAGATAAGCAGCGATAATCCGCTTAATAATAGTTATAGCTAGGAAATCGCTAATAATAGTTTATTTTAAAGAATTATTGCTTGCTTGCCTTATAAGCCCTATTTACCATTGAATTATATTAATGAAATCAGCCCCATTAGGCCTATTATAGCAAGTTTGCGGACTTTATGGAGTAACTCAATATGCTTACATATTAACTACCTTTAGTTAAGGAAGTTTTGAATAAAAAATTCTTTATAAATATAGCCGTTAAGGCTTTTAATTATCCCTTTAAGGAAGCGTTTTCCATTAATAATTATAATAACTACTTAAACGTTACCTTTTTTAGTATATTAATATTATTACCATTTATTTATTGCTATTATATTAAGCATTTTTATAGCAATAATTTGCTAATAAATTATATTTATTTTATTTATTTTAAAAAGCCTTAGCTTTAATGAAGATAAATATTAATGGCTTTCGTAGCTAAGGCGGAGATTGCTAGCTTATTAAATGATTAAGGCTTGGATAGCGCGTTAAAAGATGCCCTAGAGTAGCTAGTAAAAAATTAAAAGGCCTTAGTATCTTATTAAATACTATAGGGGGCGTAAAGATAATTTAATCGCTAGTAAGGGTTAACTTAGAACTTAGAATAGGATTTAATTTTCGCTCTTAAACTTATTTATATTTTTTTATTTAATTGCTGTTTAGATTATTATTAAATATTTGCAGCGATATTGGCTGTAATTAAATAATGGTAAATAGATAATGGTTATAATAAAATTATCCCCTTTTATTAATTCGCAAATATGTATCTTTGCTATAGTTACGCGGACTTAAAATGAAAATTCATAAGTTGTATAACTATATACTTATGCTATTGCAATTCCTGGGAAAATATATTAACCGCGGGATTGCAGCAATTGCTTTATTTACTTGCGAAGTCTTTATAATTAAAGACTTAAAGGCTAATATGCTTATTAGCATGGACGCCATGGGATTAAAGAGCTTTAACATTGTTAATTTAAAAAAATACATTAATATTAACTCTTATTATATTTAAATTCCTATGGAAATAAGAAATTATAGCCACTTAATAAAGGCTAGGGTATTTACCGTGCAATATATTATTATATTATCTAAATTAGCTATTTATCTCCTTGTTAAATATTGCTTATATATTAATAATGTTTAAAACTTGGTATTTATCCTTGCATTAATTTAATTTAGCGCTTATGCTTTTTTTATAAATATTCATTTAGCTTATATAATTATTAAAAATGAAATAGATAAGCCTATTATTATATTTAATAAAATATTTATAGAATACTTATATTCTTTAAATTTATAATGCTAAATTTATGCTATTAATAAAGACAACAAGGCTATATTTACAGCCTTTTATAAATCCTTAAATTCCCAGCGTTTAAAAACAATGCTATTAAATAACTTTTAAATATATACCTTAATAAGTATTAATATATTTTTTAATTTAAACCCTATTAATTAAAATAAGCTCTTAAGTTTCCTTAATAAAAATGTAAATATTTTTAAAGATAAAGGTTAGGCTAAAGCTTTATAAAATAAATAGCTTAAGGTTTGCCTTAGGCAAAACTAGTAAGATATAATTTTAAAAAAATGCAAAGTTTACCCTATGACCTTAAAGAATGCTAAGGTTGTTAATAAAACTTTAAATAAACTGCAAGCTATTAAAAAAATTAAATAAATAACTTAATTTATTCCCTTTTCTTTCTTTATATTTATTATTTAGCGAATTATGCTAAATGGTACTTAGAAAGGTTGCATGGTGATTAATGTTTAAGGATTAAACTATATATTAATTCTTAATGCATATCCTATAAAAAGCCAGAATTAAATTCTCTTAAAAATTATAAATGCAAAATATATCATGGTTCTTAATGCTATCGTTTTCTTTTATTAATAGCAAATTCATCCTAAATCTTAATAAATATTTATTATTATAATAGCTTGTGAATAATTTATATTTAACTATGCTATTATAGGATATTATAGCAGCTTAGCCTATATATAATGATAAATAAATTAGCTTCTTAAAGATATATCTGTTAAAATATATATTAATAATATAGTTATTGTTATAAATAGCTCCTTGCAAGATTATATTAATAATGTTTATTTGGTTTTTAATTAATTATAATAAAAGAATATTTTAATGGGCTTAAAAAAATCTTATTTTGCAGTACTAATAGCTATTATGCTTAGCTATTATATTAACTCTTTTAGCCTCTTTATAATTAAAGAATGCTTAAAGGCTATTAAAGCCTTAGAATTTCCTTGCTTATTAAAGGATTTGGAATATTTTATTAGCCTTATAGGCTATATAAAATATAATATCTTACATTTTATAATAAAGATTAAACCTTTTAAATAATAAAAGATAAATCTTTATTAATTAAATGCCTTGATAAAGCCAAAGGGTAAAATAGCTTAAGAGAATTAAATAAAATGAATTATATTTGCCCTGCTTAGCAATGCAAAGAAAGTTGCCTTTAATATTATAAAATAAAACCTAACTAAGTTTATATTTATTATATACTTTAATTTAAAAAGGCGTTTATTTATTAATTTTAATATATCCGCGTTTAAAATTAAAGTGCAAGTTTACTACATGGTGAACTTAGCCGTAAGAAAACTTATAAAAGATAGCCATATCGTTATATACCCATTGCGAACTTTAATTAAAATAATTGCATACCTTAACTGTACTTTATTTTTCGCGAAACGCTGATATTGGGCTATAAAAATGAAACTTTTCGGCTATATATGAATACTTAAAAAATGTTAATATTAAATCAATATTATTAAGCATTATCCTATGATTTATATAAATTACTTAGCAATTCTTACCCTTTTTAAATAACTTAACATTATTAATTCCACCATAACCTTAATAAATAACAAAAGATTAATTCATGCCCTTAAATATATCAGCGCCTTTAAAATCAATTTACTGCATAAATCGGGAAGAAAGAATATTATGCTAGATGCATTATTATATATATTATTATTAAATGTATCGCCGCTAACTAAAGATGGTAAACTAAATATTTTCCTGGATGATTAAGATAAACATTAATTATTTTTTTTAGAAATATGCTTAATAGCCCTTGCAATACCTTTGGAACTAAATTTGCGAAATGAAAATATATATATTAAAATATTTCTTAACTTTTATAAGCATCTTTAAGATAATTATTAAATAAACCCTTAATGGGTAAGAATTTTAAATATAATATAGTAAAATAATGCTTTTTATAAAAATAAAGCCGTTCTTTTATTTAAAATTTACTTTAGCCTTATTTAAAAAATATTAAATAAAGATAAAACTCTTTGTCTTTATATCCTTTAATTATATATAATTAAAATCTTAAAACTTACTTATATAAGCAGCTATTATGGTTATGCTTAACTTAGCGAATTCCTTTAGCCCTTTTGCATTAAAAAATTGCATTTTAAGCTGTATAAATTTACTTATCGCTACCTTAATTGCTAAGTCTTTAATATTAAAAGATATAAAGCTTATGGGAGCTTATAATTGCTGCTTAGCCTATTATATTTATATTATTAAATTATAATGGACTTTATCCTTAAACTTCTTTTAATAAAAGGCTATAACTATATTTTCTTAATAATTTGCAAATTTTCAAAGGACCTATTGCTAGTGCTTAGAAAATTAATATAAAAAGCCATAAAATGGACCTCCTTTTTACTATAATACTTGCTTTAAAGTAACTAAGGCTATTTAAAAGTTATCCTTTTAAATTAAAACTCCAAATTCCTATTAAGCATTTAGTTATTAATATAAAAACTATTTAAAATAAAGCTACTTTATATAACTATATATTATTTATAAATTAATGGTTAATTAAAAAGGATAATATAAACTATTAAATTTATGCTTTGCTACTTTATTTATAGCTTTAATAATTTATGAAAATAATTAAATACTTTGCTATAAATATAATTTAAATATTATAATAGCAAATCCTAAGCAATCAGGACTTCCTTAAATAAAATTATTAAAGGCTTTACCTTAAATAACGTTTTAAATATTATTATAAATTAAGTACCTTATTAACTGCTAAACCTTCCTTAAAGCTATATTTATATATATAATGCTTTGGTATTTATAGTAATAATGATAAAAGCATACTTTAATAAATAACATTTTGTATAATTCTTTAAAGTTAAAGCATGGGTATTACTTTAATTATATAAAGGATATGAAATTTTATAAAATGTTAGCTATAAATATAAATTATAATATGCAGGCCCTTTTAAAGTTATGAAAAGGATTGGCTGTTTTGCATATTAACTTAACTTTCCGCGCATATAAAAATTAAAGCATAATATCATTTTTATTAACCACCTTAAGCCATATCTTTTAAATCCATTTAATTAAAACATATCTTAAATTAAACCTATTTAAATTAAAGATTATGCAAAGCATATAATTAATTAATAATACTTAAAACCAAAGAATATAAAATATCTTGTTAAATACATTAAATTGGGACTTAAATTTTAAAAATAAATAACCTTGCCATAACTAAAACTCAATGCATAATTGCTACTTAATAAATTCGCTTGCAAATAACTATTTATTACAAACTTAATATAGTAATTACCATTAATAATTATTACTAATAATTACTATAATAACTTATAATAATATTTACCTAAAAACTTTAAATAAAAAAATGGGATAAACATAACACTACTTAAAGCATAATTTTAATTCTCTCTTAAAAACTATAAACTTTTTCCTTCCTTTTATTTTTCCATTTATTTTTATTTAATAAAAAACATACTTAAGATAGCCTTGCAATTTAAGCTTATTACTAATAGTAATGGCGGAAGGAGATAAAAGCAAAAAGTTATTTAAAAATAAACTTAAACGGCGTAAATTTAAAGCAAAGCGCTAAGCCATAAATCTTTTTTAAAATTTAAAGCCCTAAATTAAAAACATTAACGATATTATATATTAAAATGATTAAGTTAGCTTAATAATTATTATGAAAAACTTGCATATTATATTATAAATAATTCTTAATTTTAATAGGGTTAAAATTAATAAACTTAATAAAGCTATAGATCTCCTTACCCTTATTTACTTAATGTAAAAGTAGGAATATAATAAAAAGCTCTTGCGATTTATTAAAAGGCATAAAAAGAAGAAATATAAATAATAAATATATATTTGTGATAAACTACAAAATATTACTAATAGAAAATTTAATTAATATCTTTTCTATATAAATATAAAAATAAATTAACTAATTAAAAAAGCCCTAACTTTACTATATCCTTTATAATACTTATTTAACATAGCGGATTATGATATTTCTTCTTTTTAAGCTAAATCTTAATTTAAATTTAAAGAATCCTTAGGCAAAAGCAATTTTAATAAAAATGCTAAAACCGCTAAATTTATACGCAATGAAATTAAAGAAAACCTGCTTAAAAAACTACCTCCCCTTAATAATTACTCCTTTAATAATGATTTCAATATCTTTATTATATTATCTTAAATTAAAGAATATAGTTTATTAAAGAAAACTAATTAAAAAAAATCTAATATAACGCTTATGGTAAGTTTGCAATGCAACCTAAAGAAGATAAAGTTTAACATATCCCTGCAATTTATTATATCTCTTATTAATAATGCAATAACCCATTAATTTATATTACCTTCCTTACTTATGATAAAATACGCTAATATTTATTTATATTCCCTATTAATAGCGCTCTTGCCTTTAATAAAATAGCAAAAATATAAGTAATATAAAATAAAAAATACTAAGTTTACCGCTAAAGTTAATAAATAGCGAGCTTAAATTGCAAAATTATAATTAGAAAATATTAAATTAAATACTTAGCGGAACTTACTTTAAATATAACTTAATTTTAGCACTATATATATTATTAGCTTAAAAAACTAATTAACTAAGAAGAATAAATAAATTAATACCTTAAAAGATAGCTACTATACCTTATTTATTAAAATAATTGCAAATAAATTTAATGCCTTCCTTATTATTTAAGATATTATAAATATTATTATTAAATTACTTAATAATAAATGCATTCTTAAGTTGGAACTTTTTATGGATAACTTTAAATTAGGTGGAAATGCGAAAGCAGCTAATTATAAGAAATATAATGGATTATGGGATAAACCTTAAAATAACCTTAACGCTTTAAAGGATGGAAATGAAAACTATAAGGAAAATAAAGATAATTTAGGCTTAATACTTTGCTTAAAAGACGAAACATAAGATAATTAATTTATTAAACGCACCTCTTGGAATTATTTATTAGCTATAAGGGCGCCGCTATTTTTTAAAGGGGGCAGATTGTGAGGAAGGAGCATTGCATAAACCCCTTATGGGCATTAATAGGTAGTCCTTAGCCCCTCGGCCCTTTGATACAAACTTAAACAGAACCACAACCAGAAACCAAATACAACCCTCTTATTGCAGAACCCCTTGACAGCCAGCGACGTCACTTGGCTCCCTAAAAGTGCACTAGGAAGATAACTTCTGGATCGGTTGGGGGTGAGCAGGACCACGATCTGCGAAGTCCCCGACGATTGTTTCCGTCGAGAACGGTGAGTCCTGGGGCATCTAGGTATACGATGTTGAAGGCCATGTAGTCAGCTCGTAGACAGGAGGACGTGGCCGCCCCCATTCCCCCTTTAGACCTGCCACTGTAATCCCGATCAGTGTGCGTAGTAGTAGGAAGAGGCCCCGTGCACGCTTTCAGCCTCTGCGGTTGGTTCTTGGTTCCTTTGGAGGGATGCACAGCACAACCCGTCCCGGGGAAATGGTGTCGAGTGTGGGCATGCACGGAGTTGTAGTGACGGCCATTCCGCACGCCCACGAATCACGAAGCTCCATGCCCGGCCACCGAGGCCACCGAGAGGAGGCGGTGCGTGCAGCGTGACCGTTACCGTGAGTGATCCGTGGCCGTGGCCGTGACCGGTGGGTTCACCTTTGCCAGCCTGCCCAGCCTGCCTGCCTGCGCTGCGATGTGCTGCGATGTGCTGCGATGTGCTGCGCTGCCCTGGCAGGTGTGGCCTGGCCTGCCTGGTGGCCCGAGCCTTGGCGCGCGCTGCTTGCATGCTTGCACGCACGCTTGCAGCGCGGGTGCGGAAAGGCAAGATCTCTCGCGAGCCCGTGTGGTGTGGTACCGTGGTAGCAGTACAGTCTGTGCCCAGGGTTATGCTTATTTCGCTACCAGGATCTGCTCCCACTGCAACGGTGCCACGACTCGCGGGCGGAGGCTGAGAGACCTGGAGGGGCCAGATCTGGAGCCTATCCTGACTTGACTGACTTGCCTGCCTGCCTGCTGCATGCTTGCTGGATGGCCGGCTTGCTGGTTTGCTTGTCCTCTGTTGAGGAAGGGCAGAGATGGGGTTATACTTCTGACTACTCAGTAGATCACGGGTTTCTTCTCCTTTGGGCAGGTCTTTCGCGCGGGAGATGGAGTCCAGGCCCCCAGAATGCACGCTGTCCTTCGGGCTTTGGTCGACCCACACAGGCTTGGTAATACAGACAAATGCATGGATGCACTGTACTCCCAAGTGGGCTGCCAACTGCCAGTGACGCATGCTGATTTGTGTTGGGCTGATGAAGTCGGTGTAGGCAGGAGGAAGGCTCTGCAACGAGTCAAAAATGGGTGGGTGTGTGAGAGTGATATTCCAGACTCTAATTATGGAGCGATTCTGGTCGCCCAGGCATGCGACGTGCGTGACTGCTGTCAGATCTCGTCTGGTAATAACGTGAGTTTGAAGATGGTCCAATATCTCGAGATATGACGGCGCCATCACCCAGTATCCTCGCGACCATCGATCTCGGCGCACAGCATCAGGAAGGTGTGCGACATGTTCCTGCATGGAAGCGATATCAGCCCACCCGGAAGTCTCGTCATGAACAGTGTGGGAGCCCATTTGGCAGTTGAGAAAGTAAAGTTGGGCGGGCGGCCGCGGGTGGTCCAATGTAACGCACACCGGTCGGCCGTTGTCGTCGATATGATTACTGTTGGGTGCGGGTGCAGGTGCACAGCAGGTGCTGACCGCATTCGATGTTGGGTGTGTGAGTTGGTGTGCCTGTGTGTTTGTGTCCCGAAGCCAAGCCCGTGCCAATCGGCTGCTCACCTTTTTGGCCCCTTTGCCACCAACCCCACACTGGCCGGGCTGGCTGGCCCCCGTCCTGGCACTCCAGGCATGCTGACGCCTGGCCCCTGGGCTGGCTAGCCATGGGTGCCGGGTTTGGCCAAGAGGCGAAGCAAAAGGACACTGGGCAGACAAGGCATACAGAGGAGCACCGGAAAGAGAGAGGGACAGAGAGAGTGCAAGGCTGGAGCTGGAGCTGGAGCTGGAGCTGGAGCTGGAGCTGGCATCGGCCGCCAACCCAGAGGAGAAGGTTCCCTTGACCCATTTCAGGGGCGTGCCATCGCTCAAAACTCGACGAGTACTCGGATCCTCCCAGACAGAGTTTGATCCAGGAGTGTGCATTGCACTACATGGCGTACCGCCTTCATCTACCTGCCGCCGAGTCGAGCAGGCAAATTGCGCCCGCGAGCTCGGAAAATAGGAGGCAAGCTGGGCCTGGCAGCGCCCGCCGTTGGATTCCGTTTCCGAATCCCCATGCCGCGCCGCGCGCCCATGACATTCTCTCCGCAGGGCGCAATATGTGCAATAAACAAATCATCAAGATGCCGCGCCCCAGGGCCGTTTCGAAACATGCCTCGCCCCCTACCCCCTCCCTCCCCTCTTCTCTCCCGTCCCAGCTCCTCTCCAGCCCTGTCTGCTGTCATGCCCCGCCCCCGGTCCCTGTCCCTGGCCCTGGCCCTGGCCCGGGCCCTGGCCGGCTTGCGGAAAGATACACAGGCGAGGCACGCACTGGAGACCGGATTGGGGCGCTGCCATGGGATGAACGAGATGACCCTTGAGCCCTCGCAAGCCGTCCCGTCTGCCCGTCTGCCGTCCCAAGGGCGCTGAGCTCCACGGACCCAAACCTGGAAAGCTATTCCGGAGATTTACAGTCTATCCCGGCCGACGTCGCAGGAACGACTACAGTGGTCGTATGCTGGCGGTTTCAGCCCTTGTCTAGCTGCCCAGCAGCACACGTGCGGTTGTATTGAAGGCTGGCCGGCAGTTCAAAGTCAAGCTCCTCCCTCTCGGGGGCAGGGGGGGGCTGCTCACGCCGGGAGCCGGCACCTGTCCAACGGCCGGCGGGTGAGCTGTTGATCGCGTTGATCGCCGGGACGGAACGGCGCCACAGAGCATTGCACCGGCCACACTTGCCCCAGCGGGCATAGCTCGGCGTCTGTGGGCACTCGGCTCTGCCATCTAGACCTCACCCACCCCATCACACTTGCTCTTGTTACTTCTAGTTGATGTTGTCTGTCGCCAAAGGACCCTATCTACACACATGTACATACACACAGTATCTTCTCTCTCGACCAGTCAACATGCAGTGTCGTAAAAATAGCATTCTCATCACATCGGCTGCTAGAGAGGGCCAAGACGAAGATTTTCTCTTGTGGTGCAGTAGGAGCGGTCGGTGCAGCATGCGCAGCGGCAACTCACTCTCACACCACTTTCACCTGCAGCCGCCCCCATCGGGCCTAGCCCGCGAGCCTTTTGCTTCGAGATGCCGTGGTCGGTCCCAGTCTGCATGTAAGGCAAATCACTGCACGCGCCATCTAGCCATACATAGAGTGATTTTACGCCATAGTATGGGTACTGTAGACTACGACGGATCCATGCTCTACACTACACTACAGTGCAACTATCATGACCCTGCTGCGAGTAGGGTCCGATCTGCAGCATGATTCTCTTCCATCATCGGCGACTTCCCCCCCCCCCCCCACACACACACACGCACACATGTGGCGAAGGGGGGTCCCCTGTATCGAACGTCGATTATCATTGCACACTCTGTGCAACCTCCCCTTCCCGCCAAGATGTGTAACCGCTGGCTTCTAGATACAGTATCTGTCATATCTCGCAAGGGGGTTTTCCGGGAGGCATGCTGCAACCCTACTGTACTGTACTTTAATTTTACTGTGTAGGAGGAGCTTTTCCTCCCTCGTGGCTCATACAGCAGCAAAGAGCGCGCGGTGCCTGACGCGGGACGTGGAGCGGAAAGCGGGTGGGTGTCCGATATCGAAATTTAGATCGCCCATGATCGAGGTAACAGTAGCACCATCCCCGCTGTCAGGGAGACGAGAGCCCTATGGGCTAGCTGAGGCGCCTCGCCAAGACATTGGAAATGCACACTGCTTGGTATGCCTAGACTTTTCCCCCCTTTCTGCTGGAGAGCAATATCCCCAGTGGTGATGTTGAGGAACGCGCGTACTGCGGTGAGTCGCAAGGTGTGCTGCACGTCTGGTTTATTGTGAGACCTCTTGGCGGATATAGCGGCACATGATGTTCACTTCTGCACCAGACAGAGGTGGCGAAAGGCGTCCTGTCTCTGAGCCATGTCCGGGGCCGAGATGTGCACTGTCCCAGCCAACCGCCGTGCACCTATTCCGGTTGACGATGTGATCGAACATGCTGCTGACGATGTGACGCCAGGCGGGCGACACACCACTTGCTCGCAGCTGGACCAACTGAATCGCATTGTGGGCTGCTGCCACGATGAAACTGGCATGCCCAAAGGGCCTTGCGCATGGTGGAGACTCGGACGAACACCTCAAATGAGAAGATACACAGTATGGCTGAGACAATGTCATGTGTTGACAAGGGGCCCTGTCCCAACGGACCCACGGACATATCCAGGAACGATGGCAGGAGCATACAATATTACTACTGCGTCACTGTGTAGTTCAAGGAGCGCGACTAAAGCGCCCGGCTAGGTCAATTGGCTTTGCTAGGTACTTGCATCCACCTTAGCCCGCATAGTCGAAGATTTGTAATGTAATGCTGGATGCAAATGGCCTCATTCAAACTTTAGACCCGCCGCTTAGGATACCAAACTTCTGGTTGGCTGGAGCCTATTGCCTTTAGAGTAGATGTTGATCCAAGGTTCTCGTAGATCAAAACGCTAATGAGCCCGGCGAGCTTGAACTCTATTTTGTGTCATGTCATGTTCTGGCCTGACAAACAAATTACGAAGTGGCTACACCTTTAAGTCTAGTGGCCCACATTCGGGCCACCCCCCGATTCCGGCCACTTTTTACACCAAAAAGCTAGCTTTTTTAGGGCTTATATCTCCATAAATATAATACTTAATATATTATAAAATTATGTATAGCTAAATATTTATAAATTAAATATATAAAAAATTAAAATATTATATATATATAATTTTAATAATAAAATATATTTATATAAATTAAATTATTAAGAATTATGTTTTATTATATATTATTTCTTAATATATTTAATATCTTTATAAATACTTAAGAGAATTATATATATTTAAGTTTTATTTTTATTTTTATTTCTTATCTTAATAATAACGTGGTTTACTAAGTAATAATAAATATTAAATAATGGCATATTTTTGCAACTTTAACTAACTTTTATTAATCTTAGCACTCATTTAATGCAATTAATTTAATAAAAGTTGGCATTAATTAATGCTAATTACTTTAAATTCCTTATTATTAATTAATTTTATTAATTTAAACGGGTTGGTAAAGATATAATATTAATTTAAGATAAGCGATTTTTAATAAGAAATATATATTTAATATTAATTAATGTTAATTATATTACTAAAAATATAATTTACTGTAAATTAATAAAATAAATATATTTATATTAATTAATATTAATGTTATGGGCTAGCCTTGAGTTGTTTGCTATAAAGTGTTTAAATAGGGTTTATATTTAAAGTGCAAAGGAAAAGGTTTGCTCCCCATTTACACCCACGCTAAAGCTTATTCTTATAAGGCCAAAGCTCATTAACTAATTATAATGGGCAAAGCTTAAATTATAACATATCCTTCTTTTCCAAATCCCTAAGCGAGCCTTAAAGGGCAACTATATAATAAAAAATAAAGAATATTATAGTTTAATTACGAATTAAATATTATTCTTTGCCTAGCCATTTAATTATACCCTAGTGCCTTTTAATTACGCTAAAGGCTTAGCTTATTATTTATAATTAATATACTTTGGCCTTTATAATTTAATATATTAATTAAAGCAAGCTAATAAAAAATAATTATTTAAGCATAAGCTAATAGTTAAATTAATAACATTCTTATAATCCTTTAATATAAGCTTTTTATATAAGCTTCCTTATTTAAAACTTTAAAATTATAAATTTATTATATAATTTATAATTAATTAATACTTAATTATAAGCAATTTGCTTTATTAATAAGTATTTCTTAAATTTTAAGTATTTTTATAATATTAAATTAATTAACATATAGTTAGCTTACTTTAAGCTTAGGTTGGCGTTAAGCTAATAATATTTTTAAGCCTTACCTTATAAAAAATTTACGCCCCTTTAAATAAACTTTTCTTCCTTATTAGCCTTAATTAATAAAAGCTATATCCTTATTTTCTTATAATAATTAAGGTAGTTATGCTTATAATAATTAAGTTGGCTATATATAAAATACTTAGCTTTACTTATTAAAATTATTGCAATATTAATATTTATTGCTTTGCTATTTTAAAATTAAGTATTATTTTCTTTTACTATAGCGTTAAAAACGCCCTTATATTATTATAAGGTAAAATAAAAAGCTTTAAATATATTTAGCTATTTTTTATAATTAAGCTAAGCTTTTATTATAAAGATTAAGCTATTAATTATTAATAATATTTTATATTTATTTAGCTAACTTTAAGCCTTTATTATATAAATTAATTAATTAAATTAAGTAAGAAATTTTACTATTCCCTCCTTATAATGCTATTATAATATAATTAAGCTAAGCTTAGCATGCCTTTGCTTAAAAGAGTTTTTAAGCGTAAAGTAAATCTTCTTTAAAAAGCTTTTTAGCTACCCCTTAAATATTTTTATAAAATTAATATAAGGTAAAAATTAATTATAAAAAGTTTTTAATTAATTAAATATATAAAAGAATTAAGCCCTTTTAATGCTAATTACCTTTTTATTTATTATAAACTTAGCCCTTATTTTTATTAGCTAAGTTATTAAGTGTTTTTAAGATAAAAGTTTTTTAAGATAAGGAAGAGCTTAACGGGCTATTATTATTTTTTTTAAGTCTCGCTATATTAAGTTTTATATAGTTATATTATAAGTTTATAATATAAGAAGACTTTAAATATATATTATAAGCTAGCCTTAAGTTATTTATTATAAAGTGTTTAAATAGGGTTTATATTTAAAGTATAAAGGAAAAGGTTTACTTTCTATTTATATTTACGTTAAAGCCTATTTTTATAAGGCTAAAGCCTATTAATTAATTACATTAAGCAAAGCTTAAACCGTAACATTTAATTAAGTTAAATTTATTATAATATAATTAAAATTTAATTAATTAAACTTTTCTTTATCTTTTTTATAAGTTTTTATATTATATTTAATCTTATTATAATTGCTATATTATTTTTTAATTAATTTATTATAAATTAACTTCTTAATATTATTATTTATTTTATTAATTAATTGCTTTCCCTTTTATTTTTCTTAAATAAAAGCTAAAAATTTCTTAATATTAAGTGCTTTTTTAAATTATATTTAAGTTTTTTTAACCCTTTAATATTTTATAAATACTATATTAACCTCCTTAAGAATATAAATTTAATTTTTTAAAATAATTAATTTTATGATGGGCTTGAGCTATTGCCCAAGCCATAATGCATGCCCATGCTGGGCTTACATTGCACCCAACCCTTTTATATAATAAAGCATATACTTAAAAGATAAATCTAAAGTTAAGCCCTTTTAAGGCCTAATTTACTTCTTAAATATTGCAATTTATAACTTCTTTTAAATATCTTTTAATAAACACTTAAGGCTAATTTATAATATTAAATTATAATCTTTAAATTATATTAAGAAGAATACTTATATTATAAAAGTAAATAACCTTATACCTAGGATATTAATCTTTTTATAAGATATATAGCTAAGAATTTCTTAATTTACTTTAATATTAAGCTATAAAAATACTTAAAAAATGCCTTAGCCCTTTTAGCTATTTATAGCAATACTTATTAATATTAATAGTAATGCTATTATATCTTTCTTTATAACGATATTTTATTAACTTATAAAGCTTAAAATGCATGCAAACCCTTTTAATCTACCCTTAATTTAATATAAGCCGCTTTTAATTAAGCCCTTATTTAATAATAGCTAAAATAGCTTTTTAGCTTAAAAGATTATAATATAATATAAGCTATAAATTAATATAAACTTTATTAAAGATCCTTAAAAGTATTAAATCTTCTTATAAAGTTAATTATTTATTAAGGTATAATTATGCATTATAGTATTTTATAAATAAAGCAAGCCTTAAAATAGCTTTAATATAAATAAATTCTTTAAATACTTAAAGCGTTATTATAAAAACTTATATTAATAAGTAATTGCTTTAATTAAGCTTAAGATATTTTAAATATAGGATTATAATGGCTTTGCTTAATTTTATATTTAATTTAAATAGCTAATAATATAAATTAAAGGCCTTAAGTAATTAAGTAAAGTAAAGCTAAATTATTTTTATAATTAATTTTTTTTATAATTTTATAATAAGGCTATTAAAGTATTAATCTTATATATAAATTATAATAAGGTAATAAATATATATTGCTAAATTGCTTATAAGCTAAAAGCATAAAATCTTAAGCATTAATAATATATAAGCTTAATTTTATGCTTTTTAAAGCCCTTAGCTTAAGGGCAATAAGTAATAAGTTAAGATATGGCAATAATAAATATAGCTATAATAAGTATAATAAGAAGCTAAGGTATTAAAAATAAAGGGTTATAAGGGCATTAAAATACCTCTTTTTCTTAATTAATATTATGGTTTGGGCTTATGCCTATAGTGATTAGTCAGCGGGCTTTGGCCCTATAAAAATAGGCTTTAGCGCGAATATAAACAAAGAGTAAACCTTTTCCTCTGCACTTTAAATATTAACTCTATTTAGGTACCTTTATTCTGCAAGTTTAAGGTCAGCCCATAACATATATTTAAAGTCCTTTTACACTACAAACCCATAATGCAACCATATAAAACCCAATATAATAAAACTTAAAAGGAATAATGGCAGCCCGCCAAGCCCTTCCCTATCCTAAAAAGCTTTCATCTTAGGAAAGTCTAGCAACTTAGCTAATAAAGATAAAAGCTAAGTTTATAATAAATAAAAAAGCAATTAATACCAAAGGGGCTTAGTTCTTTTATATATTTAGCTGATTGGGAACTTTCCGCAATTAATTTCTACCCTATATTAATTCTATAAAGACATTTAAGGGGCAGCTAAAAAGCTTCCTAAAAAAGGTTTACCTTACGCTTAAGGATCCTTTTAAGCAAAAACGTGCCAGGCTTAGCTTAATTACATTATAGCAATGCCATGAGGAGGAAATGGCAGATTTTCTTACTTGCTTTAATTAGCTTTCTTATATAGCTAAAGCCCAAGCTTAACTAAATAACTGCAAAATACTACTTATAGCTAATAAACTTACCGCCCTAATAAAATTAAAACTTAATTGCAAGAAATAGCTAAAGATATTTAAGGCATTCTGCTTTACCTTATGGCAATATAAAGGCGTTTTTAACGCCATAATAGCGAAAAATAACACTCAACCCCAAAACGGCAAAGCAATAAACATTAATATCACGGCAATCTTAACAAGGGAAGTTAAGTATTATGCTTATAGCCAGCTTAGTTATTATAAGCATAACTACCCAAACCATCGCAAAAAAACCCATATACAGCTATTATTAATTAAGCCCAGTAAGAGAAAGGCGCTTAATTAAGATTATTTTTAGCGCGCAAATTTTTTTTTTATAAGGTGGGGCCCAAAGCAATGCCAGCTTAGTACCGGCCTAAGCCTAAAGCGGGCTAGCTAATGCCAACTAGTTTAGCACTATAAAACTCTCAAGGCCTAAGAACTTTCCATTAATAAAACAAATTATCTACAATTAAACGTCAATTAATTACAAGTCATACAATAAGTCCGCGGCCCTAAGGCTTTAAGTAAGGAAGCTTATATAAAAGGCATAAACCAAAGGATTTTAGGAATGCCATTAACTTAGCTGCTAACTTGCACCTAAATAATTATCTCTTATTAGCTTACTTTAGCTAGCATATTAAATTATAAGGTACGGAAAAAACAAAAATATATATATATAGGCCAACCCAATAGCATAATTAAAGCGCCGCGGATTAATTAAATAGCTAGGCAAAAAACAATATTTAATTCATAACTAAAGCAATGCCTCCTTTATTTTTTATTATATAATCAACCCCTTAGGAAGGCCCCTTTACGGCTTCAACCCAGGGAAAGGAAATATATTATGGTTTAGGCTTATGCCCATAGTAATTAGTTAGCAAGCTCTAGCCCTATAAAAATAAGCTTCAGCGCGGATATAAATAGGGAGTAAACCTTTTCCTTTACACTTTAAATATTAACTCCATTTAGGCACCTTTATTTTGCGAGTTTAAGGTCAGCCCATAACAATTAGCTAGCAGCTAGGCTAAAGCACCCTAAATCTTTAAGTTTAAAAGGAAGGCTTAGCAAAGACGCGAGATATACCTATATTGCAGCTAATAGGGGTATTTTGCAATAAATTGCAAACTTCTTCCTATGGCTATGCTAACCTAGGTTTAGGTTATAAAGCTAGCTATACTTTATAAGGAGGATTTTATTAGCCTTAAGAGAAAAAATTAACTTTTAAATAAAGTTTTATTTAAAAGCATAAGCTCTTTTTATAAGCTTAATTTATATAAAAATAATATTAATAAATATAAAATAAATTAAATAAGCCTTTTTTCTTAATTCTTATTATTATAAATTATAAGCATATTATTATTACTTAAATAAATAATAAGTATAATTATTATATTATTATAAGTAAATAATAAGCATAAAAGGTAAAATTAAAGCTAATAACTTTGCTTATTTTAAAAAATTTAAAGATAATTATTAGCTTATTATAAAGTTAATATATTATATATATAATATAGCTTTCCTTAAATATTAATATATAATAAGCCTTTATCTTAGCTTATATAGTTTTAAACATAGCTTATTTTTTTTTATTAAGCTTGCCTTAATTATATTATTATAACATTTTATTAAACCCAGCTTATAGCTATATAATAATTAATATAGCTTAAAAAATAATTATAAAGAAAAAGGGTTAATAAAATATAAGCAATTTAACTTAATTAATTTCTAAGGCGGCTATAAGGATATAAATAAACCGCTTATTTTATAATGAAATAATAAATATTATCTTAATAAAAATAAGCTTAAATAAGGTTATATAAATTCTTTAAGCTATAACTCTTTAAGAAAGAAATAATAATAATATAAAGTAATATAAAGCTAAGCTTTTATTAAAAGAAATATAAAACTTTATTAGCCTTTTTAATAAGAATTAAGCTTTTACCTTTTTATTATACTAAAGTTAATTTAATTACTATATTTATTTATTATTAATAAAAAATAAGTTTATATTAATATTATTATAAGGCTTATTATATAATATATCTTAAGATTAGCTATTTAAGCTATAAAAATAAATTATAAAACTTTATAATAAAAGCTAAGTAAAAACTAACTTCTTACCTATAGCAGCCCTAATCCTCTTAATATATAACGTAAGTAAGGAATAGCAGTTTTATATAAATTATTATGCCTTTAATAAAATAACTTAGCAAAATTATTACCCCCTTCCCCTTATTAAGGAAATACTATATTTCTTTTTTAATACTTAATAATTTATAAAGCTAAATATTTATATAGCTTTTCATTAAATATAAATAATAAAAAGGTAAAAGCACTTAATAGCATTTTAAATTTAATTTAAGTTATTTAAATAATTAATTTACTCCTTTAATTTATTTAATATACTTACTATGTTTTAACAGTATATTAACTTAATTTTAATTAATATTTTAAAAAATTATATAACGGCATATTTAAATAATATATTAATATTTTCCTTAGGCTTAAAAAGGAATTATATAAAGAAAATATAAAAAGTTTTATATTATTTATAAAATGCTAAATTAAACTTAAATTAAAATAAATATAAGTTTATAATAAAGAAAATAAAGTATTTAAGCTTTATTATTATAATTAAAGTAGGCATTTAAGCAAACTTAAAAAAGATTAAAGCAATTTAAAAATAAAAAGCATTATAAATAATTTATAGCGTTTAAAGCTTTATAAGGTTTGCAAACTTTTATTATAACTTTATTAAAAACTTTTTTAAAATTATTAACCCCCTCCTTTATTTTATTATTAAGGAAACTTTTTTTTAATAAAAAAGCAAAAAAAATAAAGCTTTTCATTATTTTAAGATAGCATTTATAAAACCATTAATCTTAATTAAATAAAACCTAAACTTAAGCGCGGTAATAAAGGCGAATTGCTTAAAAATAGCTTTTAACATATGCTTATTAATTTAAAAAAAGAGGGCCCTTTACTTAATTACCTATTACTTTGCAAAGCTCTTTTTAGCATAATAAAATTATACTATTTATAATAAGGAGCTATTAGCAATAATTAAGGCCTTAAAGGTATAATTATTTATGCTTTAAAGTATATTTTATTTATTTATAATATTTATAAACTATAAAGGCTTTAAGTATTTTATTAACTTTTAACTCTTTTTAAAAAGGCAAGCTTAATAAGCTAAAACTTTATCCCTTTTTCACTATAATCTTTAATATTACTTAAGAATATAAACATAGCATCTTAATGCATTATCATAATGAGAATAAAATAGAATAATTTTAAAGGAAAATTGCATAATTAAAATACTTTAATTAATTTTAATAGCAATTTTTAATGCTTATGCTATTATACTTATAAAGCCGTAATTATTTAATAAATTAGCATTAATTATGCTTTAAAATAAAGGAATTTAATAAAACTTATAATATAAAATTTATTATAAGGTAATTACATTTAATTAATAGCAATTCCCTAAAAAGGCTAAAACAGCAGCTTAAATTATTAATTATATTTTTAATATATATAATACGCTTTAATTTTAAGGCTAACTATAGCTTTTAAATTAAAAATTGCTTATTATATTAATATTATAATAAGCTTATAATTTTTTTATAATAAGGCATTTAAAATAAAAAAAAACCTTTTAAATCTTTTTATATAACTTTTATTAAGATAATATATTATAAGTAATTTAGCATTTTATTTAAAATTATAATATATATTGCTAAACCTAACTTAATTAATGGCTATAATAAGGCTTGCTTTGCTTTATCCTTTCTTTAAATTACTATTAATTTTAAATATTTATTAACTTTATAATAAACTTATTAACTTATAAGGGTAATTTGCATTACTTAATAATTATTATAAATCGCTTCTTAAAATAAGTTTTCTTAAAAGCAATGCACTTTATAATTATAAAAGATTATATATAATGCTTTATTATTTTATAATAACGTTATTATAAGTTCCCTATATTCATTATTAGCAATTAAGGCTTTAATTAAATAAGGGCATTTTAAGCTTTTTTATATGCTTAAATAAGCATAAAATGCCTTTTATTTATAATATATTACTTTAAAATAAATAATAACATAAAGTAAATAAATTAAAAAGTATAAAAGTACTTATATAATATTATTACCTTCTTGTAAAATAATTAAGCTAATTACCTTGGCTTTTAGCTTATTAAATAACGCTAAATAATAAGGATTTAATAATAACTAGCTAAAGCTTAAATCGGCTGGTAAATAGGTTTAATATATAAGCGGTTTTAAGCCCCTTAAATATAATAATGTTTATAGCTAATCTTAAGAACTAGGCGGCTACGTTCTTAAACTATCTTTAAATTCAAATAAATATTGCCTAAGCTGCTATTGTTTTTACTTAGCAATAATAAGAGCAAATAGCTAATAAATGCTGCTAAACGGTAAAAAGGTTTTGCATTAATAACTAAGTATGGCTATTTTTAAGGCATTTTTAAATTACTTAATTAATAAAAAAGCTTAATTAATTATACTAAAAATATATTATAGTAAATATCTTTATGCCTTAAATAATTATTTTAAATATACCAAGCTAAGTTTATTTTACCTTTAATATTAATTAAATTAAGTACATTATAAAAAATTTATTACTTACTTAAATATTTATAAATACTTAGTTAAGTGCTATATTAATTTTAAATAAAGTAAATAAGGGCTAAAATAAGGAGTACCTTATAAAGGAAATCTTAATAATTAAGAATATATTAAGATATTTATAAAATGGTTTTCTTAAGAAATAGGTTTATATTAAATAAAAAGGCTAAAATATATTAATATAAAAACCCCTTAGGAACTTATAGGGATTAATAGCCCTTAACTTATTTAAGGTATAATAAAGAAATACCGCTATTTATAAGGGATTACTTATTTAGGGTAATTATAAAGTAAGCTTATATTAAGCTTAATAAGCTTATTTAAAAGCAAGGTATAAAATAATAAAGGTTATAAATAAGAATAAAATAAAAATAGGTAGTTTATTTTTATTATATTATTTAGCTAAAAAAGTAGCTTTACTTATATAAGCTTTAAATAAATTAAGTAAAGCAAGGTAATAATAAAATTTAAATTTATAACCTTGCTTATAAATAAGCGCTCTTAATTAATTAAGATTTATTATATATTTATTTTAAGTTTAATTACCTCTTTTTCTTAATATAATTTAAATTATAATAATATATATTTTTATGCATTAATAGCCTATATAAAACTTAATATAATACTTTAGCTAAGTTATTTAAAAAATAAGAAACTTATAATCCCCTTAAAATTTCTTTACTTATTACTTTATTTAAGTAAGTATAATATATATTATTTTATTAAAGCGCTTTTAAAGTACTATTAAAATAAGGGCAGGTTATATGCATAATGATAAGAATTAAACTTATATTATTGCTAATAAGATATAGCGCTCCTTATTACTTAAATTTATTATATATATAATTAAGGCTTATTTAATAATAATAATAATAATAATGCTTATATTTTTTCAAAAGAAATAGCTTATGCTTATTTAAGTTAAGATTTAAAGTATAATTATAATAATAAAATTTGCTTAAACTTAACTAAGCATTTTAATAAAAGCGCATAAAAAAGCTGAAGTAACTTAAGTTAAACGTAAGGCATAAAGAATAAAAAATTAAGTAAGTAATAGCTTAAATAGCTTTAAGCATTATAATAAACTTTTAATAATAATAATCTTTAAAATAATTAAGGCGCTTTTATTTTTATTATTAATATAAGCTAAACTTATATAAAAAATAAACCTTACTTTAAGATTTATTATAATGTATTTAACTTTTTATATATTACCTTAAAGTATGCTAAAAGTATTAATTATATCTTAAATAATTTATTAAAGTTAATTACTTATTATAAATATATTAAGGTTGTAATATATAATAACATTATTATAAATAAGGGTTAAAAGCTTTATTATATTAAATATACCTTAAGAAGTATAAGGAGCTAAGGTAATATAATTATTATTAATAAGGTTAATAATAAGGGTTAATTTATATATATAAGTAGCTAAAATAAGGGTAAGCATAATTAATAGGGGTTTTTATTAAATTAAAGTAAGTAAATAGTTAAATATATATATAATAATATTAAAAGGGGCTATGAATTTAATAGCATTACCCTTAATTATATTAAGTTTACCCTTATATTAAGGTATGTATAAAATATGTTTATAATTAATATAATGTATATTTAAAAGGGCATAAAAGGCATTATATAACGCAGTTAATTTAGCAAACTCTTACTTATATTAACGGCAAAAGTTATAATAATAGTAATAATTAATATATAAATCTTTATAAGCATTATAAATATACTTAAGGAAAATATTAATATTAACTAAAATTTAAATACAACCCTTATATAAAAACTTTTTAATAATAAAAAGCTATTAATTATTATTATTGCTATTGCTTAAAATAAAATAATTGCTAATAACGCAATAACTTTTTAAGCCTTAATTATTATTATTAAAAGGATAAGGCGAGTTTTTTTTAATATTAATAATAATAATACCTTAGCTATTATAATTCTTATTAAATTTATTAATAAATATTATCTTATTAATATTAAGATTATAATAAGGTTAATATATTTATATTATAGGTATGGGTTGGGTATAAGCTAAGTATAATAGGAATGTTATTAAACGTAAGTTAAGCATATTATAAAGTAAGTAAGTTAATATAGCAAGGAATTATATGGATATTATTATTAATAATATAAGGGGGGCATTATTAATTAAAAAGTTAGATTTATAATATAGGTAGCAAGGGATTATAAGGGTATTGCTAATTGGCAGGAATGTTTTTATTAAGGTTATTAAGGCTATGCATTAAGCATAAATTAGGAAAAAAATAAAGTAATAATAAAAGTAATGCATTTAATTAATAATAATAATTAAGGTAAAGTAAGATAATATAAGTATATAGTAATAATAAGTAATTAATATTATAATTATATAATAAAGTTATTAAAGAAAGGTTGCGATATTTTATAATTACGATATAAGAGAAACTTAAGCATAAAATGGCTGCATTATAACGTAAATTAAGATTAAAGAATTAATAGCTTATAATTATTATAATAAGTAAATAGCAATAAGCTAAATATATAGTTAATATACATTGTATTTAATATATATTATAATATAATGCTAACTTAACGCGTTATAACGTTATAAGGTATATAAATGCTAATAAGATAAAGTAAGAATATATAGCTTATATTTTCTTAATTAAGCATAAATAAGCCTTAGCATAATTAATATATATAACTTATATATAATTATAATATATTAATTAAGGATTATATATATGGTAAATATATAATTAGCATAAGATTACAAGAGCTTTGGATTTAATTCCTGCTATGTATAATGTAAGAGCGGGAAGGGGGCTATGTAATAAGCTTAAGCTATTGCTTAAGTTATAATGCATGCTTATATTAAGCCTATATTGCACTTAATCTTTTTATATAATAAGGTATATACTTAAAAGATAAATCCAGAATTAAGCCCTTTTAAGGCTTAACTTACTTCTTAAATATTGCAATTTATAACTCCTTTTAAGTACCTTTCAATAAACGCTTAAGGCCAACCTATAATAAATTTATATATTATTATTTATTTGCTTTTTATTATTTAATTAATAGCCTTTATAATTAATATAAAAAAATTTCCTTAATAAATAAAGATTTTGCTTTTAATAAAACTTAATTATTAAATAATTTATTAAGCATTTAATAATGTTTAAAACTTTTATTTTTAAAGAGAAATTAAAATAAATTATATTAAAGTTTATAAACGGATATTAAATTTAAAAATTATAAAGTTAAGGTTTTAAAAAGAAATTCCAGCTTCTTTAAATATAAAAAAAAACTTAAACTTAATAATATAATTAATTAAGGCTTAAATAAAAAGATTAATTTTATTATTATATATATATTTTAAAAATAAATATAATATAATATTTAATAATTAAAGTAAGTAAAATAAATATAATAATATATTAATAATAATAATTTTATTATTTTTATAATATTAATTAAACTTAATTAATATATAGCTTTTATAATTATTTATAATTAATATTTAATAATTAGCATTTTTCTTTAGCTTAATATACTTATTAAAATATTAAATTTACTTTAAATTAATTTTATTATTTATTTATTTATTAAAAGTAAGCTTAATAATTTAATTATTTAAAAAATATAATTTTATTGCTTAATTAATAAAATAATAAATGCCTTAAATAATTATAAATAATAAGATTTATAACTTTCTTATATTAATATATTTAATAATTATTATTTATTTTTAATTATTAAGTTAAATTAATTTAATTTCTTTATATTTATTAATATATATAATAATTATTAATAACTTTAAGCATTAACAAACGACGCATATTAGCGAGCGACGCACTTTTTAGCATTAAGAGCATAACAACCTAAATTGCAGCATTACAATTAGAAAAAATTAATTAAATTTAATTAAAATTATTATGGGCTTGGCCCCAAAGGGGCTGCAGGCTGGCTAGCGCCTTCTCCCATAAGCTGCAAAGCAGCAACCAATTAAGCCAAAAGGTACGTAATAATCCAAGCTCCCTTGGATTATCTAGCCACACTATATAAGGCTTGGGTAATAGCCCAAGCCCATTACATAGCCCCTTCCTCTAAGGCTCCCCCTCCTTATATAGTAGTACAACTACCCCTAAGGCTTACCCGCGACATTGCCTTTTTAAGCCAGAAATCTTCTTTATGGTTGGGTAAGACCATGACTTAAACTCTTAACCCTAAAGCTTGGATTATTTATTATGGGCTTGGCCCCAAAGGGGCTGTAGGCTAGCTAACGCCTTCTTCCATAAGCTGCAAAGCAGCAACCAATTAAGCCAAAAGGTACGTAATAATCCAAGCTCCCTTGGATTATTTAGCCACACTATATAAGGCTTGGGCAATAGCCCAAGCCCATCACAAAAATTGAAATTTATAAATTATTTTATATCTTTCTTATAGGTTCGCGCATTATGCCTAGTTTCGCCGTAGTTGTTATATTATCTTTTTATCGATTTGCTGTAAATCAACTCCTTAGCGCCATTACTTATTTTATTAGCTAGCCGCTTTTCCTTTTCCTTTTTATTAATTAACTCTTTAGCCTTTTATATAATAAATGCTTCTTTATTTTATATATATATTTTTTTAGCCCTTTAATATTTAAAAAGTACTGCATTTATAGCTTAAAGATTATTAGTTTTTTAGGTTAAAAGTATAATTATATAAGTTAATAATTATATATTTTTTGCTAACTTATTAATAGCAATTAAAATTAATATTAAAGAGCTTTCTTAATAATAAGAGATTTAATCTTTAATTAAAATTAATTAAAAAACTGCTTATATTAAGTTATATAATATTTAAAAAACCTAAGGTATAAGTAATGCTAGGGAGCTTAGTATAGTTATTAATATTTAAATTTTAATATTTAGCTTAAAAAGTATAGCTTTTTAATTAAATAAAATAAGGCTTGCTTTTTTAAAATTTCTTTTAATGGTTTTTAGCTTAAAAACTCTTTTATATATAGCGTAAAAGGTAAAGAAGAACTTTGTTTTATTAATATAAGTAATTTAAGCCTTGTTAAATTAGCTAATTTTTATATTATATGCCTTTTTTAATAAATTAAAATACCTAATATTTAATAATTAAAGTAAATAAAATAAATAAGGAGGTATGCAAAGAGTAATAATATTTTTAAACTTGCAATATTACTTAAAATTTATAAAATAATAACTTTTATGCTTATTAAGAATTAATAATTGATAAATGCTTTTTATATATAATATAATATATTTTTTAAAGTATTAAATTTATTTTATAATAATTTTATTATTTATTTATTTATTTAAGCTTATTTTAATTACTTAATTATTTAAAAGGTTGCCCTTAATATATTAGCTTATAAGGTATATTTTAGCCTTAATAATTAAAAATAGCGATTTATATTATTTATCTTTATTAATTAATTTAATAGTTATTGCTTATTATTAATTTCCAAGCTATATTTATTTTACTTATTTTTATTAATTAAAATGTATAATTATTATTTTAAGTGATTTAATGCTTATTATAAAGCTTAATTTATTAAAGTTATAAGTATTATAATTAAGGATATTATATTTATTATATATATTAAATATAAGGTTAAATTATATATTTATTATATTAAAATCTTTATATAAGGCCCTTTAATAATTATATATATAATTAATGCATATTTTAAGATATAGTTTTAATAAGATAAGTCTTTCTGCTTAATTAATTTTAATGGCGCCGCTGCTATAATTATAAAGCAAAGAATTTGCTATATCTTTAATATCCTTAAAAATAAGCAAATATTCTTATAAATCCTAGTTAAATATATATTAAATAAACACCTTTTCTTTTATTTTTATTAATCTTTTATTATTAAAGTAGGTATTGCATTATGTAGTTTAGCCGGTTATTTTATAGCAAAGAGTAAATTTAAGGACTTAATAAATATTAGCTGCATATTATTTACTTAATTTTAAGTTATTTTAAAGAGCTTAAATAATAAGTTTAATCTTATCTTTTTTTATTTTATTTATTTTAAAATATAATGCGAGAAAACGCGGTTATAAGATGCATTATAATAATTCCGGGAAAAGTGCGTTGCTTGCTAGTGTGCGTCGTTTATTAGTGCTTAACGTTATAATAATTATGCTTATTATAAAGCTAATTTTATTAAAGTTATAAAAATTATTATTAATAATTTAATATTTAATTATTATATTATAAAGTAGCTTAAATTAATTTTTAATAATTTTTAAATTTTTTTAAAAGGCCTTTAATAATTATAAAAATAATTAAACTTAATTTTAAGGGTAAATTATAAGTTTATAAAGCGTTAGCTTAATATTTATTAATAAGTTTAATATTATATAATATTAATAAAAGGTTAACTATATTTTTTATCTTAAAAAGTTATAAAAGAAATCCTTAAATATTTTACTTAATAATATATTAAATAAACGTTTATTTTTTAATTTAATTAAGTTTATATTTATTAATATATAATTTCTTATAAAATAATTATTGCTTTATCTTATATTATAAGGTTATTTTAAAAATATAAAAAATATTAATAACTTAAGTTATAGGTATAAGTTTTACGTTATTTTTTTGAAAATTTTTAATTATTTATATAGCTAAAAGGATTTTATTTTTTTAATAAAAAATATATTAATAATTATTAATTTTTAATTTATTAAATATTTAAGTAAATAAATTAAAGCGAAATTAATATAAAGAATTAAAATATAATTTATATTAAAATAAGCCCTTTTTATTAAAAGTTAATTACTTTAAACTTAAATATAATTATGCTAACCTTTTTAAATTAATAAAATTAATTAAAAATAAGATTATTAAAGTAATTAGCATTAATTAATGTTAACTTTTATTAAATTAATTATATTAAATAAGTGCTAAGGTTAATAAAAGTTAATTAAAGTTATAAAAATCCGCTATTATTTAATATTTATTATTACTTAGTAAATTACATTATATATAAAATAAATATTTATAATTTTTTAACTTTTATATATTTTTATATTAAAAAGTATAATTTTTTAATAAAACTTTATATAAAAAAATATTTATATTTTCTTTTTAAATTAAATTATATTTATAAATTAATATATTTTTAATAACTTTAATATATAATATAAATAAAATATAAAAATAATACTTTTTAAAATTCTTTTTAAGTTATATTATATAATATATAAAATTTACTTTATATAATTATTATAAGTTATAAATAACTTAAAAAATTTAAAAAATTAATATTTAATTTTATATAAACTATATATGCTTTTATTAATATTAATATTTTGAATATAATGTTTAATATATGTAATTTATACGTATTTTATTTTTAAAATTATAGCTATTAAATTAGTGGAGATAAATATTAGCTTTTTGGTGTGAAAAGTGGCCCGAATTAAGGGGTGGCCCAAATGTGGGCCCTAGACTTACTCACAATTGATGGCGGGCCACATAATGACCAACTCGAAAGTCAATTAGGGGTCAGGAGGGCAAAACATCCTCTCGCTTATCGACACGTGAGATTGCTGTCATTACGGTAGCACTCATGGACTTCCTGGATGCTGGGCAGTTCCCGAGCCAAGGCAGGCCATGCCTACCTATTCGCGGGTGAAACGCCGTCCCGGCGCCTCTATATCGTTCTCCATCAGGTTTTCTTACGCAAGGCTACTCCGTCTTCTGTACAGGATCAGAGATGTCACGCTGTCGCCCGCCTGAATGCAATCTTACGACCCACCGACACGTCAGCCTAGGTTGCTCCTGTGTTTTGATGCTAACCAACCTCACACCGAAGGTCAAAGCCGACGTTGCCGGAGCCAGGGGAACTACTAGCTGGTTCACTGCTCCAAGCAAGCTTCCAAGGTCTGACAGGTTTGTAGAACAGTAACTCGGACATTGCCCCGTTACGGTATAGGATGGCGGCACAACGTACTCCCGTGCGCATTTCTGCTTGCTCGACCCTATTCCTTGATCATGTTAAGTTCATGCTCAGGAAACCTTCGACGGCAAATTTCGCATCAAATTCCCAATGGGAGCATGCGGACCTAGGCCCGAGTGCTGTAGGTTAGCGCTGTTGAAAGTCCTCGCAAATCTGGTGTGGCCCTCCAGACCGCGGTATAGCATCTAGGTCGAGCTACTTGTCAACTATCGATAATCCTAACCTGTGTAATCACGCCGAGCCACCTTGGTCTTTCCCCCTGGTTCAAATTCCCGCGGTCATACAAGCCAGGAGCACTTGAGGTGGTGCAGACCGAAAAGTAGTACAAGGCTAGAGGGGCCATCAGTCACACATGTTCGGTAGTACGGTCTGTCTAGTGGCAGAGTCTCTGCCGTAATGTGTCTCACCGTCTCCATGTCTCCTCCCTTGAGCCAGGCGTTGGTTGTGTGACTTAATCACAGGCTATGGCGACACTTCCTGGCCCAGCACCGAGCTTTTACGCCGGAAGCTAACTTGAAGTAGTACTGGACATCTTTGGGCCAATGGCCGAGTGTCAATAGGGCCGATTGTCGGACTGAAAAGCACAAGGTCAGGCTTAAGCCTCGATTACTTCCAAAACACAAGCGAGATATGCGCCTTTTCAGTTAGTATTGAGTAGATGCCAGCGTCAGAGGATTATAGCATTGTCTTTTCAAGTCAGGTATTGGTCACAGGGTGTCGCAGGCACAATGGTCGTGCACAGCTTGATGTGACAAAAGAGAAGAAACATTTGTCGCCTTGGAGGCACCGTTTCGGCTTCGCTCCTTGTATACCTTCTAAGATGTAAACAAAGTGCATGTTACGCAGGCTACTGATCATTCACTGAGCGACGTCGCACTGCTAGCATAAAATTTGAGATGAGTCGTAAAATAGTTCTACTACCAATTCCGTGGTAAGATTGTAGGAAAGGTCGAGGTTCACCGGCATATGGAACGTGTATGATAATGGCGAGCCTTCCCAGTTCATATAACGTCGCTTCTGCGATACCTAGGGAATTCTTTCAAAAATGTCTGAAACTATTCCTGGTGCCCCTACTTTGGCGCGGTGACATAAATCGGACATTAAAAGACCTGTGGATTCATGAGACTGATCCAGCCACAAGCCGGTTCCAGACTTCAAGACTGATGATCTTGACCGACGAGTGCAACGTAGTGACACCATGTCCTTTATTGTCGTCGATTCAATTAAATTATTTTTGGGCAGCATATAGGATTCCATTTTCGATCAGCATTATCATTATCAAGTCTATTGAAGGTACAGTCCATCCGTCAGCTAGCCAAAGTACAGTACAAAGTTTTGTTCCAGGAGCTAGCGTGAGAGACTCAATACTAGTATTCTACACAGGCATACACTTCATATGATGTATGGACAAATCTCTGAATTAAATTCCTCAGAATACGGTGCAACATCTAACGGGCAGCGTATTCTTGTGTCACAGAAATTTGGGCCATGTCATGCAGGAGCTAGAGGCCTTTGCCGTGCAAGTAACGACAAATTCACAACAGATCTCCCATCCCGGATACTACCCCTGGTCGGACACAAGATTATGAGTTCTGGTCGCTGTGACCGCTCATAGCGCCCTAAATGTTGACAATTTTGGGTAGAGACTGTACGGCTGACCTAATACAGGAGTCCTGGAATGAACGCACTTTTCCCACTGATAGCAGCCAGGTAGCGTCTGAAGCGAACAAGAAGAGCACAGCTGTAATATCAGGTTGGTATCTTATTATCTGAACTCGATGTGTGCCAACACCAAGCGGATCTCAGAATACTTTTCAAATGAGCCTGATGCTCCACATGCGAAAGCACAACATGAGCAGACTCCCTGGTTGGTCTTCGAGCATTTGTATATGCGCTAAAAAAAAAGGCACTTGTGATGTGGCCGTTGGACCATGAACCCACATTGTAGCTCACAATATTTCAAGGGGGCTGGCTACCAGCAGTGAACAGGCCAAACAGCGTGTCCAGAGATGGAGACGGACGTCTTGGACCGTGGTGCTCTGGTTAACTCAGGCGACAGTTCTGAGGACCCGAGATTAGCCGAAGCCTGCCGAATGGAGGCTCTCGGACGGGCATCAGCACTACCAGATTCACTGCACAATCTGGCCTGGATTCTGATAGTGTTCGGCAGACCCCACACCGCCCGGCAGAAAGGCGCGGTGGAGCTCAGACGACAGGCAGCGCGTCATATCTCATCTCAACCACCAGTCCACCTGGCACCCGCAACGTGCCTTCTCACCCGGCTGAGATAAGGTGGCCAAGCACCCGCGATGGCAACAGAACAGTATGACGGCTACAGCCCACAGGTGGCAGACGACTGGCCCAGCGCCGACATGTCGGACCAGTTGCAACATGGTCCCATCTCGAACCCCACCGTCCCAGACCCGGCCGGCGACGACCTCGCCTACAAGCCCAACACCCGCGGCAACAGCTTCAACAACCCACCGCCAAACGGGTGGCTCTACCCTCACAAGAAGGGTATCGGCACAGGATCTAATCTGGAGCCCTTCAAGGCCGAAATCGAGGCCCGCACCCAGCGAGGCGAGAACTGCAAGGCCATCGCCGCCGCACTGAACGCCATGGGTGTCCAGACGAGCGATCGTGCCGTCAGTCGTGTGCGCATCAGATGGGGGATGAGGAAGAGGGTAAGAATCATCCCTTCTGCAAACCGCATCTGTCGGCTCACCAAGTGCTCACTGACAGTCCTCAGGCCCAGCGGAAGGTCAAGACGCCTCCGCCCGACGCCGACACCGTGCGGCTCAGTGCCAAGTCCAAGGTTCAGGCGATGAGGAAGGCCGAGTTGATCCGCATGACAAGAGAGGGCATGTCTCCGGAGGAAATCTACCAGAGCTTGACGTCTCGCGGCATGGAGCTCAAGAAGGGCGTTGCGACGGTGCTGCGTCTGCAGAGTGCCTGGGGTGTTGCGCGCGACGAGAAGCGGTGGCTCGGCAATTTCCGACACCAATGCCACAAAAAGGCAAAGGCACAGCAGGAAGACGCGTTCACGGACATCGCAAAAGAGCTGGGCGTGCAAGATATCAAAGGTTGGGCCCAGGAGAAGATGAAGGAGCAGGCTGCGAGGCAGGCAAGGCATGAGCTGGCGTTGAAGCTCATGGGGGAGCACGCGCCTACAAATCCCGAGCGGAGGAAGTTGCAAAAGCCTCGCAGGGCAAACGGTCCTTTTGTCAAGCAGGCAAAGGCGAACGACGCCGAGGGGGAGTCTGACAGTGGGAGTTCCGAAGATGAGGCAGAATCGGGGTCAGACTTTCCCGGCCCAGTCACAGACTTGAGGTTTGGGTTGCTTGACTCAGCTCGTCAAGGTGACCAAAATCCCGGGAGCGACGGACGTGTGCCGTCGCAGCACGACCTTCATGATGGGGAGCAGCCTTCCAGTTACTCAGCAGCTTCTACTACCAACGATCCATCCAGTCTCGGTGGAGGCGTTGATGCTGGTGGGTATCATGAGTACCCGCCGTTGCACGACCAGCCGGATGATACGATGTACGGCTCCGAAGACGACCAGCACGGCATTGCGAGTGTTGCATCTCGCGTGCCCTCACACATGGTCGACCCCATGCCCCAATCCACGTCTGGCCCGCACTTTCCCATGGCCCAGCCTCCACCGTCTTCAAATGAGATGATGGTCGCGGCTCCTCCACACCCAAATCCTCTTGGATCTTCTATGTCGTCGCAGCCCGCCGAGACGAGGTCGGCACAGACGGCTCCCACAGCCACTGTTGCCATGCTTCCAGGCTACGGAGAGAAATATCCAACACAACTCAACGCGAGTGTTGCATCCGCGTCCAAGCCTGTACCATCAGTCACGTCCGGTCTGGTGCTTCCCCCTGAGGAGGCAGAGGCCAACAAATCAACGCTTAGTACGCTCGACCATTACAATGACGCTGCTCGAGTATACAAGGATTTGTTAGAGGCAAGGAACAACAACAAGCCACTCCCTGGCAGCTTGACCGGCATGCCGCCCTCGGCGAAGGAGGTCGACTCTGCCAAGCACAAGCTCAAGGAGGCCACCCAAGCCATGATGCTCGCATTGGACTAGAGATCTTGAGGGATCATTTGCCCATTGCATTGAGATCACGGCACCCGCAGTGTTGGAGTCACCACGCTCCGGGGAGGAAAAGAAACTCATCGGCGGCGTTTATTATTGCGATGCTGTGACTAACGCATCCGTGCAGAAAATCAGACGTGTCTACGATTACATACTTTTTCAATTTCAAGGGTATTGTTTTATCCCACACCCAACCATGCCTCAAGCCGCGTACAGAAACCACTTCATCCGATCCACGAGCCCCGAATTCCACTCCTTGTGTGCTTGTTGCTTGTGCTGCTTGCTCTTCTCGGTCTTGACGGGTGCGTCCGCGCCATTCTCGCCTGGCTTGGCTCTCCGGCTCCCGATGCCGTCCTTGAGCGCCTTCAGCCTCCCGCCGGACGACGCAGTGTCCTTGTCGGCGGCGGCAGTCCGCTTCTCGTGCTCAGCTGCTGCTGCTGTTGCTGCTGTCCCTTCCTCCTGAGGCGGCACCTCCTTCTTCTCGCGCTGTCTCCTTGCTTTGAGGCCCTCGATGCCGCTGCCGATCCCGCCTTTGATGGACTTGAACCTTCCGCCGGAGGCAGCCGGGTCCTGCTGGGCAGTCGTGGACTGCGGGATCGGCTCAACAGTGGAAGGATCGGCTTCGACGTGGGTCTCAGCGCTGTCCATCGTCTCTGCCTGCGGTCTGTGCGCCTCCTCGGCGGCGGGTACCTCGCTCTGATCAGTTCCCCGTCTTCTAGCTTTCAAGTTCGTGATCCCACTCCCGATGCCCCCCTTCACGTTGCCGAGCCCATCCCGGATGGACTTGAATCTTACTGCCGCCGCGGGCCTCTCAGCGTGGTCGTCGCCATTCCCAGGAACAGCAGCTGCAGCAGCCCCATCAACGTCGCCATCAATGCTCCCCGGCCGTGATTCGGGCTCAGTTCGCGCTGCTTGCTGGACGGGGACCTCGCTCTGCCCGTTCTCGGGCGGGCTGAACTGGTCCACGGCAGGCTCCAGCATCTCGGGCTCCGAGGGCACCAGCCGAACTCCGCTCGGCTGTGACGCTGACGATACAGACTCCCGCTCCTCGGCGACAGTACCAGTGGCGGCGGGAGCAACAGACGAGTTGTTGGCCGTGGCGTGCTCTTCCCGCGCCGCAGCAGCCGCGCCTTCCACGCCGTCGGCGGCCTTGCCCTTGCGGCGCTTGTCGCGCGCCTGCTTGACCTTGGCGGCTGGCAGTGCCACGCAGCCGGCGACAAGGCCCGCTATGGCACCGTGCTTCTTGACGCTGCTCGTGTTGTTGCTGTCATCTACATCGACCACTGGCGCTGTGTCGTTGTCGTTGTCGGTGGCATTCTTCTTTACGTTCTTCCTGGTCTTTCTCCGCTCCTGAAGCACCCTGAGGCGCGCCTTGATCTTGGCAAACCTGGCTTCCTTGTTGACCTTGGTGCGGAGGGCCTTGACCCGCTCCTTCGCCCCTGCGAACTTGCTGGCCTTCTTCTCCTTGGGCGTGGCGTCTTCTGCGGTCGTCGTTGTCCGTTTGTCTTTGCCCTGTCTCCTCTTCTCGAGTCTTTGCTTGACCGCTAGAGGGCCAGCAACTAGGAGACCATGGAGACGCTGTTTCTTTGTCTTACGCGTCTGCGTAGTCGTGTTTCCAGTAACACTCGGGCCTGCGGCATCCGCTTGGCCGTCCGGAGAAGTGGCCATGGTTGCTGCGCCGTCAGCGTCTGCTTTCTTTGCTTTGCGCTCTGCTAGACGTTTCTTGATAGCGTCGCCTCGGGTGCTCAGGCCTTGTTTCACGCTCCCGCTCCGCTCACTCAGACGATGTTTCATAGCGACGCGCCTACCCGTCTTCGCCTGCTGTTGCTGCTGCTCCGTGGCCTCGGCATCACCGTCCGTCTTGGTCTTGCGGTCTCTGATCTTCTTGAAGCCGCTTGCGATGCCCTTGCCGATCAGTATGGGGATGCCTAGGATGAGTATGACTGGGAAGAAAATGACCCCGGCAGCCTTCTGTGCCTTCTCTTTCTTGCTCTGCTTCTCAGCTGGGTCGGTGGTCTCCTCGGTCTGCTTCTTCTTGCTGCGCTTCTCCTTGGCCGCAGCAAAGCGCTGCCTGAGTGCCGCGGCCTTGCCCTTCTTCTCTGATGGCTCCTCCTCAGGCTGGCCTTGCTTCGTCTTGCCCTTGCCTGGCTTCCGGGGTTGGACTCGGGCCACGAGGATGGCGAACCTGCCAGGTTTCTTGTCCCCGCCCAAACGCCCTCCCTTGTACTGCCTGACGTGCTTGCGACACTGCTTCTCCCAGGCCCTGGCTGCCTTTGCGGTGATGGCCGCAAGGTCCTCCTCGATCTCACGGGCTTGCCACTGTTTACAGATTGTCAGCAACGAGTCTTGCAACACGAAAATCTACCCGGCTTCAGGTGGGCATATTAACTCACATTTTCATCTTCCAGTTGCTCGCCTGCGTCAGCGAACGACCTCTTCTCCGGCTCCCACCCGATGCTCGCCAGGACTCCGGCCGCAGTAGGCGCTGCTGTCGGGCTTGGGAAGGCGTGTCCGTTTGCCACGTGGCAACTCTCCTGTACATACCGGGACATGATGTCCATCGCCGGCGAAGGGTAGAATGTCAACTGGAACCGTGAGCCTTTCTTAGCATTGCCGGCGCCTTGCGAGTCGTGTCTAGCGCCGTGAGCTCCGCCGGTGCTGCCAGCAAATAGTCCTCCGCCGGTCTGATCGGCGATGCCCGGCGCTGCTTCCGGAGTCTCTTGGACTGTCTCCTCCTCGAAGTGATCGAGGAAACCTTCCTCTGGGATCTCTCCCAGCTGGTGGCCTGTGAAAGGCTCGCCTTCTGCGTTGACAAGCTCTGCGCCACCAGGGACCTCTTCTTCGGAGTAATGTTCGAGCTCGCCCTCTGTGAATTCGGTGCTGGGCTCGGCAGTCTCAGCTGCGTCCGGGCTGGCTGCGCTTGGGCTACCATCCCTATGCCTCTTGCGTCCTCGCTGGTTGATCTGACTTTTGATGGTGGCCACTGAATTTCGCACTTTGGCGGAATCAAATGACGCTCTGATCCTATCCCTTCGGCTCGCTTGTGGCTGCTCATTCTCTGTCACGCCTACCACGACCTCCTCCTCCTCCTCCGAGCTCTCACTTCTCCGTGGGCCACGGGTGCCATCAATGATCGCTTTTGGGCTGATCTGCAGCGTCTTGGGCTCCGGGCCCATCTTCCTGTTGATGATCTTCACAATCGAACTCGCCTTGTTCGCCGTGATCTGCGCCCGGAACGTCTTGAGGATCTCTTCGGGCGTCTGATCCGCGGACAGCGCCCGCGGGTGTATCATGACCAAATGCGCCACGGTCTCGGGCCGGATGCGGCCAAGGAAGACTGCGCCGTCGTCGTCGCCTTTTCGCTTCTCCGAAGCCCAGATGCACCCTCGGATTGTCGCGCTGTGCAGAGCGCTCAGCGAGACGCGCCTGCCGTTGTGAGCGTTGACCTTGGCCTTGCGAACGTTCTGTTGCCAGACTCGGTGGGCTCTCCTAGCATAAGGCTCCTTTCCTCTTTTTGGCTTGACCAGGTGCGGCGGGGGTGGCGCGTAGAGGAAGTATTTCGCGGGTATGTCTAGAGTTGAGCCCTGGATGGTGGGCTTGGGGAGAGGAACGAGAAATGCGATCACAGTCTCGGTGTCGCGACGATAGCCCACTGCGTTGATCGTGCTTTCTCCGCGATGAGGTACTGGCCTGATGGCTGAGTTATCTCCAGGCGGGGAATTGTTGGCTGAGGCCTGAGCACGCGATGGACCGGCCTCTGTCTCGTCGTCGGCTGCAGCTGCCACTTCCTGGCTCGAAATTACTGGCTGCGAAGCCTCATGATGGTCCTCCTGGGCGTCCGTCATCACATGTGATACCTGTTCAGGAGGATTCAACGTGCTTGCAGGCAGGTTCTCATGTTTTGCAGCATCCTGAGTGGTTTCGTCGTGTGACAAGTCGATACCAGAGTCCCGTTGTCCTTCTGGTACCACGGCCCCCGGCTCGCGCTCCGTCTTGAGGTCCTTCATGGGAGCCGGTCCATTGCCGTCGACAGCTCCCGGGACAGCGCTGCGCGAAGCGATGTGAGTGTCTGTCATGGCCACGGGCGGGTGCGGCTTCGGCTTTGGTGGTGGCCTCTTCTCGGTGGCCTGGGTGAGATGAACAGGCGCAATTGAGTGAAAGCCTAGCATGGTCGCGGATTATATGACAACGCAGGGCGGCAGGGCGGCATCACCAGGAAAGGCCTTCCGGGACTAAGCTTGGTGAGTTGGGCGCTTACACCATCCAACAATGCCAGCGCATGAATCTATTGCGAGCGGAGCAAAGAGAAAAGTTGGTGGATCGGGCAGAGGTTCGCCGTGTCACATGGAAAGATCGGGGTGTGCGCCTGGAGGTTCAGCGCCCGGTTGTTTCACTATGCCCATCCCTTGGTCTTAGCCAACGTAATGCATGAATGTACGTACCACACGCTTGCTAGTCATGCCGACACTTGTCGCCTCGATTTCTATGAAATAGGGCGTGCATGCGCATTCCATAAAGGCAATTTCCTTGCTCCTGCCAGCGGAGGAGGAGACATGGTTGGCGCTAGATTTTATCAACAGCATACGCCGACAGCTCCTCCATGTATATGCTCAACTAGCATCACCAGGTCCTAATTGCTGCTGCAATGGCATTGATGGTGCCACGTGGAGACCCAAGCGACCAGAACAACTGCCAGCCCCTGTCTCCAAGTCCCGACGCTGCAAGACCGGATGAGATGAGTGCAGCCACCTAGCCGACCCTCAAGCGCAGAGGTCGCCATGACGTTGCAGCCTGATGGGGGCCATGGACTGTTTCAACGCACCTCGCCTGGAGATTCAGCACTCGCTGGTGTCAATTGGCTTTCTATGCCGTGTCGGAGTCCCCGAGGTGTGTCCACTTAGAACTTTCCCTCGGAGTACTACTGATTACAATGTATGTCGGTGAGAAATGATCGAGTGTGAGGGAGACTCAATCTAGTCTACGAGAACGATTCGATCTCGCATGCATATGCAGCACATGATTCGATTAGAGGCCTGCCTACAAACCATGTCATCGAAACATCCCGCCAGTCATGTGATACAGCATCATGCCCCTTTTTTTCTTGACTGACCGCAATGTCCAACATGTTCGTTAATACGCCTCTGCCAATGGACAAAGAAAATGAGAGAAAAAGGTTGACTAGAATGGTTGTCACAGCCACACTAATGATCTCTTATCAAAGAGCGACGATGCACCAGGCTGCTTCTCTCGCTATCGGATGTCAAGCCGCTCCGGGAAGGTGAGGCACGTGACCACCCCCTTCTTAACCCACCCGAACCAGCCTCAGTACCTCGTACGCATCCGCACCGGCCCCCTAGCCCGACCGCGGGGAGGCGTCATCTCTCCGCCCTCCTCCTCATAGTCCTCATCCTCGTCGCGAGGCCTCTTCTGTGTTCTCGCTGCAGCCGCAGCAAGTCGGGGCTGTACTGATGTTGCCTCCCCCTTCGCATTCGCTGCCAAGGCGGCCCGTTCCCTCTCGATGTACCAGGCCTCGTTCCCTGATGCCTCACTGCTTTCGTACTGCTCCGACTGACACCCCATTGACTCAGTCTCCTCCGCCGCCGCTTGCAGTGTCTGCAAGTCGTAGTCGGTCAGCGCGTCGACTAGTTCGGCCTTGTCAGCCTTGTCAACCCTGTCGGCGCCGTGCCTCATGCGTATGCCCTTATCCCTGATGGCCTGCCTCAATCTGCCCTCATGGTAGATGCTGTAGTCCCTTTCGAGTTCGAAGTGCTTCCGAAACTTCATCCGGTGCTTGTCAGGATCGATTCTCAACCCCCGCCAGTCGAGCTGTTCCTTCTGGAACTCCCGTTTCAGCTCGTCGAGCGTCCAGAACTCGCACGCCACGATCCTCGGGTCCCTTGGGTCTGTGGGGATCGCTATCGCCTTGTAGATGTCTTCTTCGTCAAGGTCGGCACCATCGCCCGGATCATCAGAACTGCCATCAAGCCCGAAGCTGCCGACAGGGCCGCCAGAAGCCGAAGTCCCCGGGACATTGCTAGGTGGGTCATCGTTGGGAGCCATGGAAATTACCATTAAGTGTCTGCCCAGGCGGTGAGCCCTTTTCTCTGATTCGGGTGTGGCCACTGGCGCGGCCGTACCTTCCGGTACACCAAAGCCCAGGACCGCTCTGCCTAATGCACGAGCCATGGTGTTCTGCTCAAGCAATTCCTCGGCGTTCAACTGAGGATCGTCGAAAGCAAACTCCTCGTCAGCAAGGCTCAACAGCTTGGAACCTATCCTCTGAGCAGAGTCATGGTTGGTACTGGTTCCATGGCCTTTGTCATGGCCGCCTTTGTGGGCAGATTCAGACTGTTGGGTCGTGGCAGAGTGCTTGGTTTTCGTATCGGCGTTATTGTTGTTGGGGGTGGAGAGAGTCGAGGGGCCAGTGTTGGTCGCCACGGTAGACGTCTCTTGCTTTCCACTACCTCCATCGCCAGCGTCGGCTGATTGCTCAGAAGGGGGACGCATATTGTCCAGAATCTCAGCTCTCGCTTCCAGATCGCCTGCCTTTTCAAGCCAATCAATGACTTGAAACGTCGTGGTCTCGTCCAAGTAGGCGCCGAAGTGTTGAAACACCTCCTCGATTGTGTCGTGTTCAAGATCCTTCAGGTTCACGCAGACGAGCTTGAAGAGGGTCAAGGATGCAAAAAACTTGTCAACATCAACCTCGTTGCCAAACAGCAGTTGGATGTTGCGCTCGGGGCCGTGTCGTACGGCATTCATGAGTTCGAGGTAGCGATCCTTTAACAGTGGGTGGTTCCAATAGGCTCTCGCCTCGTCGAAACTTTTGATGCTGTATTTCTGGCCCTTCGGGGAGTTACTGATGCCTGTGACCACAGGAAAAATGAACCACATCCAGTGTTGGGTCTTGCGGCCATTTTGCCTCAGCTCGATCGTTGCAGTGTGAAAGGCTGTAAGACTCATGTTCGTCTTTTCGTTTTGAGCGGTAACGAACCTCTGCAAGTCGTAGGTGTCTTGCGGGGGCGTCACAGCTTTTTTCGCACCACCTGGAGGCTTGGTTGGCTTCGGGGGTCCGACTACTTCTGGAGCACTGCCTGCAGCCCCGGCGTGGCGTTCTCGCACGTACATGAGCAGATGCGGCACGCCGTTGCTTGCTTCATTGACGTTCTCGAAGGTGACGAAGTCCGGGAAGGAATCAGGGGCACCGTGGTATTCAAACTGTGCGAATTCGGTGTTGCTCACGCGCAGAGCGGCCTTGTACATTGCTTGATTCATGATTGGCGGCCCTCCTGTACGAGGGGTTGAATTGATGATTGACTGAAGCTTGTAGATACAGTCGGCTTGGTCCCCCGGTCGTGCTGGATCGTCCCTAAATGCGGACATATCCAGTCGTTCGGGATAGGTGACTGTCGCGTCCGTCACGAATCTGAGTGTGCCTGGAAGGCCGGATTTGTCTATGAAACTGGGCCAAATGAGCAACACCTCTGGGAGATACGCAAACTTGTCGAAGTCGTGGACGGGATCCGTCCTTTTGTTACACTCAGGACAGGTCCTCGGACGGGCCAGTTTCTCCCACATGGCTCCTGAAATTGCCTGCCCCAGACTCATTGACTTCGGCACCTCAGCATTCAAATAATAGCCAGTCGGATTGGCATCCTGGGTGGCTTGCCGTCGCAACACTGCTTGGTCGCACTTGCAGCGCATTGGTGTGTGACGGACGTTAAAGAACTTGAACAGCTGCTTGAATCTGATAGACAGATCGCTACAAGGACATCGGATTAGTGCCCCCGTTCACTGTAATTGGTTGGTTCTCGGTACTCACACGTAGTCGCCGCCAGTCTGGCTCTGCTGCAATTCACCATTCTCGATCCTTTCGAAAAGGTAAGTGATGAAGTTAAGCACGATGGTGTCGGCGGGCCCGAACTTGAATGGTGGTAGCTTGCCCGCTCTTTGGGGGTTGGTTATGCATGCCCAGACGGTTTTCATCAGGCTCTCAACCGAATCCTGCTGCTTGTCTTCTGTCTCTTCTCCTTTTTCCCAGCCGCGAAAGCTTTGAGCCAACCGATGCAGTCCAACGAGGAGAGGATCGTTGAAAGCCTTCTTTTCAACGGCCTCGTCAAGGAAGTTGAGGAAGGGCGAGACGTTGAACAAGGCCATCAGAGTCGTGCCAAAAAAGGTCCCGCGTCCGTCGTTTGGGTACATGGGACAGAGCCTGTCATTTTCGTCAACGCGTTCCCTGACCAAGGAATGGCCAGGGCCCACAGGCGCCGACTCCAAGACCGCTTGAAGAGTGTCGTGGATAGCTGGCCTGGCTGGAGAGATGGGCAGATCATGGCCATCCTCCTCGAGCAGGCCTGGGGCCTGAATCCGCGCGGGGTCTGGTCCGTCTGCCATATCGACTGCTTAAGGATGACCCGGGCACGACGTTCATAGATCTGGATCGACCTGCCGGCGTCGGCAAAATCAGCATACACGCGCTTGAGAACCACGGCACAGGGGCGCTCAAGCTTTCTGTCCTGGTGGTGAGATGTAGTAAAAAGTTTCTTTGTTGAACGCATTCAGGACTGCGGCACTGTTTGCGGCTGTGGCTGCAGCAAGATGCATCCGTGGAAAAGAGAGGGGGGATGGCCGCGTTACTCATTGTTGATTGTGGTTCATAAAGCCTTGTTTATTTGGCGCCTGCACACCTTGGGACTCTGCCTACCGCACGGAAATGGGAGGATGCATTCCTCAATTCTCCTGACTGGTTTCCCGCTTCGGGAATGGTGGCAGAGAACCTGCGTGCCTCCTCCCTAGCTACCTCACAGGATGACAGCCTGGTGATTGGAATTGTGGCTTGGTCTTTGATGTGTTGGGGGTATTGTGACACTGGCTGACTGGTCTTCAAAGCAACAGACAGTCTGAAGTGGCAAATGCTACAAGGGGCACAATGCGATCACGGTATTGTGTAAAGTATTGTGGGGCCACGGAGCAGAGGGCATAGAAGGTGTTGTCACAGCGTTGGCTGCTCTCGTTTGTTCTCTGTACCGGCTTCTTGAGCACCAAACGAGGTAAACCGGAAACCAGGACGTGTTTTCAACAGTCAAACATTGCAGTGCCAGCAGAACCGATAACGATACAGACATGTGCATAATGATCATGAGAACGGATATTCGCACCGATAGAAACGGATAGTACACCGGTACATCACTCAGGCCACAGCTGCAGCTATAATACTCACACGCCTAATTCGCAAGCCTAATTTACAAGCCTAATTTACATGCCTAATTTACATGCCTAATTCATATGCTTAATTTGCATTAGGTATATAGGTGCTGGGTGTATATATTGGGCGTGTGTGAGATAGCTGTATGAGTATTGGGCGTATGGGTGTTAGGCGTGCGTGGGTGTTGATTTAGTGAGTGCTGGCGATGAATCGGTGTACCGTCCATTTCTACCGGTGCAAATATTCGTTCTCATGATTATAAGAGACAGCAGCCGGACAGAACATTATCGTTTGATGTCACCATTCTGAAGGTATTTTGACATGGGTACCCAGAAGTTGCGAATGCGTACTAGTAGTTGAAACCTTCCGTTTGTGTGCATCGTCACTCGTCAGTCCAAGATCAAACACAGATGCTCTGGAGGGGCTTGCAAAAAGTGACCTACAGATGACCGCCTTGTTGGAATGATTTCGTTGGGGCTACATTCATCAAACCATCTTTCGGCACTGCTTTTCCTCACACGATGATCCGTCACATTCATGGACTGTCTGACTTACTTGCCACTTCGTCCAGCCCAACCCGTCCTCTAGGTTGTGCCCCCTGGCCTGGCCAGCTTTATTTAAAAACCTCTGCACTGCGGTCTATTAGTGACTGCTGGCTCCACTTGTTCACAAGACTGAGGGCTTGTATATTCCCGCCACTTGCCGTGCTCTCAGCCAGCAGGAGTTCAAGACAATTCTGCGCTCCTTGAAACGCACTGGGCGCAGTTGTCTGCATGTCTTGACTAAGGTACCTGGGTACGAGCGGGCATCCCCCTGTCTCCGCTAGCACCGGATGCACTTGTCCTGTCCCCGCCATCTTGAGCCCTCCAGTATTGAGTTGAAATACCCGGGACGAGGTCGCGTTAAGGTTGTCCCAATTCCAACCCGTAGCCGCTGGGAGGCGTTCGAACAGGGGCTATAAATAATCTGAATCGACAGACACCGGGGATTTTATTACGCTTCTATCCAGACGCCATCTTGCCATAAATTGAGTGTGTGAACGGAACACGGCCCCTGCCTGCTTACGTATGTCTCGGGGGCTCGCATTCTTGCTTCTGTCCGTGAACCACGGCCGTCCCAATGCCAGAATCTGGTCCTAAGATCCAGACGGTTCACGGCTTGTTTGACATGACAACTCTAATTCCGCGTTTCCAGACATTCGACGAAAATGATCTCATCGGGTCCAATCTGCCCAGGCAATGGACCAAGATCGATGATCCACGGGGCGCAGCGGTACCGACCCTCGAGAGCCGGTCCAAAGTGCCGGAAAGTGGAGGGCCGGCCGCCGTTCTGGGCACGAGGGCTCAAGATTCAGCAAGCTGTTTCGGCTCGCCCAGCCTAAGCCCGATCATGGTCCAAGGCATATGCGCCCGTGTTAGCCCCACACCTCCTCCACCGATAGGGCTGTTTCAGCCCCAAGTACCGCCCGCCCCCTGGACATGTGTGATAGGCGGATGGGCCACATGTGTGCTCACCAGATGGAAAACGCGCCGACATGTGTCTCATCTGAAGTGTCATGCAGTCTTCTCTGAGGGGAGGAGTCGTCGTCGTCGTATTCGTGCTGGAGACGAACACAGACAGGGCCACCTTGGCGGACTCTTCAGCCTCCCCGGCGCTGTACAAAGGCCCTCGTCTTCCCAAATAAGATGTACTAGCTGATCATATTGGGATCGACACCTGGACATCAGATGCATCACTATGGCTGCTCGATGCGCCAACTTCAATTCGCATTTTTTGTTTTATTGATTAATTGCTGACTTTCCTTTGTGTAGCTGCTTAGCCGTGCTGGGCCACGGCGGCGACACTCATTCATCATGGACAAGTTCAGGAAGAAGGGGCAGAACATCAAGCTCTTCTTCAAGACGGACTGGAACATCGTCCGGGCGAGGAGATATGCTCGGCGCGGCGGGAGGGAAATACGATATGGTGCCGGACGCTACCTCGCGAACAAGTTTCCCATCGTTCAGTGGATTGCATCGTACAGTCCAAAGTGGTTGTTTGGTGATGTGCTCTCGGGTGTGACTGTCGGGGTCGTGCTGGCACTTCAAGCCGTGAACCTGCCGTCGTCAGCCGGGGGAGCGATATCAACTCAACAGACACTCATCGCCAGTTGGCTTCCTGGGTTCATCTATGCCTTGACGGGCTCTTCCAAGAGTGAGCGCACTCATGCAACCCATCTAATTACTTGGACTTTGGACTGAGTCTGGATCACTGACTGCGAACTTCCACTGCAGACATCAGCATCGGGCCGACCTCAGCAGGCACATTACTATCTCTTCAAATCATCGGACCCTTCGCCGCAGCAGCCCGGATCCCTCCTTTCGTTATATTGCCAGCGTTGACTTTTTGTGTTGGAATATGGTTCTTGCTGTTCGGCGTGTTGGGGCTCGGCTTTTTGTTCGACTTGATCCCCATTTCCATCAGCCTGGCAGTGGTCACCACCATAGCACTCAACCTCATCATCGTACAAGTCCCCACGTTACTCGGTCTGAATGGAATTCCTCCCATCGTGCCCGCTATCCCGCCGGCGGTGATCCAGAACTTCACCAGCATCAGCCTGAGGACACTTGCGATCAGCATTTCGGCCATTGTTTTCCTGGCAGCTCTACAAATAGTCTCACAGAAATTCGGCAAGAAAAAGACTGCCGCGGGCAGGGCCGCTCGGGTAGGATTTAACATGGGTGGCCTGTTGGTTGTTTTGATCTTCGCCATTGTCAGTTTCCTGTTTCTGCAGAACATCCCCATCGCTCAGCAAGTCGCACCATCCCTCCCCCCGACGATGGGAGGTTCAGCAGCAGCACCAGCATCTGGTCCGGCAGCCACTTCTTTGCCGCCGCAAGCGTCAGTCAACACCACCAGCACCGGGGCGGCGCAGATCATCATCCCGGCCAAGCGGGAAGAGCCTCAGTTTGCCCCTGGAGCCGAGTTCCCTTCTGGAAATATCGGCTCAGGCGTGCAACGTCGAAGTGAACTACTGCCGAATGGCCAGCCCTCCAACGTCTCGGTCGCTGCAGCGTCGACGGCTTCTGCGGCCGGCGCTCCTCCACCACTGCCAAAGCTGCCGTTCTGGGCTGTGTTCCCTGGCTTCCAGGCGTCGATCGTCTCGCCACTGCCGCCAATCACGGACCTCATCAAGGCTCTGTTGCTTCCCAGCCTGCTCGTTTTCATCGTGCTCAACATCGAACACCTTGTCATCGCCGAGACCTTCGGCCACTACCACACTTACACCGTTTCTCAGAACTCCGAAATGTTCGCCGCCGGCCTGTCGAACCTGGCTGGGGCGTTCTTTGGTGGCGTCCCCGTCGGAGGCGGAGATATGGCCAGGTCGTCGCTGCTCGCTGTGACAGGGGCCAAGAGCCCGCTCAACCAGATATTCACAGCTGTTACTGTCCTTGTTGTGATGATGCCACTGAGCGGTGCCCTGAGGTTCCTTCCTCAGGCCGCCCTCTCCGCAATCATCGTGGTCGCGGTGATCGACCAGCAGCCGCCGCAGAAGCTGCTGGGCGATTATTTCCGGCTGTCGTTCGCCGACTTCTTGGCTTTCTTCATGGCTTTCAACATCGCCATCGCCGTCCCGGCCGTCGGAGTTGCAATCGGCACAGCGGTGGGCGTGGGGCTCCTGGTCCTGTACACCCTGTTCAGGGCCATGTTCTCGCGGCCCAAGGCCATATACGCCCCCGATCTCGAGTATATGTTCAAGGAAAGGGAGTTTAGGCCGTGGCAGCAGGGCGACATGATTCCTCTGGGGACCCAAGTGCTGAAGCTGGAGACGGACATGGTGTGGACGAACGCCGACCGTATCAGGAGGCATGTCGTCGATACCTGCATGATAAACAACTCGGGCGTGGCGGTCGACAGCCTCGACAAACCTGAGCGGCCGTGGAACTTCCGGATCCACGCGCACGTGGCGGCGCTGAGACGGAAGCACAACGTCATGGTCGACGACGACGACTCCGAGTCCCTCATCCAGCGCCGCCCTCGCCTGCGCGTTGTGGTCCTGGACATGACCTCGACCTCGTTCATTGATTCATCCGCGATCCTGAATCTGGAGATGATGAAGAGGCAGTTGCGAGAGTGGGCAGGGGAGAGCGTGGAGTTTCGATTCGTGGGGCTGAATGCGCATGTTCTGAAGAGGTTCGAGCGGGCCAAGTGGCAGATAGTGGACCCTTGTGGGCCCAGGGTGGTTGAGGAGGGGGAGGAGTACACGACGAGGGACTTGAGGTTCGATCACCTGCCACACGCCATACACTTCATGAATCCCCAAATGACGTTGAATGGTATGTGGGAGGAGGTTGCGGTTGTTATGGGAGGAGACATCGACAAGATTGACAAGGCTTATGTCTAGGTGCAGCTACAGAAGGCTATGTCTAGAACAAGGCGAATCTGGTTGTTCTGGCGCCGCTCGGTACAAAATTAAGAGGAAGAAAATTGAATAGGTTTCGGTCGATCCAGGAGCAAACAAACTGGGTACAACGTGTAGTTGTAATTATATTGTGGCTGAGAGATCTGTCTAGTCTAGTACTTCGTGCTCAATTTAACGGGACATGTCAGTCAGTGTTTCCTGCAAAAGCGAAGTATTAAGCTTCAGTGAAAGTTGGGCAAAACCAGATTTCATCGGCTGCTCCATCTAATCACAACATTTGATTTCAGAAGCTGGTTCACTGAGGCAGCTCAAACAACTCAGCGTCCATGGTATCTAACAAGCCACCACAACAGAAGATAATCCATGGAACTGTTTATGTGCAAAGTACATACGTCCGCAATCGATACTAGAAATAGCCGTAGGACACATGAGGCGCCGTCCCAAATTCCAAGGCGGAAGGAAAGAAAGAATCACCAGCCGGCAATAGGCTTGAATCGCAGATACATGCCGCCCTCGGGCTTCATCGTGATAACGCCCTGCACACGCGGCTCCTCCTTGGAGTGCAGCTCAATCTCAAACTTGCCAATAACACCCGCGACAGCGCACCTCAGCTCGGCCTTGGCAAAGTCACGGCCTATGCACGCCCTTGGCCCGTGGAGAAAAGTCAGCTCGGCGAAGTTGGTGGACGTGCCGCCCGTCTTGTTGGGCCGCAGCGTGCCGTCGTCGGCCTTGTCGATCCACCGCTCCGGGACGATCATGTGTGGGTTCTCCCAGAAGTTGGAGTGCCTGTTGATGGCGTAGGGGACGAGCAAGAAGTCGGTGCCCCTGGGGACATGGTAGCCCGCCACGGTGGTTTCATTGATGGATTCGCGGACGGTGGCCGGCGCTACGGGATAAAGCCTGAGGGTCTCCTCGCAGACACCATTCAGGTAGGGCATGCCTTCCAGCAGGTCCGACGTGATTGCCGCGTCGTGGGCCGGGATTGCCTCGTGGATCTCGGCCCTGAGCTTCCTCTGGATCTCGGGGTATTTGGCACAGAGGTAACAGGTCCACGTAAGGGCGCTGGCCGTTGTCTCATGCTGGAGCAGGTGCACGATGTCAGTGTGTGTGTGTGTGTGTGTATAACTCGGATGTCTTCCCTCATCTTATGGATTCTGTGAACTCACCCCTGCAGCCAAGAACGTGAGCATCTGGTCGCCAACCTCAGCGTCGGTGAAGTCACCGGTCTGAATAATCCTGGACAAGATATCGTGCTCGGACAGGTCACCGCCCTCTTGCAGCTCAAACTTTTTCTGCTTAATGATGTCTCTGCAGACCCCGCGAAGGAAGGTGCCGATTTCGTTCAGGACTTTGTTCTCCTTGAATGGCAGCACTCGGATGAGCCACTCGGGGATCATGAAATGCATGCCCAAGAAGACGAGACGGCTGAACTCGGGCCGAAGCAGTTCAATGAAAGCGTCTGCCACATCGTTCCGTTCTGCCGTCAACGACTTGAAATCCCGTCCCATTGCGGTAGGGCCGATGATGTCTAGCGTGAGTTTACTGGTTCTCAAGTGTCAGCACGTAGTTGTTGCTCCCTGTCGAATGTTGTGTTGGCCTACCTTGCCCACTCGCTCAGCTCGATGACGCCAAGCCCATCGTCTCCATCGGGATTCTTTGCAACATCCTTCTCCAGCTCTTCTAGCAAGATATCTGTCTTCTCCCACATCAGGTTATACAGCTCTCGTATCCTGCGAACATGGAATGCGGGAGTCAAGATCTTCTTCTGATGCTTGTGCTCGGCCCCCTCGCTCACGATGAGACCCCAGCCGATCGCTCGTGCCAAGAACGCACGCACACCCCATGGCTTCTGGAAGTCGTAGGAGTTGGTGTTCAGGATGTCACGAAGGGCGTCTGGTCCTGCCACCAGGATTGGTGAGAGGCCGATCAACCCAGGCATCTTGAGTAGCTGTGCATCGGGTTCCATCTCCATCCATCGCAAGGCAGACTTTCCGCGTGGGGACTCATAGAGTATCTGGCCACGGTTACGTTCCTATAAGTGAACTAGGTTAGAAACGCACCCAGCTCCAGATTGTAAAATGCCAGAGCAGACTTACTCCTGTGATAGTAGGAACATTCCTGAGCGGGTCTCGGAAGCGTGGATATATGATGAACTTGTCGACGACAAGAGCGACGAAAGATACGGCGATGGAGCTTGCGTACGGTCGAGCTAGTACAAAGTCTGGTGCTATAGGAGGTCGAAAAACCGATAGGAGATAGCCCAACACCGCTCCAAGTGCTAGTAGTTTGAGCAGGAGTAGCTCGAGTGCACGCGCGGGATTCATCTTTCTGCAGTGCTTGACTAGCCTACCATGTGGCAGTTACATGGCGGTCCCCAAGAGACTGTCGAGGGCACGCAGAGACATCTTTATTGAATCGTAGAGCTGAGATGCAGCCAGAAACCGTACGAGCTCGATGCCATCACAAGGTGCCCAGTTGGGGTCAGTGTGCCTCGGCAGATTGCTGAAACATCTGAATGGACGCTGAGGCTGCTGCCCGCCCAGCCCACAGCAAGGAGGACCCTTGACGACGCCAGTCCACAACACAAGCTCGTGCGGAATTACCACATGCGGCCCCAGGAGGGCGGCTATTCATCTGAGCATGAACTCCATCTTGGAGTGCATGTGAAAGTCAACCTCGCGGAATGCCTAAGCGAGGCTTAATGCAGTCTTGGATATATCAAACTGCCAATATCGACCCGAGGCTGCGGCGATGACGCGTATACGGGCAACGTCATTGAAGAAGCAACCGTTGCTGTTATCTTTTGAAATGTCGAAGTTGTCTTGTGATCTCGAATGTCCTTGCGAACCCGAGCTTGTGTCCGTTCGTCTGTACCCAGCCTGGGTGGTAAGCAGAAATAGTCCCACCCCAGCCCAGCTCAAAGGCAGCCGGTACCGCGTGCTACTTACCAGGTAAAGACACGATCCCGATGGAAAATTATTGCTGAATAATCAGTGTCTGTTCATAAAGATGTTTCAAGTTCTCATACAAACCCATGTGGTCAGTCAGACCCTGCTTATGAATATTATGAAAAGGCACACCGGCATGTTGAAACGCAGTTTCCCGCTCGAGTACAACTTTTCCTCTGTTCCATCGGTCCGGGCCGCACTTGTACTCCTGTGGCTGGTGAAAAGGTTCCTGTGCAGTCGCCCCACCCCAACGCTGCTGACAGTGGGGGGGAGCACCCAGCTGCGCCGCTGGACAGTATATACTTAGGCACCCACTTGGGTACTTAAGATCACTTCATGCTGTGCTACTTTCGCTTGTATCCATTCTCATAGTCTCATTCGTTAATTGGACGATTCTTGCTATGATTTTCTCGTTATGCTTGAACAGCAAGGAAGCTCAGCTGAATTGGCTGCATTTACTTGCATAGCACTTCAAGTTGAGACTGGAGCTTCCTTGACAGCTTTGGTTGAGTTAGCAGTTCTGAGATTATGAGAGCACTTTGTGGCTAAGAACACTTAGGTCAATAGGAGGTATAGCAAGGTTGTGGATCGGGCATCGCGAGATCCAGGGAGAGGAACTTGGCGAGGCATCAGGGCAGAAGATGGTGAGAGGGTCGCCGAAAGTGTGTACGTGGGGAAAGTGGCACGAATCGATCAAATAGAAGCCCTATTAAGAGCAATGCGAATTCAGTTGGCGGATACGACCTTTGTCAAGACAGGCGACTATGTTCAAGTGTCATCAGTCGAGTTGCCATTCCGCATCGCAGACGCCGTGAGACGAATCCACAAACAACCAGGAAATGCGTCGACGAACAACACCTCGCCCCGTATAAGTCTTCGAGCACTACAAGATCCCTAAATGCTGCCCCCTGGCGTGCTCAATCCGCGAGGAAGAGGTCGACGGGGCTGGGTCGTCGAGCAATCCGGGACGGCGAGGTCGGACACCCGCAACTAAGCAGCCCGACCCTGCACTGCAAGGTCAAGGTACCTTCCAGTCAAAACTGTCTCAAAGAGGAGAATAAGAGCCACCTCAGTGATTCAGGGCTATGATTAGTATTCACTTCATCGGGGAGGGGGATAGTTGTGACGATCCAAGCTTTGGTAACAGTGCTTGCGTTCGCATCCAGCGTCATCGGCAAAGCCTACAAGAAGGAAATCGAGAGCCTCGAATAGACTTTTTGGAGAGTACATATGATGACCCTGTCTTTTAAAGCCGTCCCATCATCTGCACCGAGGTTCCTGCAGTGATTTTTAAGTCCCTGATAGCAGTACTAGACCACATCCGTCGGAGCCGGAAACAAGCGACAGGTTTGCAGCAAGGGAAAAAAACAACTGATGGTTAAGCCCGAAAAGTCTATCTCGCCCTCGGTCGCTGTCGTCGGCTCGTCTGAGAGGAAGGGGGGGGGGGGGTTGGGGAGAAACCAGTTGGGATGACAGTACCAGAAGGAACGAAGTTTTCAAACACGCCTGCGGGCCGTCGCGACATTTAGTAGTCTGCGGCCATGACCTTGCTATCATTTAACCCTTCGGCGCCGGACGAACCCCACCGAAGGATTACCATACATGCATTCGGAGGAACACAGGCTGGCACATTGTCTCCACACAGGACGCGAATGCTTCGCTAGCCAATTGAGAGAGCTCGGTGGCCGCGGGTTCTTACGTTGCATGTTAGCTCCGAGTTCCTGGCGCAAAATGTGGGAAAGAAACGATCCTTCCCCAATCCTCCTAAGCTCCACGACACAATGTGCTGGGCACAATCGCGTCCGGATGCACAGTGCACATAGAGGATGCAACGGCTGAGAACACGAACAATGCCTGCACCGTCGGTGCGCCGCGGAAACGTGCAGGCACCTACGTACAACTTGAAATGTGTAAGCACGCCTCAAGTGCCCTTACCCAGTGCACATCTAGATCGTCCACAGCGCGTTGTGTAACGTGTACGAGCACTGTGATTTTCCTGCCTCGCCTGCTAAGACTCGGACTCGGGGATGCGCCGCTGTTGGGGCTGTGGTTGGCTGGTCTCGGAGCTTGTTTTCGGCACTACCGCATCGCGGTTCTGCTTGCAGCAAGAAGCATTACCATTTTCCAGCCTACTTAGGATACGTGTACATCTATCCTCTCGTTAGTTCGGGCTAGCCAAGATGTACCTTGGCACTTTCCTTCTGCCTTCCAGACTCGATAACCTCGCTGCTAAGGTCCAGGATCAGACATGCGTCCATCGAGCCACGCATTGGATAGGGTCTCGTCCCTAATAAATAGACTACCACAGCACGTCCTCCCGCTACGGTAGGTTTGCCTTGGAATTTCAGGGATAGGGCCAATGACGGCGCTCATCCTTGTCGTTCCTCTTCTCCTCTTCAAACACTAGACAATAATTTGGCATGGATCGGTCTGAATATTCCGCCGCCACTCCGCTCCACCATGCTGCAACGCAACTTCACGACCGACGTCTTGCCGCCCCGCCTTGATCGTCTGTGCAACTTGATATAAGCTGTACTTGATCCGTGTCTTTTACTCACTCACGATTGATCACCAGGCCCTCCGTCACAAGCTTCAAAGCCGGCATCACTCATTCCTATCGATTGCCTCTGCATCCTGCACAACACACACACACACACACACAAGCAGGCACTCAGTTTCCTCTCTTGAGCCCGCCTCGGCGACCGTGACCATGGCACATCTCTCTGTTGTCGCAGCACTGCTGGTCAGCGTCTCCTATGTCGTCTTTCGAATGCTCAACCACGTTGTCGAATCGCGCAGGAGAAGTGCCAAAGCCCGCGAATTGGGTTGCAAGGAACCGCCGATGGAACGTTTTCGATGGCCATTGGGAATAGACATGGTGAAAGACGCCTTGCGTGCTGAAAAGGCCCAACTGTTCCTAGAATGGATTCAGGAGCGTACTGACGCAATGGGAGTCAATACTTGTAAGCTCGAAGGGCGTACCTGTCGCCTATCTGCCTCCCCGTGCCTCAGTCAGGACCATGTCTGTTCTTGATCCAAGTTGCCTACTTCAATGCTGACTTCCGCTGCCTGGCAGGGAGGTATTCTACACTCGGACAGACCAACGTCGTCACAATGGACCCGAAAAACGTCCAGGCGATCCTGGCAAACAACTTTGGGACCTTTGACCTTGGCCCGCAGAGAGCAGGCATGTTTTGGCCGATGCTTGGAAATGGAATCTTCACGCAGAGCGCGAAGGACTGGAAGCACTCTCGGGAGCTCATGCGGCCGCAGTTCACCCGGGATCAAGTGAGCGACCTGGACCTTGAGGAGCAACACTTGCAAAACATGATGAGCGCGCTGCATGACAGAATACAGCCTGATGGCTGGACGAACCTGGTCGACCTGCAGGTCCTGTTCTTCCGCCTCACGCTCGACTCTGCGACCGAGTTCCTGCTCGGCGAGTCGGCGGACTCGCAGCTGCAGAATATCCCCGGGTACAGCAAGAAGCTCAACTCGGCAGAGGATATCCACAACATCGACTTTGCCTTTCACTTCGACAGGGGCCAAGCCGGACTTGCCACGCGCGTTCACTTTGGGCCGCTGTACTGGATCTACAGCTCGGCCCCGTTCCGTGAGTCGGTCAGGCAGTGCAACATGTTTATGGATCACTACGTCAAGCGCGCTCTCAACAAGGACCTGCGCGAGAAGACCGTCGAGCAGCACGGCAAGCCAAAGTACGTCTTCCTGGACGCCCTGGCGGAGCAGACGCAGGACCCCATCGAGCTGCGCTCGCAGCTGATGCACATCCTACTCGCGGGCCGCGACACCACCGCCTCGATGCTGGGCTGGCTGTTTTTCCTGCTCGCGCGCGACCCAGCACGCTACAAGAAGCTGCGAGACATCGTCATTGAGGAGTTCGGGCCCTTTGCCCGTCCCAAGGAGATCACCTTCGCTCGCCTCAAGGCCTGTCAGTACCTGCAGCAGTGCAACAACGAGACCCTGCGCTTGTACCCTGTAGTGCCCATCAACAGCCGCTGGGCCTACAAGGACACCGTGTTGCCCACGGGCGGCGGGCCCAACGGCACAGACCCGGTCTTTGTGCCCAAGAACTCGGCTGTCGACTACTGTGTCTACGTTACGCAGCGCCGCAAGGACATCTGGGGTCCTGATGCGGACGAGTTCAGGCCGGAGCGGTGGGAGGGCCGCAAGGTCGGCTGGGAGTATCTTCCCTTCAATGGAGGGCCTAGTAAGCAGTTTCCGGATACAATCTTAAACCCCCCTAAGAAAGAAAGCCATCTTCCCCTACTATATTCGAACAAGACTTATTCCTCGGTGCTTTCTTGATGGCTGACTCCTATTGCTGCAGGAATTTGTCTAGGCCAGCAATTCGCCCTGGCCGAGTCGAGCTATGTGACCGTGCGGTTGCTGCAGCGGTTTGATGCAATTGAGAACCTGGAAAGGGACCCCGTGCGCAAGCAAAACCTTACGTTGACGAGCTGCAGCGCGAACGGCGTCAAAGTCAAGATGCACGCGGCCTCTGAGTGATGCTAAGTCTTCTGAGGCTGGCGTTGTGTGCTTTTGACATCCTCAAGTATTCATATAGAGCATTGGCTTAGATCGGCGTTTAGCGGGGGGGTTCATACGGCGTCCATGTATATTGCCCGGAATCAGGGATTGACGGTATAATATTGTCTCTCCCCTCCGAGAGTGGTGGGCCACTGAATGTAGCAATTGATGATGACTTGACTCGGGTCCTCATCAATGAGGCCGCTGCATATCATTCAATGTTCCTACTCTCGTGATACGTAGCGTGATAGCCTAACACGCGTTGTCGGGTATCCTGTGGGAATACGTTTTGCCGCAAACGTATAGAAAAGACCTTGTATGGCCGATAAGAATCCTCCGTTGTGGACCATTACTCGAGACTTCTCCTGACCATGGCGTGATGTCGTGGTGGATACGGATAGGCGGCGTGAAGTTGTGGATCAGTACTTCCCGTCAGATACAGTCCACCACCAGGTCCAACGGATGTCAAGAAAGTCAAAAGACTGTCTTGAAATAATATATAAGACGTTGTCCTTCCAGCGGTACGGAGGGAAACTAACCCGATAGCATTAGCCCATTCCGTTGAGCACTAATTATCACTACGTCACGACTCGCGGACCACACCAGGGTGATTTCAACAAAGCGAAGATCTGTCCAGGACATGGAAGGCTGGACACATCTCCAGTCCAAAGCACGAAAAGTAAACTCCGACCTCTTGCAACCACAACGCTCTCGAAAAAAAGTGTTTACAACAACTTCGTCACGATGCCCCTGCCCGAATTCCTAACAAACACACCCCTTCACCCATCTTTTGATCGGGACATCCGGGACACGCACCTGATCTACGACTATGACGCACAGGATGCGGACGGCAACCCGGAAAAGTGGCGGTACGAGATGTGGTTCTTCTCCGAGGACAAGATCAACTATGCCATCCACGGCGGGCCCATGGCCGGCAGGATAAACTACCAGACGTGCCAATATCAGTGCATCCGCCCAGGCGAGCTTTGGCAATGCTCATGGCTGGAGTAGGTATCTCCTGGCTCTTCTCATCCATACTATGCTCCCGTGGAGACGTCACTGCCCTCAAGACCATGTCAAAGCTGACCCGTGAGCGTGCTGGCAGGGAAACCGGGACGGTGTGCTCTCTGGTGTACGACATCCCGAACAGGAAGATTTCGACTCTGATTTCTTTCTCAAAAGGTCACTGGGAGCATCCTCAGGAGGCGCACGGCGACAAAAGGAAGCCGGAGGACTTTGAGCGCTGGAGGGGTCTTGCGAAGCTGGGCCACCAATCAGAGAGGTTCATGTTGTCTGAGCAGGCAGACATCAAGGAGGCTTTCAAGGGTGCAGGAGACCTGATACCTATTGAGCGGGACGTTATAACGATATGAGTTGGGATGCGGCACACAAGCCTTGTGGCCATCGTGCATGGACTTCCGGCCTAGGCACTACTAGCTTCGCGATTCGAGACAATTTTCCAAGCCTGGGCTAGCCAGATTCGCTCCCTGAGAGTCGTCCTTGCAACTGGGACAGTTTCCTGTGGGATAGTCTACCCAGGAGATAATCTACCATGGGATGGTCTACCATGGGATAATCTCCTGTTGGCTACCCCATGAAAAATAACATCTGGTAGTATGCCCTCATATAATATACCTAGGTCGTACTCAACAGGACAATGTGAAAGCAAGCTTCTCCAACTGTGTGTGTAAGAATTGTAGTTGCACGTTGGGCAGGTAGCTTGCTATGTAGCTAATGAGTAGTACAGTATGTCCTCCAGCATGTGAATGTTAGCGAGCCAATGTTTAGCCACCGTAGAAGTGCGATGTTACGCAAAAGGTAAACGTATACATAAGGGGCCAAATCAGCGGCACTAATTGTACAGCTTTACACAGTCAGCTCGCAGTAAGGCACTCCTGGCTACTTAAGGTGAGAAGCTTATATATCGAACATTTCATGGCCACTTTACCTGTATGTCCCTGGTGCGAGCTTGAACCCTATAACACACATACTTACAGTCGGGGGCTCCTTGCCGTCTCACAGGACCGGGACCTTCCGATTGGAAACCATAAAGACCAGGTGCCGCACAAGAAGGATTACCGTGGAATGGTTTTGACTACAGACACCTTAACAATAACATGCCCTTCTAGCCCTGCCATGATTGTTATCAATTCCATGCTGCCGTGAACATTTCTACTTTACTGACAGATTGACTTCATGGAGAGCCGCATCCGTCGGGAAATAAGCTAGCTTTCACGGTAGCCCAAAGGGCTGGACCGAGGCTGATTCAGAAATAACGCGCTGCCGGTTGCAAGGTAACCCCAGCGGATCAAGAAACTGGACGGCGTCGCGGTACAAGTTCTTCTACATTTGCACCATCTCCATGTTCTTCTACTATTGGTTCCCCGGCTACCTGTTCACGGCGTTGAGCACGTTCAACTGGATGACCTGGATCGCGCCCCAGAGCATCACCCTGGCCATCCTGACTGGGTCGAGCCTCGGGCTGGGGCTGTTGAACCCCATCACCACCTTCGATTGGAACGTTGCAACCTCGTCTTATGCAGCCCTGGCCCAGCCCTTCTTTTCCACCTGCACCATGTACATCAGTGCCATCCTGGGCGGCTTCATTATCCTCGGAATCTACTATACTAATATGTACAACACTGCTTACCTGCCTATCAACTCGTCGTCGGCTTTCACCAACAACGGCACCGCATACAAGGTCCAGGAGGTCATCACCAACAACAGGCTCGACCACGAGAAGTATCAGCAGTACTCGCCGCCATTTTACACCGCCGGCTACATCCTCACCGTCGGCGCAAACTTTGCCTTCTACCCGGTCTACTTCCTTTATATCACTTTCAACCAGTGGAAGACTGTCTCCAATGCGTACAAGGACTTTTGGGCCGGGATACGTCACGGCAAGGGCAACTACGAGGGTGCTGTGGACATCCACAGCCGGTGAGTGCTAAGACAAGCTTCATTCTCCTTGTTGGAGGGCGGGGGGGGGGGGGGGCGGTGTTGGTAAAGCAGCAGAGAGTTTTCCATCCGCCATATTCCTATTATTGCTGTATCAGCAGTAGACTGGCCGATCCGCTGACAGAATCCAGGCTGATGGCGCGCTACCCCGAGGTCCCCGACTGGTGGTTCCTGCTCATTCTCGTGCTGGCAATTGTGCTGTCCGTCGTCTTCCTCGAGATCTACGACCTCGCCACACCTGTGTGGCTGACTTTCCTCGTGATCGGAATCAACCTGATCTTCGCCGTGCCTTTGTCTTTCCTCTCAGCAACCACAGGCACGAATCTCGGGCTTGGCTCGCTCATTCAAGTTATCACCGGGTTCTTGCCGGGCAACTACAACGCCTACCTTTATGCGCAGACGCTTGGTTCGTGGGCACTGGCTGGTTATGGGTGGGTGGTCTCGTTTTTAATCTGTACACATATGCTTCTTAAGCAATTGCTAACTGGCTGGTTATAGAGACAATTATGTGCAGGTTTGTTCCTCTTCCTGGGCTTCCTCTCCCCTTCTGTCTCACTTCGATGCCCTGGAGTTCGCCTCTGGCCGTCTACTGGCTTTATCTTTTGACAGACACATACTTCAACACATGTTACTGACCAAAAGGATCATGCAAACAGGACCAAAAGATGGCCCACTACTGCAAGATCCCCCCGCGCGCTGTATTTCGCAGCCAGATCGGCACCATTATCATCACCTGCTTCGTGGCGGTGGGCACGCAGGACTTCATCATGAACCACGTCGAGGGCATCTGCACGCCCTCACAGCCTCAAAAGTTCACGTGCGCCAACGATGGTGCCCCAATGTACGCGAACAGCTTGATGTGGGGAGTCCTGGGGTCCAACATCATGTTTAATTCCATGTACCCGCTCTTCAAGTGGTGCTTCCTCATCGGACTGGCCATCCCGGTGGTCTTCCTGGTCCCGCAGTACTACGGCCCCATCTACCTGCCTGGCGTCAAGGAGCGGCTGAGGGCCAAGCTCAGGCCGCGGACGTTCGAGCTGCTGGACCGCTCCTTGTTCCCATTTGTGGCGTCTCTGTTGTGGTTGAACCCTATCCTCATCATCCAGGGGATCCAGCACTGGGCGCCGTCGAACCTGTCGTACAAGACTCCGGGCATGATCCTGTATGCGTTGTCATTGCCACCCCTGGTTACTTGAGATGGGCTAACAATGCTATCTAGGTCGTTCATCTTCATGTACTGGCTGCCACGGCGCCACCTGGCATGGTGGGAAAAGTACAACTACGTTCTGTCGGCCGCGCTAACAGCCGGTGTTGCCATCAGCGCGCTGGCCATGTTCTTTGCCGTATCCTACCTTCCAGTCAGCCTCAAGTGGTGGGGAAATACGGTCAGCTCGTCGGGAGTTGATGGCAGCAGTGTCGGTATATTGCCCATACCAGAGCGAGGATACTTTGGCCCGGAGAAGGGTCATTTCCCGTCTTAAGTCATAACGATGCAATGAGAGTCAAGGCGCAAGGCTTCTCGTAGACGAGGGCGGAAGGGAGGAGTTGAGCAGATGGAATGTGATGTGAACGTGATTGGGGGTATCTCGGTATCTCTAATTGTGACGCACTCAACACAGAACATTGCGTCCGACAAAACGTCTCAATGCAAAACCCGTCTCTATCAGCTTCCTAAGAACCATGGCGCCGTCGCGCCAGTCTTGCCGGTTGGCACACTTTAGTGAAGCAGTACTCGCCAACGTTACCTGGGTATCATGGGTGAAAGTCCCCTTCCAAGGCTGCCTGGTCAGCGCTCTTCCAACGAGCACGCCGGCCACTCCCTGCCCACAAGCCCTGGTCGTTATTTTGTGTGTCTGACAAAGTAAGCACCCGCTATCCACCCGCCCCTTGACTTAGCACTTGGTGGCGGGCCCTTTCCAGGCATTCCTCTTGCCAGACTTGGACACGACGATGGGTCGGGTGCGCGGTTGCAGCGGGGTGTACCAAGGGAGCTCTGCCTCCTCTTTCTCGTTCCCCTTGTCCTTGGGCTCCGTTCCTCTCTTCTTCCTAGGATTCCTCCGGTTGGGGCCCATTCTGTGCTGCACACTGGCGCTCGGCGTCCCCTCTGCCTCGTGTTCGCCGCCCTCTGTATTTTGAACAACCACACCATCGGCCAGGCTTGCCCTACCCAGACAGACAGGGCATTTACGTCCCTCGAACCTCGAACCCTCGTCCAGCTGTGCTCTCGACATACCGCATTCCGAACAGTGAAATCCGCAAAGAAACCTATAGCAGCCCCCAACGCGACATTCAACCTTCCACGTGCAGTCCTGGCCCAGGTGCGCGCCGCCACAGCGACAACGCTTCAGCTTACACTGCGAGCCGCTGTGTCCCTTGATCCCGCACATGCAACAACGGGACTTACAAGTCATGGCATTCTTGTGCTTGAAGTGGCCCGCTGGATGTATATTGCCACAACCCCGCGAGCAGAGAACAGCACACTTCGCTGCGATGTGATACTGCGGGAAGGGCCCGCATTTACAACGGTTTTGCTCCGCCACGGGACAATCTGTCGCTATGTGGAGGTTCCCATATTCTTGGCCTAGGATTCTGGTGGATAGCCTGAGTTGGGAGAGGCTCAGTGCATTGACAATGCAGCTACTGTCAGGGCTCGGTGCGCCGCAGAACCCGCATGGCTCTGGACAAGTCAGGTGCCGCGCCGCGCAGTTTTGGCATGGACGCTCGCCAGATTTGTACCCGTCTGCCTCGTCCAAGACCCTGCGAAGCATTCTGTCGAGCTGCGCCCACTCGGCCTTTTCGACATCCATGCCGTAGAGGAGAATGGTGTGTTGTACGCATTCACTGAGGGCATGCAGGCGTGTTGAGTATTCGTGGGTTAACGGTGCCTGCCAAGAGCCGCGTTGGTCCTCGTCATGTGCCTCTTTCTGGCGCCTCCCTTGTTCGTATGCCTGTCTGGGCCGGGTCTTCCAGTCAAACATCTCGGCGATCCGCGTCCTGCTGAGGCTCCGCCGTCGGCTGCGTTGGTACATTGTGCCGAGCTTCATCTGCGGAAATATCAAAGTGCCCCTCAGGCGGTTGAGCGACCGCGGAAGGCGGGCGGAGGTGAACATGCCATGCGGTGGCTCGCTCGTTGAACGTCGACGTGAGCGCCTAGCTGACCTGCCCCTCTCGACGACGCCATCGCCGCACGCGGCTGTTGACCAGACCGCGCTCCGCTGCGGTCCCCGTCCGGTCATTCCACTGGAGAAGTCAACTGGGGGCGATGATTCCATGGCCTGCAGCCACTGCTTCTTGGACCGCGAGCCGCATGACGGAACATGTAAGACCCGTCTGGGCGCCGGTCCCTCAGGCCAGGGGAATACCATGTCCATTATGCGGTCCCGGAAGCTTTCATGGTGGAGAAGCAGGATGTCCTTCGCTATATCCGTGCTACTCGCCAGGTACTGCACCCTCGCCGCTTTGGAAGACAGCACTCGTAGTCGCAGCTGGGGGAGGGACGCGCCCCCGTCGTGCAAGGGCGGCAGACGTGTTTCTCGCATCTTTTTTCGGATGTCTGCCAGGCGCTGAGTATCTTCCTTGTACCACTTCTTTCCATCCCCGGCAAATTCTGTGGCATCATGCCTTTTGCGCCTCTGGGCCATTGCAGCATGAGTGTGCTCGGCGCGCGAGCCGGTGGGCAAGGTGTTGTACGAGGACAGGCTGGGTGGCTGGATTGTCTGCAGCCACAACCTCAAGCAGGCGTCGTCTGTCTCGAGATAATGTCTCCTCACCAGGTCCTCTATCTCTTCTCCAACGGTCACGCGGACCCTTCCCTGCTCTTCCGCTGGAACGTGCCATGTTTTGGGCGGGGCGCCAGCTTGTAAGAGTCCGGTAGAAGATAGCACTTTGGCGTGCGCAGAGGGATAGGAAGGCTCGAAGTGGTCGTCGGCGACGCTACAGGTGGTCAGCATCTTCCGCAGCAGCTCGAGATCCCTGGCAAGAGATTTGTCGTGGCGCTTGATGGGGCCAAAGTTGTGGAGGCCGTTCTCGTGGCTGCGGTGGATATCGTAGGCCTGGGCGAGGCCCTTGCTGCCTGGGAACAGGAGCTTGGACATGACACGGTGGACGAGGATGTCGCGGGCAACGAGGCGGTGCTCGTAATTGTCGAAGGGGAGGTCGATGTCAAGAGGGTAGTGCCGGGCATTTGACAGCTGCTTGTCGTCGGGTGTTTCGCTGGATGGAGCCATCTTGAAGCTCGGGAAGGCCGTGCTCGAGCTGTCTGGGTGGTGACAAGAGGTGACGGGGACGTAGATGGGAGGATGCTCGTCGATGCGGTCGAGAGGTGGGCTAGCCCAAAGGGCAGTGAGAGATGCGGCAGGCCACAATGGCGTGGCGTGTTGTTGACGCGACAGAGCTCGACGCTTGGCTCTCCCCACGCCGTCGTCCGCCCGGTCGGTCCTCGACCTCATAGCCTTGCCCACAAGTGCACAGAGCACCCGGTCGGCCCGTCTGCAGGGCTGATGAACTGAATCTGTAGTGGGTGCAAATGGCAGTACAAGTGGTGCGAGTTGCAACGTGAAGATTGACATCACTACTAGCACATTACACTAGTGGATTGGCTGCGAGTGGATCGAGGGGGGGGGGGGCGGGGATGGTGGGGGCGGGCCAGCCACAGCAGCATCCTTGCAATACAGGCGTACCCATGCCTGAGATTCCCCCATTGGTCTGCAACGCTCGGAGGTTGTGCGTGGACCATGTACTGTGCAAGTCACTATGACAGCGAGAACGATGCAGGAACGCACAGCCACGAATATTGGCTGAACAACATAAGCACATCGGTGCAGGTTTGGGAAACACACTGTAAGAAGAGCAAGGCCAGAGCCAGAGCACTCATTCGCGTGGGCCCAGGGCGCAAAATAATTGGCGCTTCATGGCCCTCCGTTGACGCAGCGGGCAAGATCCCCAAGACTCCGGGATAGGGCTCACTGACCAGAACGACCTCGATGAAAATAGCATACAAGTCGTCATGATACCTGCTTGGGTTGACCATGCCGACGACGGCGTCTTCTTCCGTCCGTCCTCCTGGGGGTTCCTCCTAGGCCACAGGTCTGCAACAACCCGCCGTCTTCTCCTTGCCAAGAAATTGCAGGTTTGTCAAGGGGATCTCCACATTGAACCACGCGTCACTCTACTTGTCGCGATATCGATGCTAATGACCTCTATTGTAGTGCTCGCGCCCTAATAAACGACAAATTATTCTCAACAAATCATATCGGAATAACTATCTTCAATGAACCACATGTCCGAAGTCGACTTGCGCGCTCCTGCTGCAGCGTTCACTGCATGGGTGAACCCGAATATCCAAGGCCTGAGGTTGTAAGATTTTGGACTTGGTAATTTCGGGCTCCTGATCTGATCGAGTCCTTCAATTTGGGTCAGAGCGGAGAAACCATCCCAGTATGAAGAGACAAGCCATGAAATCACCTGGCGTTCGAACGATCGGCCCCGACGATTCATGGATACTCGACTGGCTAGCATGTCTACTCAATTCACAACATGTCGAGTTGTGAGGGCTCACACGGAACTTGTGAACAAATCAGTCTAGATCGTACCGGAACAACTTTAGCAGAGAGACAGCCACCATGGTGTTCAATATTCATTCCGCAATCAACTCTCCGCATTTTCAATCGCTGCGTGCCTGAAGCCCACACGACGGTTTCTAAGCAGCGCAGAAAGTATTCTCAAGGGCCTGAGTTGCAACCTTGAGCATGAAACTGGACACGTTCGTTTCGTACTCCTCTCTTCGGTGTAATCTTGTACGAGCGGGAATGAATGGAATAGAGCTACAAATAATAGTTATATATTGTATCGCCTGTTGTCTATTCAAGGGTCCTTAGGTATATACGCTATTTATATCCGTATTTCAAGCGATGCTCAAGCCGTTAGTCAGTTTAGGCACACAAGGTGCTGTTGCTGGCGCTCAGCCTTGATTGAGGGTAGAGCACGATCGGGTTAGCCTTCATTGTCACAGAGATTGCACCATCAGAGCCTGCCGTGTACTGCGCACAGCTCACGAGGTCGACATAGACCTGGTCGGCAATGTAGCCAGTAGCTAGCAGGAAGCGAGATAGCACCAACGTTGCCAGCCTCTCCGGCATTAGTAGTGATGGTTACAACGTCAGCCTTCTTCATTGCGACGGTGTGGTCATCACTCCAGATCGGGTTAGCCTGGAAGGCAATGTATGCAGTTGGGTCCTGGTTGATGGCCAGCGTGCGGACACTGTTGAGTGTTGAGATCCACCCATACAGTTCGGAAGTGGTGTTGTAGCTCGAGGTCCACATGGGCTCACGGTTGTAGGGAGCCTCCGTGCCGGTGAACTCCTGCCACTGCTCTTGTCCCTGGTATATGATTGGGATGCCGTCCATTAGCATGGAGAAAGCCAGGGCGTTCTTGGCGAGAGTCATGTCCTGGGTTATCGAGGAGAAGCGGGGGTTGTCGTGGTTCTCGAGGAAAGAAGAGAAGGTGCTTGTCTTCAGAAGCGACTTCATCTCGTTGATGCCGGTGACCAGCTCAGAGAGGGTGGCCGAGCTGGATCCGAACGCGCGGGTGAGCCAGAAATATCTGTTGTCACGTTAAGTCAGAGTCTCATCTCGCATGGACGATGCATGGGATATGGGAACAGAAACTCACGCAGGGTAGTTGACGAAGCCTGGAACGTCGGCGACCCAGGAGGGAAAAGTGGCTGGACTACCGTTGAGGATCTCACCGGTACCGAACACGCCAGCAGAGGCCAGGAACTCCTCCCAGAAGTCCTTCTCAACGTGCTTGGTGGTATCAAGACGGAGTCCATCGATGTTGTACTTGGTGACGAGATCAGCGATCCAGCTCTTCCAAATGTCACGGACGTTGGCGTCCTCTGTGCGAAGATCGGCCAAGGAGACACCCGAGGTGCCCTCCCAGCACTTGATCACGGTCTCTGGGTCGTCATCGTTGATGACGCAGGGGTCATGGTAGTAAGAAGCAGAGTTGAAGGGGGTTGCCTGCGTGTAGTCGCACGAGGACATGTCGGCAGGGAAGGCCATATGGTTGGTCACCACGTCGATCATCAGGTACATGCCGCGCTCGTGGATCTCATCGGACAGGGCAAGCAGGTCGTCCTCAGTGCCGAAATGCTCATTCAGAGAGTAGATGTCCTGGGCCCAGAAGCCGTGGTAGGCGTCTCCGAGGCTCGTGCCCCCTTCGATGTTCTTGACAATGGGGGAAATCCACACGGCAGTAAAGCCCATGTTCTGGATGTAGTCCAGCTGGTTCTTGATGCCCGTCCAGGTGCCACCGCAGAAGGTGCCGAGGTCATTGCAGGCGGCGTTGGAGTCGCCATCAGGCAAAGCGAAGCGGTCCGTCAGGACCTGGTAGATGGACTGAGCCTGCCATTCTTCCGTGCTCAGCCCCTGAGCAAGACCGGCGGCGCCCAGAACTACCGCAGCGGCCGCCTTTGAGGCACCGCGAATAGAGCTGACCATGGTGATAGTGATAATGAAAACAGCAAAAGGAGTGACTGGATGTTGAAGGAATGTGATCGGCGCAGGGGCCGGGGAAGAGAAAATCAAGATGATAGAGAGAGAAGGGATCTACTCAGCAGGGACGCCTCCATGCTCATGGTTGGGGCGAGGGCGATGTTTAATAGTTCATCTTGGCCTTGGCGAGGCAGGGGCTCCTCCAAGGGGCAAACAAGCTGATCTCGTGGAATTCTACGTCTAGACTGTTTACGGGCTGCTCATCTCAGAAGCACCTACGAGCCATATCCACTATTCGGGCGGTACCTACAAGCGCGCGGCTTGACTCGCAGGCGAGATTGACAAGGGATCAAGGATCAGAAAGCCCCACAAGACACGATTTTGACAGCAACAGAGCTCGATTGGCTCGGCCTATCCCCCGCATCGGATCTGCACGTACTAGTACGTGCTATTCAAGTTTGTGTCATGTTTCTCGGAATATTGGTTCCACCGACCAACCACACGTCAAGCTATCTGGGAAGCTGCCGGCCATCTGCCAAACGTCTTCCTCTCAAAGCGGTGCCAGAAGCACAGCGTGGACAGAATCATCGACCCCTCTAGGATGTCAGCCCCACTCAAGCTGGCCGTCATCGGCACCAACTGGATCACCAACTCGTTCGTGCAGTCAGCCCATGAAAGCAAGAGGTTCCAACTTGTGGCCGTCTACTCCCGCAGCCTCGAGACCGCACGCAAGTTTCTCGCGGAGACGCCGTCCATCACCGATGCTTCTTCCGTCAAGTCCTACGATGATCTGGGCTCGTTGCTTTCGGATAGTTCCGTCGGAGTTGACGTGGTGTACATTGCCTCACCCAACTCCCTTCACTATGAGCAAGGATTGCTGGCGCTGAACGCTGGGAAGCACGTCATCATCGAGAAGCCGATTGCTTCGAATGGCAAGGAAATGGCGGCTCTGTACAGCCTCGCCGACTCGAAGGGCCTCTTTTTACTCGAGGCTTTCAGGCATATCCAGGAGCCCAACTTCCTCAAGCTGCAGAAGCTTCTGGACAGCGAGACCACTGAGGCTGGGAAATTCGGTCCCATCTACGGCGCCAGTGTCTCAATGGCCGTTTACTCGTCTCGTTATGCCAAAGTGCTTGAAGGCGAAGAGCCAAATGTGCTCTCGCCCAAGTTCTCAGGGGGAGCGCTTTGGGACATGGGGTGCTACCCTGTGATGTTCTCAGTCGCTCTGTTCGGAAAGCCTGCAGCCCAGACTTATCACCCCGTCATCATCCGCACTGGCGTCGACGGTGGCGGCCACATCATTCTCCAGTACAGCACGGAAACATCCAGACACAAAGCCAAGTTCACCGTTCATGCACACACAAGCAAGATTTACACCTCGACCGCGCCCACCGAGATATACTGCGAGAAAGGCACCATCAGAGTCAACGGTGCCACTGGTGTCACTGATATCAATACCATAGAGTTTGTGCCTCGGGGTTCAAAGGAAGGCGAGCAGCTGGCAGACACCAGGCCCGAATATCCAGGCTTACTGAATCTGACATGGGAGGCAAAGGAGCTGGGACGCATAATACAAGAAGGCGATAGGAAAGCTGAAGGCACGCTGAGAGAGCTTACAACTGATGTTTTGACGGCCATGGAGAGCATGAGAAAGCAAAACCACATCGTCTTCGGTTCCGAGAAGTAGAGTCCCATGCGAGGCCAATCGTGGAGGAAGCTATCAGCTCCCAAACGATGTTTCGAGGCGATTGCAACTTGGCAGCTATGTTCTCACATCTTCCATAATCGCGGGTGGTATTTTGCCGACTCAGGGCCCACGCGCCGCGGTCGGTTTCTGAGTATTGCTAGATCGCAACGTCGATGGGATCTCAGGACGGTGTGGTGGTCATCAAGGGAGCTCGTAGTGCATGGAAGGTCGTGTTCTGGGTCAGAAATTAAGACCAGCTTCACATATCAGTTCTTGGTTCCCCAGGACACTCGGGCAATGTTACATAACCCTTCAAGACGTGATACCTGAGTAGTGATCCTCAACCACGGACCAGAGCCTAAATAATACATGGCGTGAGATACTGGTTCCAGGAGTCTAGCGTGATCTCGATGGCTGTTCACTCAAGGTATATATCCTCATTCAGTCTTACAAGAGTATCTGTTCCAGACCATGAACCAGTGGCATTCCACTGGTTGGTGAACCAACATGCAAAATACCCAGGTATAAGCTGGATCCATTCGGAAACTTGCTAAAACAGCATTGTTTCGGCAGAGTTCATTCGAAGCATTGGAATTCCCAGGCCAATCGGCCTTGGGATGACACACGGCCTCAGAGGAGGTGTACTAGGTAGTAGTAGGGCATTGGGATATGCAATTGCTTGCACACCTACCTCCTCTGGAGCCAGGCCCGCTATCCTTGCCAACAAATTGGCCACACGAAACGCCACAGTCAAATGCCAGAACGACGTTGCATAAAGTCAAGGCACCAGAGAATTGGGGAAAGCGGGCTAAGCGGATAGATAAGGTACCTATGTATGCTTGCTTTGTCGTTTTCATCACCTTGCAGCTGCTGGCCGGCTAAGCATTGGACCAAAACGCTCAAGGTGCCATCCAACAAGGTTCGGATTAAGCACCTCAGGAAGCGGGACCAGTGGCCGGCACTGCGGTGCACCACTCACAATTGCAGATCATCGTCATTGTTCAGCTCACCCTGGTAGCTGAATATCTCCGCAAGACCAAGCGTATATAAATGAAATCCGCTCGTAAATACAGATTAGCCCATGCATCTCACAGCGAACCGCCTTCCTCGTCGACTGAGGCTTCCTTTGCTGCCCCTCGGTAGTCATAAAGAAGCCTTGTGACAGTCGGCGCAAAAAAAGTCTCTTTAATCACGATAAGAAATGGAGCAGGACGAACTATTGACAGCTACGGAGGACTCGGCCCTCCTCTCCGTGCCATCTCCCGGCACAGACCGAGGCAGCTGGCCCCTATACAGGGATCGCATATCTGCATTCCGACACCACGTCCAACAATGGCGGACATTCTACTCCTGCCTGCTGCTCCTCTTCCTGGTCGACGCCCCCATGTTTATGGGCGAAGGCCCGAGGATCCGGATGCTCGAAATGGCCCTCTGCCGAGAGTACTACCAGACCAGGGACCCGGGCGTGATCGGGCCCGGCGGGACAGTACCGGAGCGCCTATGCAAGCTGAGGGACATCCAAAGCCCTCTCACGCGCTTGCGGGGCTTCCTCGGCCTCCTGGAGGGCCTGCCGGGCCTTTTGTTCGCCGTACCATACGGCATACTCGCCGATGCCCGCGGCCGGAGGCTGGTCGCCGGCGCGTGTCTGCTTGGTTTCATCCTGAGGGACGTCTGGACATTTACCGTGCTCTACTTCTACGAAACCTTTCCCTTGCGGGCCGTTTACGCTGCACCGACTTTTGTGCTACTCGGGGGAGGGACGACGCTCTTCGGGCCGATGATAATGGCGATCGTCGCTGCTACTGTCCCCGAGGTGTTCAGGTCAGCCGTCCGCGATTGAGAGACCGGCCCTGGTATCTGCGAGACTAATTTTCTTGGTCGCAGGACCCAAGCCTTCTTTTACGTCCACGTTGTGATCCTTGTCTCTGAGATGGTCGCGCCGGCGATAGGCGTGCTACTTCTAGATGCAATTGGGCCGCACCTGACCTTCCTCGTCGGAACACCAGTGAAAGCGCTTGGCTTCATTGCACTATTTTTTATCAAGGAGAAGGCCAAAGAAGCAGATGACGGGAATCCTGATTCAGCTGGGGAGGAAGCTGAGCCAACAACGCATGGAAAGATACCGCGGCCACTGGCAAATCTGATGCGTTACATTCGTAACGACATAGGTTCTATCTTAACAAACCGACTTGTACTTATCGGTCTCCTCTTCCTGCCAGTCCAGAAGCTGAGCCGGCCGATGCTAGAGCTCATCCTGCAGTACACGTCTTTCAAATTCGGGTGGCCACTTAGCAGGGTAGGTAGAATCCAACCGTTCTTTGAGATTGGAGATTCGCAAGTGGTCTTGATGGAGGTTGACAAACACGCGAGTGCAGACAAGCTACCTAATATCAATACAAGCCGCCACGCAAATAGTGCTCTTCCTGTTCGTCCTCCCCAGTGCAAACCGTTGGCTCCTTGGGAGGCGCTGGCAAGCCTCTACGGCCAGTCTGGAACTCTCCAGGGTATCTGTGCTGTTTCTGGGGTCTGGGTGCCTAGGCATGGCGTTTGCGCCGACTGCTCCCCTATTCATCACATGTAAGTGAGCCCGTCATCCCAGAACGACTGCGTTTCTGTTCGCTCTCTCCCCGATGTTGCTTCAACTAGAACATGAATCCTAACTCGTCTGTAATGCTTTCCGCAGTTATGATCATGAATGTGTTCGGCGCCGGATTCGCCTCGGCGATGCGGTCGTTCCTGACATCTCTCGTCTCCAGGGCTAATATTGCCCTGCTGTACACGACCATGGCCCTCTTTGAAGGCACCGCGGTGCTGGGGGCCGCGCCGCTGCTTGGGCTGACGTTCTCTGCCGGGGTGGAGCTGGGCGGCTTTGCGGTGGGACTTCCCTTCTTCGTCTCTGCTGGTGTTTACGGACTGGGCGCAATAGGAGTCTGGTGCGTCAACTTCAAACGATGCGAAGTAGATTGACCGCGTGTTCCTAGCTATAAGTACATATGTGCGTGTGCGGCATCGAAAGACACTGTGTGCGGGGGCGGAGGGAAGAGACGGCAACGATCTTTGTTTGCTCTTTCTCACAAATTAACTCTGTGAACTCTTCCATTTATCTAAGTTTTATCCGCGGCGTTAGTTTCTGAACACATTCTTCGGTCTTCCACGTCAAATATACGAGTTTTCTCATCTAGTTGGTTCTTCACTGACATCTAGACTTTCTGGTTGTGCCCGGAATATTGGGACTACAAATGAGCAAGAGCTAAGTTCCGAAGAGGGAATTTCACCAAAATCAAATGAAGGGCAAACGCGAAGGTGACAGGCTTAGCAGATAGTGGGAAATACTCAAAGAGCCAATAGGTCTTCCGGGGGCGACACAACCCCCCCCCCCCACCAGCTCCATAAGCCGTAGTTCAGTTTTTCATACAGAAGTAATTGGTCTGAATGCAAATTGCTGACTTTCGGCAGTTCTGTTATACTTGAAGGCTATCGACTGGCCCTAAAGCTGGTGATGTCAACACAGAGTTGGAGTCGAAGACTCTGAGATGGAGTTTATATGTTCTCTATGTGGTGGTCAAGTCCACGGGATATTCGCTTGTTAAAAGGAAACAGGCATATAGACTAATGGCCTCGATCATGTTTAGCATACTTCCGAATTCGTTGATTCCATAAGATCGCCGACTTCACCCAGTCTGCCTTTGTCGAATGTCTCGAACCGGTCAATTTGCCAACCTATGTTATGCAAATCAGGTACTAAAGCTGATCAAAGCAAAAAGACGTATTCTTAATGACGACGCCGAACTGCTCATTCTGTGGTAGATAGAGACAAGGAAGCGTCTGACCCGCTGGAGGGATGTTGTGAAGTGGAAGGACACAGAGGGCCTCCAGTTGCGCCTCACCGATTTGCTCGCCGGGATATCACTGGATGAATACTTGTGGCTGACGGAGGATCTGATGTCCAACGAGAGTGACGGCGCTAGGAACAAGCAGCCCTAGATCTTGTTCAAAGCCTACCTTGACGAGGCATTCGAGGGCTTGTATGATGGATACAATCACGCTGGTAGATATAGATGAACTTGGTAAGTGAGACTAGGCAGCCCCATCTCAATTGTGCAGCCAGCTCAGAACTGAGTTGAATTTGCAGCAAAATGCTGCAGCGACAGATGTTGACGGCGGAGGCGACCAATGGGGACGTTGACGAGTGGTCTGGAGGGGCTCAGAAGCGTGGGGATGATTCGGGACACAAGGCTATCCGGGATTCCACAGATAAGTACGATCCCGATGCTAAATTCTTAGTACAGTTTCTTGCCCCCCCCCCCCACAATGCCAAGCTGGGTGCCGACATCACGATGTAAGAAAGTAGACTAGACAGGAGGAAACTTGAAGAGCAGGTTCTTATGTCGTGTGTTGAAGGATCCATCAGCTACGGCTTCAACGAGGGCCAGCTGGCTCTCATGCTTGTGGCTCTCATGCGACACGGAAATGTACAGTAGAAGACTCAGCAAAGACCTGTCAACAAAGCCAGCATAGCTCACCATTGGCCTAGCGACGGTGTTCCTGATCTATGACCCCCCCCCGGGGCCCCTGAAGGGAGAAAAAAAAAATGGAAAGGCAACAAGCCAGTCATTGACGTGACTGAATGTTGAGACTTCGGTTAAGAATAACCATACTTGATTGACCCTTATCGGCTACACTCAAGTTGTTGATGATGCCCAACATTCACCATGTATACTCATATATCGTACGGAGCCAGCGACTCCTTGAAAGGAGCAACGGCGATGAATCCGGCCAAGTGCGTTATGGCAAATCGTCAATCTAATGTGTACATGATTTGAGAGAGGTCGCGCAGGAGAGATGCGCGAGAGTTATCTTGCCCTTTCCGAGTGGGCCAGCACTCGAGGTTGGGCTCCAAGTCATGTAGCTGCCACAATACTAACACAAGAAGACAGTCTCACCTGCTAAGTGGGCTGAATAACCCAGCATCGTAAGGGAAAAACGAAAGTGCTGAAAGTATCTAATATCATATAACTACACGTGCTCGCCTGCCCTTGCATTGCCAATGTCGTGCCGTGCTGCCGGCAAATGGAGATGGCCGTTGATCAGTGAGCAGCGAGTGTTTCACACACAGACAGACACATGGTGGTGCCCATGCAGACTCGTGTTCTCGCTCTGGCTGGCCGCGCGGCTGCCAAGGAGACGCCACGCTCTGGGGGCCCCAGATTGTCGGAACCCATTTGAACGCTAATTACGAAATGGGATGGGTGTTGATGCACTATCAGCTACGTAGATTGGCGATTACCTCGGCGTCATGACTAAGTGCCCCGGGCGTGCAGACACCCAGACAGCGCAGACAAAGACGTGCCTCCTCGCGTGCTCTCTCCTCGCCGCATCCATCACCGGGAAATGCAGGTTTCTTATCGCCTGGCCCCCTGGCAACAAGTGGGACTACCTAGGCACCTTGGCCTGTTCCAGGTCGGAGGCCGGCGTTCGGTCGTCGTCACGCTGCCTATCATCTGCTGGTATCAGTGGCCATCTGTCGTCCCCGGAGCCATCAGTTATCACCCATCATCTCCCGCTGCCCAGTCCCTTGTCCGATCCTGGGGCTCCCAGACTCCGCCGATGATCCCCTTCCATGCATTGATAACCCGGCTAGCCCGCTGCACACGCGCACTTTAGCTCACGCACTTGGCCTTGGCCTCTTGGCCTCTTCAAGCTGTTCTTTGCCCAGCGCCACAGCAGAAAAAAAGACAGCCGCAGTCGCTCACGGCCTATATCTCTCTGTCTTCGCCTGTGCCTCCGCCCGCCTTCCTGTGTCCGAACCGACGACACCAGGACGTCGCCGTCGTCGCATCCACCCCAACCATGAGCAGACCTCCGACCTCGACATCAGCGTCCAGTGCGCGCCGGAACTCGGCCCTCGGCCATGGAGGCGGCGCGGCAGACGATGACCTCGCGCGCATGGGCTACAAGGCCGAGCTGCCCCGCTCGCTGTCGATGCTGTCGGTGCTGGGCCTCAGCTTCGCCATCATGGCCGTGCCGTACGGCCTGTCCACCACATTCCTCTACTCGCTCGCCAACGGCCAGTCCGTCACCGTCTTGTGGGGCTGGGTCATGTTGTCGCTCATCAGCACCTGCATCGCCGCCTCGCTGGCAGAGATCTGCAGTGTCTTCCCGACTGCCGGAGGCGTGTACTATTGGGCCGCCCTACTATCAACTCCCGAATGGGCGCCTATAGCGTCTTGGATCACTGGTACGTACAACTCACACACGCACACACACTCACATACTCCGAGTCCTCTCTTATCATGGTCTCTCTCTTGCTCGACTCTGCGGGATGCCTTGCAGGACTCTCTGGTCTTGCCGTGCGGGACGTGATCTAATCAACGCACAAACACAGGCTGGCTCACCCTCGTCGGGAACTGGACCGTCACGCTGTCCATCAACTTCGGCGGTGCGCAGCTCATCCTCAGCTGCATCACCCTCTGGCGCGAGGACTTTGTCGCCACCCCCTGGCAGACGGTCCTCATGTTCTGGGCCGTCATGCTGGTCACATACCTGGTCAACATCTTCGGCAGCCGCTACCTCGACCAGATCAACACAGCGTGCATATGGTGGACCGGCGCATCGGTCATCATCATCCTCGTCGTGCTGCTGGCCATGGCTCGCGGCGGCCGCCGCAGTGGCGAGTTCGTCTTTGCACACTTCGACGCCTCCGGCTCTGGCTGGGCCCCCGGCTGGTCCTTCTTCGTCGGCCTGCTGCAGCCCGCCTACGTGCTGACCGGCTACGGCATGGTTGCGGCCATGTGCGAGGAGGTGCAGAGCCCTGAACGTGAGGTCCCCAAGGCCATCGTGCTCTCCGTCGTCGCCGCCGGCGTCACGGGCCTGCTGTACCTCATCCCCGTGCTGTTTGTGCTGCCCGACGTCCAGGAGCTGCTCAGCGTCGCCAACGGCCAGCCCGTCGGCCTCATCTTCAAGACCGCGACCGGCAGCGCGGGTGGCGGGTTCGGCCTGCTGTTCCTCATCCTTGGCATCTGGCTGTTCGCCGGCATCGGGGCCCTGACCGCTTCGAGCAGGTGCACGTACGCCTTCGCGCGGGACGGCGCCATCCCCGGTTCCGGCCTGTGGAGCCGCATTGACAAGCGCTTCGACATCCCGCTGTGGGGCCTGACGCTCTCCTTCCTCGTCGACTGCCTGCTCGGCCTGATCTACTTCGGCTCTGCGGCCGCCTTCAACAGCTTTACCGGCGTCGCCACCATCTGCCTCTGCGCCTCCTATGCGCTGCCCATCCTCGTCTCGGTCGTCAGGGGCCGCAGGGCCGTCGCGTACGCGTCCTACTCGCTCGGCAAGCTCGGCTTCGCCATCAACATCGTCACGCTGTGCTGGGTCGCGCTGTCCATCGTCATCTTCTGCATGCCCTCCGTGCTCACGGACCTGACCGCCTCCTCGATGAACTACGCCAGCGTTGTGTTTGCCGGGTTTGCGAGCATCAGCATGGTTTGGTATTTCGTCTGGGGTAGGAAGCACTTTGCTGGCCCGCCTATTCTGAAGTCTGAGCTGGCTGGCAATGGCGTGGGTGTTGTTGTACACGGGCGGGATGTGGAGACGGCGACCAAGGGGGAGCATAGCAAACTGGACGAGGCCGAGAAGTCAACGTAGATCTCACCATGGTCACGATTCTGTGGGCATTTGATATATATATATGTAGATGTGTATCTACATATTCCTACACCTGCAGGTTGGAGCATTCGGCAGTGTATTTCAGAGCTCAAGTAAGCCTGCAGTGATGATGTTTGACCATAACCTAGAATTTGGCGCCCGCTCCAAGTATCACAGACCCCTTCAACACATTGCCATCTTGAGGGCAAGCCGGACATGTTTAAAAGCCCTGTTTCTTGACCTGAGCCTGAGCAGCAGCGATGGTGGCAGCAGAGTTCGGGTCATCAAAGCCACAGCCCTGCTTGCCGTTCTGGAACTGGGCGCCCTCGGCGGAGCAGATGCCAACGCCGCTGGTGTTGATCTCGGCGCAGCATGCACTGCGACAGTCCGCATCGGCGACACACCCGCCGGTGGTGAACTGCTGGCCCTTGCCGTTCCCGACGTCCTTTGCACCGGCGTTGTTGGGAGCCAGGGCAAGAGCGGAGACGGCGACTGTCACGTCAGGAGAGGTCAGTACTCTTGTCCAGGTGTGGCATCCAGCCAGTGGGGCTTGGGTGGGATGGAACTCACAAGCCAGAACGGTGGTGAGAGCGATGCGAACCATGTTGGGTAGTGAATGTAGTATCGAACCGAAGTGTTGTGATTATAATTGATTAAATGTAGTATTTGTTAAAGAAGGTGACGACAACCAGGTCGCAAGGGAGCGTGAGTCTTAATGAATGAGCTTTGGAAATGAGATGAACAACGGATGAAAAACCTGACTTGCTCTTGGCAACAGCTGCATCCTTATATACCCGATCCCAACTCATGGCACAGAGGATGGCTGCGTGCCGTGGTCTCCCAACCCAACACCACGACGGGGTCGTGTTATGACGATTAGGGGGGTTTTGCCATTGTATGTATGCTTGGATGTCAGCAGGGCAACCACGAATCCTCAGTGAGTGGTACGTCGCAGATCCGCGGATCTGGAGGTTATAGGTTCATAGATGGTGCGTTTCAGGTATTTATCCAGCCTCAGCTTGGAGACGGCGTCAGCGTTTGAGTTTCGCTGTTGACAACGCGGGAAGGACCTCGTCGGAACTTCGGGACCGATGCCGGCCACTTAAGTACCACATGTCTACCGTGTCGGCACCTCTTGTGTCGGGCAGTGACGCTTTCCACTGCCGGGAGATGGCGGTAAGATAAGCGATAAGGAGCCTGTGCCCCTTGGTCCCTTCCGTGCCTCAATATCCCTCAAGAAGTCCTCCAGCGATTTCTCAAACAACAGCAGCAGAAACAATATTTGCTGTTGTAGCACGCCGCTCCAGTCGCCTCGGGCTGTTATGTACAGGCCCGCGAGACATGGAGTACAAACGACTACAGTCCTCGCCCAAGATCAAGCCCCGGCTGATCATCCACGGCGGGGCAGGGAACATCAAGCCGACGAATCTAACACCGGAACGATATGAGGCTGTCAGGCGATCCCTCCTTGGCATGGTGCGTGCATCAGAAAACACGGTTCCAGCCTGATTTATAGGACGGCTTTGGACTAATAACCGGCTCCATCTTAGATCGCCAAAACGCACAGCTATATGCACGCCGCTTGCCCGCCATCCGCACTCCAAGTCGCCACTTACGCAGTCACCCTGCTTGAGAATGACCCCTTGTTCAACGCCGGGAAAGGCGCAGTCTTTACGCGTGATGGAATCCAGCAGCTCGAGGCTTCTGTCATGGTGTCGCGGGGACACGCCAAGCGCGCGGCGGGAGCCCTGGGCCTGCAGCATGTGAAGAATCCCAGTAAGCACCGTCAGGATCCCATGATAGACCTTCCGAGGTGGTCAGCCTCCCATTATCGTGTCGTGCCTGCCCTACTGCCTGTCTTGACGCTATTCGTTGGGCACAGACTCTGTAACAGGTTGTGGGCAGTCGATGGCCTGCCTCAACACCCCACCCCCTTGACACCCTCAAGCTTGCGTCTAAAACCTCGTTCTCGGTGATGTGATGCCTAACCATATATTCTGTGTAGTATTGCTCGCCCGGGAGATCCTAGAGCATGGCGAGGAGGACCTGTGGGGAAGAAAAGGTCAAGGCCATCGAGACAGCATGGGTGTATCCGACGGCAAGACCAACAAAAATGGCAGCTCCGACTCGGTAGATGTCGACGTACCCTCCGCTCAGGGACACACGCTCGTCTTCGGAGCCGCGGCGGAGTCATTGGCCAAAAAGTATGGGCTCGAGTTCGCGCCGACGAGTTACTTTTTCACTCAAACGAGATGGGACGAGCACATTCGCGCCCTAGAGCAGGAGAAGTCCGGGAGGCAGTACTCAGCAACATGGTCACCAGACGAGTACTTACCACAGGGCACGACTGGCGCTGTGGCCCTTGACTCGGATGGCGTTGTCTGCTGCGCAACCAGCACAGGCGGGCTGACGAACAAGTTGACCGGCCGGATTGGAGACACACCTGTTCCCGGTGCTGGGTACTGGGCAGAGGAATGGGACGAAAAGGGCGGCTCTTCCAAGAAGTCATGCTCACCCCTATCAACCTTCTGGGATCGTGGGTTGGAGGCAGTCCGCCACTCGGGTTCGGTCCTCGAATTCAGTGGCGCGCTGCGAGGACTCATGGCTGATTGCCTACCAACTCCCTTCACTTACACCCCGCTCATATCGTCCATACCTTCCCAGTTGACCACTACCCGCTCTTTCGCAACGTCCGGTACGGGCAACGGGGACTCGTTCCTCCGTGTTAATGCTAGCCGTACTGCAGCTGCTATTGCACGCTGGGGCGGGGTGCCTTCTGCGCAAGCCTTGACTGCTGTCACGGGACCTGGGGGCCAGTTGCAGAAGTCGGCGGGAGATCGATGGATGATCACCGGGGAAGGAGAGGGCGGCATGATCGGCATTGAGAGCACCGTGGTGAGAGACGCGCAGGGGAATATCGTCCAAGCTCGGAACATGATCATCCAGGACCACAACTGCCCGGGCATGTTCCGTGCGTGGGTCGATGACAACGACAAGGCCGTGTTCCAGGTCTGGCATGACAGTGACGAGGTATCCGAGCTGGGATTCGAAGGAGAGGGCCTCAGGGAGAAGATTTGGGCTTGGGAGGGGGCCAAGTTGGGTGCTTAGGTGCGGCGTCGATGTTGAGTGAGCACGTGTGGTTACAAGGGCATAGATTTTGTGCAGGTTGATAGAGCCAAAGACTAGATATATTGCCAGAAGATGGGGTGTCACATGTGCCTACCGTGTCCTCCTGAAGGAATGGGAGTCTCCAACTGTTGCGTGTCTTGGTGGTTGGACGGTTTGAACTAGAACAGTACCTAGGTAGTCAGCCAGTGACCTGTGCTGCAAAACAACGTCATGGCACCCGAGGATCAGAGACCCCTGTGAAGGGTCTAGAAGGAGGCTCGAGTCGTGACGGAATGGAAGCCAGCAGGTCATGGTTCTAATGGGATCACTGTCTTCTGCGGGAGCTTCGATTGCCAGCAGGATGGTTTCTTCCAGACGGTGGGGAAAGGGCCACGTTTGGTCGTCGGTCCGAAAGAAACTGCATGGCCTATGTCTCATCCGGAATGAGAGATATTTCGATGATTCTTCGTCCTTTCCCCTAGTCCGTTGCAACCCCTGGCTGTGCTGCAACTTTACAATAGCGTGTCTCCGTGTCCTGTGGCCTTGAGGCTGTTAAAACCCAGCCCATCCCTGTCTAAAGCGGCGCTACCCGTACCAAGCTTTCTGTCAAAGCATAATTACCAGACCGACCCCTGAACAGCCGCCTGCCGAACAGGCTCCTTCGTGCACTGCTGCGCGGTTTAAATTGCGAGCCACCACGCCCAGCGGCCCGGCCACCCAGGTAGATGGGTACTGTAGCTGGATTGAGCGACGGCGTTCATGGGACTGAGGCCAACTTCTTGGAACTCCAGGTTTGATGAAAGTGAGAGTAGCAAAGGCTGAATGAAGAGAAGCACAGGAATATGTTTGAACCTCAAAACTGCTGCAGCTGCTCATCCTTACGCCCCAACCATTGCCTGCAATGGCTGCCAGCTCGTATCCAACCAGCTGCGCAGCCACTTGGACGCAGGGTCTCCGTTGCGTTGGGGGGGGGGGAGGGGGGATCGCTAGCTGGGGCCGAGCCTCGGGAGCAGTGGCATCGTGTTGAGTGGGCGAAGCACGGAGGTCGCAGCTGAATCTATTCTATGTACTGTACTCCTACAGCGTGCGTTCGGCCATGTTTCACCGACCCTAGACCGGACGTTTCCTTTGCAGACCCTGAAAATTACTAACTCCTTTCAAGTCCTGTTGCATTCGTCGTGTTTCTCAGGCCCTTCTCGGCGCCGTGTATAAATGAGCAACGCTTCCGGCCCCTCACGCGCGCCTTTTCTCGTCCATCTACCTTCCGACCCAGAACGCACCTGTGTTGACACGTCCAATTACTACTCCCCGTTTCGATGATCCATTAAGCACATACGGATGCCAGCCGACTGCTCTACTCTCTGTTTTCACCCTTGTTACTGCTCCACATGGATGACCACAATGTCTTGGCCAGGCGCCATGACGAGCACCTCGATAGAATGCCCCTGACGACAATATCCATCCTGGCACCATTCAGTGCCCTGATAATGAGCATCGTGTTCGTCGTATACTTCGCCATCCGATTTTACGTCCTGGAAGGATTCTTGCTCAAGAGGATATATGGCGCAACATACACGACCATGGACGAGACAGTGCGGAGGGGGTTCGTCAACCATCACATAGCAGGCGGCACCAAGATTCTAATACTCGTTGCGGCCATCTACCCCTTCATCTCTGTTGTTTTCGGAACAGCCACCTTCCATACTCGCTTTTCCGGAACGACATCGCCAGTCACGATGGGCGACATCCTGATTGTCGTGTCACAGATGCTCATGGCAATGTACATTTTCGAGCTCTTCTATCGGCCCAAGATATCCCCAGTCAGCGTCGGACATCACGTGGGCACCATCATGATCGGGCAGTCGGCAATTGCAATCAGCCTAGATCTCATTAGAGAGCCAGACGCTGACATTGAGTTCTCTCTCTGCTTGGTGTGGGGTGAGTGAGCAAAGCCGAGCCCACCGCCAATGCCGTCTTCACTGTCAATAGCACAGGAACTAACGCGAAGTCTTGGGACAGGTGCTTTTGATATCATCGCCGAGTTCTTGCCACATGTCACTATCATATTGTATAGAGTCTACCCTAACTCGCATAACTTCCTCCGAAGGCTTTTCCTTGCAGCCATGACCACAACCTTGAGCGGAACAATAGCCGAGACAATTGTAACGATGTACATGTTCGGCTCCTTATGGAACAGATGGACGCTGGCGTTCAAGATCACGACTCCCATGCTCCACATCCTCTTCGCCGCGGCTCAGCTCTGGGGCTCGTGGAACTTCTACTGCCTCTACCACAAGCAATGCAGACTCTTAGTCGCAGGAAGGTCCCATGACACTCACGCGGCTGAGGAAACCAAGCCGGCAAGGGATCATCGCTCTGATCCGGAGAATCTGTGGCCCGTGGGAGATCCTCAGAGGGTTCAGGTTGGTTAAGTCAGGAATCATACATATATCTAATAATGGCAAGACAAGCACGGTCTCTTTACTTACACATTCCTTATATTTGTTATAATACAGCTGAAAGCCTTTGGCATCTATGAGTTACTTCGGGTTGCCAGGCCAATCTCGGGTCTATTTAATGTAGTCCTCACCCAACATCCACTTCTTCTTGTCATACTGCTGCGGCCAGACTCCGCTCTTGCCCGGTGCCAAGATACCGTTGGGGTCGAGGGCGTTCTTGATCTTCTCATTCAGTTTCATGAGTGCGTGGTCGTTGAAGTCATAGGTCATGGCTACTTGGTCCATCATGCCAATGTGCGTCCTGAACTCGCCCCAGCCGTTTTCTGCCCAGTCCTTGATCATCGTGCGGACAAGCCATTGCACCCGGCGGCGCGCGTCAGGGTCCTTGCGGTCAAAGACAATGCAAACGACGTTATCTGTTATTGATGATTAGTGTGATACTGTACTAATCAACAGAGGAAGGAGGTCTGACTTACGCATCTCTCGCATTCCGATGCTGAAGATGCCCATGTAATCCAACTTGGCTTCATCAAATCTTTTCTTCGCCGTCACGTATTGAGCCCAGGCCGACTCGCCGGACACTTTGGATATCGGTGCCAGCGACATGAAGGAGCAGTTCGGAATCCATGTTTGGAGCCAACCCAGCTCATCCATGTTTGCCACGCCTCTCATGGTGTGAGCCCGACACTCCAAGGTACCAAACGTTTCCTTGCGGTCCTGCTCGTTGAAGAAGCGGCTCCCCGGGACCTTCAGCATTTCCTGCTTGATTATTTTGAGGTGGGCCTCACGGATTACTGGAGGGCCATATACGGCGCCCATGTAGACCCATCGGCCCAGATCGAGCTGTTTCGCCCCCCGATCCAAGTCCTCGTCGGTCAGAGGCTCGTCCAAAGCCTTGCCAGTGTAGTGTGACCTGGAGTTGTAATGTGCCAGGTCCAGGCCGACATGCCTCAGCGCAGCAGCATTCTGCAAGATCATGTTCACGCGCAGCGGTCCAATGATGTCGATGATCTGCGGAAGGTCCTCGTCCTTCTCGTACGTGACCATGAACGCCTCCATGCCCGGCGGGCGCGGCATCAACCACATGCCCATCTTGGTGACGATGCCATTTCCAGCCTGTGAGAAGATGCCATCGTTGACTGGGCCGAAGCCGTAAGGGAAGAGCTGCCAACACTCGTTCGGCTTCTGGTCCGCCGGGTGCACGCCTTGCTTGGCCTGCTCCCGTCCCTCGGGACTGGACATGGCGCCCATGCCGGTGCGGACAATCTCACCCGTGGGCAGGACAATCTCGATCCCGCAGTGCATCATCCAGTGGTCTCCGTAAGGCGTGAACCCGACCCCGTGATCAAGAGCGTTGCCGATCACGGAGCCGTACCCCAGCTCGGGCGCGTCCATCATGACCTTGTCGTCGAGCTTGTGCTCGCGCAGGTACTCCTGCAGCTGGAGGTACGACACGCCCGGCTCGAGGAGGCAGTAACAGTCGACAGCATTAACCTCCAGCACCTTGTTCATGTGCTTGCCGAGATCCATCACCAGACTTCCGCTGACGCGGGGTGCCGCCCCACCGTAGCCCAGGTTGTGTCCCTTGCTGAAGACCCATAGCGGCGCGGCAAAGTCGTTGCAGAGTTTGACAATGGCCTGGACGTCCTGGACATGGCGTGGACGCACGAGGGCAGATGCAATGAACTCTTCGTGGTCGTAGAAGTTGTGCATGTCGTGTGTCAAGCAGTCAACTGTCTCATAATCGCCATCATCCAGGACAGTCTCAGAGGTGATGACAGCAAGATTGCTCTTGCCCACGAGTGAATGTAAAGTGGAAATGAAATCTGAGAATTTGTTGTCGGTAAACCCGGGGGGAAGGCATCGAGGCTTCGGTACGCCGGCACTTCCATTGGCCGGCTGTCCAGTGGTGTCTTCTACACCCGTTGCACTTGGGGGAGACATTTTGGAGATGGGTGTTGAAACGATGCAATTGAAGTTTGTGAATGCTTTGGTATGGGGAAAGCAAATTGTAGAAATCAGTAGGAAGACCAATATATATATTTGTGCGTGTGTGTGTCTGTAATTAATTGCAATGATTAATGATTGACACAATGAGTGTGGCTCAACATCTCCGAGACCCCATGTTGTGTACTACATCCCAAATAGTGACTTGTGATGTGGTGGAACGAGATTGTTCGATATCTCCCCAAAGCCACCTGTCGATGTGAAACAGCCCTACACTCGAGTGGTGGTTATTGACTTTGATACTAGTAGATCCTCATGTCTTGTCACCGGCAAAGTCGAGCCAAGAGTACAGCTCCGGACTCCCCACACATTACCGGTTGCCAAATATTGACAAGGAATGAATCCATGATACTAGATCAGATGAACATGGCTGTGTGGTGCAACGGCATGATCATGCTTCCCGTCGAAGGTTGATGTCGCACCCTGTCTGAAACATGGCTGTGATCGCGCACCTCCGCCCATCGGTGCCTCCCCAATCTATGTGCAGTAAAACCTCATGTTTCCTCTCACATGTCTGCTCGATTGCCGCCCCGGGACTCTGTTTCAGATGCGGAATCTAACTCTACTGGGTTCCGCGAACCGAACAAGCCTGGGCTCCGTCGCATTCCGGAACCGACGCGGACTCCGTCTGTTCTGGCCAGCTGCGACGTGAATGGGGACCAAAATGAGTCTGACTTGGTGCCAAGAGCTGTTCTCAAAACCATGTTCGACGTCAAGCCTATCACTCGCAGCAAAGGTTTCTCGCCGGCATCCGGATGGGCAGTGGTTGGAAGCGGAGGCAGCTTGGGCTCTTCCATCGTTGTCACAAAGCCATAGATAAACCAGCCTGCTTGCCACAGTAGCTTCCGACCTGTTTCAAAAGCTCGATGAATCTTTTTGTGTTTATTCTTTGCGCTCTCTGTTGTTAAGGAGAGCCAAACACGGGTTCCGCGCTCTCATCACACCAGGTCAGTAATGAGCACTCTTACGGCCACCGCAACTGCAGCCGAGTCGGCTTCAATCCAACCGCTACACAGAATGGTCCGACTTGCCGAAGACGATGAGCCCAATTGGGGCTCCAGAGCTATTGGCCCTTTCGAAAACATCAGCCCCAAGGCAGATGGATTCATGACCAGCGGCAAGATTGGAGGTCTTGATGCCCCAACAAACCCAGACCACAACTGGTGGTGGCAGCGTACTGCGCCCCTGCTTGCCACCCTCCTCCGCAGCGCTGGCTCTTATACACACGAGCAGCAGCTTGACCACATGCGCGTGTATCGCGACGCCGTGGTGCCAACCTACGGGCCGCCTACACCTCAAGCCACTGTCCGTCCGTTGTTGACAATGGATGGCTCTCCGGTCGAACCGTCGTGGAATTTTCAGAACGACGGGACAGTGGTGCGCTATACCTTTGAGCCGCTGCTGCCGAATGACGACCCGGAAAACCCCTTCCCCGGGGACAAGATCACGACGCTGCTACCACTGCTACGATACGTCGCGCCAGGTGCGGATACGCGGTGGTTCGAGCAGGTCTGGTCTCGCTGGTTTGTGCATGAGAAGAACGAGGTGGCCGCCGCGAAGGCCGGTCTCCCACCACACAAGACCCGGGCGCCGCAGATCTTTGTGGCATTTGACATGAAGGGGGCCGAGCGCATCATGAAGGTCTACCTCTTCCCCGTGCTCAAGCACCTTGCCACTGGTGTCAGCACCGAGGACTTGACCTGGGACACCATTCGCAACCTTGAGCCCGGTGGGCAGGGATTCAGCAGGGTGGTGGACAAGCTGTCCAATTTCCTGGCAGGGTACAAAGAGCGTATGCCTGTTGAGATGATCGCCATCGACTGCATCGACCCGGCCAAGGCGCGCATCAAGGTATACGCCCGGACAAAGTCGAATTCGAAAAGTACCATTCGCGACGTGTGTACCCTGGGTGGTCTGCAAATGGACGAATCAACCATGCGCGGCGTCGAAAATCTATCCAAAATATGGCACCTCCTCCTCGATGAGCCAAACGGGATTGCTCCAGACCAGTCCAAGCCGCCCCGCTTCCCAAAGGACCACCACGTGGGCATTTGTTTTGTCTTCGAGATGAGGCCAGGTCAGGAGAGGATCGAGGTCAAGTGCCATTTGCCTTGGGCGCAGACAAACTCCAACGACATCCGCACGACTGCGAACTTTACCGAGGCGCTCGAGTTGCTGGGCTACGAACGGCATGCCGGCAAGTACGCCAGGGGCGCCTTAGCTGCGGCCATGATGTGAGTAGTAGCTATCGCTTCTCGGCTTACATACAGTTGAAGCATCAACGTTGACTGACAGCATGAATATCAACACAGACCCGGGATTGATTTCTCAAAGCCAGGGGCCTCGTCTTACACGTCGTACAATTACGGACGAGGCCACTTGGGCTACGGTGACTACATATCTTCGTATTTTTCACCCATGTGCCAGGGCTATGATTAGCGAGTTCTGTATATAGCTGGCAAGGGTATGGAAGTCATTGGATGCTCAGACTAGGGATAGCATGGGTTAGCTTGGTCGGATTTGATCGGGATTGGTAAACATTTTTTGGCACGACAATTGTTATATTCCAGCGACTTCCTGTTTACAAGACCGCATCTCCAAGTCAAATAATCGTGTCATCTGAGAATCTCGACATGTGAAGGTGGCCATGACTTAACACTATCCAGGTAGACATGAACGGCACAAATATAGCATGCCCAGGTGAGAACAGTCCACTCATTTCCCGTGATAGGTCTATGGTGGGATGCTGGCCGAAGCTGTCAACCAATGTTGCTGGATCTCGCGGTTTTCTTGGCTTCGTCCAGCCGATTTTCAGATGCAGTGGACGGCTAACCCTGCAAATCAAGAATACAACAAGGTGAACTCAATTCGTCTCTATGATCCACCAACCACAAACCAATAGCCGAACCGCTCGCGCGCCAGCGCCAGACTCAGCACCAGGTGCAGCATATGACTGTGCCACGAAATCGCCCTGGTACCAAGTAGACAGTTCCTCTCAGCTAAGCTTCCGGAACGATGGATCGATCTGCAGCGTCAAGGTCTGGCCCCGGAAGCCTCGGGACGGTCGGAAGAACGTCTCTTCGCATGATTCAACCTCGTTGCCCGCCGCCTGTCCAGTTGCCAACTCGACCTTTTCTGGCATACGCGAAACCACTTGACCAACATATTTCTTACCGCAGCAGGATTTCATGTTGCTTTACAAGGTCCAAGTCCGCCCGGAACGGGTGGCGCGTGGGGATGGTTTCATCATGACTTGCAGGTGTTCCATGCGACTTCTGGACGTGATGGTAGCAGACGTACGCGTTGCCCACTACCGGGGTCTGAATAGGACGATACCTTTGGCGGTCGAGGCGCAGTTCGAAATGAGCTGCAGAACACCGGGTTTCCTAATTGCAGTAATTGTTTCCGCGGGTCGACAAGTCCTATCATGTCTCTTTGAAACACCGTGCCGTCTAGGTTCGCAGATCTTTCGGATGAAACATGGCAGACGTCAAGGCTGTCCAGTCAACCTGGCCTCCACCTGACAGCCGTGTGTCTAGGTTGTAAAAGACGCCGTCAGAAACAGGGCCGTATGCTGCGCTTCGGACATCCGCTGTCTTTACATGTTGGAGGTCAACCAAGAGTGGGGTTCGTCAGAAAGACGTCCGGAGCAGAACAGCCTCGTCAGTGCTATTCAAGCCGCCTTGCATGAAATGCCAGGGGACCTAGCATTGCGCCTGGAATAGCTGTCTTCCGGAGGACCTTCTCCTTGGTCGCGTCGGCGGAAAGGAATGGAGCCTTCTATGGAAGAATCGTAATAAGGCAGCGGTGGTGTATCCGGACTTGACAAGTAATGCGATAGTCCGATGAAGGCAGTTCTTGCCAGAGGCCGTGGAGACCTCAAATGTTCATTCATGTATTCACCATGTGTTCAATCCAGAGCCTGTAATATAAAGTTGCGGTCAACTCGGCTGTTTTCAGCGTGTTGTCCACCGCAACTCTAAGTCTTAATCATTGAAGAGCAATATCGTCTCTGGACAGGAACTACTGCATTTTCTCCCTAACAGCCCAACCCAGACATCCAAAATGGCCGCTAGTGGACCTCCTCCCCCAACTGCAATCACTGAACGGGTAATTATCCCGGTAAAGGGTGGTGTTGAGCATTGGAAGGAGCCCTACAAGCAGCTCCTCTTGACCCTCAAAAACCAGCCTGGTTACATTAGAACAAGATGGGGCCCCCGCAGTGAGGATCCGCAAACTCTAGATTTGATGATTGGTAAGTCCACAGAACAAAACCCGCGGACCTGAGCACTCGTTGACCAGCGCAGGCTGGGTGTCCCCCGAAGCCAAGAACGCCTTCGTGTCAAGCGATGCCCACTCCAAGTCCATGGATCAGATGGGCCAGGTCCTCAACGGCAAGCCCTGGGGCTACACCATCAAGTTCAGGCCTTACGCGCCCCGCGAGGCCATCAATTCGCCTATCGTGGAGATGGTCACCATTCGCAACTGCACGGGCAGCGAAGAAGATCTCAAGGCCTTGATCGAGAAAGCGTTCAGCCTGCCTGGCTCTCGTGGCGGCGCCTCTGGCTTTTCTACGGAACAGGTCGAAGGTCACGGCAAGGTCTTTGTCGGGGCGATCGGTTGGGACAGCATTGATGCTAGCAAGGCGGCCGACAAATCTTCTTACATTCCCAATGGTGTCGGGGATGTCGAGGTGCACCATGTCAACTACAACTTCCCCATCAAGGGCTTCTCAGTCACTAACTCGAACTAACCACGTCTGACGGCGGTGACTGGGAAAGATTCCCGGGAGGAGTTGTTGGAATCGAACAGAGCCGGGTGCTCCAAGCAGTTTGCATGGCTGGGTTATAGGGTAGCTTGGTAGATGTTAGAATGCAGAATGGAGTCCATAAAACAGTACCCGTCAAACTTCACACTTATACAGTGTCTCTGCACTGCAACTTAGAGTGAGTCCCTTAGTTGATGGCTACACAACTCTGGCTGAGTATAACGTAGTTTTCGGATCTAATAAATGTACGCTTATCTTTCAAGATCAATATTGCCAAGTCCTGTAGAAATCAGGTTCAACACATGCTTTGATCCATCACCTGCTCTGGCCGTGATTGAATCTCTGCCCGAGAAAGTCGATACAGATTGGTAAAAAGTCTCGTCCACCGGGCCTTGGCATTGTGACGCTTCCAGCAGTTCATTGTAACGTCCTATACGAAGCTTTAGCGTTCCACGCTGAAACATCTAAACTTCGCATGCATCCTCGTTTCACCTCATGTATCCCATTTAAGCAAACATAAAACCACAACGCATGGTTTCCCCACCACACTGTCCGGAGGAGGCGCAGAACTTAGTTCTGGCACAATACGACTGCATCGAACTACACCCCCGGGACGGGACTCCGTAGCTATCAGGCTAGTCCGGCTTGACCGTTGTCAGCAGAGTTGGTATGAGCACCGTTGGATCACATGGAAGAGAGGCGACACAGAGGATTTCGTACGTCACATACTCGAATGCCTGGAACCGTCCCACATGTAATGTCTCAGAGGATTGTAGCTACCTTTTGTGTTCTTTTGCAAGGGGTCTGTCACGCATGGGCTCTCATATTTATACTCCCACGCGCTCCGGCCTTTTGGTGGCATACAGCAGTCTGTTTTAAGGGGGAGCCACCGCGTAACGAAAGAATATAAAATTCGTTGCGTTTCTTGTTGCCAAGCATCTGTTAGACCACCCGACCGAAACATTACCAAAATGGTGCAAAAAGTCCATAACGTCGCCGTTGCCGGTGTAAGGAATCTCGTTCAACCCGCCCCAGGCGGCTTCTCTGAGTAGCATGGTAACATTTGATCACAGGGCCGAGGAAACATCGGTGCACCCGTGGTGGCAAACCTCCTCGCTCATGGGTTCGATGTTACAATCCTCGTGCGCAAGTCCAGTGACACCAGCAGCTTGCCAGCTTCAGCCAAGGTCAAAAAGGTCGACTTCGAGTCCACTGATGATCTCACCGCGGCACTGGCTGGACAGGATGCTGTTGTCGACTGCACGCTTGTGCAGGATGATACGCCCAAGCGCCTCATGGACGCCTCCCTCGCCGCAGGAGTTTACCGGTATATCCCTTCGGACTGGAGCCTCGACCCACTTAACAAGGCCGCCAACTCCCTGCCGGTCTTCTCGAAGCGTGTTGAGCGGGATAACTACCTCTACGAGAAGTGCAAGTCGTCGAAAGGTAGTATGACTTGGACCATCGTCGCAAACGGGCCATTCCTGGACTGGAACCTTCGAACGGGTTTCGCTGGCATCGACCTTTCCAAGAAACGAGCGGAACTCATGGACGGGGGCGACAATCGAGTTGTCTGGACGACTCTAGACTCGGTTGGGAAAGCCGTTGCGGGGATCATGGCGCACCCCGAAGAGACGCAGAACAGGCCGGTCTATGTGCAGTCTGTCGTCAAGAGTTGTCATGAGATAGTCAAGCATGCCCAGTCGGTGCTTGGGGCAGACGGATGGCAGGTTATCAACGTGAACGCGGAGGAGGCCAACAACAAGGCTTTGGCTGACCTGTTCAGCGGCAAGTTTGACATGGCGACTTTTGGGACGTTGATCAGATACTCCAATGCCAAGCCGGAGACGTTTTCTCCATGGGAAAAGACCGACAATGGGCTACTTGGGGTGCCATCCATGACGGATGACGAATTGGAGGGCTTGATTAAAAAGATCTCGGCATCTGCAGCCTAGACCCTGCAGCGGTAATATCCAAGCGGGTCACTTAGATGTATTCGCGATGATGCACTGAGGCGGCATGGATAAGGTAGACTTTTCAGGGGCCAGTAACGTGTAAAACGAATTCGAAGATTGATTGATATCGCCTCCAAGCCGGTGACCAAGGATTGCAACGTCTGACGCCTAGTCTTGACCTCTCTAGTTCTAGATGAACCTATGGTCTGCATGTGAAGACGGAAACCCCAGGCGTGGTGAGAGGAGTAGTCGGCGAAACGTCTCGGGGATAACCAATTCCTATGCTTGCACAAAAAAAAATTATCCCATAAGAGGTTATGCCAGAGGAGTGGGAGGATGGGGCTGGCCGGTGACGAACACTGACACACATCCGTCAGTGAGACCAAAGCCTACGCAGGAGTCTAGATCTATAGAATCAGCACGGATGTGGTGATTATGAGTCATTCTGTATCGCCTGCGAGACATAGACTGTAGCATATGCACTTCATTCACATAGCAATACCGACTATCCCTCAATCCGACTTAAAAGGGCATACGCACCGACTTCCGATTCTGCGCACATTGCAGTAGATGCAAGCCCATTGAATGACACCACTCTTGGCAGACCGCACCTCATCGTCAAGTACTTTTTCGCCCCCTGGCACCCGCTGCACCATGTTGAAGCCAATCACATTCTACGATATCGCCTCGGGGCCGCCCATACGCCCATACGCACCGAATCCTTGCAAGACAAGGTGGGTAACCGGCCCCCCTGGCAGCTGTTGATAATTAGTTTCCTCACGCTTTGAGCCAGGTATGCACTTAATTTCAAGCGTGTCCATTCCGGCTTGGATTACGAGACTTGCTGGACCGAACTTACCGAGGTTACCAAAGTCCGCATGGGCCTCGGCGCTCTCCCATGTCGAAAACATTACTTGGACAATACCGACTTTTACACCCTACCAGTAGTAGTCGACCATACCACCGGCCAAGTGGTAGGTGACTCGTTTGAAATCGCTCTCTACCTTGACGCCGCATACCCCAGCTCGCCGCAGCTTTTTCCCGACTCTGCAGCTGCCTTACACCGAGACTTTAATGCCCATGTGGACAATGTCTTCGCCAAATATGTAGTGCTAGGTTATCACAACATGCCATTCAACCCGAAGACTGCTGCAAGGGCTAGAGCCGAGTTCTGCAGGCGGGCGGCGAGGAAAGACTGGGACGAGTTCGCAGTCCGCGGCCACGAGAGGGCAGAGATGCTCAAACAATTCGAAAAGGCGCTTGGAGAGCTGGCAGAGTGGTATGTCGAGAAGGGCAGTGGATCTCTCCTTTCAGGGGCCACGACGCCGACGTATGCGGATTTTATCGTAGGAGGCTGGCTGTGGATGATCAAAGAGACGCTGCCGGAGTGGAGCATGGTTCGCACGTGGCAGGATGGGCTGTGGGGAAGGCTTCATGACACTCTAAGCCAAACGTATGGGCAGGTGGATTAGAGAAGCAATATGTGTGACGAACCAAGCCGTTCTAATAATATAGCATGCGCAACATGCAGACTCGGCCGAACTTACGTCTTGGCTGAATAGGGTACCCCTGACATAGAAGAGGCCAATCCCAATCATTTTATCTTAGCAGGAGAAGGCATCCCGCATGATATGTGCCGAGTTTGCGGAGCCGGGATGACGATAAACAGGCGAGTTAGTGATGGATCGAACGCAGTTGATGGGTTCCGAGATTGGGGGATCGTAGTTGACGACAAGGAACGGTCCGGTACGAGCCAGGACACAAGCAGCCCAACATCAAACACGGGCATCCACTTGCCAGGGTCTATGGTGTTGTGACCAACGACAAGGGGCTACCCCTGCCCTTCACCGTGCGCCCCTATCGTGGGCCATTCACTGCAGTGGACCTCGCTGTCACTTGGAAACTGCTGATCTCCGAACGAAAATCAACATCAGCTCACACACGCACACAAACACACGTACACACGTACACATATTTAACCACGGCGACATCGCGTGCATCCTTCCTCAGCAAGCTGATCAGGATGCCCAACACCATCGTTGACTTCACAAAGGTCTTCAGCAACCTGTCATACGACCGGCTCGTAGACATCAAAGACCAATGGTTTCCCCCACAGCCGACATTCACCGAGTCCGATGTGCCCCGTCAAGATGGTCGCGTATTCATCGTCACTGGAGGAAACTCTGGCATCGGACTTGCGCTCGTTAAACTCCTGTACCCAACCGGCGCAAAGATCTATCTGGCATGCCGTTCCGAGGAGCGTGCGAGAGCCGCCATCAAGGAGGTCGTTGACCAAGGAGCGACCACGTCACAACCTGGCTCACTAGAGTACATGCACCTCGACCTTGACGACCTGGCGACCATCAAAGCGTCCGCAGCCTCTTTTGCTCAACGCGAATCCCGACTTGACATCTTGTGGAATAATGCAGGCATCGCAGGCGCACCGGCTGGCACTAAAACGAAGCAGGGCCTGGAGGGGCATATTGGTAATCCACCACACTAACCCTGTTGCCCGCCGTCTCTTGCTCTTCTCCATGCCGCCTAACATTTTCTATCCTTCCAAGCCGCTCTCACCTCTCCTCTCAACCCTGTCTTGTACTGACACGTCCACAGGTATCAACTGCGTAGGTCCGCTACTCTTCACACAAGAGCTGCTACCACAGCTCCGCGAAGCCACAAAGTCATCAGCGCCCGGGGCGACCAGGGTAATCTGGGCGTCGTCCATGATTATCGAGCGCTTTGCGCCACACGGGGGCCTCGATCTGGCGGAGCTAGACCGCATGAATGCCGCAGGGACAGGGTCAGAGAACGCTTCCGTAGACTACGCAGTGAGCAAGGCCGGGAACTGGTTTCTTGCTGTTGAAGGCGCACGGAGATGGGGGCCTGAGGGCATCGTGAGTGTTACACAGAACCCCGGCATGATCAATACCACAGTTTGGAAACATCAGCCCAACTGGCTGCTGGCTGTGATGCAGCCAAGCTTCTACCCTGCAGTCATGGGTGCATACACCATGTTGTTCTCTGGGTTCTCCAATGAGGTCGGGCTTGACACAAATGGCGTGTACGTACTGCCTTTTGGGAGGTTGCAGAAGAAGAATGTCAGAGATGATATTCTTGAGGCCATTGAGAATGGCAAGGCCAAAGAATTCTGGGACTGGTGTGAGCGCCTGCACTCACAGCATCGCTGAGTTGATTCTGAGCAGTCGGGACAAGTCACCACATATACAAGGTACCGGAGTCCCGGACTAAAAATTGAGAATTGATAAAAAGTTCATTGCCTATCGAAGTCATCTAACCGTAATTAGCAAAAGTTGGGGGTCTGTGTCCTGGATAACCCCAGCAGCGTTGCCCGTTGTGTCCTGATCAGATACGGGATTTGTGTCATCGTAAGCAAAGGCATACCCAGTGTGATTCATCAGTCTCTCGTGTATAATCCGGCTATAATGGTTCGTGATAGTCTCATTATAGTATTCATCAGCAGTGATCTTGTTGTTGGGCTGGATATGGCCCTCTTCAAGTAGCAATGTGCTTCGATCAAAGGCCGCACAGAGACGAGGCACAATCATCGACTGGTTCCTTCCGGTCACTGTGAACGGGCTCCTATCCTGAGAGCTCTGATCCTGAGAGCCCTGTACGCAGCCCATGATCTCAGACGTGGTCGGCTTCCTGAACGAATAAGTCTCACTGAGCATATCCTCGCCGCCGCACCAAAGCAGATCATCCTCAGGCTTGACCTTGCAGATGAAGTTGCGGCCTAATTCAACCTTTCCGCCACTACCATTATCCTGCGTGTTGATCGTGAGATTTTGCTCAGTGTACTTCTCCCACACCTTGTCAACGTACTCGTTGTAGTACGTTGCCATCGGGTCATTGGGGTGCAGGGCGAGATATTGGTTCGGCGAGAGTGCTCGTAAATTGTGGCCGTCATCGTCCGTGAGACACATCTCCGCCCAACTCTGGTTGTCTCTTTGCGTTTGGTCCCTGAGCTCCGAACAAATCTTGTCCAGCGCGTCGGCCTCGAGTCCTGGGACTCTATACACATTTGCTTCTGACTCCACCGTGAGGTCCAGTGACATTGCCGCAAAATCGACGTACGAGGGGTTCAATATGAAGTCCCCTTCCCCATAGGTGAACTCGATAAACTGCCAGGTAGTGTTGTATTCAGGAAGAGCTTTGTTGGTCGACGACGGTTCAACGAAGCCATCGCTTGAGCTCCCAGCATTGGTGCCAAACCGGAGCTTGTCTTGAGCGACGTACAGGCGGGCGCTGTTGGCGTAGCTTGGGAGCCAAAATGAAATGCTTTCATTCACCCGTATCTCGCTGTGAAACCCGCTGCTGTCATCGGTTGTGTTGACGAAGTAGTAGGGAATCGTAGAGCTGTCCGTGTATGCGGGCTTCGTGAACCACGAGTAGCAATCATCCTGTCTCCGAAGAATGATGAAATTGCTATTGGCATCGGGGTCCTTTCCAGTGACGTAAAAGAACAAAGGTTTACCTTGGTTATTTTGAATGGTTATGGTCAAATTACTGTGTCCCCCGGAGCATGCTTCGGAGTTGATTCGTGGCCGAATGTTTGGGCTACGTGGGGGCCGGGTGGGCGAATGTTGATTAATATTGGTGGCCGCTGCGAGCGAGAGGCACAAACATATGACCTCCAGGGCCGACGTAGATGTAAAGGAAAATCGCATCTTCGAAAGAGCGTGATGAAAAAGGATTAAGTACCTGAAAGAGAAAAAGTTGTGAGTCGCTTTTCTTCCAATGACAGTGACGTTTCTTGAAGGGGTGGGAGACACGTAAATAATTCACAGTGTGGCAGATGGAGATCGACACAAGATATACCCAGATAACTTACAGGTGAGTTGTTGGTTGATGTTGGCGAGAGAGTCGAACGCCGCGTGATGCACAAAGGAAGCCACAAGAGGTTCATGTTGCGTTTCGGCTGGACAAAGGCAGGGAGAAATCTTATATGTTGGAACTCTGGGAGGTCATGACAATGATCATGGGCCATGTCACACTCCATTGAGTGATTGGACACTTGACTTCTTCGAGTGTAAAGCAGTAACGGTGACGCATCCGTTTTCAAGTGGAAGAGTCATGTGGGCGAGTACAAACATTTCAGATACTAATAATTACAGTGGTGACTGCCTAACGACGCTGAATTGGAAATGGCAGATGATTGACATACGACGGCCCCCAGTGAGTCAGATGACTGTTCACTTGAACACCACCGGCGCATGTCTGAAGTTTGGCTTGTCCCAACGCCATTACCACGGGGCAATGGCTCTCCCCGTCAGCCGATCAAGGAGCCAGCTCACAATAATCAAGACACGTTGCCTCCATTGTCGTGTCCACAGGAAGTTCTTGGATCGCCAGGCGATCCATGCCTCAGCGCCCGTATAATCGCTCTTTCCCGCGATGACACCGTCATTGTGCCCGAGGTACGCAACAATAGCTGCCTGTTGATATTGGAAACTGTGAACCTTGTCCTCCTCGAACTCCTTGTTCAAGGCAGATCCCAGCCACTTCGCCTTTTGGCATGCAACCTCAGCCGTGGTGGGCAGGCTGGCACCATCGACATCTGCTGCATCACCGAGGGCATATACGTCAGGGATGGCCTCTCCATTCGTGCCCTTTAGACGCAGGAAGTCATCCGTCAGCATGCGAGCAAGACCCTTCCCTGTCTTCTGGCATCTGAGCCCGTCGACCAGAGATGTCGAGCCGTTCCCCGTAGCCCATATGACTGTGTTGCAAGGGATTCTTCCGAGTTCTTTAGTGTAAATGGCACCCTCGTCAACTTTTTCTATGTGGCTCTCGGTGAGTACCTCAACATCACGCCTGTCAAAGCTGTTCATCGCATACTCCTGCAGATGTTGGTCGAAGCCGCTCAAGACATTGGGAGCAACATCGTGGATCGAGATTCGGACATGTTTTTTGACGTGAGGATATAACCGTGCAAAGTCATTGTGGAAGAGATCGGACAATTCACTGGAGATCTCCACGCCTGTCGGCCCTGCACCCACAATGACAAAGTGCAAGATGTTGCGAACTAAATGGCAGGAAGTGTTAAAAAGCTTTCCGTCGGGAAGAGGGGAAAGGACCCAACAATCGACCTACTCTCTTCGCCTGTGAGGCCGGGCATCGATGCCCTCTCGAAGCAATTTCGAATGTGGGCTTGGATGGCTTTGGCGTCTCGCACAGTACGAACGAACATGGCATGTTCCTTCACGCCCGGCGTACCAAAGGTGTTGTTTGTGCAGCCAGGTGCTAGGATCAGGTAATCATAGGGCAGAGAGAACTGACCCTCGTTCGGAAGGTCGTCAAAGGCGGATCTGCAACGGCAAACCTTCTTCTCGAAGTCGACGTCGTCAACAGTGGCCTTGATGTATCTGATTTCCCTCCTTTGATGGCGGATCGGTGCTTCGACAAGACTGCGGGAACGTCAGTTATGACCTGTGTCTTCGATCAGGGTACTTCTAGGATGGCGAAGAAACCGTGCATACCTGAAGTCATAGAGGCCACAAGCAGCGCTGGCCAAAAGAGGCGTGTAAGGCGTCGTTTCTTCGGGTGAGACTACAGTAATCTTGTACTTTCCTTCATCGAGAGCGGTAGAACTAATACGTGTTACTCATCTGCAACGGGTGCCAGGGTGATGCATTCTGGAACACTGTAAAAGATGACAGATGGGGAACTGTGAAAGCAGAAGAGTCGTGCTCACATCGTGGCCCCAGCCCAGCCTGACCCTACAATCACCACTCTCTTCCTGTTAGCTTGTTTGGCGACATACGGCATGGTAGCTATGACTCCGTTTGGGAGGGCAGGAGGGACAGCTAATGGGACATGGGGCTGCTTCACAAAGAGCCTTGTTAATGGTGATGCGAGGCATTTGGGTAGGCCTTGGAGATTTGGAGCGAGGGGCCATGACAGATATATACTGCGTGCACAGCTGAACATTTGACAGGGAGGCTGAGGGAAAAGGCGTCATCAGGAGCTTTAGCAGCAACTGTCCACGCTGCTAGCATGGACACACGAAACAGGGTGCTCAAGTTCAAGGCCTCGGTGCTGCCTCGGTATGCCTAGTGAACGCCCAGCCGTGGCTATAGTGAAGCTGGCTCGGCATGCGGACCTTCGGAGATCGGTCTATGATTTTATCAGCTGGGATTAGGACATCCCAGCTTCGCTTTCGAGAGATCTCGCATGCCGATCATGGCAAAACCGTAATAATCTGTATGGGACATTGAAAGATATCTCAACTCGAACTGTCTGCGTACTGTGAAAGCGCAATTGCATCCTTATGCCATCTATGACGTCCCCTTGTCTGATTTAGCGCGACCAATGACCTGAACATGGGCCCCTGGCTCTTGTCCAGTCCTACCGCTGGTTCCTGTTTTCCGGCAGATACCAAGCCTGCGGCGCATCAGTACCGGAGATAGATGTGAGCGTCTCTGATTGCATTGGCACCGTGTTTGTGCCCCGCAGCGCAGCCAAGAAAGTATAGTAATAAGCTTCCCTCCCCCTCAATTCTGTCTTTCGACTATGTGCAAAACAGATCCCTGTCGAACATGGAAACGAGCTCGACCTTGGTCAGTCACCGTGAAGGTGTCAAGACTAATGAGAGTGGGCGACGCGGATCAAGACCGTGCACCAAGGGGGGTACAAGAATGTTTATTTGCCTGTAGGCAATTTATGCCCGTCAATAAGCGGATTAGAAGTTCCTGACATGCTTAAGCCTCACCGCAGTTGAAAACATGGCGTTAAATACTATTTACTTCCAGGCAAACGTTCCGTCTCGTGCTCTAAGCCACCATGCATGGTAGGGCCGTAGCTATCCGGCACCCTGTTCGAAAATGTTGATGGTGTACGAGGTTTAGCCGTACACTGTTGTGTAGCTCACAAGCATCGTGGTAAAGTAGTCCCCCGAGTTCACGGTTCTGAAGCTTCAATCTGTATTAAATATATTTTCAGGAAAAGCAGACAACGTCGTTCTACACCCTGTCAATTTCCCCATCGTCGTCGTCATCGAAAACAGCAACCTCCCCGGAAGTCCCACCATGCTCGTGGTGGCCACCAAATGCACTTTCTACATGCACCTCCACTGCCTCTGGGCCACTCCCTACTACTTTGTCCTTTGGAACCCACCAAAGCTGAATTGCGCCCAGGATCGCGACCACAGCACACCCACCCCAAGCAGCGGCGCTCCCGCCGACATCATAGAAAACGCCCACTAGAGGTGAGCTGATTGTTCGAGCGATGCACACAGCACTCATAGCAAGGCCATTAACGCGACCGAGAACCAAGGGTGATGGGCACGCATTCTTGAGCAATATCAGGGCGCAAGGTGTGAGAATGATGCCGAATAAGTTCTGCAGAAATAACGTGACGTAGATCCCAGCTGATAGGGTTACAGAGTCAGGAGCCTCTTCGGTCTGCCCCACGGGCCTGAGTAGAGAGAGGAACGGCATCATAACATAGCACAGGGGATATAGAATCGTCGGAACCAAGAATGATAGCCAGACGCCTGTGCCTTCGACAAAAAAGGGGAAAATGACGCCTTGTATGAAAAGAGCGATGAAGCCGTTGACTGCGAGGAAGCCACCGACGTCGTGCAGGCTGTAGCCCATACCGCCCGAAAGATCCAGCTGAGGTGAGCGGGCGATGGTAGAATTATATGATGGCGAGTCGAGCAGATAGATGGGGAGGATGGCACCGAACGCCATTTGATGAAAGGCAGCAATGACAAGTGCGAGAATAAGCATGATGACAGCAAAGTTGAAGGCCTTCTCTTGGCCTTTCGCCGTCCCTGTTGCTTGTTGGATGCCTTGCTGCAAGTCCTGAAGTTCGGGCCGTACTTGTATTGAGTGCATAGTTCCGAAAGAGTTGTGTCGGAGGTCGAAGCGCTGATCTGCTGCTGTCGGCAGTCCTTCCTCTGCAATGAACGGTCTGGTGCCGTGGCGGATCTCTTCCATGATGGATCGCGGCTGGCTGGTCGTCCGGATCAGAGGGGTATTCTCGTCGTCTTGCTCGCTCTCTGTTGCATGCACCTGCTCCACCCTCTCCTTGATGAATTGAGGGTTTGTTTCATCTAGGAAGATGATGCCCTGGGTAACAGCAATGACAATGACCGCGACTGAGACCAGGTTAGGCAGGAGATACGGATATCGTCCAAAGAGGCCATCCTCAGGGAAGACATCGGGATAGAACTTTGCGGGTTGCGCCAGGAAGCCACCCATCGCACTCCCAATAATGCTGCCAAGAAACCACACAAACGGCTGGACGGCATATGCTCGTGGTTCATGCTCGGGCTTCTTGACCATCTCTGCCACCATAGTTTGCATCACAGATACGTTCCCGTTCAGGCTTCCCCCAACGAACCGTGCCAGTAGGGCGACCCAGTAAGTCTTGGCAAGGCCAAAAATGAGGCTGGAAATGGCGACTCCGCAGAGGCCAAATAGTACGACGGGCTTCCGTCCGTATCGATCTGACACTGCTCCCCATAGCATAGACGTCAGGGCCTCAGCGACCGCATAAGCAGAGACGAGGAGACCAGCATAGAACGAGGCGTTAACGTCGGTGCCGTTGAGATCCTGCACCATAATGTAGGTGTAAGCCAGGATTGAGTTGAATGCTATGGGCTCCGAGAAGCGGCAGATGGCAAGAATGGTAAGCTGGTAGGTGGGGAAGCCATCGTCGGCCTTGACATGCTGCTTCTTGCTTGTGTGCCCGTTGCGCCCAAGATCTGCAGGCTGTTCATCGTGAGGCATGATATGGCAGATCTGAGACAGCTCGCTTTGGGATGAGGAAAAGAGCCAGCTGGAAAGGAAAGGGGAGAGCTCTGTGGAGGAAGAGAGAGGAACAAAGTCTTCAAGATGATAAAGGCCTTCAAGATATGAGGTTCAAAGTGGAGTGCCCCAGTACATAAATCGGGATGTCGATCCCCGGTGCAGGGCAAGGATCGTACTCCGGCCGGCGGCGATGCGCACCTAGCGTCTCACGCACTGGCTGCGCACCTCCTCCCGGCCTGTTGGGATGCCAACACTGATCAAGCATTGGTGTAAAGCACAGAATGGCAGGCAATATGTGCATGCGCATGAATCTTTCCTCGCTTGGCGCGTTGGCCACATGGTGCAGGATATTGCGGTCAGAGCTTTGGAGGACGGGGACGCCGCGCGACTCGCGGGAATAAAGGAAGTGAGGTGCGAGTTGGTCCGAGAATTGAGGCGGCGCTCAACATGCGGGGCAGACTTGATTGGCTGAACTGGTGAGCAGCTAACATGGTGTCTCGTCACGCGTCCCGAAATTCCGGGGCTAATGGTAAATCTCTGGTAAATCTTGACTTGCTGGGTTGTTGGTGACTGAAACGGTTTCCTCCTCTATCCAGTCCTTTTCAGATTCGCTCATCGACACTCTACAGAGTAAAAATAGCAACGGTATCTGCTAAACCAATCAGAACAAATCAGCAGAGCAACAGTCCAATAATTAGTGTCTCTAATCCGGACACAACCATCTCGTCAGCACGTACCAGGCCATGCATCGAAAAGGAAGAATTACTCCAGCCCAGCTGAACCTGTCCATCACACTGTTTGCGATGTCTCCAGAGATCATCGCTGCCGTCTTTGATGCTTGCATCGAGGATCCTGATAATGCTAAGCGGCCTGGACTCCATGTCCTCAGAGGTTATAGTCGCATTCCCAAAACGGTAGACACGGTCCTCCCACAAAGCCATGGTGCCAGGCTACATACCTCCTCCCTCCTCTCCGAAATCAACTGCAATAAAACGCCATCATGTCGTACCACTGTACTACGCTCCCAATCAAGAAAGCCCAACTCCCAATGAATGACGCCACAGAGCCTCCCAAGGTATCTCCACTTAAAAATAGAACACCGGTGATGGCGAAGAGAATCGAGGCAATGACATTCCACAGCGATGCCTGCCAGGCAGCTGACCCGAAACGAGGCTTATACCACCGCTCCTGTGCAAATAGCAGCAGCATGATGTTGGATATAGTGAACATTCCTCCCCCGATAAGCAAAGGCGTGAATACGAAGGTCGACAGGCCGACAAGATCGTCAGGAGCAAGCACGCCTGGGAACCCGAAGATGACACTGGTGGTCAATACGGAGCCGGCAACGAGCTGCATCGCCCCCGACTGGAAGGGCGTCGTCTTCAACGCATCCTTGAGGATGCCCCAGCTTGGTAGCCATACCCAGGATGGACTGCTCAGTAGTGCCGGCTGGTATGACTTCGTCTGCTCCTCGTCTCCCCCAAACTTGGAGGACGAGGACGAGGAAGACGACACAGGCTCTATGGTGCCGTTGGCAGTATTCCAGATGGCGGGCATGGTGAGGAACCCAGCCGTTACGAATAGGGCGGCTCCGATCGCGTTCGTGACAGGCGCTGCCAGGGTCGCCTCTGTCGGAAATGCTGTCAAAGGGGCCACTAATGGCAGTAGACCAAAGAAGCCGTTGATGGCGAAGGATATGCTGCCGACGATGAAGAGAATTGCGATGATCCAGTTTGCGTCCCGGTAAGGGTAGACTGTGACCATGACCTTCAGCTGTTCTCGAAAGCCAGGGGATCCATATTGGCCCTGCTCGAGTTCCTTGTTCCACTCAATGTCGTAAACGCCTGATGAGCTTTTCGAGACCCTGGCAAGGTCGCACCTGGCCCTATACTCGGCGTGGTCAATCGCAACGAACGTGCGTCTTCGCTGAACTGTAACTGCAGCTGACTGCCGACGGGTAGAGGGGCCAGGCAAGCCGCTAAGATCGTAATAGGATGCTCGATGGGAGTTGGCTGCATTCATAGCTGGCTAGTCACGGTGAGTCAGTACATAAGTACCACAGCACGAGAAAGTTGAAGTTCGTACCTAAAGAAGGAGCTGCCTTGAAAGAAAGCAAGTACAGTTTTCAATTAAACAATAGGACGAGAGGTGGTGAAAGAGAGAGAGTGTTTTCTAGGCCAGCTAGATGAAGATAGAGCCGCAGGAAACGAATGCCTCGTTCATGAGCAAACCGTAGAAGATTTATTTGATCCTCGTTAATAGGAATAGGACCTTGTAGGTAACCTTATGTCAGGTTCCAGTGATCTTTGCATTGCAAGTGATGTACAAAGGTTGTTTCCGACCGAGTGTATCTGATTTGCGGCGAGGTTGACACCACTGGCATTAGCGACGCTGCCAGTGGTAATGCCTCTCATCATTGGCGATCATCTTGCCGTTGTTGAAGTTGCGAATTTGGAAATTGTGTGCTTGGCAAAGACGAGAAACGAGTACTGTTTGACGTCTTGGGATATCCAGAAGCGATGCATTGATTCAGTGTGACGTTCCATGGGAACCGGCCGGTCACATATATGTCGCTGGGGTCAACAGGAGTTCAAGATTAACGAAAAGAGTCAAAAAAGTGCGAACATCAATCAGGAGCACCGACATCTCCCGGCCGATCACTCAAGTTTGTCTGGGTCGGTCCACGAACCTTGTTTCACCCGCCAAAAGTAGCAGCTCCACAGGTAGCCCGCATTTCTCTAGCCCCTATCCTGGCTGGTGCGTCTCCACGTTTTGGAAATGCGTTCTAACTGCCTATTCGGATAAATGCCCTGTCCAGCCCGCCAGAGAAATCCTGCTTATTGGATGCCTTAGACGCTGCGACCAGGGAGTGAACCGCGTGTTGTTGGGGCAATTTGCACAATGGATCGAGTTGCCATTGTCAAGATGCAATGACCTACTTACCGCTTCTTAGGTGGTCGAGCCAATCTCCTACTTCACAATGAAAATTTCCAACATGTTCTCGTCCGTCTGAATGTACCGTCTGGTTGTGTTATACGGCGATCTATTCTAATTTGTGACGAAGTTTGGCCGCGTCTTAATCTCATTATCACAGACCACAAACAAGTTACCTAGGCATTAATTATCCTTGTTCATCTTCATTGGTCTCCCGCTTCACCATGGCCGACGTCGAGCAATCGGCCGACTCGAGTCGCCTTACTCAGGGTGACCGACTCTCCGGAAGATTGGTGGACTCCAACGAGGACGATATCGAAAAGCTTGGGAGAAAGCGGCCCGAAGTCTTCAAGAATGTCTTCACGGAGATCGGCTTCTGCCTATCTATTCTCGCATCCAACCTTGTCTCTGTAAGCCACCCCGGCCTATAGTTAGGCGTGCGACGTTGCTTCACATTGTCGGAGGATGGGCCAATGGCGTTCGCTAACTGTAGTGTTACCTTGCCATCTCCCAGGAATTCCTCATCAGCGGAATGAACGTCCTTCTTCCGAGTCTCGTGCGCGAATTACACATACCATCCGAGAGTCAGACATGGCCGGCCAGCATATTCACTCTCGTGGCTGGCGCCTTCCTGCTGCCCTTTGGCCGGCTGTGCGACATGTATGGTGCCAGTGTTGTCTTCCTGACGAGTATCGCTTGGCTGTCCATTTGGACCCTGGTCGGAGGATTCAGCCAAAACCTAGCCATGCTTCTCGTCACCAGGGCTTTTCAAGGGCTGGGATCCGCCGCGAACCTCCCGGCCGGCCTGGCGCTCCTGAGCAGCATGTACCGTCCAGGTCCTCGTAAGAACTTTGTCTTCAGCCTGTACGGGGGCTGTGCGCCGTTCGGCTTCTTCGCAGGAATCCTTGTTGCTGGCCTGAGCGGCCAGGTCATCCACTGGGGATGGTTCTTCTGGATTGTCAGCATGGCGTTGGCTGTCACAGGCTCCGTATCAATCTTTTGCATACCTCGCGATATGCATGCTCGTCAAGGGTCGATGGACTGGTGGGGCTGCGCCAGCAGTATGCCAGGTATCTTCCTGCTAGTCTACGCCATCACGGAGAGCTCACATGTAAGAGGCGGCTGGGGCTCGCCACAGATCATCGTGACATTCGTCCTTGGCGTTCTGTTCTTGGTCGGCTTTGTCTATGTCGAGAACAAGCGAGCTACACATCCACTCCTGCCTGCAAGCATCTTTTCCCCAAAGCACACGGTTGTCCTGTTTTTATATTTGTTCCTCGTTTATGGTTGCTTCGGTATCTATCTCTTCTATGCCAGCTTCTAGTAAGTCAACACACTTGTACGTGGAAGAAGATCTACTGACTCATGGAACCAGCATCGAGATAGTGCTTAACGTGCCTTCCTTCCTCGCTGCCCTTTGGTTTGCCCCTTTGGCCGCTGGAGGGATCATTATCGCTCTGGTAGGGGGTATGACGCTCCACCGTCTGTCTGGGACGCTATTGTTACTCCTGTCAGCCAGTGGTTTCCTGGTCTGCGTGCTCCTATTTGCCGTCATGCCAGAGAACCCGAGCTACTGGCCGTGGGTGTTCCCAGCCATGGTGTGCGCCACGCTCGGAATCGACATTTCGTACAATGTCAGCAGCATATTCATTACCACAAATGTTGCCAAGCACGAGCAGGGTCTCGCCGGTGCATGTGTTAATGGTCTCGTATTCCTAGGCATTGCTTTTTTCCTCGGGTGGGCGGACTTAGCAGTGGCCAAGACTGCCTATCTAGGGACCAGAGGCAGCTATAAGACAGCATTCTTTCTTGGGACCGGATGCGCCGGTGTGGCTATCGTACTGGTTGCATTGGGTATCAGGGTGGACAAGGCTAAAAGTGGCTTGACTGTAGATGAGAAGGCCGACCTGCATGATGAGCCCGTTGCCGTCGATTCTGCCTTGGAGCCTGATCGTCGGGTGGTGGGACGAAAATGAGACCGTCGACAAGCTTTCAGAGTCGCGATTTAGCAAAGTGGACCTATCGTCTGACGAGAACGAATAGATAAGGACCGAGATGAATTCAGAATAATGGAGCGTTCATATCAGCATTAGCTTCTCGTCCATGTCATACACATCGTCGAGCCACGACCTCCTGTCATTTGCGGGCAGTGGGCGCGCCCAAATTCGGTGCAGAACTGACAAGCCCCTTTTGATATTCCACATATGGATCATACCGTAGAGCTGCTCCAATGCATTCGCAACCCACAGTCGTTGCTCCGGAAGACGTGCTTCAGCCCCAAGAATGAAGGCGGGCCAGAGGATACCCTTGAAATGAGAGTCGCTCGGTGAAAGTTGTTGGAGATGGTGCAGAGTGAGATCGACAATGTCTCCCACCAATGGTCTGTTATAGCAGGTGGCGCTGAGGACTTGCGCTGCGTAGATCGCGATGGCCCCCTTGTAGGCAGAGGCCGTGTGAAGTCGCTGCTCATGGAGGTCTCTACCGGGGAAAAGGAGTGCCCAGTCTGAACAAGAGAACTTCTCGAGTCGGTTTAGAGTCAATTCCGCTTCCTCCTGGCGGAGCTCTTGAGATTGAGATTGCAGCCCATTTAAAGCATGCAGAATCCCTACGAGCTCAGCGGGGCATCCGGTCCAACTCCAGCTCTGGGCCCGCTCCAAGACAGCGCCCAAATCGAACTGTGGGAGCTCTTGAGCAGGATCTATCTTGGTTCTGCTCAGCGTTGAGCCGAATATGGATATCCTAGCACCATCTCAGTGGAATGTCTTGACAAAGGCAACGAACGATCGAACATTGGGCGGAGAAGGGCGAGTGAGGCGGGATTGAACATACATGGCATACGCCTCGCGGAAGAATCCGTGGAATACAGAGCCTCCGGTCGATGCTGATGCATCCTTGGTTCGCCGAAGACACATGAGGTCTTTCATGCCAGCGAGATGGTGATGCCACGAGGGATGTTCTGTGTCTAACATATCGAGCCACGTGAAAAGAAATGACGACGCCACAACTGCATCGGAGCAATCTTCGCTAGATAGCGCGGTTCGGAGGCTATGTGTCGCTTTATACGCGTGCCCCATAACAGTGGCAAGATCGATAGAGCTCAGTTCCGGCTTCGCTGTAACCAGAGAGCTGTCATAGCTTTGTGTCGCTGGGACGGAAGTAACACCTGCACGAGCCTGATGATAGACAGAAATCGCAACGACAATGTCCCGCATCGCGTTATTATGCGGTATTAGCAGTAGCATTTGCTTAAACGGGTTGCCAAAGTCATCACCGTAGATAGTGCACTCGCTGCAGCACTCTCGTAAGTCTTAACAGATGGATCAGTTTCTTGACCGCAACAGTCCGTTCATCGCCGAGATGCACTCACAATATTCGACGTTCCTTCTGGTGCCAAGACTCAAATCCTGGAAGACAGGATCTGTGGGGTTTGCAGAAACAGTTGCGTCGGTGTGGGGAATGTGATCGCCGACATCAATGCTCCGAGGGGGCATTGTCGATGTTGGGAGCACGCATGACCCATTGATCCTGCGGCCGTTGGCCTTCTTGCGGCACGGAACTCCGGTCCAGACGACGGGTTTATTCGAGCTATACCCTAAGCACTCGCGATGGTTGCTCCTACATTTGAAACAGGTCGGGAGACTAAGATCGCATTTGACACGTCGCCGCATACAGGTCCAGCATGGTTTGGACGCAGACGAGATCGAAGCAAATTCACCAGAAGACAACATGGCCGCTTGTGCCAGAGTTTGATATTGTACTTGACTACACCTTGGAGGTGTTGTGTCCAGGGGAGCAAATGGTGGTAATTATGGAAAGGTTGAAGGTGGGACACATGGACCCTTGTTTCATCCCTGTTTCACATAGACTATTCAGCCCTACACTTATTTGCATTTCACACCGCCAAAACCACGCTAATAACACTGCCGTATTAACACACGCTTTATATATATATATATATATAACTAACTTTATTATTTTAATATTAATTTATTAAAATAATATATTAAATAATATAAAATAGTTTTAAAAATTTATTTTTTTATATTAAAAGTTATAATTTAAATAATTAACTTAATTTAATAATTTAAAAAAAATATTTAAATAATATATATTTTTATTATAAATAAAGTATTTTTAATAAAATTATTAAAAATATTATTTTTTATTTTTTATTTTTTAATAAATATTAAATATTATTTATAATTATATTTTTAACATATATTATAATATAATTAAATTATTTAAAAAAGTTTATAAAAAAAGTTTAAATATATAATTTTTTTTATTTTATATTAAATTAAGTTAAATTAAATTAAATAAATATTTATAAAAATATAATAAATATATATAATATTAAATTTAAGTAATGTTATTAGCAACTTAATTATATATATGTTAAAGATGGTAGTGGATAGCCTTAAGATTTAAACAATGAAATTCATACTACCTTAGTAACACCATGCTTGTCATCTTAATCTGCTTTCAGTTCCTACCTACATAATGCCTATGCTGCCACCTTTTCAGATTCATCCTCAGCCAGGCGCATGTCTAGCTGCCTCCTTTCCTCCTCGCTCATGGCTGACAGATCGACGGCCACGTCATCCCCAAATTTCTTCCCGATTTCCTCTAGTGTAAGCCCCTTTGTCTCTGGGAATAGGAAGTACATCATAGCTGCTCCAAGAAGAGGCAGCACGATAAATATGATGTAGTATTTCCAGCCGATAGTGGTGAAGGCGACAGGTGCGCACATGGTATAAATGAGCGACATGCAAAATAGCGCAGATATGCTGAAACCGGCGCCTTGGGTGCGAATTGAAGTAGGAAAGAGCTCGCTGGCATATACGTAAGAAGTGGCGTCCATAGAGCCAGCGAAGAAAGTCACAACTATTTTATTAAACCGTTAATATCACCGCAGACTTGAAGATATCAAAACACACATTAACTTACACAGATATAAGAAGAACACGCCAAATCCGTTTCCGATTTTATTATCCGTGCTCCCATACCTCGCTAAACATGCTGTAAAACCAGCGACTGAAATCGCACCGCCGATCTATGCGTTGTCATTGGTTAATTTCGGAGATGGAAGCAGTAGAGGAATGTCACGGAATGCATACCTGCCCTATTACCATCGTAGCAACACGTCCAAACTTGTCAAGCCACAACGAGTTCATGTAATTCATGAATGCAGCCCAGCTATCCCAGACAGCATACAAAAGGAGAGGCAGGGAGCCAAAAAGACCCAGGCCATTATACAAGAGAACCTGGTAGTTATTGATTACCAGGCACCCAGTTGATTGCACGAGAGCACTATGAATATACGATTAGCGTAATCTACACCGTTAACAGCGTCCCAATATAACTTACAGGGTGAGGAAACCAAATAGGAGGCGTTTCCGGCATGACTTCCTTTGGAACAGCAAGACCCATCCTTTCAGCCAACCTTGTCTCCATCCCTCTCGTCGCTCAAGCTGAAGTTGCTGGCGGATCTGATAAAATTCTTGTCGTGCCAGAATATCATCTTGTTCACCAGGCACGCGGTGCAGATCACGCAGGACTTGTAGACCTTCTTCGTATCGATCTTTGGCCATGAGATACCGCGGAGACTCTGGGAGCCATAGCGACCCGATGAGCAAGCAAAGAGGTGGAACGACCTGCAGTGCGAGACACAAACGCCATTGTGCGTCCGGCGACGAGAGATAGAAAGACCCAAACCCCGTCCATCCAGCCAGGGCCTGGGGGGATTTAGCAGCTGCATGCACACAGGAGGACTGTTGGCAGGCGACCTGCTGAGACAGAAAGAAGTCACTCACATATCCAACGCAGAGTATGAAGCCATGTGTTCCCACCATGCGCCCTCTTAAGTGGGCCGGGGAGATTTCGCTCTGGTAGAGCGGTGTGATGACATTGACCATGCCAACGCCTACGCCCATGAGGAATCTGCCGACGAGAAACATTGCTATGTGTACCGACGCAGCCTGGATGACTCCCGCGATGACACACAACACAGATGTTACCTGTATTGCTAACTTGCGTCCAAAGGCATCGCCCAACCAAGTCATTAGGATGCAGCCCAGGAGGCCACCCGCTGCAAAAACGCCATTCGTGGCACCCGTGATGCGCGAGCTTTCGGCGGCGTTGGAACCATAGAGGTCAATTCCAAAGTACTTAAAGAACGAGTCAAGCCCAAGCACGGCTCCAATGATCGCCGAGTTGTAGCCATATGTCAGTGAGCCAAACGTAACCAAGAAAACCATGAGGAAGTTATATCGGTTGGCTGTGGACTTTGTGGTAGACATTGTGGAGTGTGGCCTAAGCTGCAAGGCGAGGATGGCGGGAAAATAAACGTGGGCTCACATTAGGCTGTGCCTCATCCTTATAACAACAGTGCTTTGACTTTGCCGGATAGCCCTGAGTCGGGAACTGGATCGCTAGTTGGTTTAGTTAATGTAACCTCGCACTTCAAATCTGACCACAACCTAGACATTTGTGTTACATCTCCGCCCCGCAGGCTGGTACGTCAGCACTAACATTGAGTGCAATTGGGAAGCCAGCCGGCAGATACCACACCTTACCGGAACGCGATGTTAAGCTGCATAGAAAGATAAATAAGACGTAAACATAACCATGTTATAAGCTTGGTTTAAACTTAATTTATAATAATTAAACTTATAAAATTAAAGTATATGTTAATTTAATTAAGCTTTTTCCCTTAAAAAACTTTATATTTTTTATTAAATATATTAAAAATAAATATATATTTAAATATATTAATATAAAATAATAAAATTAAATATTATAATTTTATTTTATTAATTTTTAAATTTATTATAATAATAATAATAATAATAATAATAATTTATTTACGTTATTTTAAGCTATTGTTAGCTAAAAACCATTTAATATATAATTTCTTTATTAATTTACTCATAAGGAAAAACTATGCTAAATAATTAAAAAAAACCCTTATATTATAATATTTCCGCAATAACATAACTACCTATTTACGCTATATTAAATAATATAAACATTATACTTATATTTAAAAATCCTTAAAAAGGGAAATTTTTCTTTTTACCTTATAACCCTCTTGTAAAATTCTTAACTTATTTATCCATTATTTCTTAAATAAAAAGGTAATGAAAAATCATTTATATAAGTAGTAAAATCCAAGCTAAGAAGCATAAATAATTGCAATCCTTTACCCATTTCTTCTTTTTCTTCCTTTAATAATATATTATTCCCTAAGTAAGTCCTTAACTATTAATAATCTTATAAAGGATTTAAGTGCTTTGCAATAATATTATAACCCCTTTATAGCCTTTTTTAATATTTTTTAACTTTATATTTTTATTATTATCTTTATAATTCCTTTATAATCTTTATTATATTAAATAATATTAAAGATATAATTAAGGCCTTAAATTAATATTTCCACCTTTACTTTATAATCTTTAATAATCTTGCTAAGTTTCTTAATAAAATTAATAATAATAATAATAATCTTTAAATAATTTTAATATCTTTTTAAAAGTATTATTGCATTAATATTGCAACCCTTAAGAAATTTAGCTTTAAAAGCATTATTTTAATTATTATAAAAAGCATTATTAATAATTTTATTATAACCTTTTCTAAGGTTTTTAAGATAATATTTATAAATATAATTAAGCTTAATTATATCTTAATTTACGCTTAAACCTTTAAGATATTAAAGCAAGTTTTTAATAAGTTTGCTATAATTACCAACTATTTTTTAGCTATTATTATTACTTAAAGTTGCATTTTGAATAATATTTATTTTTATTATATTTACGTTAAGCGCTATGTTAATTACGATTACTTTATTGCAACCCCTTGCACTTAAGCCATGAGTATATCTTTATAATTTCATTGCATTCCTTTTATAATCCCGTTATTAATTATTTAAGTAAGAGGAAAAGCAAAGGGCTGCTATTAATATTGCAAGGGAAATTATTAAGGAAATTACATTATTATAAGATCCTTTTAATATCTTTTCGCAACTTATTGCTTTAAAATTATTATAATAATTAATAAAAGTAATTAAAAATATTAATATTTAATTATTAAAAATAAAATTCTTAAATTAATTAAAAATTAATTATTAAAATTATTTTTATTAATTAAAAATTAAAGTTAAAAAATTAAAAATTAAATAATATACTTTTTTAATTTAATTTAATATAAAGAAATTTATTAAATTTAAATATAATTAAAATTAATAAATTAAAATTTTTTATTAATATTATAAATAATAATATATAATTATTTTTAATTAATATTATAATTTATTTATTTAATTATAATAATAAAAAGAATTTTAATTTATTAAATAACTTAAATTATTTAAAAAATATATTAATTTTTTTAAAAAAATTATTAATTTAAATATAATTAATTTATTATTAATTAATATATATTAATTTAATTAATGTTTAATTAATAATTAATTATAAATAATTATTAATAATAAAAATTATTATAATTAAATTATAATATTTATATTAAATAATTAATATTAATATTATAAAAATAAATAATAATTAATAATAAAACTTTATTTAATTAATATTAATAATTATATTATAATTAAAATTAATAAAAAAATTAATAATATTTTAATTTTTTTTATTATAAATATTAATTTATTAATTAATAAGTTTTTAATAATACTTTATATTTATTAATTATATAATGCATTTTTATTATATAATTAATATTAAAAATATTTATAATTACTTTTCTTTAATATAAATAATAAGTTATATTTATTTAAATTAATAAATATTTTATTATTATATAATTAATATTTTTTTTTTATATTTTAAAATAATTTTAATATATTTTCTTAATTATTCTTTTTATATATAAATTATTTAAATTTAATAATAATATTAAGGTAATATATTTAAATATTAATAATATTTTTATATAATAACTTTAATTATTTTTTAATTTTATTAAAAATTTTAAAATTAATAAATTAATTTTAATTATTAAAATAAATTAATAATAAAAATAAATAATGTAATTAATTAAATAAATAATATAGTTTATTAAATAATAGTTAATATTAAATAATAATTAATTTTTTTAATTTTAATTAACTTTTATTAACTTTAATATTTATTTAATATAAAAGAATTAATTAAACTTAGCATTAATTAATATTAATTGCTTTTAATTATTTATTTTTAATTAATTTTATTAATTTAAAAGAATTAACATACTTATAATATAATTAAGAGTTATTAAAATTTATATAAAATAGCTTTTTTTTAATATTAATTACGTTTTAATTTTTTATATTAATTTCGCTTTAATTTACCTATTTAAACCTTTAATGCATTATAAATTAATATTATATTATATATTTTTTATTAAAAAAAATAAAATCTTTTTAATTATTTAAGTAATTAATAAGTTTAAAAAACCTTATTAAAAACCCTTAAATATTTCTTAAATAATATAAATCTTTTATATTTTAAAATAAACTTTATATTATAAAATAAAGCAATAATTAACTTATAAGAAATTATATATTAATAAGTATAAACTTAATTAAATTAAAGAGTAAATGCTTATTTAATATATTATTAAGTAAGATATTTAAAGGTTTTCTTTATAACTTTTTAAGGTAAAAAATATAATTAATTTTTTGCTAATATTATATAATATTAAACTTATTAATAAGCATTAAGCTTAACGCTTTATAAACTTATAATTTAACCTTAAAATTAAGTTTAATTATCTTTATAATTATTAAAGGGCTTTTTATAAAAATTTAAAGATTATTAAGAATTAATTTAAGTTATTTTATAATATAATAATTAAATATTAAATCCTTAATAATAATTTTTATAATTTTAATAAAATTAACTTTATAATAAATATAATTACCTTAATAATAATTATTATATATATTAATAAATATAAAAAAGTTAAATTAATTTAACTTAAGAATTAAAAATAAATAATCATTATTAAATATATTAATATAAATAAATTATAAATTTTATTATTTATAATTATTTAAAGTATTTATTACCTTATTAATTAAGTAATAAAGTTAAATTCTTTTAAATAATTAAGTTATTAAGCTTATTTTTAATAAATAAATAAATAATAAAATTAATTTAAAATAAATTTAATATTTTAATAAATATATTAAGTTAAAGAAAAATATTAATTATTAAATATTAATTATAAATAATTATAAAAGTTATATATTAATTAAATTTAATTTATATTATAAGAATAATAAAATTATTATTATTAATATATTATTATATTTATTTTATTTATTTTAATTATTTAATATTATATTATATTTATCTTTAAAATATATATATAATAATAAAATTAACCTTTTTATTTAAGCCTTTATTAATTATATTATTAAGTTTAAGTTTTTTTTTATATTTAAAATAGCTTATAATAAAACTTTTATAAAGAATAATATTAAGTTTATATTTAAAAAAGCTAGAATTTTTCTTTAAAACCTTAATTTTATAATTTTTAAGCTTAATATTTACTTATAAATATTAATATAATTTCTTTTTATTTTTATTTAAAAATAAAAGTTTTAAACTTTATTAAATGCTTAATAAATATTTAATAATTAAGTTTTATTAAGGGTAAAATTTTTATTTATTAAAAAAGCTTTTTTATATTAATTATAAATATTATTAATTAAATAATAAAAAGTATATAAATAATAATATATAAGCTTATTATTTTAAAAAATTAAATTTATATTTTTAAAAAGGTTAATATAATATTTATAAAATATTAAAAAGTTAAAAAAACTTAAATATAGCTTAAAGAAATATTTATTATTAAGAAATTTTAAGCTTTTATTTATAAAAAATAAAAGAAAAAATAATTAATTAATAAAATAAATAATAATATTAAGGAGTTAATTTATAATAAATTAATTAAAAAATAATATAATAATTATAATAAAATTAAATATAATATAAAAATTTATAAAAAAAATAAAAAAAAGTTTAATTAATTAAATTTTAATTATATTATAATAAATTTAACTTAATTAATATTAATTAATATAAATATATTTATTTTTATAATTTATAATAAATTATATTTTTAATTATAAAATTAATTAAAAATAAATAATTAAAAATAATTAATATTAATTAATATTAAATTTAATTAATTATTATTTAATATTAATTATTATTTAATAAATTATATTATTATAAATTTTATAAAAAATTAAAATTATAATAATATTTATATATTATAATAAATATTTTTCTTATAATCTTATAAAAAAATTAAATATAAATAAAAAGAAAATAATAAAAAAAAAATAAATAAATAATAAAAAAATTTAATTAAAAATTAAAAATAATATAATTTTTTATAATAATTTAATAATAAAAAATAAAATTTTTTTTATTATAATAAATAAAAGCATAAACTTAATCTTAAGCTTAAAGGAAAGATAAAGGGTAAGCGTATACTTACGGCAATTAATTTATAATGCTTTAATGTTAAGAATTAAGTAAAGAAATGGGATTTAAAGAAAAAAAAAAATTTAAAATTTATAATATATAATTAATAAAGCTTTCTCTTTTAAAAAATAAAAAGAATTTTAAAAAATTTAAAAAACCTTTATATTCCTATATTTATTTTATTTTAAATCTTATAATTTATCTTTTTATATATTTTTTATTTTATTTATATAAAAGGCTTAGCATATATTATTAAATTTAAAGAGTAAAAATAATAATATTTTTTTTTTCTTAATATTAAGAAAGGAATATATTTTTATTTTTTTTATTAAGTAAAATATTTATATAAGTACTTTTTATAAAAAAGCTATTTTAAACTTTTTTTTAACTTACCTTAAACTTTTATATTATTTAAATATAATATATATAAAGTTATTTTAAATTTATATTTAATTTATTTTAAACTTTTATATTATTTAAATATAATATATATATAAAATTATTTTAAATTTTTATTTAACTTATTTTAAATTTTTATACTTTTTAAATATAATATATATATAAAGTTATATTAAACTTTTTTATAAATATTTATTATAAAAGTTATTATTATTATAATACTTTATTATAATAATAATTATATTTTTTAAGTTACTTATTATTATTAATTATAATAAATATTATTATAAAAGCTTTATTTCTTAAATTATTTATTATTATTAATTATAATAAATATTATTATAAAGGCTTTATTTCTTTTAATTATTTATTATTATTAATTATAATAAATATTATTATAAAAACCTTATTTCCTTAAATTATTTATTATTATTAATTATAATAAATATTATTATAAAAGCTTTATTTCTTTAAACTATTTATTATTATTAATTATAATAAATATTATTATAAAGGCTTTATTCCTTTAAATTATATATTATTATTTAATATAAGCATTAATTTTATAAAGAATATAATTCTTAAAATATATATAAATAATATATATAAGCATAGCAGCTTTATATTATATTAAGTTAATTAATATCTTTATATATCTTTTAATATTATCTTATTTATTAATATATTATAATAAGCTTTAATATAATTTTAATTATATTAAAAAATTCTTTAAGGTATTTTATTTAAAAAGAATTAACTTATTATTATATAATTTATTTTAAATATTATATAATAAAGTATAAATAAATTAACCTTAGCTATTTAAGGCTTATAATAATACTATAACTTAATTATAATATATATATAACTTTTTAGCAATATCTTTTTATTATTATTATAATTTATAACTTTTTTTTCTTATAACCTTTTTTTTTTAATATTATATTTATATTTAAATATATTTAAATTATAAACTATTTAATATTTAATAATAGCTTTATTATATTTAATTATATTTTTATTAAAAAGGCATTAAAAAGCATATAAAGCATAAATAATAATATTTATATAAAAAAAAAATGCTTTAATAAATTATATAAAATCTTTTAAATAATATAAAATTAATAAATTAACTTATTATTAATAATTAAGCTTATATTATTATAATATTAAATATTATAATTATTAATATAGCTATTTCTATATTTATAATAATATTTATAATATTTATTTTATATAATAAGCTTAAGCTATTGCTTAAGTTATAATATATGCTTATATTAAGCTTATATTATATTTAACCCTCTTATATAATAAGGCATATACTTAAAAGATAAATTTAAAGTTAAGCTTTTTTAAGGCTTAATTTACTTTTTTAATATTATAATTTATAACTTTTTTTAAATACCTTTTAATAAATATTTAAGGTTAACTTATAATATTAAATTGCAATTTTTAAATTATATTAAGAAAAATACTTATATTATAAAGGTAAATAACTTTATATTTAAGATATTAATCTTTTTATAAAATATATAGCTAAAAATCTCTTAATTTATTTTAATATTAAGCTATAAAAATACTTAAAAAGCGCCTTAACCTTTTTAATTATTTATAATAATATTTATTAATATTAATAATAATATTATTATATTTCTCTTTATAATAATACTTTATTAACTTATAAAGCTTAAAATATATATAAACCTTTTTAACTTACCTTTAATTTAATATAAGCTGCTTTTAATTAAGCCTTTATTTAATAATAATTAAAATAGCTTTTTAATTTAAAAGATTATTTATTAAGGTATAATTATATATTATAATATTTTATAAATAAGGTAAGCCTTAAAATAATTTTAATATAAATAAGTTTTTTAAATATTTAAAATATTATTATAAAAACTTATATTAATAAGTAATTACTTTAATTAAGCTTAAGATATTTTAAATATAAAATTATAATAACTTTACTTAATTTTATATTTAATTTAAATAATTAATAATATAAATTAAGGGCTTTAAGTAATTAAATAAAGTAAAGCTAAATTATTTTTATAATTAACTTTTTTTATAACTTTATAATAAGGTTATTAAGGCATTAATTTTATATATAAATTATAATAAAGTAATAAATATATATTATTAAATTATTTATAAATTAAAAATATAAAACCTTAAATATTAATAATATATAAACTTAACTTTATGCCTTTTAAAGCTTTTAACTTAAGGATAATAAATAATAAGTTAAGATATAATAATAATAAATATAATTATAATAAGTATAATAAAGGGCTAAGATACTAAAAATAAAGGGTTATAAAAGTATTAAAACGCTTTTTTCTTTTAATTAATTAATAATTAAGTTAAAATACTTTAAATTTTTAATTTTAAAAAAAAGGCTTAGTAAAAACATAAGGTATGCTTATATTATAATTAATAAAAATACTTTATAATAAATTATAAACTTCTTTTTATAATTATATTAACTTAAATTTAAATTATAAAATTAATTATATTTTATAAAAAAAACCTTATTAGCTTTAAGAAAAAAAATTAGCTTTTAAGTAAAGTTTTATTTAAAAATATAAATATTTTTTATAAGCTTAATTTATATAAAAATAATATTAATAAATATAAAATAAATTAAATAAGCCTTTTTTTTTAATTTTTATTATTATAAATTATAAATATATTATTATTATTTAAATAAATAATAAATATAATTATTATATTATTATAAGTAAGTAATAAGTATAAAAAGTAAAATTAAAGTTAATAGCTTTATTTATTTTAAGAAACTTAAAAATAATTATTAATTTATTATAAAGTTAATATATTATATATATAATATAGCTTTCTTTAAATATTAATATATAATAAGCTTTTATTTTAATTTATATAATTTTAAATATAATTTATTTCTTTTTATTAAGCTTATTTTAATTATATTATTATAATATTTTTTTAAACTTAGCTTATAGCTATATAATAATTAATATAACTTAAGAAATAATTATAAAAAAAAAAGTTAATAAAATATAAGTAATTTAACTTAATTAATTTTTAAAATAATTATAAAGATATAAATAAATTACTTATTTTATAATAAAATAATAAATATTACTTTAATAAAAATAAGCTTAAGTAAAGTTATATAAATTTTTTAAATTATAGCTTTTTAAAAGAAAGATAATAATAATATAAAATAATATAAGGCTAAGCCTTTATTAAAAAAAATATAAAACTTTATTAACTTTTTTAATAAAAAATAAGCTTTTATTTTTTTATTATATTAAAATTAATTTAATTATTATATTTATTTATTATTAATAAAAAATAAATTTATATTAATATTATTATAAAACTTATTATATAATATGCCTTAAAATTAATTATTTAAATTATAAAAATAAATTATAAAACTTATAATAAAAGTTAAATAAAGATTAGCTTTTTACTTATAGCGGCTTTAATTCTTTTAATATATAAAGTAAATAAAAGGTAATGATTTTATATAAATTATTATGCTTTTAATAAAATAATTTAATAAAATTATTACTTTTTTTATTTTATTAAAGAAATATTATGCTCTTTCTTTAATATTTAATAATTTATAAAATTAAATATTTATATAACTCTTTTAATAAATACTTAAGGTTAACTTATAATATTAAATTATAATTTTTAAATTATATTAAGAAAAATACTTATATTATAAAGGTAAATAATTTTATATTTAAAATATTAATTTTTTTATAAAATATATAGCTAAAAATTTCTTAATTTATTTTAATATTAAGCTATAAAAATACTTAAAAAATACTTTAACTTTTTTTTAATTATTTATAATAATATTTATTAATATTAATAATAATATTATTATATTTTTCTTTATAATAATACTTTATTAACTTATAAAGCTTAAAATATATATAAATCTTTTTAACTTACCTTTAATTTAATATAAGCTGCTTTTAATTAAGTTTTTATTTAATAATAATTAAAATAACTTTTTAATTTAAAAGATTATAATATAATATAAGTTATAAATTAATATAAATTTTATTAAAGGTTTTTAAAAATATTAAATTTTTTTATAAAGTTAATTATTTATTAAAGTATAATTATATATTATAATATTTTATAAATAAGGTAAGCCTTAAAATAATTTTAATATAAATAAGTTTTTTAAATATTTAAAATATTATTATAAAAATTTATATTAATAAGTAATTATTTTAATTAAGCTTAAAATATTTTAAATATAAAATTATAATAACTTTATTTAATTTTATATTTAATTTAAATAATTAATAATATAAATTAAGGGCCTTAAATAATTAAATAAAGTAAAGCTAAATTATTTTTATAATTAACTTTTTTTATAATTTTATAATAAAATTATTAAGGTATTAATTTTATATATAAATTATAATAAAGTAATAAATATATATTATTAAATTATTTATAAATTAAAAATATAAAACCTTAAATATTAATAATATATAAATTTAATTTTATATCTTTTAAAGCTTTTAATTTAAAAATAATAAATAATAAATTAAGATATAATAATAATAAATATAATTATAATAAGTATAATAAAGAATTAAAGCATTAAAAATAAAGGATTATAAAAGTATTAAGGTGCTTTTTTTTTAATTAATTAATAATTAAGCTAAAATACTTTAAATTTTTAATTTTAAAAAAAAGGCTTAATAAAGATATAAAGTATATTTATATTATAATTAATAAAAATACTTTATAATAAATTATAAATTTCTTTTTATAATTATATTAACTTAAGTTTAAGTTATAAAGCTAATTATATTTTATAAAAAAAAAACCTTATTAATTTTAAAAGAAAAAAATTAATTTTTAAGTAAAGTTTTATTTAAAAGTATAAATATTTTTTATAAGCTTAATTTATATAAAAATAATATTAATAAGTATAAAATAAATTAAATAAATTTTTTTTTTTTTTTTTATTATTATTATAAATTATAAATATATTATTATTATTTAAATAAAAATAATAAATATAATTATTATATTATTATAAATAAATAATAAGTATAAAAAGTAAAATTAAAATTAATAACTTTATTTATTTTAAGAAATTTAAAGATAATTATTAACTTATTATAAAGTTAATATATTATATATATAATATAGCTTTTTTTAAATATTAATATATAATAAGCTTTTATTTTAATTTATATAATTTTAAATATAATTTATTTCTTTTTATTAAGCTTATTTTAATTATATTATTATAATATTTTTTTAAACTTAATTTATAATTATATAATAATTAATATAACTTAAGGAATAATTATAAAAAAGGAAAGTTAATAAAATATAAATAATTTAATTTAATTAATTTTTAAAATAGCTATAAAGATATAAATAAATTATTTATTTTATAATAAAATAATAAATATTACTTTAATAAAAATAAGCTTAAATAAAGTTATATAAATTTTTTAAGCTATAGTTTTTTAAAAAAAAGATAATAATAATATAAAATAATATAAGGTTAAGTTTTTATTAAAAAAGATATAAAACTTTATTAACTTTTTTAATAAAAAATAAGCTTTTATTTTTTTATTATATTAAAATTAATTTAATTATTATATTTATTTATTATTAATAAAAAATAAATTTATATTAATATTATTATAAAACTTATTATATAATATGCCTTAAAATTAATTATTTAAATTATAAAAATAAGTTATAAAACTTTATAATAAAAGTTAAGTAAAGATTAGCTTTTTACTTATAATAGCTTTAATTCTTTTAATATATAAAGTAAATAAAAGGTAATAATTTTATATAAATTATTATGCTTTTAATAAAATAATTTAATAAAATTATTACTTTTTTCATTTTATTAAAGAAATATTATGCTTTTTCTTTAATATTTAATAATTTATAAAATTAAATATTTATATAACTCTTTTAATAAATACTTAAGGTTAACTTATAATATTAAATTATAATTTTTAAATTATATTAAGAAAAATACTTATATTATAAAGATAAATAACCTTATATTTAAAATATTAATCTTTTTATAAAATATATAGCTAAAAATTTCTTAATTTATTTTAATATTAAGCTATAAAAATACTTAAAAAGTACCTTAATCTTTTTAATTATTTATAATAATATTTATTAATATTAATAATAATATTATTATATTTTTCTTTATAATAATACTTTATTAACTTATAAAGCTTAAAATATATATAAATTCTTTTAATTTATTTTTAATTTAATATAAGCTGCTTTTAATTAAGTCTTTATTTAATAATAATTAAAATAGCTTTTTAACTTAAAAGATTATAATATAATATAAGTTATAAATTAATATAAATTTTATTAAAGGTTTTTAAAAATATTAAATCTTTTTATAAAGTTAATTATTTATTAAAATATAATTATATATTATAATATTTTATAAATAAAGTAAACCTTAAAATAATTTTAATATAAATAAGTTTTTTAAATATTTAAAATATTATTATAAAAACTTATATTAATAAGTAATTACTTTAATTAAGCTTAAGATATTTTAAATATAAAATTATAATAATTTTATTTAATTTTATATTTAATTTAAATAATTAATAATATAAATTAAGGGCCTTAAGTAATTAAATAAAGTAAAGCTAAATTATTTTTATAATTAACTTTTTTTATAACTTTATAATAAAATTATTAAGGCATTAATTTTATATATAAATTATAATAAAGTAATAAATATATATTATTAAATTATTTATAAATTAAAAATATAAAACCTTAAGCATTAATAATATATAAATTTAATTTTATATTTTTTAAAGCTTTTAATTTAAGAATAATAAATAATAAATTAAGATATAATAATAATAAATATAATTATAATAAGTATAATAAAGAATTAAAGCATTAAAAATAAAGGGTTATAAAAGTATTAAAAGTTTTTTTTTTTAATTAGCTAATAATTAAGCTAAAATATTTTAAATTTTTAATTTTAAAAAAAAGGCTTAATAAAATATAAAGTATATTTATATTATAATTAATAAAAATACTTTATAATAAATTATAAATTTCTTTTTATAATTATATTAACTTAAGTTTAAGTTATAAAGCTAATTATATTTTATAAAAAAAACCTTATTAACTTTAAAAGAAAAAATTAATTTTTAAGTAAAGTTTTACTTAAAAGTATAAATATTTTTTATAAGCTTAATTTATATAAAAATAATATTAATAAGTATAAAATAAATTAAATAAATTTTTTTTTAATTTTTATTATTATAAATTATAAATATATTATTATTATTTAAATAAATAATAAATATAATTATTATATTATTATAAGTAAGTAATAAGTATAAAAAGTAAAATTAAAATTAATAACTTTATTTATTTTAAGAAACTTAAAGATAATTATTAACTTATTATAAAGTTAATATATTATATATATAATATAGCTTTCTTTAAATATTAATATATAATAAGCTTTTATTTTAATTTATATAATTTTAAATATAATTTATTTCTTTTTATTAAGCTTATTTTAATTATATTATTATAATATTTTTTTAAACTTAATTTATAATTATATAATAATTAATATAGCTTAAAGAATAATTATAAAAAAGGAAAGTTAATAAAATATAAATAATTTAATTTAATTAATTTTTAAAATAGCTATAAAGATATAAATAAATTATTTATTTTATAATAAAATAATAAATATTACTTTAATAAAAATAAGCTTAAATAAAGTTATATAAATTCTTTAAGCTATAGCTTTTTAAAAAAAAGATAATAATAATATAAAATAATATAAGGCTAAGTTTTTATTAAAAAAGATATAAAACTTTATTAACTTTTTTAATAAAAAATAAGCTTTTATTTTTTTATTATATTAAAATTAATTTAATTATTATATTTATTTATTATTAATAAAAAATAAATTTATATTAATATTATTATAAAACTTATTATATAATATGCCTTAAAATTAACTATTTAAGTTATAAAAATAAGTTATAAAACTTTATAATAAAAGTTAAGTAAGGGTTAACTTTTTACTTATAATAGCTTTAATTCTTTTAATATATAAAGTAAATAAAAAGTAGTAATTTTATATAAATTATTATATTTTTAATAAAATAATTTAATAGGATTATTATTTTTTCTATTTTATTAAAGAAATATTACACTCTTTTTTTAATATTTAATAATTTATAAAGTTAAATGTTTGCATAACTTTTTATTAAATATAAATAATAAAGGGGTAAAAGCATTTAATAATATTTTAAACTTAGTTTAAGTTATTTAAATAATTAATTTACCCCTTTAATTTATTTAATATACTTATTATATTTTAATAATATATTAATTTAATTTTAATTAATATTTTAAAAGATTATATAATAATATATTTAAATAATATATTAATATTTTCTTTAGGCTTAAAAAGAAATTATATAAGGAAAGTATAAAAGGTTTTATATTATTTATAAAATATTAAATTAAACTTAAATTAAAATAAATATAAGTTTATAATAAAAAAGGTAAAGTATTTAAGCTTTATTATTATAATTAAAGTAAATATTTAAATAAACTTAAAAAAGGTTAAAGTAATTTAAAAGTAAAAAGCATTATAAATAATTTATAATATTTAAAGCTTTATAAGGTTTGCAAACTTTTATTATAACTTTATTAAAAACTTTTTTAAGATTATTAACCCCTTTTTTTATCTTATTATTAAAAGGATTTCTTTTTAATAAAAAAGTAAAAAAAATAAAGCTTTTTATTATTTTAAGGTAATATTTATAAAAGTATTAATTTTAGTTAAATAAAACTTAAACTTAAGCATAATAATAAAAGTAAATTGCTTAAAAATAACTCTTAATATATATTTATTAATTTAAAAAAAAGGGGCTTTTTATTTAATTGCTTATTACTTTATAAAGCTTTCTTTAATATAATAAAATTATATTATTTATAATAAGGAGCTATTAATAATAATTAAGGTTATAAAAGCATAATTACTTATATTTTAAAATATATTTTATTTATTTATAATATTTATAAATTATAAGGGCTTTAAATATTTTATTAACTTTTAACTTTTTTTAAAAAAGTAAGCTTAATAAGCTAAAACTTTATTTTTTTTTTATTATAATTTTTAATATTACTTAAAAATATAAGCATAGTATTTTAATGCATTATTATAATAAAAATAAAATAAAATGATTTTAAAGGAAGATTATATAATTAAAATGCTTTAATTAATTTTAATAATAATTTTTAATGCTTATATTATTATACTTATAAGGCTATAATTATTTAATAAATTAATATTAATTATACTTTAAAATAAAAAAGTTTAATAAAACTTATAATATAAGATTTATTATAAGGTAATTATATTTAATTAATAATAATTTTTTAAGAAAGCTAAGATAATAACTTAAATTATTAATTATACTTTTAATATATATAATGCGCTTTAATTTTAAGGTTAATTATAATTTTTAAGTTAAAAATTAATTATTATATTAATATTATAATAAGCTTATAATTTTCTTATAATAAAATATTTAAAATAAAAAAAAACTTTTTAAATTTTTTTATATAACTTTTATTAAGATAATATATTATAAATAATTTAATATTTTATTTAAAATTATAATATATATTATTAAACTTAGCTTAATTAATAATTATAATAAAACTTACTTTATTTTATTTTTTTTTTAAATTACTATTAATTTTAAATATTTATTAACTTTATAATAAATTTATTAATTTATAAAGATAACTTATATTACTTAATAATTATTATAAATTACTTTTTAAAATAAGTTTTTTTAAAAGTAATATACTTTATAATTATAAAGAATTATATATAATATTTTATTACTTTATAATAACGTTATTATAAGTTTCTTATATTTATTATTAGCAATTAAAGCTTTAATTAAATAAAGGCGTTTTAAGCTTTTTTATATATTTAAATAAATATAAAATGCTTTTTATTTATAATATATTATTTTAAAATAAATAATAATATAAAGTAAATAAATTAAAAAGTATAAAAGTATTTATATAATATTATTATTTTTTTATAAAATAATTAAGCTAATTATTTTTTAATTTATTAAATAATATTAAATAATTAAAATTTAATAATAATTAATTAAAGCTTAAATTAATTAATAAATAAATTTAATATATAAATAGTTTTAAGCCCCTTAAATATAATAATATTTATAATTAATTTTAAAAATTAAGTAATTATATTTTTAAATTATTTTTAAATTAAAATAAATATTATTTAAGTTATTATTATTTTTATTTAATAATAATAAAAGCAAATAATTAATAAATATTATTAAATAATAAAAAGATTTTATATTAATAATTAAATATAATTATTTTTAAAGTATTTTTAAATTACTTAATTAATAAAAAAGCTTAATTAATTATATTAAAAATATATTATAATAAATATTTTTATATTTTAAATAATTATTTTAAATATATTAAGCTAAATTTATCTTACTTTTAATATTAATTAAGTTAAATATATTATAAAAAATTTATTATTTATTTAAATATTTATAAATATTTAATTAAATATTATATTAATTTTAAATAAAGTAAATAAAAATTAAAATAAGAAATATTTTATAAAGAAAATATTAATAATTAAAAATATATTAAAGTATTTATAAAATAATTTCCTTAAAAAGTAAGTTTATATTAAATAAAAAAGTTAAAATATATTAATATAAAAACTTTTTAAAAATTTATAAAAATTAATAATTTTTAATTTATTTAAAATATAATAAGGAAATATTATTATTTATAAGGGATTACTTATTTAAGGTAGTTATAAGGCAAGCTTATATTTAGTTTAATAAATTTATTTAAAAGCATAATTTATAATGCTTTAATATTAAGAGTTAAGTAAAGGAATAGGATTTAAAGAAAAAAAAAATTTAAAATTTATAATATATAATTAATAAAGCTTTCTTTTTTAAAAAGTAAAAAGAATTTTAAAGAATTTAAAAAACCTTTATATTTTTATACTTATTTTATTTTAAATCTTATAATTTATCTTTTTATATATTTTTTATTTTATTTATATAAAAAACTTAGCATATATTATTAAATTTAAAAAGTAAAAATAATAATATTTTTTTTTCTTAACGCTAAAAAGGAAATATATTCCTATTTTTTTTATTAAGTAAAGTACTTATATAAGTACTTTTTATAAAAAAGTTATCTTAAACTTTCTTTTAACTTACCTTAAATTTTTATATTATTTAAGTATAATATATATAAAATTATTTTAAACTTATACTTAACTTATTTTAAACTTTTATATTATTTAAGCATAATATATATATAAAGTTACCTTAAACTTTTATATTATTTAAATATAATATGCATATAAAATTACCTTAAATTTTTACTTAACTTACCTTAAATTTTTATATTTCTTAAGCATAATATATATATAAAATTATATTAAACTTCTTTATAAATACTTATTATAAAAGTTATTATTATTATAATACTTTATTATAATAATAGCTATATTCCTTAAGCTACTTATTATTATTAATTATAATAAATATTATTATAAAAGCCTTATCTCTTTAAACTGCTTATTATTATTAATTATAATAAGTATTATTATAAGGGCCTTATCCCCTTAAACTACTCATTATTATTAGCTATAATAAATATCATTATAAGAGCCTTATCCCCCTAAACTACTTACCGCTATTAGCTATAATGAGTATTATTATAAGGGCCTTATCCCCTTAAACTACTTACCGCTATTAGCTGTAATAAGTATTATTATAAGGGCCTTATCCCCTTAAATTACTTACCGCTATTAATTATAATAAGTATTATTATAAGGGCCCTATCCCCTTAAACTACCCATCGCTATTAGCTATAATAAGTATTATTATAAGGGCCCTATCTTCTTAAACTGCCTACTGCTATTAGCTGCAGTAAGTACCGTTATAAGAGCCTTATCCCCTTAAATTACCCACCACTATTAGCTGCAATAAGTATTATTATAAGGGCCCTATCCCCTTAAATTACATATTATTACTTAACATAAGCATTAATTTTATAAGAAACATAATCCTTAAAATATGCATAAATAATATGCATAAGCATAGCAGCCTTATATTATATTAAGCCAGCTAATGCCCTTATATACCCTTTAATATCATCTTATTTATTAATATATTATAATAAGCTTTAATGTAATTTTAATTATGTTAGGAAATTCTTTAAGGTACTTTTTTAAAAAAAATTAACTTACCACTATATAACTTATTTTAAATATTGCATAGTAAAGCATAAATAGGTTAACCTTAGCTATTTAGGGCTTATAATAATATTATAGCTTAGCTATAATATATATATAACCTTTTAACAACACCCTTTTATTATTATTATAACTTATAGCTCCTTTTTCCTATAACTTTCTTTTCCTTTTAATACTATATTTATACCTAAATATACCTAAACTATAAACTACTTAATGCTTAGTAATAGCTTTGCTATATCTAGCCACGCCCTTATTAAGAAAACGCTAAAAAAGCATGCAAAGCATAAGCAGCAATGCTTATATAAAAAAGAAATGCTTTAATAAATTATATAAAACCCTTTAAGCAATGCAAAACTAATAAATTAGCTTACCGCTAGCAATTAAGCCTATATTATTGCAATACCAAACGTTATAGCCATTAACATAGCTACTTTTACGCTTATAATAATGCTTATAATATCTGCCCTAATTACACTATAACTTATAGCCATGTTATAACCCATATAATAACCAAAATTACCCCATTTATTAATAAATGCCTAATAAACCCAGCTTTATATATACTAACCTGCCTTAAATAACAAACCCCTTTCTTTTGCAATATTAATTGCTTAGCCGCCTATGCAACTATTAAGACCTAACCTTACTGCCATTACTACCCCTATTAAAACCATATCCCTTAATTTACAGTAATTAGCTACCCCTACCAAGCCTATTCTCGCCCCATTAAACATACCACCCATATTAAAATAAGCTTTTGCATTAAGCATGTTAAATGCCCTTATATAAATACTTATTAAAAGCAGTAATATAAAAGCATTAACGCTTAATAGCCTTGCTAAAAACCCCTTTATAACGGTAAAGTCCCCATTAAAACATTCTTATAGCAATTTTATATTAACACCCTATCCTAAGCTTAAAAAAAAGCTTATATTATAGCTATTACTAATAATGCTTAAGTTATTTGCTAATTATATCCTTATAATTAATAGTAATAGCTTATTAATATATTTATTATTATTAAAGCTATTAAGCTAGCTTATTAATTTAGTAAATATTATAATAAATAATATAGTTAAAATTATAAAAAGGGCTATAAAAGTTAACTTAAAGGCTTTAAAAGCCTTAAAAGTTATATTAAAAGCTATATTAAAAAATAGCCTTATTAAAAACCTTAATCTTAACCTTAATTCCTTAAAATATTTATATTATATAAACTATTTAAAGAAAGCTAACTTAATTAAAGCTTAAATTTATTAATATTAATAAGCCTTGTAATATTAGCAATTACTTACCTTATTAAATAATTTATAAAACCTTATTTAAGTTAATAATAATTTCTTATTAACGTTATTATTATTAACGTTATTGCCTTATTTATTAATTATAAGTAAGCTTAGTAATAGCTTATTAAAAGTAAATAAATTTAATAATAGCTTATTAAAAGTAAATAAATTTAATAGCAGCTTATTAAAAGTAAATAATAACAATAATAATGGTAATTAATATAGCTAAAGGGTATATATTTACCTTATATGCAGCTTTATAAGCAAAGGTAGCCTTATTATAAGCATTATAGCTACTTAAAATACCTTAGCTAATAACCCTTAGCTAATCCTTAATAATAATAATAATAATAGCTATTAAAGTCTTAACTTAAGCTATTTCTTAAACTTTATTTTTAATTATTACTTAATTTATAAGTATAATAACTTTATTAAAGTTATTATAAGCATTAATTAAGGCTTAAAGATTATAAAAAAAGATAAGATATATTATATAATATAAATAAAGAATATGCTTAAGCTATATTATAAGTATAATAAGTTACTTTATAATATATATTAAAAAGGATAAGAGCTTATTAATTAATTAAGGTAGGCTAAATAATATAATAAAGCTGCTTAAAGGGTACATTATTATTAGCAAGGTAGTAAAGCTTATCTTTAAAAAGCTTAGCAAACCGCTTAATTATATTTAAGGCTAAGGTTTTATAAGCAACTTATCGTTATATTACCCTTTAATATAATTATATTTTAATAATAATGATTTTAAATAAAACTAAGGCTTAAATATAATAAGCTTTTTAATTATTAATTATATGCTTAAGATATTATTAATAGCATTAAAGTATGCTTAAATAAGCATTAAGATTAAAAAAGCGCTAAGCTAATATATTATTATTTAATATATTAATATAAATAATATTTATATAAAAGCATTAAGCCTTAATGCCTTTTATATTAATATAAAGCTATGCTTTATACCTTTATTTATATTTACTATTATATAAAACTCTTATAAAAGGCTTTATAATAATATTAAGCTATATAAGTTTAAAAATATATAATTACTTTAAGCTAAGCCTATAATAATAAAAATTATATTCCCTTAAATATTAATAAATCCTAAATTTAAGTAAACTAATACCTTATTTAATAAGCTATAATAATTCTTTATAAATAAGTACTTACTTTTATGCCTTTATTAAATAATGCTAACTATTGCCCTTAAGCAGTATTTATAATTATTTAATATAATAATAACCTTTATATTAACATTATAAGCTAAAATATAAAAAAAGAATAATATTAACCTTAATTAATAAAAAACCATGCTAACATTCCTTATATAAAATTAATACTTTAAGCCTTTATAATTTACTCTTAAGGTATTACTTAAGAATATAAAGGAGTTTAATAATATATAGCTGCTTATTTAAAGATATAACCTTAAGAATATAATCTTTAAAGCTACCTTAATAAAAATACTTAAGCAAATAAAGCAATAAATATTTATATACCTTAACTTTATAATTATGCACTTAAATTATTATTAAGTTAACTTTAATATATATAATATAATAAAGAAATCCTTTAATGCTTATATAAAAGGCTATATTACCTTATATAAGCCATGCTATTTTAAGTATATATTTAATGCTAAGGCAAACAATTTATAAATAAGCTTTAATAGCTAAAAGTATATATAATACCTCCTTTGCAATGCCTTATCGCTAAAGCTAATTTAAAACAAGCTATAAGCGGCATGGCAAGGCAATAGCTGCTATATTTAATAGCTTAAAGCCTATAACTTTCATAAGATAATGTTTTTTATACTTAATAAGGGCTATTAACTTTTTTAATAAAAAGCCTTTAAGCATTTAATACTTAATAATAAAGTATAGGTAAAGCTTATATAAGCATTTATAAATAAGCATAATAAATATAATATAAATATTAACTTAATATTTAATATATAGGAAAAGTAATAAAAAATTATATATAAATAAATTATAGCCCTTATTATAATTAATTATAATAAATAACAGGAAATTATTATTAACTTATTTATCCTTTTATATATTTTTAATAAATGCAGCCTTAAAGATAGCTTATATTTATTACTTAATTACTATATATTTTTTAAATCCCTTAATAAAGTAAGCATAATAAAGCTACTTAAGAATGCATATATTTTTTTTTGCATTATATGCATAGCTAATCTTAATAATTTAATTAAGGCTAATTATAATTAATATATTATTATTATTAATTAGCTTATTATTAGGGTTAAGGCGCTAAGCTAAGGCTAATAGCTTTTAAATAACTTAATTTTTATAATAAAATAGTTTTTAATAACTAGGTTTAACCTTATGCTTATAAGCTTGCTATTATATAGCTGCTTATCCCTTATACCATTCCAGGATACCCTTTTATTTAAGAATTAATAGTAAGCTTATAAGCTTAACGCTATTAGCAAAAGGCCTTGGCATGCTAGCCTTAGGCTTAAGGACATTCTTTTTTATCATAATATAATCCACCTTATAAATAAGTAAATAAATTACTTTTATTTATATCTTATTATAAAGATAAACCGCTTTCTTTATTAGCCTTAAGCTTATATAATATACTTTAATATATATAATTAAGTAAATTTTAAATATAAAATTATAGCCTTTAATACCTATATTTTTAATTATATTTATAACTTATATAATAAAGCGCTATAATTTATTATAAATTATATTAATAATGCTACCTTTTAAAAAAAGATTTCCTAAGTTTTTATTATAAAGCTTAAGTTTATTATTATATTATATAATTACTGCATATTATAAATGCTAATTAAGCAAATTGCTAAGTTATTTTAATTAATATAAAAGTTTATTAAAAAGCATATCTTTAAACCGCTTAAGCTTAAAGCTATGCATTATGTATTATTATGCATTTTATCCCTTAGCAATATAAATATTATTTATATTTAAATATATATATATATTTTTTAAGCTAAGCTTAAGGAAATATTTATAAATATAAATATAGCTATAGTTAATCTTAACTTACCCTTGCTTTTTATTAATAAAACTTATAAAAAAATTGCTATCCCTTAATTTATATTTATTATTATTATGCTTAGCAGCCTATATAAATCCTATATAAATATCATACTTAGCTAGCAAAATATTAACTTTATATATTGGTTTTAAAATGTGAATTAATAATAATAGCAATTTATTATTAAATACTTTTTTAGTTTTCTTAATATAAGTAAATAATAATAATTATTTATAAATATATATGCTAGCCGTTATATATATATAATGCTTAACTTTAATAAGTTTAAGTTTATAAATATATAAAGCTTTGTTATTATTAAATTAAAGCTAAACTAGCTTAAGGTTTTTTATATAAAATAATATATGCTTATTATTAAAAATAATTACTTAAGCCGCCCTATAACTTGCTATATTCGCTAACTTATAATATATACATGATTTTATATTATTATATTTATACCTTATAATATATTATAATAGCTATAATACCTTATTAATAAGTAAGTTAGCCCCTTATTTAATATTTAAAATAATATTATTTATAACTTATGTATAAACTTTATTAGCTATATCTTTATAAGTAAATATATATTTAAGGTTGCCATTAAAGCCTTATAATTTAGGGTTAAGGATAACCCTCTTTATATATATATCTTAAACGCTTTATTTAACTTAAGTATTACCTTAATAGCTAACTTTAATATAATTGCTAACTTGTAATATTAACTATGCATAGCCTTTTCTCTTGTAAAGCATACTTATAAGCTTTTATACTTATTTAATAAGGATGTAAATATTGCCTTTTTATATATATAAATATTTTCCTTATTTTAATTAAAGGAAAGCTATAATAATTTGCAACTTTAAAACCTTCTTAAATAAATTAATTAATTTTAAAGCTAGCAAAATATACTTATTAATAATAGCCTTAATATTAAATACCTTAAATAATTATATTATAATAAGTTTAGGCTTAACTTAATACTTATATATTTACTTATATTTTTAAATAATTATATTAATTTATATAATAACTTTATAAAGGCTATAATAAATAAGTAAAATAATAAGCTTTTCTTAAGCATAAAGCTGCTTTAATGCTTAATAAATAACTTAATGTTAATCGCTATATTATTATTAAAGTAAAGCCTTATTATATATAAATATTTTTAATTACCCATTATATAAAGCTAATTCCTTTATTATTATTATTATAAGTGCTATAATTTTAAAATAAAGATTATAAAGAATAAAAATGTTATTATATTATGCTTATTAATTAATAATTAATTACCTTTAAACTATTTACTTATAAATAATAATTACTTAAATATTATTATTATATAATGAATTAACCTTTTAGCCTTATATTAATTTTTATATTAAGCTTAATGTTTTATAATATAAAAGGGAGGGTTAATAATAATAAAAATATTACTTATTAAGTAAATAAGCCCTTGCAACTTAATCCTAGCTTTATATGCATAGCCTTTAACGCCCATAAATAATATATGCATTATTATTTAAAGCTAATAATAATAAATAAAATTAATAATAATTAAATTAAGAGCTTTTTTATAATAAAGGTATGCAGCAAGCTAAATAGCCCCTTATAAAAAAAAAAAACATATATATACTTAAATTTTATGCCTTAATAATTCTTTATAATTTTTACCATAATATAACTAAGCTAAAGCATTATTTAAATTTCTAAAGTAAACCTTAACGGAAATTATAAAGAACGTTATTTTTAAGCGCTTTATGCTATCTTTAAACATTAAATATAACCCTTAATATATAATCATATAATTAATAGTAACTAAATTATAATTATTTATAATTAAGAATAGCTATAAGTCCTTTATAATTAAAATATAAGGCAAGCCTTATAGCCCCTTATAAAAAAAAAGTAATTTTAAAGCTATAATTTTAATTATTAACATTATGCACTATTAAAGTAATATTTAAATAAAAAGATAAATAAGCATAATTAAATAAATATATAATTATTATATTTATTTTTTTTTTATTAATATATCTTACTTAAAAATAAAGCGTTAAGATATTAAATATTAATTAAAATAACTCATTACATTATACCTTATAATTATTAAATAATATATTTATATATACCTTAAAAGGCAATAAATCCCCAACCTTAATATAAATTAAGGCAGCTAATTAGCTATCCCCTTATATACCCTTTAACATTACCTTACTTATTAATATATTATAATAAGCTTTAATATTAAAATAAGCTAGTTAAAATATTTATTTATATAAGCAAATAAAAAAACCAACTTACAGCCTTATAATTTATCTTATAAAATGCATATATAAGGCATACTTTATTATAAACCTTTTCATTGCTATATTAACCTTAGCCTTAACGGCCGGCTAATAAGCCCTATAGCTATTATAATATTAGCATTAATAATAAGCCCCAGCCTTATAATTATTAAATTAAGCTTTTAATCCCTATTCCTTATATACCTTATAATATTATCTTACTTAATAATATATTGCAAAGAGCTTTATTGCTTAATTAAATATATTAAAAAATTATTTAAAATAAAAAATTAAAAAAATTAACTTATTATTATATAGCTTATTTATTAATATATATGCATTAGCTACTTATGCCATACTTAAAATAAAGTTACTTTAAACTTATAAAAGAGTTACCTTAAACTTTTTTTTAAACTTACCTTAAACCTCTTTTATATTACTAGCTATAATGCTGCCAGCCCTTATTATATAAAAATAAAATATATATTATTTAAAAAAGCATATTTAAAGCTCTTAAATAATATATATTTAATATAATGCATTATAATGCAAGCTAAGTTATTTAATTATAAAAAATTACTTTAAGTATAAAAAAAAGCTACCTTAAATATTAATAAAACTTACTTTAAACTTTAAATTAAAACATACTACCCGCCACTATACCCTTTACATAATATATATATAAATAATATATATATTATTTAATAGCTTATATTTTAAGTTATTAAATAATATATATTATATGGCTATATAAATATTATAGCAAATATAGCAGGGAAAAGTTATATTAAGTTAATTTTTAAATTAAAAATATAAACATTTGCATTAATACTATATTAATCTTTTTTTAATTAATAAAACTTTTTTCCAAACTTTTTTATACCTTAGCTAATATATATATAAGTTATACTAGGTAATAGCCCTTATCTTAGGCTTTTAAATGATATATTTTTCACTGTAATTAGCCAATAGGCCGTGGTAAAAATAAATCTCAAAGTTTTAACCCATAAAAGTTACCCTAAACTTTTCAACTTATCTTAGCATAGCACATTTAATAAACGCTTAATTAACATAAAAGTAATATTATTTAAAAGCATAGCTTTATAGCTATTAAATAATATATACTATATATATTATATCTTAAATTTAAATTAAACTTACTTTAAACTTTTAAATATTTTTAATTATATAATTTATCATAGCTATATAAAAAGTTTATAATATAAATTATTTAATGCATTTAAATAAAAGCTATTAAATAATATATATTATATTATGCTTAACTATATGGTTATTAAAATATATAGCTAAGTTTAAAAGATTATATGGGATTTACCTTAAACTTTGCTAAAAGCTGCGGCCCTTATCTTATAATAAGAATTATAATCCTTGCAATAAAAGAATAACCTTAAACTTTTCCTTATATTTAATTATAATATTTGCTATAATTATTTTATATAAGTAATATATATATTATTAAATAAAGTGAAAAAAGGGCTATTTAATAATATACTTTTTTAACGTATATAGCTATTATAGCTAAAGTAATGGCTGGATTTATTCTTAAGTTAAATTTAAATTTAAAAATGTATTAATTTTAATTATAACTAAGCTAAGCATTTTTTAAGTTATAAAACTTTTTAATTAACTCTTTTAATATTAAATCCATGTAAATATAAATACTATCATTACATAAAGCTTTTTCTAAGCTTCCTAATAATATATAGCATATAGTATTATAAACTTTATAAGCCGCGGAAATAAATCTTAAATTATATATACTTAAAAGTTACCTTAAACTTTTTAGTTTATTTCATTGTAATATATATTATAAGGGCTATAAATAAATAAGCTATATATTATTTAAAAGAGCTTATTTAAGGTTATTAAATAGCATGCAATACTTATTATATATTTATTATTTTAACTTAAACTTACCCTAAACTTTTTATATTTCCCATTATAGCGCTTATTATAAGTATAAGAAAAATCCATATTATAATGCATTTAATAAAACAAAGCAAGGGCTTTTAAATAATATATTTTATATATAATAAATTAGCATAGTAGTATAAATACTTAATTAAAAGCGCAGCATATTAAAATTTCCATATATAAGTTTTACTTAAAAGAGTTACCTTAAACTTTTTTAAAGACTTACCCTAAACTTACCTTAAACTTACTTTAACACTAAATATATATTTCACCATAATACCTTTATTTACTATTTAATATAAATAAAATATATATTATTTAATAAAGCTTATTAAAAGCGTTTAAATAATATATATTATATAAGGTAGGCTATAATATAAATAAAGAAATTTTATTATAAGCATAAACGTTAAATTTAAGGATTTACTTTAAACTTTTTTTAAACTTACCTTAACCTTTTATATAAAAATAAGCCTATAATCCATTATAAATATCCTAACTTAAAAAAAAACATATTATTATATTTATTTCATTATAAGCTATTTAATAATATATAACTCATAAGGTGCATAAAAAAAGTTACCTTAATATTTAACATAAATCCTTATTTATATTTATATAAGGTAATTATATATAAATAAAAACTATATTATTAAAAAGAGCTTATTAAAATACATACTTTAATCTTAAGCATATTTCTTATAGCCTAAGTAATAGCTATTAATTACATAATAAGCATTGCTAATTGCAGCAATAAAACGGCATAATAATTAAATTAATATAGGAGCCCTTATGCATTAATTAAACCGTTTTTTTAAGATTAAATTTTATTAAAGGCGGCATAATATATATATGCTAAAAGATAAGTTTAATAGCTATAAATTAATTTTTTAAAATCACCATATAAATAAATTTTCTAATATATATATTTCCGCATTAAAGCCCCTTATAATATATTAATAAATAAAATAATATTAAAAAGTATATAAAAGGGAAAAAAAAAAAAAAAAATAAGCGAAAAAAAAAAAAGTTATAATAAATATAACTTAATAAGTTTTTAATAAATATAATAGCAACTTATTATTAACCACTCGCTAAGGGGCACTTAATAACGCTTAATGTTAAATTTTTTAATAAAGTCCCTTTAATGCATATATATTAAAAAATAAGTTTAATAGCTATAAGTTAATTTTTTTAATTCTTTATATAAATAAATTTTCTAGCATAGCTAAAATTACATTAAAAACCCTTGCAATATATTATAAAGTAATATAATATTAAAGAAATTATAAAAAGGTATAAAAAAACTAATAAGTTAGCAAGGCTTACCTCCTTTCCTAATAACCTTATACCTTATAAATATTTAAAGGGGGCTATTTAGCTTACTAAGCACCCCATTCCTAAGTATAAGCCTTTATATAAAAAGATAAACCATTTCCTTACTTTATTAATAATTATTAAGCTTAATTCACTTTAATATAGCAAGTTTTATAACCCTTATAATCCCTTATAAAAAATATAAAGTAATTAATTTAAGCTAGCTTTCCTCCTTATAAATAAGGTTATATGCATAAATATATAATAATAAAGATCTTTAAGCAATTCACCTAATATTATAATTAGCAATAAGTTAAAAATAATAAAGCTCTTAGTAGTTATTTAAAATAAATTAAAAAAAAAAAAAAAAACATAGCTAAGGTATGCAACCCTTAGGTTATAATAATTAACGCAAATCCCATATTTTATACAATTCTTATTATATAATCCTTTAAATAACTTAATAAGCTTAATAACCTTAATTATAAAGAATTTATAGCTTAAACCAAACCTTGCCGTTAGCAAGAATACTTTAATATAATTATTAGCGATTTATTTAAAGGTATTAATAGCTTTTACTATTTAACGTTAAAAGATAGGCTTTATAAATAATTAGCTGCTAATTAAGCCTAAAACTAAGCAATAGGAAATCCCACCCTCTTAGTAAACGCTAAATAGCTATAGCCTTAAGGAGCAATTTCCTCTTAAGACGCCTAAGCAGCACCCTATCATCAGCCCTGCTAATAATACCTATGCTTAACTAATAGCGCTTTAAGGAACCTAGAAAGGAATAGCGGAAGTTAGTTATATCTCCTGCAGCCATGCCACAAGGGCTGCTCTTAATATAATAATAATAAAAATCTCTCTTGCTAAATAATTAACGGTAAGTGTTATAAGGGCTCCTTATTAATATTTATAATAATTACTTAATTAATTTTATTAATAATTATATGTTTATTTAAAAAACTAAGCTATATAAGTATAAGTTTAAATATATAAATAATAAAACTATAAATGGCTTATTAAATTAATTATTATATATTTAATAATACCTATTATATAAATAATTATAATAATTTTAAAGCTAATATATGCTTAAAACCTTAACTTTAAAAGGGGTGTATTTATTAAATTAAAAATTAATGCCCTTTAAGGCTTATTAATAATTTATAATAACTTCTTAAATTGCATAACCTTATATTAATAATAATTTATTTAAATTTCTGCTTTATTAACTTTTAATAGCTAAATTTTAATTAGCCATGGTTATAATAAGTAATAAAGGGTTAAGGTTTAACCTTAAAAAAGAAGCTTAAAAAACGGCTATTATATTTAAGAAAGGCAGCAAGTATATAAATTACTTAATCCTAACTTAAGAAGGTAATAATAATAAATATTAATATAAAGCTTTTTTAAGTCTTATAATTAAAATAAGTATAATTTAAATTCCTTAATAAGGAATAATTAAAAAGTAAGTTTAATGCTAATAATTATAATAATTTTAACTTTAATAATATATATTAAAGTTATTATAATTAAAAAGCTTATAATTAAACCTTAAGCTTAGTTAATTAATTTACCTTATTATATATATTAATTTAGCTAAGCCTTTCCCTTTAAGAAACTGCATACCCTTTATTAAGTATATTAAGAAATTAAAATTTTTATTATAAAAAAATTAAAGTGTTTAAAGCAGGTATATGCTTAAATATATTAATATAGAATAATAAAATAAAACATTATAATTTTATTTTATTAATTTTTAAAATTACCATAATAATTAATAGGAATAATTAAGGGCATTAATATTTAATTATTAAAGGTAAAATTCTTAAATTAATTAAAAATTAATTATTATAAAAGCATTTATTAAGGATATTTTTATTAATTAAGAATAAAAGTTAAGGGATTAAAAATAATTAAATATTATTATAATCTTAATTATAAACTATGCTAATTAAAAATTAAGTAATATTATTTCTTAACTTGCTTAATACCTTATATAAAAGTAAAGTTTTTAAGTTTTAAGGGAAGTATAATTATAAGGTTAAAACTTAAAGAAATTAATAAAAGGGCATTATAAGGAATAAAGCTTATAACTTAATTTAACTTAATATAGGGAAACTTATTAAGTTTAAATATAATTAAAATTAATAAATTAAGAGCTTTTTCTTAATTTTATAAATAATAATGCATAGCCATTTTTAATTAATAAAGTAATTTATTTACTTAATTGCAATAATAAATAAAACCTTAATTTATTAAATAGCTTATATTGCTTAAATAGCATATTAACTTTTTAAAGAAACTATTAGCTTAAGCTAATAAAAGTTTAAGGTAATAATAAATTTATAATGCCCTTAAATATTTTAAACTATATATACGCTATATTAATAAAGCCAGCAAGTTTTTCCTTAATTAAAAGGCTTAAGTAATTTTATAAAACTTTATTATACTAGGGATAAAGCATTATAATTATTACTTTTTAATAAGGAATCCTTAATAAGCATAAATTATTAACTTATATTAATTATATCCCTACCCTTTATATATATTGCTTATTATTATTATTAATTAAATAATTTAATAAGGCTTTTAAATTAACTTAAAAAGGTTAATAATAATTACTTAAAACTAAAAAATTATTTAAACTTAATTATTTAAAGAAAGTAAAAATTATAATAAGGTCTTTATTAATAAACTAATAAAGGGATTATTATTAAAACGCGCCTTAAGCATACTTAAAAACCCTTTATAAACTTATATTTTATTATTACCTTAATATAAGCCGGCTCCCTTAAGGGCCCCCTAAAAACAAAAAGTAAGCTTATTAATAACTAAGTTAACTTTTATTTTTATATTAAAACTTTAAGGATAAATAATAAATAAATTACAACTTTTAATAATAAATTTCTTAATTTTAATATTAATAAAAAATATAGCAAAATATAATAAGTAATATAAATTGTAAAATTTAATAAATTATTAAATCTTTAAATATATATTACGTTTTTTAATATTTTAAAAGGCATGCCTATTTAAGCATTATTTCAACCCTTAAGCTTAACTTAATAATAAGGCATTGCTTTTTTATAAAAGCAAGCCTTAAAATTTAATAATAAGCTTATTAAAACCTTAAGCGCAATAATTAAACCCTTGCTTTAAAAGGCCTTAATAACGCCTTATTATTAAACTTTTAATTCTTAAAAATTTAACCTTAAATTAAATAAGAATACTTATTAAACTTAAGTATATTAATAAATAAAGAAAAAGAAATTAATAAAAATTACTTTAATAATAATAAGTAAAGTAATAATAACTTAAATTTAAAATTTAGCTTAGGCTTAAGTTATAATTTATAAAAAATGCTTTTAGTATAATACTTTTTAAGTTCCTTAAAATAAAATATTATAAAGAATGAAAGCCTTATATAATTAAATATTAAGCTTATATAAAGCTTTTTTAATAAGTTAAATAGTTTAAGAATATTGCTTTAAATAAAAAATAAATTTCTTTTAAAGCTAAATATTAATTAAAAATTAATAATATATAAGTAAAGTAATTAAAAAATAAAAAGTACTTTAAAAAGAGGGTTAAATAATATATAAAATTATTAAAAGAGAAGTATTTATAATTAAACTTAAGTTGGGCGGCTTATTAAGGGTTTTCCCCTATGTATTTTGCTTAGCATAGGTTAGTATTAGTTTTTATAAGGGGATAAGACCGTTAAAAACGTAATACCTTTTAAGGTGTGTTATAGCTTAGTGAATAATACCTTTATGGAGATTAAGGTCCGCGCTTTATAAGGATATTAGCGTAATAATTATTAATAACTTATTTTAAAATATAAATTAAGAAGTTATTTATTAAAGTAAGCATTTAAGTATAAAACCTATATGTATAATAAAAGTAAATATAAGTAAGAGCTTTAATATATTATTAATTAATCTTAATATTTTTAAAAGGATTTAAATAAGAGTTTTAATAAATAAACTTAAAAGATAATAAATTATGTTTATATAAGGTAAAGTTAAAAGAAACTTTAATAAAGGCTTATAGTGATTTTAATATATAAATTAATTATTAAATATAAGTATAAAGGTAAAAGATTAATTAAACTATTTAATAGTTAATTATTATTAAAGTTTCCCTTAAGATAATAATATTAATCTTTAATTTTATAAGATAAAGTAAATAATTAAGGACTTAAGGGTTATATATTGCCTTTATTTATTTTTAAACTTTAAATATATAAAAAGCCCTTATTACTTAATTAAATATAAGTATTTAAATATATTAATACTAATAAGCCATTTTTAATAAGCAAAATTAATAATATAAGATAAATTAAATATAAAGTTAAGGCGCTAAAATATATGCTTATTAAATATTATAAAAGGTATTAATATATCTTAATAGCAAAATGATAGCTATGGAAGTTAGAATTTGCTAAGGATTATATAATAACTTATTTATTAAATATATTAGCCTTAAAAATAGATAATGCTTAAGCATATTGCCTATACCTTGCCTTTAAGGTAGAAATAATGCCTTGGAAAATAAGCAGCTATAAAAGTTAATAATAAAGCTTAAGGCATAAGCTTAAGTTAAATAGCCTTTAATATAAATCTTAATAATAATAATAAATACTTTAATAAAAACTTAAAGAATTAAAGTAAAAAAAGGTTTTATATAAATAGTAATTAAATATAAGTTAGCTAATCCTAAGTTATAAGGAAGCTTTATTTTAAAGTATGCATTTATGCGCCCTTTAATAAAAAAAAAGCAAATTAATATTCCTATATTTAAATATAAGTTTTATATAGCAATATAATTAAAAGAAAAGATAATAATAAAAGCTTTAAGTAAAGTTATCTTTTCTTCTTAATGGCTTATTACCCTGAAAATAATTTATTTAAAAATAAGGTTTAATAATTAAAAAAGCTTAATACTTTTATTAAATTTAATGCATTCTTAATATTCCTTAAAAATCCTTTAAAAGGAATAATTCTTACATTAAGTTATACTTATAATTATAATAAGTTTTTAAAATAAATAGCCTTTAATTAATAAAATAATATAAATAAGGAAAGTTAATAAAATAAATTTATAACTTTAGGAAAAGAATTAGCTTTAAGGGTTAAGCGCATTAAGCCTTAAGCAAACGCTTTAAAAGCAAGTTAATATTAACTAAGCAACTAACTAAAGCTTTTCAATACTTAGCAGTAAATACTCTTAGCAAGCTTTAATTATTTAATATATAATTAATAATTAACTTAAAATTAATATAAATAAGGGGAATTTAATTATTTAATTAAAACATAGCATTATAATAACTAAAAAGTAATATTAATATAATGTAATTTTTACTTAATACTTTAAATATTAAAATAAAGAAATTTAACTAAGTATAAATAAATAATAAAAGTAATTATAACTTAAAAAATAAATAAAGTTAATAATAAACTTTTATTTATATAGTTAATTAAACTTTTAAAAGGATTATAAAAGGAGCATAAAAAGCAACCCTTAATATTACCTTTAAGCAATGCAATATTATTAAATTATAGGAATATCCTAAAGCTTTTATTATTACAGCTAATTAAAAGGTATAATATAATATTAAAATAATAACTTTAAGTATAATAAAAACATAAAAAATATATAATAAATAACTTATAATTAAGTTCTAAGGGGCCTAGCCCTATAAATGCAATTTAATAATTAAATAGCGGTAAGTTTAGCAATAAGCGTTATTTTAATAGCGTTATTAAATTTAAGATATAATTTAATATTTTATTAAAAGGCTAAGAAAAAGCAAAGTGCTTTTAAAATAACTAAATGCTTTATTATTTAATTAATAATATATATAAATAAATTAATAAGATTCCTATTATCCTTATTTATTATTTAGCAAAACCATAGCTAAAGAAATAGGCTTAATAAAATTAATAAAAAAAGAAAATCTTATTAAGCTTAACTTTAATTTAATATTATAAAAAGATATAAAAGGTATAAGATAAGTAAGAGCTTTAATGCTAATAAAATACTATTACTTTTATTATTTTTTTACTTATTTAATAAAGCGGGGCTAGATTTATATTTAACTTCTTAAATTAATATCCCTTGTAAGTAAACTTAAGCTAAAAAATATTATTAAGTAAGGAGTTTAATTAAGGTAGTATATTTATTAAATTATAATATAAATATCTTAAGGGGGGCTTATGGAAAAATAAAAATCTTTAATAAAATAAAAGGGTAAAAGTCCCCTTAATTTTAATTTTTAATATAAATATAAATTATAAAAGTATAGCTTATTAATTTTTTAGTTCTTTAAAGTTTAAGGCTAAAGGTGCTAAAAAAGTTATTATAAAGATAATTAACTTATAGCAGTTAAGCATTTATAATAATGTTGTTTTTTAATCCTTTAATATTAGCTTTTCCTATTATATTAAAGCAGAATTTAATAAGCATTAAATTATTTATTTATTAATAAGGAATATAAGCTAAGTTTAAATTATTATAAGATAAATTAGTTTTACCTTATTAATAACCTTATTATAATGGTAATTTAACTTAATATAAAAAGAATCGTTAATTTAAATAATTAGTTTTTATAGTTATTTAATTAAGTAATGCCGTAATGTTATTATTTATTAAATAATAACTAAATGCCTTTAAATTAAAATTTATATTAAAATATAATAATATTTTTTACGCATTATAAATAAATAAAAATAAGCTTTAGCCTTATATCTTAATAAATAATTCCTTTCGCGGCCTTAAAGTAATTATAAGTAATTTATATATTATAATTTAAATATATATAAGGTTAAATTCTTTGCAAATAACTTAGCTATATAAAATAATCTTATAAATAATAAAGTAGCTTTATTATTATAATTTATTAAAGGTAAGTTATTCTTTGCCTAAATTTCTTATTAATATAACATAAGTTATAATAAAAAGGATTTTTTACATTTTTTTCTTTTTTTTCTTTTATTTTATTTTTTTTTTCCTTATATTTAAGTATAAGGTAAATTTTATGTAAGCTTATCCTAACTTTATATATTAATATTATAAGTAAGATTTAAGGTAACTTTTATATATATAAATATATATTTAAAATAACTAAATCTTAAGGTATTATATCTTCTTTTATTCTTTTATATTAAATAAATAATAAAGGTTCCTTTTTCTTTATTATAATCCTTAATTATAATAATATATTTTCTTATTATTCTTTTTTATTAATTATTAACCTTTTTTTAAATTAAGTAAATAATAAATATTTCATTCCCTTTATTATAATTTATAATTATAATATTATATTTTTATAAAAATAAATTTAAAGTAAGTCTTTATATATTATTTATAATAAGTATAAAATAAGTTTAAGGTAAATCTTTATTTATTTCTTATAATAAGCATAAATTAAATTTAATGTAAGTTTATATATATATCTTGCTAAGGTTTAAAGTAACTCTTTTTATTATTAAGCTTATAACTTATATTATATAATAAGGGTTATATTTTATAATAATTATATAAATTATATCTTATAATAGCTATATAAATTATATCTTATAATAATTATATAAATTATATCTTATGGTAATTATATAAATTATATACCTTATAAAATAATATAAATTATATTTTATATTAGCAATTAAGCTTATAATTTTTATAAAAAGATATAAGCTATATCTTTAATTATAAAGTAAAAACTATATCTTATGCTAATTATTAAGCTTATAATTATTATTATATAATATAAATTATATATTTAACTTATAAGGTTTAAGGTAAGTTTAATTATATAAATTAAAATAAGTTTACTTATAATATTTAAAGTAAGTTTATTTATATAGCTTAAGATAAATTTATTTATAATATTTAAAGTAAGTTAAAATAAAAGTTTACTTATTTAATTTAAGATAAATTTACTTATAATATTTAAAACTTATATATATTAAAGTAACTTTATTTATATAATTTAAAATAAGTTTATTTATAATATTTAAAGTAAGTTTATTTATGCCATTTAAGGTAAGTTTATATATATAAAAGAAAAAAAAGCCTTTTATTTAACTTATATTTTAAATTTATTTATAACCCTATTTATATACCTAAATATATATTTTTATATATAGCTTTTAGCCCTTATATATAACCTTTATAAGTTATTTTATATATTATGCTTAAATATTATATAATTAATATTAATATAATAATTATTATAGCAAAAATATAATATAATTAAGTTAAGGTAATTTTATATTACTTTTAAAAATAAAATTAATATATTATTACTTATTTTAATAAAAATAAAAAGGATAAAAGCAAGCCCCCCTTTAATTTTTATAATTATTAACTTATGCATTAATTACTTATAAAGCTACAATTTACTTAAATTATAATAATACCTAAGCTTAATTAAATAAATTTAAATATAGCTCTTTTTTATAAATACCTTAAATAAAAAAAGATAGCTTATTAAGTTATGCATTACTACCTTATACTTATTTTCATTCCTTAATTAACTTTTAAACTAAAGGCAATTTATAATTATTATAATTATTATATTATATATAAAAAAGAGCTATTCTTATATATTACTATTTTAATAAAAGGCTTTAATATATACCTTTTTTTTCTTTATATTTAAAAGCTATAAAATACCTTACCTTAAGTAATAATAATATATACTTAGCTTAAAAAGTAATAATAAAAGCTAAGATAATAATAATATAAGTTAAGGTAATAATATATTAAGATAAGGAAATAATAAGAAATTATTTTTAATAAAGTTATTTTTTATATTTTTTATATTATTCTTATTTATATCCCCCTTTAAATTTACCTTAATTATATTCTTTTTATTCTTATTTAAATCTATATTAATTATTTCTTCCTTTATCTTTACCTTATTTATATCCTTCTTATTTATATCCTATTTATTTATTTCCTCCTTATTTATATCCTCTTTATTTATTTCCTCCTTTATTTTTACCTTATTTATATTCTCTTTATTTATATTTAAATCTATATTTATATTATTTATATTTATCTTCTTTATGCTTTTTTCCTTAAAATCTTTTTTTTTAAAAACCTTTATATTCTTATTATTTATATTATTATCTTTAATATTTATATCTTTATTATTAAATATATTTATATTATTAAAAAACTCTTTTTTAAATAAAAAGGGGTTATTTATAGGTAAGAAAAAAAGCTTTATAAGTAAGGAAAAGCCTTTTATAAGCAGGAAAGAGCTATATAAGGGCATAAAAAAACTTACCTTAATAAAGAAAAAAAAAAGCCCTTAATTATTAATAATAAAAAGTAAGAAAGGAGCTAAATAACAAGGTTATTAATAATAAAGTTAATAAAAGTTATAATATTATAATTTATATTAAAAATAAAGTTTATGCTTATAAGTTATAATATATAATAATATTTAAAGCTTATTAAAGCAAAATATATTATAATAAATATTTTTAATTTCTTTTATACTTAAAAAGGCCTTAAAAGTAGCCGCTATTATAAATGCATTATATATATTACATATATTGCAAAGAGCTGCTTAATAATATCCATATAATAAAATTAAATAATATTTTATATATTTTCATTAAATATTACTTTTTTACCTTATTAATTGCTTATATAAGCATTAATCCGCCCTTAATTAAGCTATATATATATATAATAAGAATATATAAAAGCAAAATAAACAAGCCTATTTACTTAAATAAAATGCCGTTATATTAAATTATAAACCTTAAAATTAAAGATACATTTATAATCTCCGCTATGGCCTTAGCTCCTATCTTATTATGCGCCTTAAAAACTTACTTACACCCTTATAAGAAATGCCTATATATAAGTACCCTTTTCTTTTTATTTGCAACTTCTTTTATTTATAACTATTTTTGCCTTTAGCCTTAAGCTTAACTTACTTAATTTATAACCCTTACATTTATGCTATTAAAGGCTAGCAATTTTATCTTATAACTTGCTTATTTTAAGCTATATAAA